>NC_082674.1:66882460-67552044 GCF_025265405.1 Mesoplodon densirostris
CATTATACACTTTCAAACGATTGATTCCGGTGTGAAAAAATAGCCCGGATGAAGATGGAAATGTTCTAATACCTGTCCAGCCCTCTGGTCTTCTTTTGCTCCAGAACCGTAGTTCTCAAACTGTGATCCACAGGCCCCTGAGGATCCCCAAGGCCCTTTCAAGGGGTCCTCGAGGTCAAAACTATTTCTATGATACCGCTAATATGTTGTTATTGCCAAAGAAAGAGTTGCTAAAATTGGCTCAGATGACATTTTTTTAGCAAAAAAGTATTTGTTAATTGAGGTGTGTACATTGTTTTTTTAGACATAACGGTATTGCACACTTAATAGACTACAGTAGAGTGTTGACATAACCTTTATGTGCACTGGGAAACCAAAGAATT
Source organism: Mesoplodon densirostris (assembly GCF_025265405.1). Lineage (NCBI taxonomy): Eukaryota > Metazoa > Chordata > Mammalia > Artiodactyla > Ziphiidae > Mesoplodon > Mesoplodon densirostris. The sequence continues at coordinate 66,882,844 of NC_082674.1, forward strand.
TATGTGACTCGCTTTATTGTGATATTCGCTTTATTGCAGTGGTCTGGAGCCAAACTGGCAATATCTGTGAACCAGTATTTTTTCTAATGGCCAACACATGAAGTTAGAAAGTATGCATGGCTAAAAGACTTATTCAGGGCTTCCCTGGTGGCACAGTTGTTGAGAGTCCGCCTGCCGATGCAGGGGACACGGGTTCGTGCCCTGGTCCGGGAAGATCCCACATGCCACGGAGTGGCTGGGCCCGTGAGCCATGGCCACTGAGCCTGCACGTCCGGAGCCTGTGCTCCGCAACGGGAGAGGCCACAGCAGTGAGAGGCCCGCGTACCACAAAAAAAAAAAAGACTTATTCAAAGTACAAGATAGACCTGTGGATTTTAATGTAATAGAATACAAAAAGTTCATTAATATGATTTCCACTTCGACACTGCAACTAATATCAAACAGCTGACACTCGTCAATTTTCCACGCAGGATCAAAGCATATTATCTACAATTATCTGAAAAGGCTGATAAAAATCCTCCTCCTTTTTCCAGCTAAATATCTGTGGAAGCCCAGATTTTCTTCACTCATTTTAGCCAAAACAACATAACACAACAGGCTAAACGCAGAAGCCCTAAATGGACAAACCCCAGGTCACCCAGCTAGAGTGTGGACATCTCACACATCCAGGCCTCCAAACTCTCTTCCTTGGACAATTCAGAAAAGACTTTCCCTGTGTCCGCAGACACCCGGTCATCCCTTTCTTTTTTTAAATGTTTTAATTTATTTTTTATTTTTTTAATTTTTATTGGAGTATAGTTGCTTTACAATGTTGTTTTAGCTTCTGCTGTACAGCAAAGTGAATCAGTTATACATATACATATACCCACTCTTTTTCAGATCCTTTTTTCATATAGGCCATTACAGAGTATTGAGTAAAGTTCCCTGTGCTATATAGCAGGTCCTTATGAGTTATCTATTTTATATATAGTAGCGTGTGTATGTCAGTTCCAATCTTCCAATGTATCCCTCCCCACCCCCATTGCCTGGTAACCTTAAGTTTGTTTTCTACATCCATGACTCTATTTCTGCTTTGCGAATAGTTTATCTGTACCATTTTTCTAGATTCCACATGTAAGCCATATCATATGATATTTGTCTTTCTCTGTCTGACTTACTTCACTTAGTATGATAATCTCTGGGTCCATCCATGTTGCTGCAAATGGCAATATTTCGTTCTTTTTTATGGCTGAGTAGTATTCCATTGTATATCTGTACCACATCTTCTTTATCCATTCCTCTGTCAATGGACATTTAGGTCGCTTCCGTGTCTTGGCTATTGTAAACGGCACTGCAGTAAACACCAGGGTGCATGCATCCTTTCAAATTATGGTTTTCTCACAATATATGCCCAGGAGTGGGATTGCTGGATCAGGTCCTCCCTTTCTGTTTCCATATCAGAACCCTCTAGAGTGCAGAATTGACAAGAAAAGTGCCTCCCTAGGACAGGACCCAGTAGTTTTTCTCAGCGTTGTTCTTTTGACCAGGCGGACTTTGGCAAGACTGTTCACACTCCTTGCTTCCTGTCTGCTGCAACAGTGGAGACCACCGCCACTGAGATGCTGCCTTTTGGGTCCCCGATTACCCCCTTAAATCAGTTATTTCCTATGTGTTCTTCATGTGATACTTTTTCATCTTTTTTCCTACATAAAACATTATTTTTCTATGAAAAACTATGTTCTATTAAAAACGTATTCATAATGTAAGAGCTGGTGTTGAATTCTTTCCTTTGTTTGATCATCTCATTGTTGACTTTGCTTTATGACCAACGTGCCTGCTTTTCCCTTTCATATGTATCTAAATCTATAAATGGAGAACTTGAATCATTCACACTGTGATCTCTGAGATCACAATGGGGCATTAAAATACCCTATTTGGGGCTTCCCTGGTGGCGCAGTGGTTGAGAGTCCGCCTGCTGATGCAGGGGACATGGGTTCGTGCCCTGGTCCGGGAAGATCCCACATGCCGCGAAGCGGCTGGGCCCGTGAGCCATGGCCGCTGAGCCTGCACGTCCGGAGCCTGTGCTTCGCAACGGGAGAGGCCACAACAGTGAGAGGCCCGCGTACCGCAAAAAAAAAAAAAAAAAAAAAAAAAAAAAAAAAATACCCTATTTGGATTTGAGGGCGTTTATCACTTAGCTGGGGAGGGGCGGGCAGAAGTCAACCATCATTAAGTTACCATGATGTCAGCATTATTCTGCTGTTTGTTTGAGATGTAACTTCTCAGAAATGTTATTCCTCAGGAGGAGAGTTTGATGTGTGTGTGTGTGTGTGTGTGTGTGTGAGAGAGAGAGAGAGAGAGAAGGAAGATCTAAAACAGAAGATTGGGAAGGAATTCTAGAGACTGTTCTACCATTTGACAAAAATACTGGGTTGAACTACATGAAATTCCCAATATTGTACAATTTTGAACTTCAGAACTGGCCATTTTACATGATTCAATATAATTGCATTAACAGTGAAACAGGTGGGAAGGAGGGAGGAGGGGGCCTGGAGTGAGGGAGGACAGGGTTACAAAGTGGAAAATATTGGTGGTCACCCCTGCAGATAGCTCTTGGCCCGGGCAGGGGATCATCTATTCACAATAATGGTCAAGTCAGTCCAGAAATTTTCTGAGGACTTATTGAGGAAATTCCCGATATAAGAAAGTTCCAGGAGGGCTTCCCTGGTGGTGCAGTGGTTAAGAATCTGCCTGCCAATTCAGGGGACACAGGTTCGAGCCCTGGTCCGGGAAGATCCCACATGCCATGGAGCAACTAAGCCCGTGCGCCACAACTACTGAGCCTGCGCTCAAGAACCCGTGAGCCACAACTACTGAAGCCCGAGAGCCACAGCTAGTGAAGCCCCTGCACCTAGAGCCCATGCTCTGCAGCAAGAGAAGCCACTGCAATGAGAAGCCCGCGCACCACAACAGAGTAGCCCCCGCTCGCCGCAACTAGAGAAAGCCCGCGCGCAGCAATGAAGACCCAACGCAGCCAAGAATAAATAAATAAATAAATTTATAAAAAAAGAAAGTTCCAGGAGACTCATTTACTCCCGAAATTGAAGGGTGGATTTAAGGCTCAGGCGGAAAATTTCCCTGTGAATCCAGTGATTTGGGGCTGAGAGAAACACCTGAACCTCAGGGGTGGGGCTGTGATGAGGGAGGAACAGCTGCCTCAGAGGGTCAGGTGGATGACGAGGGTTAACAGTGTCTCTGAGACTACACACACACACACACACACACACACACAGCCCTGAAATGCCCCGGAGAGCATGTAACTGGGACCCATCACATAACTGATTCTCACGTGTCCCCCAGTGAAAGGCCTGACCGTGTGTGTGCTGGGTGTCAACAAATAAGATAGTTCAGATAAACGGACAACTGAACGGTGACAGAGCGGAAATCAGGGCTGTGGGCTTTGAAAGAGATCCCCTTACCCCTCTCCTCACATCCCTGTAGCTGTAGGATGACGGTAGCCGGGAACATCCAGGCTGAGAAAAGGCCATGGAAAGTCCCACGTCCCGGTGAAACAAAGCAGGACCCTGTGGTCCTCGCCCTTCTCAAGTTCTCTGCCTGTCTTTTATCTGTGGAAAAACTTTCACCACAGAATAAGTTTAATCAGAGAAGTGAGAAAATGCAGAAGCAAAGAAAAGCAGTCAAACAGGACAATAGTTTATTATTAAATAATAATAGTTTAGTCAGTAAGCAAAGTCAAGGACCTTTAGTTTCTCCTCAAGGGCTCTAGGTAATATTCTGAGCCATATCCTGTGAGCTGTCTTATAGATACTGAAACCTCCACCCAGTGGAAGAAGTTGACTACATGATGACCAGACTGTAGCCGTGACATAAGCTGCCACAATTCCGAGAACTGGCCTCAAGGAAATGGAAGCAAACCGACCCTGGAACTGAAGACGAACGGAACCTAAAACAATTAAGAGGATGCTGGTCAGACCACCGATGACCAAGTTCAAGATGCCTGTCAGCTGCCTGTGCTGTTTCTGCACGGAGCCCCCTCCCTCCGCCTATAAAAGCTCTTGCCCCCTGATTGTCACAGGGGCCTCCAAAAAAGCAAACTTTCCTTTCCACCAACCTGGCCTCTTTACTGGCTTTTGAGCAGTAAGCAGCCGGACCCCACTTCCGGTTACACCGGGGTCTCGCTCCCCACCTGACTCAAAATTAGATGGCTGTGCTGATGTTGATAAAAACTTCCAGTTGGACCCTAACTCATCGCTTTTGAGGACTGAACTAGAGTCCTTCAAACAGTGAGCACAAAGAGTACAGACAGACAGCCTCAGACTTGCTCAAAATATCTTCCCCAGGGTCCCTCATTAGGTAGCAGGCTGCCCTTTCCAAGAATGTGTTTATCAAAAAGGCAACTGGAAACTGTGCTCTCTCTAGAAGCCTGCTAACATGCGACGTGAGATAGCCGCACAGGCCTCTATTTGGAGAGCAGGACTGACTATCTATAATAATAACGGCTCGGGCCGTCAGCTCCCCTCTGGGGCCTGCCTGCCAGCAAGAGCAGGTCATTCATTCGCCCCCCAGATAGGCGAAGAGTGCTTGGCTACAAACCGCAGAGGCCACAGATTCTGTCCGCAAGCTCTTCTCTGCAAGGGTGGGCCTGGTTTTTGAAGCAAAAATTGAATTTCCAGGAAGAAACAGTCAAACGAGGAGTCGCTGACAGGCAGCCACTCCACCCTCCTGGGGATCCAGCTGTGATGCTTTCATGAGGTCTCCACCCCCTGTGGAGGCAACGGGAGGGAACCAGGCTGGCTGGTTTCAACTTCAGGAGCTTCAGGCAGAACACAAGGAAATAAAGATGATTCTGTCCTGGAATTTTAAAACTTCGAAGTCAGGCTTCTGTTGTGTGTTTAAATTTTCTAGCCCAAGGAAGGGACTCTCCCATTCACTGGAAGGGGGGATATTGTGCTCTCCTTTGCCAGCTGGTCACTTGCCATTTATGGTTCAGGAATTCTGATCCCAGTTCTGTGTGCAACGAATGATCAAGCCCAAGTTTGTGAAAGTGTACAAGAGAAAATAGTATATCCTGGTAATTCAACATTACAAACCGTCTTACAACAGGACAGGTTTGCCCTTCTGCTTCTGGTTTTGCCAAAAGTGCAAGTACTGGACCTAAACTGAGTTTTCATTTTCATACATTCCTTCTTTGAGAGTGAAATCCTTGAAAAGTTTCTAATCTCCGCACACACACCCAGGTGGGTAATGCGCTCACGGGACCACGGTCTGAAGGGAGCCTTCGTGCACAGTTCATCACCTTGGAAGAACCATCAGCAAAGCAACCGGCTGACAACACCCAGAATCCAGCTGCCTCTGAAGGGCCCAAGTGGTGTGGATTTGTGAAAGCAATACCCTAGATAACAGGCAATAAAAAGCTGCTGCTTGTTTTAGAGGAGAGTTCAAGCATAATCACAATGAAAACTGCATCATAAATAGGAAGATCCTGGGGTTTCAGCAACTCTTTGAAAAGCAGGTATTGCCTGATTGGGACCAGAAGTCCAAAAGTGAAATGTACAGGGACTTCTCTGGTGGCGCAGTGGCTAAGAATCCGCCTGCCAATGCAGGGGACATGGGTTTGATCCCTGGTCCGGGAAGATCCCACATGCTGAGGAGTACCTAAGCCCATGCACCACAACTACTGAGCCTGCGGGCCACAACGACCAAAGCCTGTGCGCCTAGAGCTTGTGCTCCACAACAAGAGAAGCCATCGCAATGAGAAGCCCACGCACCGCAACGAGGAATAGCCCCCGCTCGCGGCAACTAGAGAAAGCCCGTGTGCAGCAACGAAGACCCAACGCGGCCAAAAATGAAATTAATTTATTAATTAGGTTTTTAAAAATCTGTTTTAAAAAAGTGAAATGTACAAAAACACACATTTCTGAATAAGGCATCAGTCGCTCTATTTCCATCTCCTTTTCCTGAAGTCACCAGAATCAATGTCCACTTTATCATCCAGTCTGGAGGCTGGACTGTGTTCCAGGGTTTGGACTTGGGCAAAACTAGGCTTGAATGCCAATTCCATCACTTGTGAGAACTAGTAAATTAACTCTGTAAAATTAAGCATTTTACTTCACCTCCCTGAGCATCAGTTTCTTCATCTTCAAAAAGAAGAAAAATAGATCATAAAATTGTAACGACTAAACAAGGTAATCTAAGAGCTTTTCACCCACATGCGGGGCACGTAGAAAGAGTTTCATGATGCCAGCAATTCCCCCCCAGGTTCTCCATGGGGATAAGCCTTCCAGTCCAGGCAAACCACGTCCGTCTCCTATATCTGGAGCTAATGTCTAAGCCTCTTCACCACCCCAGCCTCATTCTCTTCCCTCCCGTTTCTACTCTACACTTCTTTGCCACAATGACAAGCACCATGCTTCCTTGCAAGATGATCTCTGGCAACAAAGAACAAAATGTTAAACTAAGTCAATCCAAGGATATTTATTTTTAAGAACATTTTAGAGTGTGGTACTAGAAGTGTATACTTCAGACTTTTCAAAATGGAAGTTATAGTTCTTAAAATACTTTTAAAATGTAGTATCAGACCTTTAATAATCAAAATTGAATTACAATGGATCAAAAATGGATTTGAGGGGCTTCCCTGGTGGCGCAGTGGTTGGGAGTCCGCCTGCCGATGCAGATGACACGGGTTCGTGCCCCGGTCCGGGAAGATCCCACATGCTGCGGAACGGCTGGGCCCATGAGCCATGGCCGCTGAGCCTGCACGTCTGGAGCCTGTGCTCCGCAACGGGAGAGGCCACAACAGTGAGAGGCCCACGTACCGCAAAAAAAAAAAAAAAAAAAAAAAAGGGAATTTGATCTTCTTTTCCAAAGGCAATTTTGGCTTATATAAAATGAGTACTATTATGCTATAAAATAAAGGGGAGATAAAGGGGATTTACCTAAGGCTTCTGAAATCTTGAAGTTTATGAATGTAAAATCTCTAATGTAACAGGCAGCAATTAAACCAAGCACTAGAAAACCAGCTTATAAAAAATGCAGAAGGGCCTCCCTGGTGGCGCAGTGGTTGGGAGTCCGCCTGCCGATGCAGGGGATGCGGGTTCGTGCCCCGGTCCGGGAGGATCCCATGTGCCGCGGAGCCGCTGGGCCCGTGAGCCATGGCCGCTGGGCCTGTGCGTCCGGAGCCTGTGCCCCGCAACGGGAGAGGCCACAACAGTGAGAGGCCTGCGTACCGCAAAAAAAAAAAAAAAAAAAAAAATGCAGAAGTAGAAGGATTTTTTTTTAAATAGCTAAAATTAATATGCTGAGAACTAAGGGAACATATTATATTCATGAAACAAGAATAGGATTCAATGAAAAGGAATATTCAGAGATCAAATCAGAGATTTAAAAAAATAAATTTATGATAGCAAAAATGAAAATTCAGTTTAAAGAGGCTGGAAGTTAAAAATTAAAGAAACTCATAGAAAGCAGAATAAAAAGACAAAAGAAGGAAAAATAGAGAAGAAAAAAGTAAGAAAATTTGTGGCTTCATTCAAGATAATAGGTGTTCCAGAAAGAGCAAATAGAGAAAATGAAGTTGAGAAAATAATTAAAGAGACCCTTATCTACATCCTTATCTCTCTCAGGTAGATGGATAGCAGGGGTCCGGATGGGAGAAGAAAGTGTGATACAGGGAGAACTCTCTTTTGCCCGTAGTCCTCGGTGGGTTCTCCAACATCCTAGAACAAAACCAATTACCTCTTGGGTCAATTACAAGCAAAATGGAGATGGCATGGGTGACAAAGAAACACAACAAGAAATCAGGCAGGAGGAAGTGCAAGAAAGCTCCTTCTGGTTCAGACTTCCCATTTCTCGAAGCCCTCACCATTCCTACATACCAGTCACCACATTGGGATCTACCAAACAGAAAGAACTGGGGAGAGGAGATCAAGGAAATTATGGGTGGGAGGGTTGTCCCACCACAGCACTCCAGGAGACACCGTTAACCTCATAGTCACGGGAATCATGCCCTCTGGTCTTGAGCAGTGCACAACCCACACAGCCGGTCATGGTGGTCCTGGGGTGGCCAGAATGCTGGCCAGGTGAAGGTTTCTTTATACCTGCTCAGAAATAAGGAGGGAGAGATTCGTATCAAAGTCCCAGAAAAACAACAGCAGTAACAACAACCAGCTACCTCAAAACATATTCAAACTTAAGATGCCCCTACTTTGCTAGACTGTTCTAAGTTACATTGTACTATCCTAATCTTGGGGTCCATTGTACACGGAGACCCAGAATAACTACGCACCTGTATCATGTTTCTAATGAGTGAATATCTAACCATGTGCCTTAGTCTCCAAATGCCAGGCTTGGGAAACCTGGTGACTGGGTTTTATTTATGGTGCCCTGTCCAGAACTCGTTCGGGGGTTTTGCTAGGAGGAAAAGAGCAAGTGGAGTCAAGAGGGACGTGGGTAACAGGGAGGAGGTGGGAGGCCAGAGGCGCTGACAGCGGAGAAGGGGCAGTGAGCACGTGTCAGGGCCAGCACAGACCCCGCACACCTGGCTATTTTTATACAGCACTTAGCTGCCGTGTCACTGAGTCCCCAAAGCCTATTTTAAGAGATTCCACTTCAATGACTGATACGAAAAAACATGCAAATTCTGCCAAGTGACTTCACGGAAAGGAGGTCTGGGGCAGCTTTCATCGCTGGAAAAGCAGAAATATCGCCTCCCTGCAAGTGTGTGGACATCAAGGGACCTAGTGAGACCATCATCAAAGGGAAAGAGGCCCTGGAAAGCAGGCTCCCTGTGTCCTGTGACACGCTTTTGTAATTTTGTCATTACAGGTGTCCTGTAATACACCTCCTCACCCTTCCCCAGCAGAAGTGAAGCATCTGTTGCTTTTATTTTCCTGTTACGTTTCAGCCTTTCTTTGTAAGGGGTCCATCTTTTGGGGCAAAGATTTTATAAGAAAACAATAAAGGTGGGCGAAAGATCCTGCCTCTCCTTCTCCTAACTTTCTCAGAAGGATGACAGGGATGGCGGCTGATGTGTTCCGGGGACTTGGAGGTGGTTTCGTCAGGATAATGAGGACGCTGGATTCTCTTCCTGGAAGAGGCCACGCACCAAAATGTCCCTTTCTCACTGACAGTTTCTCGTGTTCCATGCACTTCTAATCGCAAAGCTCAGTCTGCCAGATTCCCTTCAGCCCTGGAAGCAGGATGCACCTCTTATCAAAGCACAAACCCCTTCGCTATCTTTATGGCAGGTGCTGACTTTTAAGCTTCCTGCCCAGGCAAGTTCTCCCAGATACTGATGACGTCTGATGCTCAGTAAACACTGCGGACTTGGGGAGGGTTCCTGATCCACACTGGAGAAGAACCATCACAGCAGTTTCTCTGAGTGACCAGGGGGACACCAAGCAGCCTGGCTCCCCTCCCTGGCAGATCCTTGCACTCAGGTGAGGGATAAGGTGGTGCTGGCAGTTGACCTCGAAGGTGCTGAACGTTGAAGCTATGGAGCAGCCTCTTAACCCAGCGGATGGCCCTCAGACCCCAGCCTGGGAAAGTGCTCCCGACCTGAAGGGCTTTGCTGCCCCACCAAACCTAAGTGACTCGAGTTGATTGCTTGGAAAGGAAATGGAAAACAGAACACGATTTTGATAATTGTGGTTAGAAAAATAGCTTCAGGATCCTTTGGCCTGAGTGTTCAGAAGACCCAGGGGGCCTGAAGAATGCAGTGGGTTCCGGGAAGGCGGAGATGAACACTCATTCCTCTAAAACACCCAATTACCAAGTTTTCATTTGTTTTCTTGGAACCAAAAATGTCTGAAGAGAGGTCATCCTCTTTGAGGCTGAGGTACAGAGACGTGTCTAAATTGCAGTCAGAGAAGACAAACAGGCAATGGCAGAACATCTAATACTCATTAAACTATCATTTCAAACGAATTCTAATTCTAAGCCAGCAAGAGGCAGGCAGTGAAGAGTCAGCTGAAGGAGTCAACGTTGGAAGACTTGTGCTTTGCTGGCGGGAGCACAAAATGGTGCAGCACCTGGGGAACATTTCCTCAAAACAGTACACACTGAGGCTTCCCTGGAGGCGCAGTGGTGAGGAATCCGCCTGCCAACGCAGGGGACATGGGTTCCAGCCCTGGTCCAGGAAGATCCCATGTGTCGCAGAGCAACTGATCCCGTGCACCACAACTACTGAGCCTGCGCTCTAGAGCCTGTGAGCCACAACTACTGAGCCCACGTGCCACCACTACTGAAGCCCGTGCGCCTAGAGCCCGTGCTCCGCAGTGAGAGAAGCCACGGCAATGAGAAGCCTGCGCACCGCATTGAAGAGTAGCCCCTGCTCGACACAACTAGAGAAAGCCTGTGTGCAGCAACGAAGACCCAACGCAGCCAAAAATAAATAAATAAATAAATAAAAATTTAAAAAATAACTAAAAGATAAAACCTGATCCAGGTAGTATTTATAGTGGAATAAAAGTCAGTGTATAAATGGGCCTGTCTTTTACTTCCCGTCAAGAACAAATGTTGAGATGGTCTTGAAATTCTTTAATCATTCCTGCTGATTGACTTTCATGCAAATGTGCCTAATATGAATGCAGATGCTTACGTTGAAACGTTTTTATTATAGAAATAACAAAGATTTGTTAAAGAAAGGAAACTAGAAAAAAATATTAACAAAATAATAAAAATTAAACTAACACAACATTGTAAAGCAACTATACTCCAATAAAAATTAACAAAACAAAACAAAAATAATAATAATTATTATTATAAACATTACCTGCAATTTTATCATCTAAAGATGATGTCTTAGATGTTTGGATGTATAGCCTTTCAGTCTGTTTTCTGTGCACATGGGTAGGTGTTTTTACGTGACATCAGTGGAATTGTGTTACATATGCATTTTTATATCTGCCTTTTTTCACTTAATATGACCGGGGAGCATATTCTTGTGTTGCTACCTACCTGGTCCCTGTCTCGTGGGTAAATCATAATTTATTAAGACATCTATTATTGCACATCTAAACTGTTTACAATTTTTTACTATTATAATTATACCACAATGAGGGTACGTGTAGCTTTGAAAAAGATGTGTCTGGTTTCCTGAAGTTACTGCCCAAGTTCTGTGAAGTCGAGAGAGGCCACCGGGTTTTACATGCATCTTCCCAGCAAGCAAAGCAGTCAAACGTGTGCCGCTTGTGCGTGGAGTGAGGCCAAGCTGTTTTCACACCCAGATTAAAAGGGGAGACCAGTCAGATGCTCCTGGACTCTCTGTTCTCAGTGGGCTTCAGACATTCAGCAGGAGAGGTGACCCTGGAAGGCCATGTCCCCCTGCAGGCCCTGGGGGCGGCGTGGGTGGCGTGTCACTGGGTCCCGCTGTACCCAGGACCGGTGAGCAGACGTGGGCCCAGGACAGAGCAACAGGCAGGCAGGTCCTTGGCCTAAAACTTGCTTTCCCTGTTGCGCTAGGTCGTCACCGTCCCTTTGAGAAGCAGGGCTGCTGGAGCAGGGCCTCCTGCCTGCAATCTCCGCCCACCCGCCTCTATCCCCCCATCTCCCCCATCCCAGCCATCTGCCCAGCACTGGACCTTCCCCTGCGTCCACCCTGCAGGCTCCTTGCTGTGGCCACTGCTCGTCTGTCTCTCTGCTTCTGTTTAACGAGGCCGTCCTCCTGGCAAAGATTTAAGTCCGATTTATGTTTGCTCAGGGCGGGGAGAGAGGAAAAGAACTCACAACCAAAATAGAACAGTTAGCACAACATTTTTTCCTGCTGAATGTTGTCTGGCACCGGATTATCTGGAATCCATCTGTTTCCAAAAGAATTGTAGAAATGTTCGGAAAATTAAAAAAAGAAAAAAACAGTTCCATAGGGGTCGTCTTGCAAATCCAACCTGAAGGAAGAGAACTAGCCCAGGGCCTGCAGAGCGGCTGCAAGAGAAAAACAAGAAGAAACGAACAGCGGCTCCCAGGCGGCATTCAGAAGGCAGTGCTGAGCCATAGTCAGGCCCTGGGGTCACGTTCAGTCCTCCAGCAAACACGGGTCCGCTCGCACCACGGCCAGGCTGCCCTCGGGTACTCACAGACCACAGGCCTGCTTTCTGGGCCTGGCGGTCTGGTCGGCCTGTGGTCACCACTCTCACATCAACGGGCAGCTGACCACACAACCCGCCTGTCCAGCGTTGAGTGGGACCCAGACGAAGGAGCGAGAGGTCGTGTCCACCTGGGGCTGAGGCGATCATCACCCCAGCCCAGGAAGAACGGGGGTGACAACCCCGTGACAGAGACTGACAGCTGCTCCTGGTCACATACAGCCACGTGCTCACCCGCGAGGTGGCCCCCCAGCCTGGCCCAGGAACCCCAGCATCAGCCCCAGCTTCTCTGCCTCGGGACCACATGTTCACCAGACGTCCCAGGGAGCAGGCGTTTCCCAGCCCTGGGCGGAAGGGCTCAAGGCCAAGGCAGCACACCCGGGGCTCATAGCTCAGGTCCAGATGGCGGATGGCTTTGCTGCAGCTTGTGGAGCATTTTGAGAAAGCTAGGCCGCTACTGAAAGATGAGTTTTTACAGAATGCTCTGGATTTCCAGATTCTCTGGGGAAGTGGCAGGAGCTGGCACTGCCGGGTCTGAGTGTCCCCAGGGCAGGATGGCCCCTCGCGCACCCCCAGGGCTGCCTGAGGGCTGCAGCCAGCGTGTCACCACCTTTCCAGCCGGGCCCCAGCGAGGGTCCTCCTGCTCAGTGTCACTCGGGCCAATAGAAGGAACAGAGTTGGCTTCAGAAGCAAAAGAAAGGGTTCGTTTTTGAGCAGAGAGGTGTTGTGATACCTTCATCCTTAAATGGAAAAACAAAGAAAGTAATCCAAAAGGCCCCCTCCAGTTCCTTCTCTATTTTTCTGCTCCTCTCACAGCACAAGTCCTCGAAAGGGCTGGCTCTGGCACTTGTCACTTCCTCACCCGCAAGTCCAGTTGGACTTTCATGGTCCATTTCCACTGGGACCCCTTGGTCAGGGTCGCCATGTCCTCCACTCGGCATATTCCAGCCCCTCAGCACTGGAGCCCCGATCAGTCCCTCCACTGGAAAGACGTCCTTCTCTTAGTTTTGGGCCACCACCTCCCCTGGTTTCCCTCCTCCCTGCCCTGTCACTCACCTCCACACCCATCCACCCTTTCGGTGATATGATTTGGTTACTCAGGATTTTGGGTCTCTAACGAAGCTCCGAGCTCCATGCAGGCGGGGACTGATCTGGGCCACTTTCTTCTCTGTCCTGAGCTTCCAGACTTGCCTGGCACTCGAGACAGGTGTGCTGAACAGAGAATGTGGAAATGGGCCATTGTTGGTGCAACGCCCAGCAGGGCACAGAACTGTGTATGACTAACAATAAGTACCTTAGTTTCTGCTGTAACGAATCGCCCAGATTTGCTTAAAACAACAGAATTTTATTCTCGCGTGTTTTTTGGGGGGAAATCAAAAGTCTAAAATCAAGATGCCAGCGGGGCCTCACTTTCTCCCAACCTCTGGAAAGAACCCCGGCCTTCCCTCGGCTGATGGAAACACAGCTCCAATCTTTGCCTCTGTTACATTCTCCCTCATGTCTCTCTGTGTCCCAATCTCTCTCTCCTTCCTCTTATAAAGACACCAACACTGGATTTAGGGCCTATCATAAATAAAGGATCTCAAAATCCTTAACTACTTACGCGTGCAAACAGCCTATTTGCAAACAATTCCACCTTCTAAGGTTCTTAATCGACATGAATGGGGGGGGCACTAACTCCCTACAGTCAGTTTGGATCTCCATTGATATTCAGATTTTCTAAATACCCAAAACAGCTTCTACCGATTCAGCTATTGTGTCTCAAAGATTTTTTGGTTCTTCAAGTCTTATAAAGAAAAAGTTTGTAAACTCTGGAGCTGATAGTGGCGTGACATTTTCTATCTTAAAACTCCAACATGTAAAAACGTAGCTTACTTTCTCCTATGTGACTTTTCATTTTACCTTGAGCTCCATTCCACCTAATGGAGACGATCAAGTGGTCATTTCCAGGTGATGGCAGTCTGTCCTCAGTCAGTCCAGGTTGGAGTACGCTGAGTTCCAGTTCCCACCCGCCACCAGCTCTCCTGTTTCTCTGTCATCTACAGTCCTGGCTGCTCTGTGAGCAGGGTCTCCGGAGCCCTGTTTGCCCTCCGGGGACGTCCCTCAGGACTGAGAACGGGGACCCCCAGACCCGCCGGCGAGGACCCCACTCCAGCCCCCGCCTCCTGTCTGCCCGTCCTTCACTTTATCCAGGCTTGCGGGACGGTGCAGGGGTTGGAGCATATGAATAGCAGACAGGCCAGTTCTGCCCAGTTGTGCTGTGCACAGATTTTTCCTTTTCTGAAACTGGATGGAGGTGTTTGGGGTTTGGCTTCATCTTCATTTTTTAACTTAAAAGTCAAGAATTGTCTTTGATCTCGGTTTCTGCCACGCCCACTGTTGTCTGAGTTGGTGACTCATGCCTGGCAGCCTGGTAAAGCAGAGGCCCTCTGGGCACAAGTGAGGACGGTCACTAAAGCAAGGGCGGGGACCGAGTCTGGGTGCCAGGACACACCCCTACCTCACGCCATCCACACCTGCAAGAGAAGATCCTCCAGCAGACTAGACCCAAATGTTCTCCATTCACAGCACCCCAGGGTCTCAGACATTGTTCCATGGTGCCCCTATGTCAAAGAAACACTCAACAGTCTGTTTACTAAGTAGTTAGGTTCAAACAACTTGATAAGCATTTATGCCTTAACAGCAGAGTAACCTATGAAAAAAATATGTATAAGTTGAAAGAAAAAATAATTTTTGTTTCATTCTTTAATAAACACAATTTCTTACTATTTGGATGTGTGCCTGTCGGGCACTGAGCAACTTTTCAAACTTCAGAATCAGATGGGGGCTTCCCCGGTGGCCCAGTGGTTAAGAATCCGCCTGACAATGCAGGGGACACGGGTTCAAGCCCTGGTCCGGGAACATCCCACATGCCACGGAGCAACTAAGCCCGTGTGCCACAACTACTGAGCCTGCGCTCTAGAGCCCATGAGCCACAACTACTGTGCCCACGTGCCACAACAACTGAAGCCCACACACCTAGAGCCCGTGCTCTGCAACAAGAGAAGCCACCACAATGAGAAGCCCACGCACCGAAATGAAGAGTAGCCCCCACTCGCCACAACTAGAGAAAGCCCATGCACAGCAATGAAGACCCAACACAGCCAAAAATTAATTAATTAATTAATTAATTAATTTTTAAAAAAAGAATCAGATGGAACACAATCTGTTATGGACTGAATCATGTCCCTGAAATTCATATGCTGAAGCTCTAACCTCCAATATAACTGTATTTGGAGATGGGGCCTTTAAAGAGGTGATTAAAGTTAAACAAAGTCATACGGGTGTGGCCCTAATTCAACAGGATTGGTGTTCTTACAAAAAGAGGAAGAGGGCTTCCCCGGTGGCGCAGTGGTTGAGAGTCCGCCTGCCGATGCAGGGGACACGGGTTCGTGCCCCGGTCTGGGAAGATCCCACATGCCGCAGAGCGGCTAGGCCCGTGAGCCATGGCCGCTGAGCCTGCGCGTCCAGAGCCTGTGCTCCGCAGCGGGAGAGGCTCGCATACCGCAAAAAAAACGAAAACAAAACCAAAAACAAAACAAACAAAAAGAGGAAGAGACACCTGGGACAGGTATGCACAGAGAAAAGGCCAGGTGAGGACACAGCAAGAAGGTGGATTTAGGAGAAAACTGTTCCTCTACGCTCCTAGATTCTATGCTTACGGGCTTGCAAATTAAACGAACAAAAGACAGATTAATAGAAGAGCCACAATTTTTATTAATATTTACATGCATGAGAGTTCACAGAAAAGAAGTGAAACTCAAAAAGGCAGTTAGATTTGGGGACTCATATACCATCTTAACAAAAGAAGGGGGTTTGGCTTTAAGGGACGATAAATCTTGGGGAAGTTACTAGGAAATAGATGGGAGAACTAGTGGAAGATAAGGGTTATGTTAATGAGGTCTTTTTATGCCAGCTCACCTGGTGTGACCTCCATCTATGACAATGAGTCACTCTTATCACAGGGAGGGGGAGGGGCTGAGGGAGCTCTTCACACAGTCTGCTTTAGGCTGATAAGGGAGAGCAGAGAACCCTTCCTGCATCGTTGACTCTCAAATGGCTTCAGCTCAAAATAGCCCTTATGCAAAAGTGGCATATTTTGGGTGGCTTACCTGATGCCCTTCAACAGCACCCTGAAAGCCAAGGAGAGAGGCTTCAGGAGAAATCGACCTTGCCGACATCTTGATCCTGGACTTCCAGCCTCCAGGACTGTGAGAAAATAAATTTCTGTTGTTTAAGCTTCCCAGGTTATGGTATTTTGTTATAGAGCCCTTGCAAACTAATTCACTATCACTTGTTTCCTTTCTTTTAGTTTTATTTTATTACAGTGAATGTCTTTGGCAAAGAACAGAACTCTATCTGGTGCTGAAACCACAAATGACCTCGAGCTAGTTGTCCACATGGGGGGGCAGATATCAAGGATGCAGTCTTTCCCATGAGGATTTGAAATATCTCAGGGGCTCTAAGTTGGGTTGATGCTCCAGGGCACTTCACCCACGGTGCAGGAACCATGGCATCAGACCAAAAAAATTAGGTCTCTCCCCTGCAAGAGGCACAGGTTTAGTAATATAGGTGAGTGTTTTTTTCTTATATGTTCAAGCTTACTACTTGCTTCTTCTGACTAATAATTTTTCATCTTTATAGTAAATATTATAAAATTTCATGGTTTTCAGTATTTAATATCAACCCACAAGCCAAGCACAGATATACCCATTCAATACCGTTGAAGAAGAGAACAAAACTGTTACGAACCCCATCCAAGAAAAATGATGGAATTGCGAAGAGTTGAGAGGCGCAGGGGGTGGACGGCTATGACTTTCCTCCACTTACCTGGTGGAAACTCAGGAGGAAATGACTAAACGCAATAAAACAAAAAACAGAGGCTCAAGTACGTTGTAGAAAGTTGTAAAAGTAGAATGAAAGCATTAAAAGAAATACTTTTAAAATGGAGAGGGGCAGAGAAGATGGGGGAAATGTGATTGACCTGAAATCTACACCCACACTATGCAAAGTTAATAGATACAGCCTAAATCTAATAAATTACCAAATAGAGGAATAAACGTGCTTTTAAATTCCTTTACAAGAACAAGAGGTAACGGTGTGTCTCCCTGGGCAGTACTACTGTGTGTGAATGGGGAGAGGGGTGGTTCAAGTTGAAACAAGACTCCTTTACTTCTTATTTGCTGGCATTCCATTCACTTTATTGCTTTCAAAATAAAAGTTTATTTCCTAAAAAAAAAAAAAGTTTGCTAAATGTTAAATGGAAAGAATAGTATCCAAAACATAATACTGTATAGTATTATTCCAATATACTTCATCTATCTAGTTCTAACATATGTTCAAAAAAAAGATTGGAAGAACTAAGCCATATTGCTCAGAAAGACTGATTCGGGATGGTAAGAACACCAGTATTTTAATTTCTGAAATTAGTAGGCATCACTCTTTTTTTAAAAATAAATTTTATTTATTTATTTATTTATTTATTTATGGCTGTGTTGGGTCTTCGTTGCTGCGCGCGGGCTCTCTCTAGTTGCGGCGAGTGGGGCCTAATCTTCATTGCAGTGCACGGGCTTCTCATTGCAGTGGCTTCTCTTGTTGCGGAGCACAGGCTCTAGGCGCGCAGTCTTCATAGTTGTGGCACGTGAGCTCAGTAGTTGTGGCTCACGGGCTCCAGAGCGCAGGTTCAGTAGCTGTGGCGCACGGGCTTAGTTGCTCCGCGGCATGTGGGATCTTCCCAGACCAGGGCTCAAACCCGTGTCCCCTGCACTGGCAGGCGGATTCTTAACCACTGCGCCACCAGGGAAGTCCCTAGATATCACTCTTATAATCAGAAAAAAAAAATTATCTTGAGAGCTGGTACCCAGATTTTTCTCAGAAAGAGAACTGAATTCTCAGTATACGAGATTTTAGAAAACTCCATCTTAGCCCTTGAGGGATGGGTGAGAGCCGTAGGCACAGAATTACTCCTTTTCCACAATCTGCTTGTCTACCAAATTCTTTGGCACTATTGTCCCCACTCAGGACTTCAAATCTCTGTAAGAGCACACAACAACCCCTATCTGGAAGATGGGTGTCAGGAAAAGTCTCCACAAGCCCTGAGAGAGAAATCAACACAGGCAGATTGATGCTAGGATCAAGGTCAGGTCTGGGTGTGTATCTGGGGCCAGGGTGGGGGCGGGAAGAGCTGTTGGCTCCATCAGGGGTCACAAGGAAAGCTCTAGTTCAGGACTGGACTATTCCGTTTTGTCCAAGGAACCCCCGAAAAGTTCTCACACCATGAGGCTGGAGTGGGCTCAGACTCACCCATGGTGGGCCTGCCTGGTTAGGTCAACCCAGACTTGAAATACAATATAAAATCAAGGCTGTGTGCACAAGAAAGCCTGCCAGGTAGGTGCCACAGCGTCCATGAGACATAGCAGAAGCAGGCAATTTCTGCCCATGTTTTTGTGTCCATTTTGAAGCTTCTCAGAATTCACTACTGAGTCTACCACCTTTAAGAAAGGGTCCAGGGGTTGCAGACTCTCATGCCTACAGCAGCCAGGAAAGTGTATGAATACGTGAAGCAAACTGCTTAAGGCTGTAGGTGGAAGTGGGGAGATCCTGAGGTGCTGAACGGATAGAACCTCAGAAACCATGCGCACAGGACGTGGCCCTCCAGCTGCAGATGGGCAGCCATGGAGGAGGATCCAAGGCCAGGCTGATCATCTCAGATCGTAAAGCCCCTGGAAACTCATGCCAAGCTTGGAGGCTTTGCCCCCAGAAGTGGCAGCCAAAACACAAAACTTTAGGTAGAATATGAGCTCCATCAAACAGGTTACATTCATCAGCCTTTTGCTCAGTTATTTGCTCCACTTTTTCCCCTTTCCTCCTCCCACCTACATTTTTCTTTCCAATTTAAGCAAAACAGACCTTGAATTTCTTGCTTCTGGAATGTTACCAAAAATAGCTTACTCAGAAAACTCACTTTCCATAAATATACCGATTTATAAATGACAGAACATGATGACGGGAGCTGCAGACATTCCTAATTCGTTTTTGTTTGTTTGTTTGTTTGTTTGTTTGTTTGACTCTCTCAGGGATACGATTATCCAATGCACACAATCTTTTCAGATCTGAACATTAGGTCTGGAGTCTTGGCCAGAATTCCTTAAGCCAAAGGAGTTTACACTAACAGAAATAAGCAAAAAAGTTTTATCCACATAAAGAATGTGGAGTTAATGGCACTCAGGATTAAAATTCCTCTTTTTGGTTATACTTAAATATGTCAGAACAGAAGATTGAAGAAGGAAAGATTATCTGATACCTTCACCTACCCCACCATGATGTTCTAGTACAGTTGGAGGATAGAGAGACACAAAGTTTCTAGAATAAAGAACTAATTGGGCCTCCCTGGTGGCGCAAGTGGTTGAGAGTCCGCCTGCCGATGCAGGGGATACGGGTTCGTGCCCCGGTCTGGGAGGATCCCATATGCCGCGGAGCGGCTGGGCCCGTGAGCCATGGCCGCTGAGCCTGCGCGTCCGGAGCCTGCACGTCCGGAGCCTGTGCTCCGCAACGGGGGAGGCCACAACAGTGAGAGGCCCGCATACCGCAAAAAAAAAAAAAAAAAAAAAAGAACTAATTGACAGAATTCACTAGCGAAGCCATCTGGTCTTGGGTTTTTCTTTGTTGGGAGGTTTTTGATTATTGATTCAATCCCCACGCTAGTTATAGATTTGTTCAGACCTTCTATTTCTTCATCAGTTTGTCTTGGTAGGTCGTACTTTTCCAGGAATTTATCCATTTTGTCTAGGTTATCCAATTTGTTGGCATATAATTGTTCATAGTAGTCACTTATGATCTTTATATCACCAATTCTTCTCAAGCTCTTGCCAAAAAATTGAAGAGGAGGGAACATTTCCAAACTCATTGTGTGAGGCCCGCATTACCCTGATACCAAAGTCAGAAGAAGATACCACAAGAAATGAAAACTACAGGCCAATCTCCCCGATGAATATAGATGCAAAAATTCTCAGCATGATACTAGCAGATCTAATCTAACAGCACATTAAAAGGATCATATGCTATGACCAAGTAGGATATGTCTCTGGGATGCAAGAATGGTTTAATATGAGAAAATCAATTAATGTGATATATTACATTAACAGAATAAGAATAAAAAGCACATGATCATTTTAATAGATGCAGAAAAATCATTTGACAAAATTCAACCCTCTTCACAATAAAAAAACTCAACAAACTAGGAAGGAAACAAACTAGAAGAAAATTATCTCAACAAAATAAAGACCATATATGACAAGCTCACAGCTAACATCATACTCAATGGTGAAAAACTGAAAACGTTTCCTCTAAGATCAGGAACAAGGCAAAGATGCCCACTCTCACCACTTCTATTTAACATAGTATTGGAAGTCCTAGCCAGAGTAATCAGGCAAGAAAAAAATAAATGAAAGCCTTCCACATCAGAAAGGAAGAAGTAAAACTGTCTATTTGCAGATGACATGATGTTATTTAGAGAAAACCTTAAAGACTCTATAAAAAACTTTTAGAACTAATTTTAAAATTCAGTAAAGTTGAAGAATACAAAATCAACATTAAAAAATCACTTGGTTTTCAAAAAACTAACAAAGAACTATCTGAAAAGGAAATTAGGAAAACAATTCCATTTGCAATAGAACCAAAAAGAATAAAATATTTAGGAATAAACTAAGGAGGTGAAAGGCTTGTATACTGAAAGCTACAAAACATTGATGAAGGAAATTAAACAAGACACAAACAAATAGAAATGCATATCTTTTCATGGATTGGAAGACTTCATACTGTTAAATGTCCACTTTACCCAAAGCAGTTTACAGGTTTAATGCAATCCTTATTGAAATCACAATGAATTTTTTAACTAGAAAAAGCAATTCAAAAATTCATATGGGGGCTTCCCTGGTGGTGCAGTGGTTGAGAGTCCACCTGTCAATGCAGGGGACACAGGTTCATGCCCTGGTCCGAGAGGATCCCACATGCCACGGAGCGGCTGGGCCGTGAGCCATGGCCACTGAGCCTGCGCGTCTGGAGCCTGTGCTCCACAACGGGAGAGGCCACAGCAGGGAGAGGCCCGCATACCGCAAAAAAAAAAAAAAAATTCATATGGAACTGCAAAAGACCATGAAGAGTCAAATCAATACTGAGAAAGAAGGATACGGTATTTAAGGTGCAGGTTTTGGCTATTTTGGAGAGTTACTGTTTTCCTGATCTCTCCCATGTATACATGTTATTAACCTTTTATTTGATTTTCTCACATTTTTTTAAAAAAGAAGAAAGCTAGAGGCATCACACTTCCTGATTTCAAACTATATTATAAAGCTAAAGTAACCAAAACAGTGTGATACTAGCATAAAGGTAGACATATAAAACCATGGAACAAAATTAAGAACCCAGAAATAGGGCCTCCCTCGTGGCGCAAGTGGTTGAGAGTCCGCCTGCCGATGCAGGGGATACGGGTTCGTGCCCCGGTCTGGGAGGATCCCATATGCCGCGGAGCGGCTGGGCCCGTGAGCCATGGCCGCTGAGCCTGCGCGTCCGGAGCCTGCGCGTCCGGAGCCTGTGCTCTGCGACGGGGGAGGCCACAGCAGTGAGAGGCCCGCATACCGCAAAAAAAAAAAAAAAAAAAAAAAAAGAACCCAGAAATAAATCCATGCATATACAGTCAACTGATCTTTGACAAGGGTACCAAGAATACACAATGGGGAAAGGGTAGTGTCTTCAGCAAATGGTACTGAGAAAACTGGATATCCACAGGCAAAAGAATGAAATTGGACCCTTATCTTACACCATAAATAGAAATCAACTCTTAATGGCTTAAAGATTCAAACATAAGACTTGAAACCAAAAAAGTCCTAGAATAAAACATAGGGAAAAACCTCCATGTCATTGGTCTTGGCAATGATTTCATGACTATGACATGAAAATCACAGGCAACAAAAACAAAAATAAACAAGTAGGACAACATTAAACTAAAAAGCTTCTGCATAGCAAAGGAAGAAGTTAACATAGTGATAAAGCAACTTAAAGAATGGGTGAAAATATTTGCAAACCATCTCTCTGATAAGGGGTTAATATCCAAAATATATAAGGAACTCCTATAACTCAATTTTTTAAAAAACTAATAACCTGATTAAATAATGGGCTGAGGACTTGAAGAGACATTTTTCCAAAGAAGACATACAAATAGCCAACAGGTAGGTATATGGAAAAAAATGCTCAACATCACTAATCATCGAGGAAATGCAAATCAAAATCACAATGAGATGCCACTTTACTTCTGTCAAGATGGCTATAATTTTTTTTTTTAAAAGGACAGTAAGGGCTTCCCTGGTGGCGCAGTGGTTGAGAGTCCGCCGGCCGATGTAGGGGACACGGGTTCATGCCCCGGTCCGGGAAGATCCCACATACCGCGTTGCGGCTGGGCCTGTGAGCCATGGCCACTAAGCCTGCGCGTCCGGAGCCTGTGCTCCGCAACGGGAGAGGCCACAGCAATGAGAGGCCCGTGTACCGCAAAAAAAAAAAAAAAGGACAGTAAGTGTTGGCAAGGGTGTGGAGAAACTGGAATTCTTGTGCACTGTT
This sequence comes from Mesoplodon densirostris, assembly GCF_025265405.1. Taxonomy (NCBI): domain Eukaryota; kingdom Metazoa; phylum Chordata; class Mammalia; order Artiodactyla; family Ziphiidae; genus Mesoplodon; species Mesoplodon densirostris. Next base: position 66,905,574 of record NC_082674.1, read on the forward strand.
GATGAGGGTGCAAAATGGTACCCCTGCTATAGAAAACAGTATGTACGTTCCTCAAAAAAATAAAAGTAAAACTACCATATGATCCAGCACTCCATTTCTGAGTATTTATTTATCCAAGAGAATTGAAATCCGGATCTCAAAGAAATAGCAGCACCTCCATGTTCATTGTAGTGTAACCGAAAGTGAGGTCTGGCTGCTCACCTCTCAAAAGCCAATAAAGAGGCCAGGATTGTGGAAAAGAAAGTTTGCTTTATTTTGGATGCTGGCCACTGGGGTGTGGCAGGGAGAGCGGATGCCTGTCCAAAGGCTTTTATAGAGAGAGGGAGGGGGGCTCCATGCAGAAACAGCACAGGCAGCTCTGACAGGCATCTTGAAACTGGTCATCGGTGGTCTGACCAATCAGCGTCATCTTGATTGTTTTAGGTACAGTTCATCTTCAGTAACAGGGTCTGTTTGTTTCCATTTCTTTGAGGCCAATTCCCAGAATTGTGGCAGCTTATGTCATGGCTACAGTCGGGTCATCATGTAGTTAACTTCTAGCTGGTGGCAGTTTCAGTATCTATAAGTCAGCTCACAGGATATGGCTCAGAATATTATCTAGAGCCCTTGAGGAGGAACTAAAGGTCCTTGACTTTGCTTACTGACTAAACTATTATTTTTTTTTGTCTCCTTTGACAGTTTTCCTTTGTCTCTGCATTTCCTCACTTCTCTGATTAAACTTATTCTTTGGCTAAAGTTTTTCCATAGACAAAAGCAGGCTGAGACATACAGAGCGGGGAAGGCTCACAGGGTCCTGCTCCATTTCAGCAGCACTGCTCACAATAACTAGTATGTGGAAGCAACATAAATGTCCATCATCAGATGAATGGATAAAGAAAATGTGGTATATATACACAATGGAATACCATTAAGCCTTAAAAAACAAGGAAATCCTGCAATATGAGAGAACGTCAAGAACAGTATACTAAGTGAAATAAACCAGTCACCGAAAGACAAATATTCCGTGATTCTGTTTATATGAGTTACCGAAAACAAATTCAAAGAATCAGTGAGTGGAGTAGTAGTTGCCAAGGGCTGGGGGAAGGGGATGATTGTGGAGTAGCTAATCAACAGGCAGAAAGTTTCTTTTAAGCAAGATGAAAAAACCCTAGGAACCTGCTGTACAACGACGTCCCCCATAGTCAACAATACCATTGATATATTGTGCACTTAAAAATATATTAAGAGGGTAGAGCTCATATTAAGTGTTCTTACCACAATGAAGTTTAAATTTTTTTAAAAAAGAAGAACTAACTGAGCACCTGGCTTACAATGTAAGGAGTGTGTTTTGATACCACATATTTAAAGCCTCATTTTCTTTCTTTTTTTCTTTTTTAAAGTCTTTATTGAATTTGTTACAATATTGCTTCTGTCTTATGTTTTGGTTTTCTGACCGTGATGCATGCAGTATCTTAGCTCCCCAACCAGGGATCGAACCCGAACCCCCTGCATTAGAAGGTGGAGTCTTAACCACTGGACAGCCAGGGAAGTCCCTAAAGCGTCATACTCTACTGAATTAGTTGGCTTTCCGATCCTCAGAGTTTCAGAGCTCTGGAAGTGATCTTGACGTGTGCCGCTCACCCCCACTTCCCACCCTCACGGGCTGACCCACCTTCTTTGGGGAAGACTGGTTTTCGAAAGAAAGAAATAGGATGTTTTCGTTTTGTTGTTGTTTTTTGTTTGTTTTGTTTTGTTGCTTTTATCTGACCTCCTTTTTCTACTTCCTGCCCACCTTAAGGGTTTTACAATCAATGAACATCTTCATGCTAGAAAACAGATTTTGACTCCTTGCTCAAAGCCCCTTCCAATTCCTCCCAAAATATAATAGAAATTTGCGAGGTCTTGTTCCCCATGATATTTCGTGAGGAAGTAGATGATGATGGAAAAACAGGGCAAACAAATACATGTGTCACAGTGGGCAGCTGTCACCTGCTCAACAGCTGGCGTCTGTTTTTTCGAGACAGTACAAAACCTGCATGTAAGGAAATAAGTGCCATGGGAAGAAAGGGGGCCTCTCCGATCGTCTCCTCACCATGTGCTTAGGAAGGAAGGTTTGTTACCTACTTTATCTTTGTCTCCTTACCAAGTTAATTGTTGGGGGCGGTGAGTAGCATTGTCACCAGACCTTTATTTTTTTCTGGTATCTTCTAAATCCGGACGAGATGGCTCTGACCCCCTTCCTCCTGTTGGCACGTCTTTCATTTCTTTCTCTGGTCGCCTCTAGCTCCATCTCTCCTCTCCCGGACCTCCTTTCTAACCCTCCCACTTCCTTCTTCTCCCTCCATCCATTCCTGGCCCTCCCACATGCCTCCTGTTAGACACTAAGCCCCTGGCTTCCTGCCTGATGGTAGGAGTCCAGCCTGAAAGGACAGCTAACCTCTTTTCACCACCCTTGACCTGGGTCAAGGGTCAGTCTTCGTGCCTCTGTTAAAATGTCTTCGCCATCGTACCCATGAAATGTCAAAGAATCAGCTAATACTGACGTCCCTCCCTGTGTGTTTGGAGAGTCTTACCGGTGAATTTGTGTTGCCCTAAAACCTTCCATGTTTTCATAAGTTACAATGACCAGCGCCGTGAAGTGATTTAAAGGACAGAGCCCCTTGTTTTATGCAGGTAAGAGTTCATTTCCAGGACAGGCTGACAAATACTGTAACATCTTGATTTTGTCAAATGTTCACCAACTATTTTTCAACTATCTTAGTTCAGCAAAACCAAATCTCACCCTTCCCGGATTTCTAAATTCGTGTGTACTTTAGGTGAAATATAATCCCTATGTTTCTACTACATTTGCACTTAATACAGCCAGCTATTGTTTTCTTAATGTCCAAGAACACTTTAAGGATTTCAACAAGCCTCTTTTGAAAGGCTTTCTTCCTCCCAGGCCCCTAAACAGGAAATTGTATTTTACTCAGGGTAAACAGATTTTATAGCTTCCAAAGTTGAAGTGTGGATTCATGCCAAGCGCCCAACATGATTAAAGAGGCTCTTAAATGTGACAAAATGTGTTCTGTTTCCTCTGGTTCAAAAGTGTGCAGATGTGAAATTCCCAAGTTTATAATCTTATATGTATATGTAAGATGATCAATATATTATAAGTGCATTTATATCTTTATATCTCCCTCTCTCATTTAATGCTTTCAAGTTCTGATGCTAAGGTCTGTATGAACAGTTCTTTACTCTGCATGCAAGCATAATTAATAAAAAGCTTTGCATTACATATGATAAGATTTTAACATTCAAATCAGGACATACCTGACTTGGAGGGCTCTGAAGCCTTCTCATGGCCAGTGGTTTGACGCCGCTGCTTTCTGACTCTGACACACCCTGTCCTGCTCTCCTCCATCTGAATACCATTCGCAGAGTTTTATAGCTGATTACTTCCTCATAGTAACGAAATTGGTTTCCATGCTCTGAATGCCATTGCAAAACTCATTTGTAATATGCCTGCTGCCCTCTTAAAAGTGGTTATTTTCCCTCCAGCTAGGCTGGGCTACCCAGCAGAATGTAAGCAACAGTGTGTTTGCCTATGGCGACCAATCCGTTAGTCCTGGCATGCTTGGAAACTCTGCCGAACAATTCCAAAATTCTGTTAAACATGTAAATATCACTCAGGACCTATGTTTCTAAAAACTCAAATTAACTATTTTCATGCATGGATATACAGATCTTTGTCCAAAAATGTCAACCCCCATTTCAACTTTCGTGGTGTCTCTGAAGAATATAAAAAGCATAATTAGGAAAATGAAGATGTATTATTAAATACACAGACCTTGAGGAAATCCCTGAAGCATCCCATCAAGGTTATCTCTTGATATAACTTTGCTCCCTTAAATATATGACTTAATTGGAGCTTTTCTGTGCATCTAAGCCAAGTGGTGGTAGATGTTACCTTGTACTCAAACACCTGAATCCAAGATTTACCTTTTTTCTTTTTTTAATAATCCAGCCAACCTACTGGTTCATTGCTCCATAGCCTAGTTCTCTGAGCTAGGACAGGATTGAGCGTCCCCAACTAAGCCCAGCAGGAAGATTCTGAGGCTACTCCAGCAATATATTTTCCCGCCAGGATCACTTGGCTGTCAGGCGTATGGAAAGTGATTCTGGTCAAAATATTCCTTTTTCATGTATGCTAACAACACACTTAGGAAAGTGGTCACACAGTTCCTGAGCATCCCTTGGTACTCTGCAAGTGTGTATGCTTAGACACACACACACACGGCACATGCACAAACGTGCAGCATGTAGAACATTTTCCTATTTATTCCCACGTATCCCTGAACCCAAATGACTTTCACTCTGTCCCAAGAAACGGCCCAAAGCTGATTTTAAAGTGTAACTTTTAGCACAACTATTTCAATCTTAAGAAAGAGAAATTTCACTGTGTGACCTGGAGGCCCAGGACTATCCCCAGCTGGTTTTGACTTATTAACCCCAGATAGCATTCTTGTCCTCTCATCTCCCAAGAATATCTAATTCTTGTCCTCTAATCTCACCTTTATGGTACAGCCAACAGCCAGACCTCTGAAGCAATCATCAGAAAGAATAGGAGAGGCAAAGGCTGGTATTTGTTTGCTCATTCAGAGGAAGATCATTCACATTAATGGTTCATTGTTGGCACTTGTTCCCTGAAAGTCCTGAGAGCCTTTATCTGGTACTTGACAGCTTTCCTGCCTCCTGTGTCTCTTACTTTAGCTGGAAAAAGAAAGAAATGAAAATATAGGAAGAGGATGCATGGCCTTGATGATGTTTGTCTGAGGCTAGGAGAATCAAAATGAAGTGGAGAAATGCAACTCACTTTTGCATATTGATTTTGTATCCTGCAACTTTACTGAATTTGTTTATTAGTTCTAGTAATTTTTTGGTGGAGTCTTATGGTTTTCTGTATATAACATCATGTCATTTGCAAACAGAGACACTTTTACTTCTTCCTTTACAATTTGGATGCCTTTTCTTTTTCTTGCCTGATTGCTCTGGCTAGGACTCTCATATATAGGGGAGCAAAATTTGCCACCCCCAAATGTGTCTCTTGGTATGAGGATTAATTTACGTTGATTACTTTTAAGAAACAGACTCAGGAAGAACACTTGACCTCCCCCCTTAGCTGCCTAAAAAATGCAGATGGAGGACCTGTTCCAGGAAGGGAGCTGTCACCATAGATAACTCTAGTGTGAACTAAGCAGGTAGGCAGGGAGGAACCCAGCAAAATCTCTTAAAATTCCTTTCTGAATCCCACTGTCTCTGCCTGGCCCAGCAAACATTTGTTTACCAAGCCCCACTTTTTCATCTCCATGTGAATTGCCTTCCTCCCCTTTGAGATCCCAAACCACTAACTGAATAGATATTTTTCCAAAGACATACAAATGACCAACAGCTACATGAAAAGGTACTCATCATCACTGATCATCAGGGAAATGCAAATCAAAACCACAGTTAGATATCAGCTCACACCTGTTAGAATGACTATCATCAAAAAGAAAAGAGATAAGTTCTGGAGAGGATGTGGAAAAAAGGGAACCCTTGTGTGCTGCTGCTGAGAATGTAAATTTGTGCAGCCACTATGGAAACAGTATGCAGCTCCTCAAAAACTTAAAAATAGAAGTACCATATGGTACAGCAATCTCACTTACGGGTATATATCCTAAGGAAATGAAATCACTACCTCAAAGATTGCAGCATTATTCATCATCAAGATATACGTTTCCATCAATGGATGAATGGATAAAGAAGATGTGAGATTACATATATTATTCAGCCATAAAAAAAGATGGAAGTCTTTAGTTTATAGCAACATGGATGAGCCTTGAAGGCATTATGCTAAATGAAATAAGTCAGACAAAGACAAACACTGTATGATCTCACTTATATGTGAAATCTAAAAAAGCTAAACTCATAGAAACAGAGGGTAGAATGGTGGTCAGCGGAGGCTGGGGTAGAGGGACTTGGGAGATATTGGTCAAGGGGCACAAACTTCCAGTAATAAAGTGAATAAGTTCTGGGGAGCTAATGTCCAGCATGGTGACAATAGTTAACAATGCTGTATTTTATACTTGAAAGTTGCTAATAGAGTGGATCTCAAATGTTCTCACCATAAAACAAAAGGTAAATATGTGAAGTAATATTTGGGTAACTAACCTTACTGTGATAATTATTTCACAATAGATGGTATAATCACATTGTACACCTTAAACTTATACAAGGTTATATGTCAGTTATATATCAATAAAGCTGGGAGTGGGGAATGGAGATTCACAATTTTTTGGTGGGGGGTGGTACGCGGGCCTCTCACTGCTGTGGCCTCTCCCGTTGCGGAGCACAGGCTCCGGATGTGCAGGCTCAGTGGCCATGGATCACGGGCCCAACCGCTCCACGGCATGTGGGATCTTCCCGGACCGGGGCATGAACCCGTGTCCCTTGCATCAGCAGGCGGACTCTCAACCACTGCGCCACCAGGGAAGCCCTCAGTTTTTTTAATGTGAGCATTTGGTAGCTTGAATATTGATTATTAAGGGAAAACTGGAAACCTCAATATGATTGTAACTGTTTGAGGCTGATGTCAAGAAGGATGGCTATACTCTGCAACTATTACCTTGGTGCTTCTACAAAAACAGAATTTTGAACTTGGCGTGATGTGTCCTCTTAGACAGCACACACTTTTGTCATTGTCATTGTTGATAGCGTGGTGATCAGAAGTGGGTGGGAAATTCTCTACCCACTGAAGGTGGAGGAACCTGGGAACCTTCCTATTTTTCATCCCTCACCTCCCCCCTTGCTAATCACCCACGGGCAGAACCTAAGGCTTTGGATTGCTGGAAGGTAAAGCAGCAGCAGGGCAAGTGGGACAGGATTGGACAGGGAATCTGGGAAGTGGGGTTTGAGTTCTAGTTCAGCCATTGAATCTCCTTGAAAATGTATTATGTTATTAAAAATACATTTCCTCTTTTTCTGTTTAAAAATTATATATGTTCATTATAAAGATAATGAATGATAATCCAGTAAAAATATAAGGCATAAAATAAAAACTGCCCAATTTTCCACCAACCCCAGAAAAAAAACCTGGGGTCTAACATTAACAATCCACTGGACATACTTCTGGATAGCTCTCTCCATGGTCCATATATAAACACACAGCACGTAACATGCCACTTTACATCAATGGAATCCTGCTTTACATGCTATCTTATAATATGCCTTTCTTTTTTTTTTTTTTTGGCTGTGTCAGGTCTTAGTTGCAGCACGAGGGATCTTCGTTGAGGCGTGTGGGATCTTTTGTTGCAGTGCGCGGGCTTCCCTCTAGTTGTGGCGTGCAGGTTTTCTCTTCTCTAGTTGTGGCGCGTGGGTTCCAGAGTGCGTGGGCTCAGCACGCAGCCTCTCTAGTTGAGGTACGAGAGCTCAGTAGTTGCAGCGCACAGGCTTAGTTGCCCCGAGGCATGTGGGATCTTAGTTCTCTGACCAGGGATTGAACTCACGTCCCCTGCATTGTAAGGTGGATTCTTTACCACTGGACCACCAGGGAAGTCCCTATAATATGCCTTTTTTACTTAATATATGTTGTAGACATTTTTACTCAATGTATATAGCTCTGTTTCATCTTAAAGATTGAATTATGCTCATTGTTATACTGTTTTGATGTACAATAATTTACTTGATGAAACCGTAGATGAGCATTTTGATTGTTCCCATTTTTTTATACCATAAGTAAGTCTATGATGAAAATCCTTGCATCTATATCTTTTCACAATTATCAAACAACTTCTTAGAACAAAGTTCCAGAAATGGAATTTCTGCATGAAAAGGCATATGCTCATTTTAAATTTTAAGAAACATTTGCCAAACTGCCCTCCAGATATTTGACCTCATTTATACTCCCACCAACAGTTACAGGAAGTTGCCTTCTGATTCTGGTGCCATCAACATTGAGTAAAGTCAACTTTATTTTTATTTATTTATTTATTTATTTTTTGCGGTATGTGGGCCTCTCACTGTTGTGGCCTCTCCTGTTGCGGAGCACAGGCTCCGGACGCGCAGGCTCAGCAGCCATGGCTCATGGGCCCAGCTGCTCCGCGGCATGTGGGATCTTCCCGGACCGGGGTACGAACCCGTGTCCCCTGCATTGGCAGGCAGACTCTCAACCACTGCGCCACCAGGGAAGCCTGAGTAAAGTCAACTTTTAATCTTTCCCAATTTGAGAAAAAAATGACATCTCAGTTTTGCTTTTATTTGCATTTATTTTATTACTAGTGAGGTTGACACATTTAAATAAGGTCACTTACCTCTCTTATGGTGGTTGCTTGCTAAACCATCAGCTTTATGTATTCTTCTCTTGGATTATTTACCTTATATTAATTTATACAAACTGCATTAGGTATATTAATACTTCATCATATATGCTATAAATATTTTCTCCAGTTTGTGTTTGCCTTTTAACCTTTGCATATGATATTTTTTGCCCACATTTAATGCGGCCCAATTCAGTGTTTTCCTTTCTAGCTTTAATATTCCATGTCTTCCCTTATCTCGAGATTATAAAAGGAGCCCACTGGATGTTTCAGCCTCTGACAATTAGATGGATCCAGTGTCCAAATTCAGAAATTCTGTGTTTCACTTGGTAACTGACACTCACTCTAGTCTTCGCCTCTCGAGCCAGCGTCCACTCCTGTTCCTGAATTCTCTTCATAGTGCTAGGGGATCACGTCCAACCTCTCCCTGTCACCGTGGCTGCAGAAGCTCTCCATCAGTGCTTGGCCAGGCCAGTGCCAGACTCAGGTTACCAGCTTGGGGCCAGCACTGACTTCCACATGGTCACAGAAAATAAACATCAGTTATCACAGCAACAGCTGCTGTGGCCCTGCCTCCAAGACCTCTTTCTCACTTAGGTCCCCACGTCTTGAATTGTGCTCATGAGCTGAGCTCAAGCTACTGTCGGTGACGGCCATCTGAAAAGTTAGCCCCTCCTGGGACCTTAGGGTTCTCGTGTTTCTTGTTTGTTTCTTTCTCTATGATTTCATCTGTCCGAGACCCAAACTTTTAATTCTGCTACACAAAGCTAAAGAGTGGCTAAAGGGAAAACAAGGTGAATAAAAGTCAGTCGGGGGTCAGGAATGAATCACTAAACACGGATTTCATGGGGAAATTTCTCCTTAGCATGGCAGAGCAAAGGTTTTTTAAAGTAATGGGAAGCCATTGTGAGGAATGAATGCCCAGGGCTGTGTGTGATAGCACATCACCTTTCACATAAGAGGTGACTGTGAGAATTCCCTGAGTGATGAAGGCATGAATAATGCAGGGATGAATGAAGAAATGAACAGAACTCCCCAACTACCCTATTGTTGGATAGAGTAAGGCTTAAATTCTATACTGTGGCAGTCGTGATAAAGGAATATGAGATTCTGCTCTCTAGTTTCTACTTAAGACAGGATGGTTTTAAATGCCTCTGAGGCCAGTTCTCAGATGGGGAAAATGGAAGTGGAGGTGGAGATTCATTAGAACCACCTGAGCAGCTTTTTATTTTTATTTATGTATTTTTTAAATTAATTAATTTTATTTTTGGCTGCGTTGGGTCTTTGTTGCTGCGCGCAGGCTTTCTCTAGTTGTGTCGAGCGGGGGCTGCTCTTCGTTGCGGTGCACGGGCTTCTCATTGTGGTGGCTTCTCTTGTTGCAGAGCACAGACTCTAGTTACATGGGCTTCAATAGTTGTGGCACGTGGGCTCAGTAGTTGTGGCTCGTGGGCTCTAGAGCTCAGACTCAGTAGTTGTGGCGCATGGGCTTAGTTGCTCGGTGGCATGTGGGATCTTCCCGGACCAGGGCTCAAACCCGTGTCCCCTGCATTGGCAGGCGGACTCTTAACCACTGCGCCACCAGGGAAGCCCCATGAGCAGCTTTTCAAACTGCCCACACCCCTGCTTTCTGTAGATGCAATGGTGTGCGTGGTCCCACCTCCGTGTTCTGGGTTCACTGCACTTGCTCCTCTGGGGGGAATCACGCCCGTCTATAACCCTGGACACTGCCCGGGGAGCTCATGCTTTGTTACTATGCGAATTCCCGCACCACCACCCCCACCCCTCCCAGTGTGTCCACAGACCTCCAGGGCCAGCACTGGCCAGACCGCCTGAGGCTCCACCTGTATCAACAGCAGCCTCCTTTGCTTCCTGGGGACGCTGTAACAGGTGGGGCAGCAGGAAACCTGTGCACTCAGGAAGTCTGGGCGCTGAGCACCTGCTGTGTCTCCGCTCACGTGACTGACAGCTCTGTGAGTTAACGAAATGTTCACGAGGCCCGTTAGCTCGCACACCTGTGGCCCCTGGTGCGTGGAAGGAAGCCCTGCATCTGGCCTGGGTGCCGCAGTCCTGGCCCCTCCCAGCTCGCCCTCATGAACCGGTTACACCCTCTGTGACCAGCCACGCCCCTGCTCTCCCGCTGACCGGTATCCATTCCCCTGAATTCACCGACTTGACGCAGTTCACTACCACTTATTAATTTAATATTCTTTCTGTTGCAATACAGTATCTTTTTCTTCTGATTGTTATATGCATCAAAGTGATTAAGTAAATGAGTGACTAGTGTAGTTATACTCGTTTCCAGGCCCTCTTGGTAGCTAGTCTGGGCTCTCCTACTTTCTAGCTGCCAAAGCAGCCTCTTCCCTAACTTGGGATACATGTAGCTAATTCTCTCTACAAAGGGCTGTATATGTTGACTGATGAAAGCTAAGTAAGGAAGTCGCCTTCTCAAAGCATCCCTCTGCCTGTCTTGGAGGACACAGAGTTCACACAAACATGAAAAGATCAGTTAGGTCAACTCAGAGGACAGGGATAGGGTTTTTGTTAATTTGTCTAGATATTTGTATATAATGAGACTTTAATTAACATAAAACCTTGGACTTCTAGAAACAGTTGGAAACGTCTAAATAGGGAAATAAAATCTACTTCAGGTAATTTAGTGGACTTTAACGCCGAGGAGTGGCCACAGGGGCTCTGGAGGAGGAGCTGAGAGGCCAGATTGGGAGGGTGAGGAGGAAGCCACTGTGCCTCCATGGGAGCCCCAGAAGCGGGGGTCCCCCGAAGGACACCGGGCCCGCGGCAAGAGCGGCACGTGCCGCCTGAGACACTGCCGTGGGCATCGGGAAGCACGCCTGTCTCGCTTTCCCCCAGCCAGCGCCCCCTAGCGGCTGCACCCTCGGAAGCAGCAGCCACAGGGGCAGGGGAGGCTCCCGTGGGACCACGTGGTCCTGCGGCAAGCAGAGCGTGCAGGGGCTGGGGGTGGAGGTGCATCTGGGCGAGGAGAGCCAGAGCCAACCTTGCAGGCCTCGCCCACGTCGTGGACCAACACAGACCACGCGATGTGAGGAGTGAGGCTGCACTGAGAACTCCGGGCAGTCGGGTCTATCCTCCGCCCCTCTAGCCTGGCACGTGGCAGGAGATGACTCTACAGCCCTTACACTGAAGAAGTAACCGTCTCACCTCCCCTGAGAGCCTCAGCGGTCAAGCCAATCAAGGTGTATTTTTAAACAAACTGGTTTATGTTCCCTCACTGGTACTGGGGAATTTAAGGTAGGGAAATATCCACAAAACCCCCACTCTTCGGACATTTCTCCTAACGGAGGCACAAGGGGAAAACTTTTCGGATTCTTCAATTATGTTTATGTGTATTTATTCTAAAGAGTATGCGATGACTTAACGAAGAAATCACATATTTACCTGTGCCACCCACGTGTCCATCAACCGATAAATGGGTGTTAGAAAACAAAATTCAACTGAGTAAAGTTGAGATCTAGTTGGCCTTATCCAATGACTCATGAATCAGGCAGCACCCCTCCTAGTAGGTAGAAGGTGCTCCAGGGAGTTGTAAAAAATGGAAGGTTTGTATAGGTGGAAGGAGGCGGCGGGACAAGGAAGTTACTAGCTGGAAAGGAAAGAAAGGGCTGTTTCAGGGCAGGTCACCTTCCCCTAGGGGGAAAGGCAGGATCTTCTTGTGCAAATGACCTCACCCCAGTGCTGAAATTTCAGATTGTCTGTTTAAAGGTCACATTTCTGGGAGAGATTGAAACTGCAGTTGTCTTTTTTTTTAAATAAATTTATTTTATTTTTGGCTGTGTCGGGTCTTCGTTGCTACACGTGGGCCTTCTCTAGTTGCAGTGAGTGGGGGCTACTCTTCGTTGCGGTGCACAGGCTTCTCATTGTGGTGGCTTCTCTTGTTGCAGAGCACGAGCTCTAGGCGCACGGGCTCAGTAGTTGTGGCACGTGGGCTCAGTAGTTGTGGCTCGCGGGCTCTAGAGCAAGGCTCAGTAGTTGTGGCACACGGGCTCAGTAGTTGTGGCACATGGGATTAGTTGCTCTGCGGCATGTGGGATCTTCCCGGACCAGGGCTTGAACCCGCGTCCCCTGCATGGGCAGGCAGATTCTTAACCACTGTGCCACCAGGGAAGCCCCTGCAGGTGTCTTGATTGCTGTCCTGGGGGCAAATGACTCCATGTGGGTACTGTGGTTTCTTTCTAACAGGATAAACAAAATGTGTATGTACATACAATGGGATATTACTCAGCCTTAAAATGGAAGGAAACTCGTGATACCTGCTATAACGTGGGTGCACCTCGGAGACCTTGAGCTACCTGACGTAACCTGGTGTGAGATGTACAGTCATGTATATATATTGTCCCCAGCTTTATGTCCAGAGCATCTAAAACTCTTGTAATTTCCTAAGTGATAAGAACAAAGGGGCATCTTTTGTTATCATATTTGGGTTTTGTCCCAGGTCCTGAAATAGCTCCAGAGGGTAAAGGTGAAAAGAGTGTCCTGTTATTCACGACAAGCCCCTTTCAACCACACCAGAGTTTATATCAGTGACGTGATTTTCTCGAAAGCCCCTAAGGATGGGGGTGGCTGGTTGGCAAGGGAACCAACCATGTGATTAGCGGGTTGGAATTTTCAGCCCCACTCCCGACCTCAGAGGAGGAGAAAGGGTCTGGAAGTTGACTTAATCTCTAACTGCCAATGATTTAAACAATTGCACCTGTGCAATGAAGCCTCCAGAAAGCCCCAAAGGACAGGGTTTGGAGAACAGGGAGGTGCTGGGAGGGTGGTCAGCTCCATGCCACCTCTCCACACCTTGTCCCATGCATCTCTTCTATCTGGCTGTTTTTGAGTTATGTCCTTCATATTAAACAGGTAAACATAAGAAAAGTGTTTGCCATTCTAGCAAATTGTAGAAGCGAAGGAGGTGGTCATGGGAAACTCTGATCACAGCCAGTTGGTCAGAAGTCAGAGGGAGGCCCAGACTTGGGTCAGACTTCTGAAGTGGGGGGCAGCCTTGTGGGCCTGAGCCCTTTACCTGTGGGATCAGACACTATGTCCAGCCGGACAGTGTCAGGACTGATGTGAGTTGTAGGACACTCAGGTGGTGCTCACAGAAGATTGGAGAATTGGTTGGTGTGGGGGAAAAAATGCATTTGGTGTGGAAGTGAAATATGAGAGCACAAAGGAAAAATAGTTTTGTTCTCTTTAGCCCATCACAATAGGACAAATCCTGCATGATTCCACCTACACGAGGTACCTAAAGTAATAAAAATTGTCGAGAGAGAAAGTAGAATGGTGGTTGCCAGGGGCTGGTGTGCGGGGAGAGAATGCAGAGTTAATATTTAATAGGTGCAGTTTCCATTTGGAAAGGCAAAAAGTGCCAGTGAGGGATGGTGGTGATGGTTGTGAAACAGGAGGGAAGCGGGCAGGGCACAACCTTTGAAAGAAAGACACAGCCCAAGGACATGACATAAACTGATTAGAACCAAATGGGTCCAAGATGGCGGACAAGTCAACTCCGACTAGACCTTGAGCCTCAGTATATGCTCACTGTAACACATCGGCAAGCTAAATGACACACCCACAGGCGCCATGACAGTTCCAAGGCCGACCACAAGGGTCAAAAAGTCTGCGGTGGCCCGATGCCTGGAAATCCCCACCCCTTTCTAAAATAGCTGGTGCTTTTCTCACCTTCTGAGATGGCCCACAGTCTGTCTTGTGGGGTGTGTTTCTCTCTAAATAAATTCACTTCTTACCTATCACTTTGTCTCTCGCTGAATTCTTTCTGTGATGAGACATCAAGAACCTGAGCTTCAGTAAGTCCTGAAACCAGGTGTGTGATCTCAGTTGGAAGACTGTGAGTTTTGGCCGGGTTCAAGTCCTAGCCCAGTGGGTTCAAGTCCCAATCTGAGGTGCACGGTTTCAGTTGCGCAACAATGTGAAGGTACTTAATGCCACCGAACTGTCCATTTAAAATGGTTAAACGGTCACTTGTATGTTATGTATATTCTACTGCAATAAAAAAATTCGCATTTAAAAATGTATCTATGTGTGGTTTTCCTCCTGAACTTGTATCCATAAGTCTGGGCATTTAGGACGTTTTAAAATGACTTTTGTGGGCTTCCCTGGTGGCACAGTGGTTGAGAGTCTGCCTGCCGATGCAGGGGACATGGGTTCGTGCCCCGGTCCGGGATGATCCCACATGCCGTGGAGCGGCTGGGCCCGTGAGCCATGGCTGCTGAGCCTGCGCATCCGGAGCCTGTGCTCCGCAACGGGAGAGGCCACAACAGTGAGAGGCCCATGTACCGCAAAAATAAATAAATAAATAAAATAAAATAAAATGAGTTTTGCAACTGCGGTGTGAGTCATGAGGGCTGTACTTTGAGTGACTCATGAAACGCTCTTGCTTACATCAGCTGGACACGGGCCTTTGGCAATCAGGTGATGCTATCCTGAGTTTTGAGGAAGGCAGGCCTGCTGGGGTCCATCCAGATGGGGCAGCTATCAGAGGGGTAATCAGAGCAGAATCAGTAAATGCTGTAGTCACCTGGGAGAGGAATGAGGTGTGCCTCTCATCTGATGATGCAGGAAGCAGAAGGTGAGTGATTATTTCCTCTCTGGGCTCTTCAGTTTCAGCTTGTCTTTTTTCTCTTTGAATTTCTCTATTTTATTTTTTTTAATTTTTTAAATTAATTTTTATTGGAGTATAGTTGCTTTACACTCTTGTGTTACTTTTTGGTGTACAGCAAAGTGAATCAGCCATACGTATACATATATCCCCTTTTTTGGATTTCCTTCCCATTTAGGTCACCACAGAGCATTGAGTAGAGTTCCCTGTGCTCTACAGTAGGTTCTCAGTAGTTACCTATTTTCTACACAGTATCAATAGTGTATATGTGTCAACCCCAATCTCCCAATTCATCCCAACCCCCCCCTTTCCCCCTTGGTATCCATAAGTTTCTTCTCTACATCCATGTCTCTATTTCTGCTTTGCAGATATTTTCATCTGTACCATTTTTCTAGATTCCACATATGAGCGATATGATATGATATTTGTTTTTCTCTTTCAACTTTTATGAATGCGGGAGTGAGCAGAACTGATGAATAGACCTGAGGAGGTGGGAGGGAGCGCCCACCTGTGGAAGGTGTGCTTTCTCTCCATCTTTATATTGGTCTGGCTTCAAACGTCAGCCCCTTGAGGACAGCAAGTGGCATCGAGCAAATGGGAAATTGCCAGGAACTCGGGTGGCCCCTGTGAACTGACGGCCCCCTGCTGTGGAGGCCCCCTGTCTCTTTGGGGCCGAGCTGGGTTTGCTCAGGCCCTCAGCCTCCTGCAGCTCAGAGGTCCCCTCACCACCCCTTTGGCGGAAGAAGAAGAGGCAAGTGAAGAGCCGAGGGCTTGCACAGTAAGGACACGGGTGTCTCCCCAGGCTTCCGAGCTCCTTCTCGAGGCTCCCCTTGAGCGTGGTGTTTACCAGCATAACTGTGCTACAGACCGCACGACTGGCCGATAAATCAGAGACGAGGTGCTGAGGCAAGGAATAACAACAACTATTTAGAAAGCCGGCAGACTAAAGTCTCCAAAAAACCATTTTATCAAAGCTTGGATGCCAGTTTCTTTTATAGCACAGAGAGGGGGAGGAGATGAGGAAGTAAAGTAAAAAGGCCATACGTTTTGCAAATATCCCCTGGAATGGCCAGCCTCAGGGAGGCTGTGTTAATTTGTGTTAATTTCTTGTTCCTTGCTGCCTCCGCAGGTGGACCCTGCAGGTGGACAGGGTCCGGATGCTTCCCTGGACAAAGGCACTTTGGTTTAACCTTCAGGCACAAGGGCGGGGTTCCCCGAGGCAGGCCATTGTGTACAGTCTCCTTTCAATGAACAAAGGCACCGTAAAGCAGGGGTGAAAGTAAAACAGAGCCAACATGGAGTCGGATTTGGCTCTTACCTCTTACGACTGCAGCTGGTGGTCGTGGCCTTCTAGGCCTGCTCCACACGTGCTGGCCGAGCCGCGACTGTGCCTCATACATCGCAAGGGCTCAAGAAATGGCAGGTGGAGTTGTCATTAAACAGGTGCACGTCTTGGTCTAGAAACACAGCTCTGCAGGAAATATCACTTTATTTTCCTTAGAGCAATTTAATGAGGACCTTGGGCACCCATCCTGCCGCAACACAGTAGGAAATTCTCCCCCTGGCAGTACTGGGTTCCTTCCCGAATCTGGTCCAGAATCTGGAGGACTGTGTGGACCCCCCACTGCAGGTGAGGCAGTCCCATCACTGGACACCATCTCCTGGTCACGCCCCAGACCTCCCTTCATTCACAGCCCCGCGGCATGAGGGCTGGGGGCACACGGGAGCCACTCTCTACCTGCTTCTCAAGACACTGGGTCTTTCTCCTCTGCATCCGTCTGGGTCCAGGCAGGTGAAAGGCCACACCTGACCTAGGTAACTGGAGGAGAGTTTTACCAAAGGTACTCTCTCCTGGGCTTCCCTGGTGGCGCAGTGGTTGAGAGTCCGCCTGCCGATGCAGGGGACACGGACGGGTTCGTGCCCCGGTCCGGGAAGATCCCACATGCCGCGGAGCGGCCGGGCCCGTGAGCCATGGCCGCTGAGCCTGCGCATCCGGAGCCTGTCCTCCGCAACGGGAGAGGCCACAACAGTGAGAGGCCCGCGTACCACAAAAAAAAAAAAAAAAGGTACTCTCTCCAAAGGTGTGGGCAGTTAGGGAAACCAGTAAGGGAGAGTGAGGACGTTAAGTTGGCAACTGTGGAGGTCATTATGTAACGGGGAAGAGCCACGTCTGACTCCATGTTGGCTCTGTTTCTTTTACTTTCACCTCTGCTTTCCGCTGCGTTTGTTCACTGAAAGGAGACTGTCCACAGTGGCCTGCCTCGGGGAACCCCGCCCCTCTGCCTGAAGGTTAAACCAAAGTGCCTTTGTTCAGGGAAGCACCCGGACCCTGTCCACCTGTGCATGGCGGCAAGGAACAAGAAATGAGCACATCCCCTCCCGGAGGCTGGCCATTCCAGGGCATATTAGCAAATGTTATGGCCTGAATTTTACTCTCTCATCTCCTCCCCCTCTCTGTGCTATAAAAGAAACTGGCATCCAAACCCCGATAAGATGGTTATTTTGAGACTTTAGTCTGCCATCTTCTCCGTCTGCCGGCTTTCCAAATAAAGTTGCTATTCCTTGCCTCAGCACCTCGTCTACGATTTATTGGGCTGTCGTGGGGTGAGCAGAGCGGGCTTGGACTCAGTAGCAATTTCCCCCTCAGCCCTTAGAGTTCAGAAGGAACCAGAGCCCGAAGAGGGCTTCCCTAGAGGGACAGAACCAGCCACAGGGGGGATGGAGCACTGACGGCCAGACCTCACTGTCCCGTCTGCTGCTGGTACCGTCCACTGGCCAAACCCAACCAAAAGCTAGAGAACAAAGGCAGAGGATAACCTCAGACAGAGAATCACCATGCTGTTATCAACAGGGTGAACTGGTGTAGATGAACATGGTACGAGCAGATCTGATAGGGATTTAGGGGAGAGAATATCAGAGTCCACAGCAGGTGGAGTTTGAGGAGTGATACCTCCCGCTATGGGGAACATTTTGTGTGCCTTTGGCATGTGACTTGAAGCAGAGGGATGGGTCAGATCCAGGGGTTCTTAAATGAGGAAAGCTTAGCCCAGTGCTGGGCATGTATGAGCTTTCTTCCTGTGGTAGCTATCAGGACCCTGAGACCCCAGTCATGGCTCAGTTAGCTCTCTGACTCTGTAAGCTGGTTCATTTCAACACTCAAACTAGCTCATCCTAAGCCAAGTTCAAAAGAAGGGATGTCTGGATTCTCTCACACCAAGAAATGGTGATGCTATTTTTTAGGTTGAAACTTTCCAGAGCTGCTCGCAGCCGTATTTATACTCTTGGACGTCTATGCAGCCGTTCTTGCCTGTTTATTGTTCTGGAAAGTGCGGAAGGAATGTTTATAGAGAGATTTCTGTCGTAGTGCACAGAGTAGACAAGGACGCGGCAGCAAAGGCCAGCCTTGTCCTCCGGGCTCCGTGGATAGACAGTCAGCAGGAGACAGGCTTCGTCAGCCTCCCCTGCATGGCCTCGACCCGCGGGCTCTGCATCGGAGCTCCCCGGCACAAGGGAGCAGGGCTTGATGCTGTTCCCTGCCCCTCCTCCGAAAGAGCAGGTCTCTGCAGCTTCTGGCCTTATCACTAAGCTCTGCTGCTCCTGTCCTGTGCTTCTCCTTCTCTGGCTGCATGGTTAGTTAGCTCATCTTCTGCTGTCATGCAATCTGCTAATCCAAAGAGGGAAAATCTGTCCAGGGCAGAAGAGACTAGCTCCCTCCCACTGGGGCAGGTGCATTAACCCCCGTGCCTTCCCACTCAGGGAGGGCAAGGAGGAAAAGGCCGTCCCAGCGGCAATCAGCCCGGTGACAGCCCTGGTGACACCCAGCCTCAGCATCAGGGCCCAAGGCTGCACTCAGGCAGCTGGGAGAGGTGCCCCACCGGCAACTTACAAAACTCAGCCCTGGCAGGTTCCAGGAGCACCAGGGCCGGGTCCACAGAAAGATGAAGGCTGCTCACCCCAGAGCAGGGAGCACTGGCAACAGCAATCCCACAAGAAGATGACAGTGGTAGCAGAGCAGGAAATGGCAACAACAGTGACCAGGAGAGAAGATGCTCCAGGTTCAAGGTGAGAGGCTCAGGCTGTGACAGGAGCTCACAAGAGATTGTAAGCTCCTTGAGGTGAGGTTTTTGATTTTGTTCAGGGCTGAGGCTCCCGGATCTATCACAGTGCTTGACACGTGGAAAAAGCACAACGAATATTTATTTTAAATAATAGAATGAATAGTACAGATGGATGAACAAGGTGATTTCCTGACCTCTTGGGCAGAAGGCCTGAGAGCCGAGATGGTGGCAAGTGCTAGTGGCTGGGAAAAAGGTCCCAGAGGTCCTGGGCCACTGGTCTCCATCATCTCTCGATCCTTGTGTCTCCTGGTTCTGGTTCCCAGTGCGGGCTCAATACACACAGGTGCTAGATAAATCAAAATGTTTGTCCCAGACCTTGATGTCCGTCAGTTTCGGTCCGCGAGTTTTTGGAAACTGGACCAAGAAATGCAGGTCAGCCTTTCTGTGATACTGTGGAAGAGAGGCAGTGCCCCACCCACATTCAGTGTTTCTCCCTGCACCCCCAGTCCTGGCCACAGTCCGGAATCCTGGGCCTCACCCCCATACGTGTCTGCTCCTGGGAACACAGTCCATCACATCCCACCCACCTCCAGGACTGTGTGCCCCCCGAAGGAGAGTGAGTCACAGCACAGAGCAAGGGAGAATGTCACACCAGGATGCTTCTGAGTGCAGTCCTGGAGTTCAAGGAAGAGACCTTAAACCGGCCCTTACA
Organism: Mesoplodon densirostris; assembly: GCF_025265405.1. NCBI lineage: Eukaryota > Metazoa > Chordata > Mammalia > Artiodactyla > Ziphiidae > Mesoplodon > Mesoplodon densirostris. The sequence goes on from NC_082674.1 coordinate 66,925,296, forward strand.
GAGGCCGCCCGTTCCGTGGGCACCCCAGTTCCTGCCTCAGGCATGTTTCCTCCAAGAGAAGCTCTCATGCGACCCGACTCTTCACTGACCTCTTCTCTCATTTGGGAAACTGGCCTGCGGCTGGAGTCCCCCCTTCTCACCATGGCCCCTGGCCACGAGTCGGCACTGAAGTCAAAGGCAGGCGTTAAGTAGACTTTAGGGGAACCATCCAAGAGGGGCTTGGGCTCTGAAAGCTCCAAAGAACTGTCTGGAGGGTTGCTCAGCCTCCAGGTTCTGGCCCTGGGTGGGGTCTGTTACAGGGCCCCATCCTATAACAGCAACTCCACACAGCGCTTTGAAACTACCCGTTCTGTGCCTTAGACCAGGTCCTCTTCATAGAGGGGGCAGCCCCCCTCTGGTTTCTGCAGTCAGAGGATGGGGCCCCTCTGTACCACGACCCCGGGAGCCCAGTGGGAGGGGAGGCCCCTTCCCCTTACACCTAGCAGTGAAATGTGCTCTCGACCACACAGGTTTGGAAGTCATCACTAAAGTCAAAAACAATAAAAGAGGAAGTTGTCATCAGAACGTACAAATCCTACAAAATAAAAGACACAGAGATGCCTTTGTCATGTCCTGGTCAGAGCATGAGTGGGGATGTTAGGTTAGATGGGGTGATCTAGGGCTGTGGATGCTCTCTATCACCCCCATTACACACACTCTCTTATTTCTAACTCCTCTTTCTCTTAGTGTTTTTTGCTTTGTTTTCTTTTCTTTTCTCTCTCTCTCCTCTTGACTTACCTTGCCTTGGCGGGGGCTCTTGGGGACCCTATTGGCCTTGCTTCATCACATCGATCGTATCAGCATGAAGAAAGGCTGCTGAGTGCTATAAAGGTCTTTCCAAAGACCAGGGAGACTCCGAGGAATTCTGTAATCCTAAAATAGATGGGGGTTCATTAATGCAGGGACACAGAGCGCTCTCTTCTGATTCTCAGAAACTTCGATTTTAAATGAAATTAAAGGGGGGAGGGATAAACTGGGAGATTGGGATTGACATATACACACTACTATATATAAAAGAGATAACGAATAAAAACCTACTGTAGAGCACGGGGAACTCTATTCAATACTCTGTAATGACCTGCATGAGAAAAGAACCTAAAAAAGAATGGATATATGTATAACTGATTCACTTTGCTGTACAGCAGAAACTAACACAGCATTGTAAATCAACTATACTCCAATAAAAGTTAAATTTAGGGCTTCCCTGCTGGCACAGTGGTTGAGAGTCCGCCTGCCGATGCAGTGGACACGGGTTTGTGCCCCGGTCCAGGAAGATCTCACATGCCGCGGAGCGGCTGGGCCCGTGAGCCATGGCCGCTGAACCTGCGCGTCCGGAGCCTGTGCTCCGCAACAGGAGAGGCCACAACAGTGAGAGGCCCGCGTACCGCAAAAAAAAAAAAAAAAAAAAAAAAAAGTGAAATTACAGTCATTATAAAAGCAAAATGAGATCACTGTAAACAATCTAGAGATTGTGTATAAACCAAAGAAGAAAATGAAATCAGCCATAATTCGACCATCCAGCCATAGCCTCGTTTTCTCACTGGGGGCGTGTTCTTTCAGAGGGTCTGGGGGTTAGGAAGTGCGTGCAGTCACTTACTGCAAATACCCCATCTTCCCCTTAAAGTGGCTGCTTTCTCAGTACCAATTATCACAGTACTGTTTCTAAATCATTAAACCCTCTGCTATGGCATTTAAGGTTGCAGGGTGTTTCCTTTACGGACGTACTTTTCCTCCTTTAACCAGGCCTCTGTTTTTAGCCATTCAGGTTGTTTCCAGCTATTCCCAATTATGAAAAGAGCTACAAGAAATGTCCCTGCAGTTGCATCTCTGCCCACATCCATGGTTCTCTCCTTAGAATAAATCCCCAGACCTGGAATCACTGCCTTAACACAGACAGTGGTCCTCGGATGAAATGCCTTTCAGAAGAAATTTAACGGGTGAGAAATTTAGGGATGAATCAGAAACAGTCACTCCCCCAAATTAGTCTTCTCCCTTGTCTCCCGGCAAATGATTTGAAAAGGCTCTAGGAAGATTGCATTTTCTTTAAAGAAGGTGACTTGAGGCTCCGGAAACCCTCACCATCAGGCTGGGGCGGGGAGGGTGGGAACCAGGACTTTCTGTAAATGCGTCCACTCCTAGCTTCCCGGAGGCCCAGTGTTGATTCGACTGATCCCTGGTCTTCCCAGAACTCCACCCAAACAAATGTCCCTGAAGCCGGGGTGGGGTTAGGGGGGGCTTGCGGGGGAAGGTGGTGGTCAGCTGAAACTCCACTCAGGCCACAGAGGGCTGTGTGTCCTGGGGAAGTTTCTTCCCCTTCTGTGCCTCAGTGCCAACCCCCAAAGCTGAGGGGATCGCAGCATGGGGCCTCGGAGGCTCTGCCATTTGTCCGACAAAGCAAGATCCCTCCCTGGTGCCCTGGCTCTCCCCTCCCCTGCAGCCGCAGGAATATGTGCCAGGCCTGGGATGTCCTTGAGGCCGGCAGGCCAGATGGGGAGCTGGCAGCCCCTTCCCATCTGGGGGCTGAGGCTCCTTTAATTTGCATACCTTAAAAGGCTTGCAGGAGCGAGGGGCTGGGTTCTTATCTCCTGTGCTCCAGAGGGGCCTTATTTATAGCCCAGCTGGCCAGCAGCTGCTTGCACGTTGGGGTGAACCCACAGGGTGGTTGACCTCCCACTGCTGTCCCCCCTGGTTGGGCTGGAGGGCAGAAACCAGACAGGTAAGGCTCCAGTTTCTCTTCTCTTTCCCTTCCCTTGCCATCCTTCCTCTCGTGTCTGCACAGCTTTGTACCCCAGCTGTGCAGAGGGAGTGTCCGGCCCTGGGAGGGAGCTCTCTGGCGGTGTGGACCGCAGACCCAAGTAGGACCCAGGTGGCAGGGACAGCTGGCTCTTCCAGCAGCTAAGCTCCCGCTGCCCCCAAAGCTGCAGCAGGTACCCCCGGGGACATTAAGAACTTGGGAGAACCCTAGTTTATCTTACTCTCTCTCAGTGGGAATCAGGAATTTGCATTGAGTTTTGACACCGGGAAGTTTTTTTTTTTAAAAAAAAGAGGAAAGAAAGAGGAAAAAAAAAGATAAAATCAACACTGGAAGGGGGAAAAACCACAGTGCCCTTGAGCTGCTTCTCCCTGACAGCATTTCCGGATGGCCTGGGGTAAAAAAGCAAGTTACTGATAAGTCTGATTATGTTGGGGAAGTGTGTTTATACAAGATGACTTGTTACGGGCTGATGGTTCGAAAGTACAGATCTCTGTTGTATGCTTTCCAAAGGAAATACGTTAATATTTTACGAATTTCTAGAGCAGGATATACGTGAAAGTCAAAGCACTGAGTAATGTTCTAAGGCTCGGCCAGCCATGTAATAATGTTAATACTGATAGAATGACACCTATGTGATAATAGGTTTCATAGGTATAAACATCCTCTAGCCAGACCTCAAGCAAGGCATTTTATCAGGTCCAATCTATAAGGAAAAAAAATTGTGAGATCAGTTTTTTTTTAAATAATTCTAAGGTAAAAAGATAGATTAATAGCTGTGTTATAGGCTAATGCTACTTTATCACGTATTTGCTCTATTTAGATTTATTGTTTTGTTTCTTGAGGAATGTTATTTGAATCTTGCTTTATCGCTGGGTTTATAACAACAAAATGTGCTTTAATAGTCTATTACATTTGGGGATCCATTCTACAGTAAAAAATTTTTTTTGTTTTTAATGGAGTAGCCAACTTAATCAACTCAGATGATTACATTTTGGAGGCTTTTTCTAATATTAAGGAAATATTAATGGATCACCTCCATGAAAAGCTGCATATTCTCCCATAAAGTGTACCCTGACCGCTCACCCACCCATCTCGCCTGTCTTCGAGAACATGTTGCACCTTTAGATTCCACCACCCTCTTAGTGCTTCCGTTGATTTGGGGTCCCTGAGGCTGGGCCACACCGTTGTCTCTGTATCCCTCAGCTCCAACACAGGCACCTACACACCTCCTACTGTGTGTCCTAAAACACTTCATATTTAAGGATAGATGGCCAAGAAACACTGATTTTAAATTCTCGTCTCCCCATGTGTTAAAAAACATTCAACTAAGTCAATTGTAAAAGATCTTACATGCTTTATTCAATGATTCATGAATCAAGCAGCATCCCATCCAGCAGGTAGAAAGAAGCCCTGAGGCGCTAGACAGCATGAAAGGCTTTTCGTGGCAGAAGGGAACGACAACAAGGAAGTGGTGCTCGGCCAAAAAGCAAGTTGGTTATTGAAAGGTTACTGTCCTTTAGGGGACGGCAGGGGTCTATCAGGCAGGTGGCCACACCAGTCCTGGTCAAGCCATTCCTGATTGACTGGGTTAAGATTCCATTGCTAGAAGAGCCGAAACTGTAATGAAGTCTCAGTTTGGAGACGTGGGGCTTACAATAGGTGACTCCATTTGGGGCCTGTTGTCTTGTTTTTAACACCACAAAAGAAAGAGGTGAAATTATATGCATAGTGCGTATATTTTCTTTTGTTTTTTCTTACTGTACAAATATATGTTCACCACAGGAAGTACAAACCAGCAGAGAGAAGAAAGTGGAAAATGATGTGCAGTCTTACTGCTCAAAGATAACTCTTAGCATTGCATTGTGCATCTTGACTATTTCTTGATTCTAAGAGGTCTTTGATTGTAACATCAACCGTTAATTTAATGCTAACTTTAAAAGAGAGGGGGAAATTTCCCCCTAAGTTGTACAGATTAAGATGAATCCAAAAACAATAAATTGGGGGGAAAATATAAATTGTAATTAAGGAAAAAATATAGATGATCAGGTTATTTGGTAATCTACTTTTTGTCCCATTTATAGTCAGTGTATTTTTACTGTGCATTCAAGCTCTAATTCTTTGAAAATTGGTTTTCAGTTTTTTTATATACTAAATTATGACATTTTTCATTTAGCCAGAATATTAAAATATCCATAACAGCTGGATAAGTGGGACATCAAAAAATCATAAAATGAGATTTAGATAAGTAATTTTTATCAACATATAACTTGTTTCGAGGTATGATCTGCTGATTTCTACACTATTAATGCTTTCTGCTGAATAAGAGAAACAACTCAAACATCTAGGACCTGGATCTTTATTCCCCCCTAAATTGTTTTATTGATTTTTTTCATTATCATTGATTTGTCAGTCTTCATACTTAGTCTCCAATATACCAACGTAAGGTTGAAAAACAGAAAGGAACATAAGTTCTGAGCAATATGATATTTAACAGATATATTTCATAAATATCATTAAATGTTTTAAGTGTAAGCCTATAAAAATAAAATCAATTTTAACTTTGAGGACATTTTTACAATTTGGGGCTTTGTTTAAATCTAAAAGAGAAATTTTAGATACAAGACAAAAATTTATTTTAACAAAAGACTTTGTTACAGTTAAACTGTAATACTGAAAAGTTAAACTGAAGTAAAACCCTATCCAGCCAACAACACATAAAATATGCTCCAGGTGTTTTATTAAGAAGGCTGCAGGGACTTCCCTGGTGGCACAGTGATTAAGATTCTGCCTACCAATGCAGGGGACACGGGTTAGATCCCTGGTCTGGAAAGATCCCACATGCCGCGGAGCAACTAAGCCCGTGGGCCACAACTACTGAGCCTGTGCTCTAGAGCCCGCGAGCCACAACTACTGAGCTTACGTGCTACAACTACTGAAGCCCGCATGCCTAGAGCCCGTGCTCCGCAACAAGAGAAGCCACCGCAATGAGAAGCCCGCGCACCGCAACACAGAGTAGCCCCTGCTCACCACAACTAAAGAAAGCCCGTGCGCAGCAATGAAGACCCAACGCAGCCAAAAATAAATAAATAAATATTTTTTAAAAAAGAAAAAAAGAAGGCTGCATAATTAGGTTTTATGGGGAAAGAGAAAGAGTTTTCATTTGGTTTTTAAGAAGTGAGCCCTCTTTCTCTGCCTGGGACCTGCCTGCTCAGCATGGAGGGGACCTGAAGGGGCGGGGGACCGACTGTCTTCACGGAAGTCGAGGTCACCAGAGCACTTCCTGCCTGGGTTCAGGTCTGTGCTGACAAACCCTGACCAGGATTTAGCATGAATGCAAAATAGAAAAGGAAATGGTGTTGATGATTCTACTTCTCTCTAATTCGTAACCTTTGTAGGAAGATAAAATGGGTAATATGAAGGCACAAATAGTTATATGACAACATATTATATGTAATAACTAAAACGGTCAACAGTGAGATTGCTCAAAAGTCAAGTATGGTTAAATAAATTATGATAGAGCCAAGGTATGGATGATGTACAACCATCAAAAATAACGTTTGCACAGAATTTTTAATTTAAAAAATCAGAATACAAAGCTGTATTCTTATAATTAATGATCTTAACCTGTATAATATATAAACACTCAAAAAAATACCAAAATATACACAATTGTTTTTGAGGGATAAGATTAGTAGTAAGTTTATATTCTCCCCACATTTTAAATAGTTTGCTACATTTTCTACATGGAGACTAATCATGAAAGTTTTTTATGGCAAAATTCCACGCAAATGTAAAGGATTCTAATTATTGCCACCAATTACAAAAACTGCAAATAACCTATCAGAATGATTAGCTTCTTGAAACAGGAGGTAAAATTTACTGAAAGGTTACTATGTCCAGGAACTATGTATATATTGGCTCATCTAACATACAACCAGCCTACACGTGGGTATTATTATCGTTGTTGTTATTACTATTCCTACGTTCAGATACGGAAGCAGGCTTAGAAAAGTGCTATCAGTGCATAAGGTGCAACCCAGTGAAAGACAGGGCCTGGGGTCCAGCTGGTGTTAGAAACACAGGAGCACTCTGAAGGCCTGCGGGAAGGTTATAGGAATGGTGGCTGGTATCCCTGAGGAACGCTACTTGGAGTACTTGGGTAGAGGCTGCATACACTGTGGTGTGGAGACTGAGGAAGTAAGGAATTCTGAAAGGGGGTCAGGTTGGCCTGCCAGGTGTAGGGCGGGGCCCTCAGGAAGCAGAGGTGCTCTGTGTGTGTGTGTATGTGTGTGTGTGTGTGTGTGTGTGTTGTCTGGGCGTGTGTGAGAGTGTGTGCTGTGGGGTATGGGGGAGTGTGTGCTGTATGTGTGTACAGTGTGGGGAGGTGTGGTGTCTGTGTGTGTGGTGTGTGTTTGTGTGCCGGGGGAAGGGAAAGAGGTGAAGATGATAAATGTTAAATGCCATAAGCTTCCTTTTTAAAAAACTCTCCAATTTTGTTAAGAATCGCTTAATTTATTAGGAAACAACAACATTTTCCTCCCTTCAAATATAGCTCAAGAGACAGAAGAGCAGCTGAGAGAGGAATCCCCTTATTTCAAAACCCCAATTTTAATTACAGTGAATTAGAGACCAGCTATTATGCCCTTCCAACCCCTAAATCAAGACAGAGGTCCACAAGACTTTCCAATCAGGTTCCATGAAAAAATAATCATGTGTGTGCAACACAAAGAAAGCTCAGAGGTTTTGAAAGTGCGTGAGACAAATTCCTTTTAGGCACCTCTCTCTACTCCTGCAAATCGAACATGCAAAAACGCTATCAACAGGTGCAAATTTGTTGGCATCAAATGAAGCTGCATGAATAACCGTCCAAGTGAGGACAGAAATATTTACGACCACAATCCCATGTCTAAACTACTGTCAGATGGAAAAACTCTCAAGGCAGCAAGGAGAGCTGAGGGAGCACCTTCTAATTAAGATAGAGTTCTCTACAAGTCGGAATTCATACCGGCAAGTTCAACATCATTTGAATAATGCAGTTTGGACAGAAGAATGATGAGGCCACCGTTTCTGAGCGGCAGTAGCACGAATCCTCCAGCCTGGCGGGGGATGAGCTCTGGCAGGATCCTCAAGCCCACCCTGAACTGTTTCTACTTTGGCAGGAGACACTTCTCTATCTCCTGGGAAGTATCAGCAAACCTCAGCCAGCCTCAGGCAGGAGAAGCCGGGCAGCTCCAGAGGCCCACGTGAGCTCCATTAAACCTCAAGTCTCTCTTTAAACTCCGCTCTCATATTCCAACTATATTAGACCGGTCTGTCTTCTGCTCAAAACTCTCCAATGGCTTCCCAAGTCAAAATAAAGTCCAGTGCTACATAGCCTACAGAGTCCTACAGGATCCAGGCCCTGGAAACTGCCTTCATCTCCTTCCTTCCTCCCTCTCCACCGAGGATGCTTCTGTCACACCGCCCTGCCCCAGGGCCTTTGCAGCTGCTGGTGGCTAGTCGGTCAGGCTCTCCCCCGAGGAAACCACACACCTCCCTCCCCGCTTCAATCACACCACATGTGAGAGCCAGCCCCGAGGGTCCCATCTGAAATCACACCCTCAGCCGCTCCCTAGCTCCTTGCCCTGATTTACTTTTCTTCAAATCACTTATCTCACACATGCACACCCACAAAGGGACGTGTAGGCACTGAATGAGTATCTGTGAGAGACGAAGTTTCCAACAGTCCACTTTCATAAATTTCATTTGAATTCTTAGAAGCTTTTCCAGTGTCATTCATATATCAATACCCTTACAAAGTATCCTTATCAGGGTCCAAGTCTCAGGCTTCCCTGTCCACAACTTGAACCTCATTTCAAAAACGTCCGCTGCATTTGGAGTTTGTTCAGGGAGAAAAGTGGGAGCTGGGGGGTCAGGCTGCCTGGGCTTTGTCCCCAGCTCTTCCATTTACAGCAGGGTGAGACCTCAACCTCCCAGAATCTTGTCTTTAAAAAGGGGATAACAATAACCATAACCTCTTAAATACAGAGGAGGATTCAACAAGGCAACAGCCACTACAATAATAATAGCTACCTGTAATTGACAGGTATGAGGACAAACTGAAATCCAGAAAAGTATCTTAGACATAGTTACTATATTAGTTTCTTGTTGCTTTTGTAACAAATTACGCCAAAACTATTGTCTGAAAACAACACAAATATATTACCTTATAGTTCAGGAGGTCAGAAGTCTGCAGTGGGTCTCCGTGGGCTAAAATCAAGGTGTGGGCAAAACTGTGTTCCTTCTGGCGGCTCCAGGAAGGAATCTGTTTCCTGGCCTTTTCCAGCTTCTAGAGGCGCCTGTGCTCCTTGGCTGGTGGGCCCTCCCCCACCTGCAAAGCCAGCACGGTCACGTCTTCAAATCTCTCTGATTCTGACTCTCTTGCCTCCTTTTCCCACGTTACGGACCCTCGTGATGACATTGGGCCACCTGGATAATCCAGGATCATCTCCCCGTATCAAGACCCTTAATCGAACCACGCCTGCAAAGGCCCTTCACAAATTCTGGAGATTAGGACATGAACGGTGCTGGCAAGCTGTGATCCTTCCTACCAGTTACTAAGAGACAGAACTGGGGTTGGCATCCGGCTGGTCTCTTGACGGCTGCGCTACAGTAGGACACGGAAAGCCCTGGGAGTAACAAAGGCGGGGTGGAAAACTTGCATCTCAGATTCGGGTTTCTGTCTTCGACATTGAACAAGACGATTCATCCCCTCTGCCCTGCTCACCGGCTATGGGTGCCAGAGCAGCACGGCTGACTCTAAAAGTCACTTTATCTCATCGAGGCCAGTTTTAAATAATGAGTCTCACTTCAACCTCAAACATAGTATTGACTTTCAAAAACCATAGACAGGGACTTCCCTGGTGGCACAGTGGTTAAGAATCCGCCTGCCAATGCAAGGGACACGGGTTCGATCCCTGGTCCGGGAATATCCCACATGCTGTGGAGCAACTAAGCCCATGCGCCACAACTACTGAGCCTGTGCTCTAGAGCCCGTGAGCCACAACTACTGAGCCTGTGCTCTAGAGCCCATGGGCCACAACTACTGAGCCTGTGTGCCACAACTACTGAGCCCATGTGCCACAACTACTGAGCCTGCGCTCCTGAGCCCACAGGCCACAACTACTGAGCCCGCGCACCTAGAGCCTCTGCTCCACAACAAGAGAAGCCAACAGAATGAGAAGCCTGCGCAACACAACGAAGAATAGTCCCCACTTGCCGCAGCTAGAGAAAGCCTGTACGCTGCAACTAGAGAAAGCCTGCGCGCAGCAAGCAACAAAGACCCAATGCAGCCAAAAATAAATAAATTTATATATATATAAAAAAAGAAACCACAGACACTCCATAAAAGTCAGTTGCAGAGTGGGAATGAAAGCCCTGCTTGGCGACAGCCCATGCTGCACCGCCCACGGGGGTCAGCGTAGCGGGGGTGCCTGGACACAGGATGCGGAGCAGCTGCCAAAGACCCAGAGCCAGGACATCTCCCGCCCCCATAAGAGAGCAACCAGCTGGAACCATGGCATTAACACCTGGACGGCACCTGGTGGGCTGGGGTGGGCCATATGAGAGGCAAAGAGGATGATTTTCATTAGTGCCCAGGTCAGCAGTGTAAACGGGCCGGCCTGGTGGCACTGCTGGGCAGGGGCCAGGCTCTGGGTCCCAGACCTCATTCACAGGCACCAAGACCCTGGATGGAGCTGCCTTGTCTGGAAACATGATCATTCAGAGGGGTTTTCAAACCCTGTAGGCTTCTTGCAGTCTCAGACATTTCTGTTCCTTTCACAAGGAAGATAAGAAGCCACAGGTCAAGTTTTGTACAAGGAACATTTGGGATATGACCCTTACACTGGCCACCGTGTTAAAGGCATGTGTCCTTTCTCCAACAGACAACTGACATTTGAGAGTTCTGAGGTTTCTTCTGTGATGTTTTCCTGAATCAGTTGCTTTTTTTCTCTGCTGTCTTCCCACACATTTGTAAGGGAACCACACGTTCACAAGAAGTTCTCCTTTGCCTGACTCTCCCTCAAATGCAAACTTTTCAAACTGGGGGTCAACATCATAGGTCTTAGTGAGTCACGAAATCCATCTAGTGGATGGAGACCTGTACTTTTTTTTTTTTTGATTTGAAATGTGTTTATATTGTAAAATCATTACCATGATAAGTTTAGTGTACATACGTCACCTCGCAGTTACAAATATTTTTGTATACGATGAGAACTTTTAAGATCTACTCTCTTAGCGACTTTCAATATATAATAGAGTATTGTTAACTGTGGTCACCATGCTCTATATGACATCGCCAGGTCTCCTTTACAACTGGAAGTCTGTACATTTTGATCACCTTCACCATTTCACGTTTTGAAGAATAAAATGAAAAAGACTAGAATACGGAAAAGATAGAATAAAAAAGAACAGAAAGCCTAGTAAGGATAAGAATTATTTCGTGACGATCGCTACCAGCACTGCACGTGGGGCTGGGGGAAGCCGTGGGGATGTAAAAATGTACTTCCTAGTTTGCGTTGCTGTCAGAGATTTGGAAGCACTGCTGTCAACATGTGCAGGTTCCCTTTCTCCTGGGTCCTCTTGACGTCTGTGAGCCCCCCTCAGATACTCTTCTCTCTCTGCAGATGGCTTTGCCCTCCTTAAGGCAGGAGCCAATGAAACGCTTTCCTACTTGATCAGCTCTACAAATGTGAGTCTTCATGGAAAAAGGAAAAGGGAAACAAAAGACCAAAACACAACAACCTGTGCCATTCATCCAGGAGGGAGACAGCCTTGTGAGCAGAGCTCTGCGGGAAAGGCTAGACGCTCCCCCCACCCCCCGCAGCATCTCCGCTGCAGCATCTCCCCTGCAGCGTCTCCCCTGCAGCACCACTTGCGCCTGGCGTGGAGGTGCATGAATGTGTGTGCTGCTCTAATTCACCTCCCTTCTGGGTCCCGAAATAAGTAACAACACCACAGCCTGAGGGCCCAGCCCCTTCCGCGTTGTTTCTTGGTCTCTGCAGCCATGCAGCCTCTTCCTATAATTTGGCAGAAGGGCTGGGGGGTGCTCACTGGTTCCCACCTCAAAGGCTGCCTTTGGTGACTGCTGGCCAGGGGAAGGGAGAAGAGGGCCCCCCGTGCAGAGCAGAAGGGAGCAGGACGCCTGGAAGGAGAGAGAAAGCAAACTGCAAAGGTATTTTAACAGACATGCCGTTTCCATTCTTGGCCATGTGTTTTTCATTCTGATTTTGGTTACTTTTGACTTGAATTATGGAGCTCTGTCTCTTGGTTCAGGCAACTTAGATGCAGTTGCTTTTCTATCTCAGAAATGAATGCTGACTTTTGCGGGGGGGCGGGGGGAGTGTTGGGGCTGGTGGGAAGTGGCTGAGACAGAGAGCATATCACCTTTCGGAAGGCAGGGAATTTCTCTTTTCCCTCTTCCTCAGGGGACTAGAGAGCGTATGTTTCCAAGAGCCCAGGGGACTTTGACAAATGCAGATGGTAAAACACTGCATCCGCATGGAAGAGATCGATGATGCGATACTGCGGCCCTTCTGCTCAGAGGAAGCAGCTCCTTTCCCCAGAGGAGCAGGATGTAGAGATAAACAGCCTTCCCGCTGTAGAGACATGGTGGACTCATCCCAGGGCTCCAGCAAGCACTTCCTCACTTCTCCTCTAAGAGGCAGATAATTATATTTGTCAAGGGTCGTTGTCATGAAATACGCTTTTGAAATCTTCAAGTGGCTTCTGAATAATTGAAAGTTGAGCTACAATTTCCAGTCTTCAATGAGCTGCACCGTGGCCTGTGTTGGAGCCCTGCCGCTCCCTTGACCATTCTTAGCATCTGGGTATCAGGAACTACCTAGTTCTGTGGCAAAATACAGAAGCATCCTCACTCCTCTGGGGGCAGAGATCAGAGATGGGGAGGGAAGAGGGGCCCCAGGGACACCACTGCCTGAGTCAGGTCCATCTGAGCTGCAGGAAAAGGCAAGAAACAAGAGACAGAGAAAATTAACACTCTGATACCGAAGTCCTCACCATGGTTCCCTAGCCATCTTAGGGACACAGTATCTACTGAGTGGAAAAATCAGAATGAAAAACAGTCACACTGCAAAGATTTTGGTATCTTGACCAATGCAACCCACAGTATAACTGATCCAGACAATTGTTTTCTCAACCAATCAATCAATCATCAAATAAAATCACCCCCAAAGACATAATTTGGTGGCCATATTAAACTGCAGGCCGTGTTCAGTGTCACTGAGACTTCTTTCATCTGGGGCATTTTGTTGTCAGAGATAAGTCACCATCTGTTTGGACAAAAAAAATATTGGCAGAAAATTTATTTTAATAGTCTTGATGTATTTAAGTGGCTGGTGGTTCAGTTTGTAGATTCATGTCTAATCTGGAGCTTGAATCCTGTGATGAAAAAGTAAATCAAACCATGAGGAAACTGTAAATCCAAAAAAAAAAAAAAGTCTGTCTTGTCTGTGACCCATTGTTCCATCACAGTTCTGCTTCTTCAGTGGCTTTGTCTTCTCTGAGAAGCAGCAACTATCTGTCTACTGGCCCTGGCCATTACTGCACGTGTCCACACATGACATTCATCTCCACGTCCATCTTGCCATCCACTTGGGAAAGCCAGGAATTAGTTATAGTTTGTTATTCTTACCAATGACACCATTTTAAAATCCCAAACCGAAAAAGCAAACAAGTTACAAACACAAGCAGAACAACACGTCTTTAAACCAGAACAGGTTCTTCTCACTATAACTCTTCCTTTCTGATCCTCATCAAGGCCTAGATCACTGCTGAGCAAGCCTCATGCTGGGCGACCCGCTCATGTGCAGCTGGCCAGTCATTCTTTCCTGGGCAAGTGCTCCGGGCTGACCCTCCGCTCAGCCACAGGCAGGACCCCAAGGGAGGCAAAGAGCTGATGGGGACGAAAAGACACAGTATTGAACATGCTCTAAATATAAAAATAGTGTGGTGAGGAACTAGAAATGTCGTTCCTATTAAATCAAAGAAACGAATCTGGAAAACCAGATCTGAGAAGGTTGAGTCCCGATGGCAGGACTGTTGTTTGCAAGGCTGGCACAGGGCCGAGCCCTCTGCAGGGGAGATGCATTGACCTCACAGCAGACATCAAGGTCATGCCAAGGGATGCCTGCGTCTTGCTGCTTAGAATGCATTTGCTTTCTGACCTCAGGCACTGGGCTTTCTCTGGAGCAGTTGTGGACACTCCAACCCAACACCCAGCATCCTGTGACCAGTGCTCCTTCCCCAGGTCACCCTGGCCTGTGACCCTGAGCAGAGCAGAACCCCATGGTGGGGCCCCAGGTCACTTGCGCCTAATCAGGACTCTGTCCATGGTGCTCCACGTGGAGCAGGCCATCCTTCCAGCCCATGACAAGTGGTGACACTGGGAAACTGAGCCCTGCGGGGGTGGGCTTTGGCACCTCCCCAACACAGAAGGGCTTTACTGACAAGATGCGTGGTGGTATCAATGGATGTGATTTGGAAGAGCGACAGAACCAGTATTTCTAAATATTACAAAATAACCAGTAAGTAAAAGATCCACTTAAAATTCAAGACAGACCAAATGGGTTTTAGTGGAAAAGACTATGAAAAGTTTATTGATGTGGTTTCAGATTCCACATTGAAAGTAATCTTTAAGAAACTACCATTGGCCAAGCTTTGGTTTGGTAGTAAAAATATATACCTTGACAGTTACCTGAAATGGCTATGAAGCGCCTCTCTCTCTTCTAACAACATGTCTGTGTGAGGCCGCATTTACAGTTCAAATAAAAGCACATACCTCAGAAGACGAAGTGTAGAAGCAAATATATGACCCCAGCTACCCAGCTGTCTTCAATTAAGACAGACATTAAAGAGATTTGCAAATATGTTAAAAAAAAAAAAAAGCCACCCTCTCACTATTTGCTTTGTTTTTGGAAAAGAGTCATTTTTCATGAAAAGAAATATAAGTTCACATGTAATGAGCTGATTATTGTGATTTTTTGAAAGAATTTTTTGTTTTCTCCATTTTAATTTTTAAAATTTTTATTGGAGTATAGTTGCTTTACAATGTTGTGCTAGTTTCAACTGTACAGCAAAGTGAATCAGTCATACGTATACATATATCCTCTTTTTTAGATTTCCTTCCCATTTAGGTCACCACAGAGCACAGAGTAGAGTTCCTTGTGCTCCACAGTAGGTTCTCACTAGTTATCTATTTTATACATAGTAGTGTATATGTGTCAATCCCAATCTCCCAATTTATCCCACACCCCTTCCCCCCTTGGTAACCATAAGTTTGTTCTCTACATCGGTGACTCTATTTCTGCTTTGCAAATATGTTCATCTCTACCATGTTTCTAGATTCCACATATAAGCGATATTATACAATATGTTTTTAATTTTTAATGTAGTAAAAAAATCTATAGGTGTAACTCACAGAAACAAAAGCCCTTTGGGATCCTGATTAATATTAAAGAGAGTGAAGGGGTTCTGAGGACAAAAAGGTGGAGAATAGCTGGTTTAATTAAACTTGAGATTGACTAAATATGATTCCATACACAGAGTTTCAATTCCCTTAATGTTCCTCACCTACCCCGTTGTATGAAACAGAGTCACAGACTATTTTTTGGCTTAAATAACCTAGATGATTGTACTGCACATGCTATATCCTTTATTTCCATTGACCCCTGCTGCTTAATTTGGAGTTAAGGCCACAGAGAAATCTTTCAGAGGTGCCCGAATCGCTTGTGCTTCCAAGGAATTTGCTTCGGGGACTATTTTTTTGTTGTTGATCTATTTTAGGTACAAATTTTCATTGGGCTTATTTTCCCAACACAGGCTACTGCAGTTTCCAGAGACACAGTTTTTGTTCTTGCAAACGGAGTATCCCACTGCCTGTTGTGAAGCCATTTTCCTCCTCTCTTTAAAAGCAATATTGAATTTTTAAAAATTTTTATTTATTTATTTTTTCTATTTTTGGCTGCATTGAGTCTTCGTTGCTGTGCGTGGGCTTCCTCTAGTTGCGGCGAGTGGGGGCTACTCTTTGTTGTGGTGCGTGGGCTTCTCACTGTGGTGGCTTCTCTTGTTGCGGAGCACAGGCTCTAGGTGCACAGGCTTCAGTAGTTGTGGCTTGCAGGCTCTAGAGCGCAGGCTCAGTAGTTGTGGCGTACAGGCTTAGTTGCTCCGCAGCATGTGGGATCTTTCCGGATCAGGGCTCGAACCCGTGTCCCCTGCATTGGCAGGTAGATTCTTAACCACTGCGCCACCAGGGAAGCCCAGCATTATTGAATTTTATTATTTAAAGACATTATTTAAACTGTCTTTGCTCTAATAAGAGATACCACGTTTTAATTTATTATTCTATTTTATTTAGTAGCTTATCAATGCACAAGGTGCAAAATTCGAAAGGTACAAAAGGAGAAATAATGAAAAGTGGTTCTTCCCCCGACCTCCATGCTCCCTTTCCTCCACAGAGGCAGCTGTGATTGCCAACTAGAGATATTCTAGACGCGTCTGGTGGGCATGAGTCCTTTCCTTACGTACATGGGGTGGCGTGCTCTGCACAGTGATTTGCACTGTGCTCTTTTCTCTCACACCCTACTTGGAGATTGTTCTGAGCACATATGCTCCATATGCAGTGAGTCTGCCTCATTCCTTACAGCTGTTGGATTCCACAGTCAGGATGAATGGTTTATGTGACTCTCCCCTACCTATCAGCATTTAGATGGTTTCCCATCTTTTGCTACCGTAAACAAGGCTTTAATATCTTTGTACATGTGTGTTTGTGTATAATAAACATATACAAGTACAACACAGGGTCTGTCATATGACATCCCTAAACTACAGTGCATCACAGAAAGTGATGTCCTAGGTCCTGAGAGTGATTGGTAAGCAGCTGCAGGGCAAGCAGCTCTTAGCTTAGTCGCTGTTAGCACAGCTCTGGGGACAGGAGGTGGTCTTCCCTTTAAAAATGCAGTGGGGCTTCCCTGGTGGCGCAGTGGTGGAGAGTCCGCCTTCCGATGCGGGGGACATGGGTTCGTGCCCCGGTCCGGGAAGATCCCACATGCCGCGGAGCGGCCGGGCCCATGAGCCATGGCCGCTGAGCCTGCGCGTCCGGAGCCTGTGCTCCACAACGGGAGAGGCCACAGCAGTGAGAGGCCCGCGTACCGCAAAAAAAAAAATATATATATATATATATATTAATTAATTAATTAAAACACAGTGGAAAGGAAAAAAAAAGAGAGAGTGGAAAGTGTCCTTCTCTGACTAGGAAGAAACATCAGGTTTTATGCTTCTGGATCTTGGAAAGCTTCTGTCCGCTTTTGCCAGGAGGGTGAAGGGAGAGAGGAGCCTTGGAGAGAACAGGGACGGGAGGGGCTTTGCCTTTCTCTTGGAGAGTTTATTCCTGTGCTGGTTGAGAAGGAAGAGGTGTGAGGAGAGGAGGTGAGCTGGCCCAGAAGGCGGCACAACGCGGGCGGAGGACCACAGGCCGTGGAGTCAACGTCTCCTGGTCTGAGTCCTGTCCACACCGTGACCTCCCATGTTGGGCACATCACTGACCCTCGGGCCTTGGTTCCTACCTGGGTGACCACCTCTGCTGCTTCTGTTTATTCCCATTGTTACTAACCCGGATTCTTGGCCTCCTTCATCAATAGAAATTGATGAGAGGCCAGACAGGAAACTCAGGCAAGGCTTTACTGGGGCCCCTGCTGCAGCATGGGGGAGTGAGAACAAACAACATCTTCCCTTGCTTGCTCCCTCCCTGAGTTGGGGACGAGCTGGCGAGGGTAGGGGTGTGTCCAGGGGTCGGGCCACCCCTTAGGTGGTGTTGAGTGCAGGGGCCATGCACAGTACCCTGTTTTTGTTCCTGACACCCTGTTTTTGCTCCAGGCTCTTCAAAAGTGGCAGTGGGGGTTTTTTGGTCTCTTTTGTATCTTTTGGGCCCAGAATTTGCCCGGACTTGCGCATGCACGCGGTTATGTTTAGTTCCATACAGTTTGTTTGTACTTTGTTGGTCAAGGAGAGGTGTGTCCATGTGCAAGCACTGCAGCACAGGGTCCCAGGTCCCAGCCTGTCTCAGTATCACAGCATGGCCACATCTTCGGTTGCATTGACTTCAGCCTACTGAGGCTTGGCCTCTGTCCCACTGAAATACAGTTCAGAAGCCGCCAACCATCTCCACGCGGCCACATCCAGGGACCCCTGGCGGCCTCAGCCCAACATCACTCCCGGCCACGACTCTCAGGGATGTGTCAGTCACTGGTGTACCGCCCTCTCTCCTGGTCCCCATCGCTGCTGGACAGCCCTCCTCAGTCCTGTGCTTCCTCTTCTGCCTGCCCCGCAAACCCTGGAGCCTCCCGGAACTTGACCTTTGACCCACCCTTCACAATCCACACCCTCTCTTGGGTGACTTCCTGTGTTTTTTAACTGCCATCTAGCCTCCCATCCACATCACCTGCTTTCACCTCCCCCAAGTGTTCATACAAATTTGGAAAACATTTCTATCTGGATGGCTGTCCCCAAAGTGCTTCCATTTCAATAGGTTAAAACCCAGGAATTCCCTGGCGGTCCAGTGGTTAGGACTCCACGCTTTCACTGCTGAGGGCTCGGGTTCAGTCCCTGGTGAGGGAACTAAGATCCTGCAAGCCACAAGGCAAAAAAAAAAAAAAAAAAAAAAAAAAAAATCAATAGGTCAAAACTGCGTTCATCCCCAACCAAAACTTGTTTTTTCTATTTTCCTGATACTGGTTCCTTCCAGTTTTCCAAGCCAAAGAAATTATCTTAGACTCATCCTCAGTATTATCATTTCTACTGAGTGGACCTCTTTAAAATTCTTGAAGCTGACACCCTCCCCCCTCAGTTACTCCCACCCTTGCTCATCACACGCCTTCTACCGAGCGAGCGGCAGCCACCGGTCGCAGGGTGGGTTTCCCAGGAGCAGAGTGTGGGCTCTGTGAGGAAGTGCCCCCCCCATAGGAAGTGGGGAAGCAGGACAGGGAAGGGGAGGGCTGAGCCAGGACGTAGTTTCAGGTCAAGTCCCAGCCTTAGCCTGATCCCGCAGGGATGCTCTTGAGTGTAGATTTTGCCTCTGGTTACCAGACTTGCAGGAGGAGGCTGGGCTTCCACATCCCCCTACTCCGGGAAATCCACACAGAAGCAGTAAAAGGGATCCAAAGGGACCCCAGGGGGTCTGAGCAGAGGATCTCCTGCACCTGCTAGATGGGCCACTGGTAGACTTCTACACCTGAGCCAGAGTCATGTGGCCCAGGGGTCCCCATCCTGTCTGCAGCCCACCGGGCCGCACAGCAGGAGGTGGGTGGTGGGCGAGCCAGCCAGGCTTGATCTGTATTTACAGCCACTCCCCATCGCTCGAGTTACCGCAGGAGCTCCACCTCCTGTCAGCAGTATGGTGAGTTGTATAATGATTTCATTATTTATTACAATGTAATAATACTAGAAATAAAGTGCACAATAAATGTAATGCACTTGAATCATCCTGAAACCATCCCCTGCCCCCAACCCCCGGTCCATGGAAGAATTGTCTCTCACAAAACTGGTCCCTGGTGCCAAGAAGTTTGGGGACCGCTGATGTAACCAATCAAAGAGCTGAGCAGGGCAGGCTCCACTTCAGCCTTTTCAGAGGCCTCCAGTCTCCCAGCAGCACCCTCTGGAAACTGGCTTTCTTCCCCATCTTAATAGGAATCAGAAGTAGACAAGGGGAGGAGTCCGTGTTAAAATCCAACATCCCCTCCTGAACATCTGCGCTGCACACCGGCTCATTAAAGGCTCTGAAAAATCCTGCAGTAAAGAGACCTATGAACCTTGTTTAACCTGGGAATGACCCCCCTTCTCTGACCTCGGCCTTGCACGCTAGCTCGCTGGTGTCTTGTGTGAGGCCCTGTTACACACTGCCGTCTGCAGACCTCGTGGGAGATGCTAGCCCACAGGATAAAGCTCCCTGACAGGGCACACGAGGTTCTCCATGGCTTGGCCACACCTCCACACCCTCATCCCTGGCTCCGCTAATGCTTGACGTGCTACAGGGGCCTTGGTGGGCCATTCATGTCGGCCAACTGGCCACCTCGTGCCTGTCTGTCAAGGCTCAGATCCAATGACATCCCTTCCAGAAGCCTTCCCAGGACCCTGTCTCAGTCAGTCAGTTAGTGTTCTCCAGAAATAAATCTCCAGAGATTGATTATAAAAAATTGGCTCGTGTGATTTTGGAGACCAAGAAGTCCCAAGCTCTGCAGGGTGAGTTGGCAAGCTAGACCCCCAGGAGAGCCTGTGTTTCAGTTCTAGTCCAAAAGCAGGAAAAATACCGATGTCCCAGCTTGAAGGTCATCACACAAAAAGAATTCTCTCTTATGCAGGGCAGGGTCAGCCTTTTTTTTTTTTTTTTTTTTTTTGCAGTACGCGGGCCTCTCACTGTTGTGGCCTCTCCTGTTGCGGAGCACAGGCTCCGGATGCGCAGGCTCAGCGGCCATGGCTCACGGGCCCAGCCGCTTCGTGGCATGTGGGATCTTCCCGGACCGGGGCACAAACCCATGTCCCCTGCATCGGCAGGCGGACTCTCAACCACTGCGCCACCAGGGAAGCCCAGGGTCAGCCTTTTTGTTCTCTGCAGACCTTCAGTGGCGTGGGTGGGATCTACCCCCATTAGGGAGGGCAATCTGCTATACTCTACAGATTCACATGCTAATCACACCCAAAAACACCCTCACAAAAGTCCCCAGAATAATGTTTAACCAAATATCTGGGTACCCCATGGCCCTGCCAACTTGACACACAAAATTAATCATTAGAGACCCTCAGGTTGGGCTAAGTGCTTTTCTTGTATTCCCATCACTTTCTACGCTTGCACTTTTCCGTAATGTTTTTTAACCATCTTTGTTTATAAGTGTACAGTTCAGTAGTGTTAAGTATATTCACTGTTGTACAACAGATCTCCAGAACATTTTCTTCTTGCAAAACTGAAACTCTATACTCATTAAACAACCACTCCCTGCTCCCTTCTCTTCTCAGCCCCCAGCACCCACCCTTCTACTTTCTGTCTCTATAAATTTGACTCCTCTAGGTCCCTCATATAAATGGAATCATGCAGTATTTGTCCTTTGGTGACTGGCTTATTTCACTCACATAATGTCCTCAAGGTTTATCCGTGTTGGATCCTGTGATGAACAGGATTCCCTTCCTTTTTAAGACGGAATAATCTTCCGCCATTTGTGTCGACCGTATTCTGTTTATCTACTCCTCCGCTGATGAATACTTGGGCTGCTGCCATTTCTTGGCTGTTGTGAATTACTTTGCTATAAACATGCAAGTGCAAATGTTTCTTTGTGACTCTGCTTTCACCTCTTATGAATATATACCCAGGGGTGGGATACACTTTCTATATCTTAACGCTGACCGATGGTATTGGGATTTCGTCTCTACCAAGCTGGCAACCTCCCTTCCGGTCGTGCTAGACTTTAAGCTCTGGGAGCAATGGCCCGAGCTTTACTCATCTCAGTGGCTTGGTGAGGATGACTCACTCAGCAAACAGCAAGTTCCTGCCTGATAACTTCCTCTGGCACGTCCTCTTCAATCCAATTGCTCTCAGAAGGATGTCATCTGAGCTTTAAATATCAAAACAGTGCCAAGTTCCAGGCACAACTTTTTCATTTCAAAGATTAGAATTCTGGGTGAGCAGGGAAAAAAAGATTCTAGCTCAAGCCAGGAATAACAGACAAGGGCTATTAAGTTGTGCTCCAAACGAATTATTGAGAAAGAAACGTTACACATGACACTTAGTTTTCTTTAAAAACTTGCTCTAAATGTGACAGCATTGATATTTGATAATACTCTTTCTAGAGTGATAATTTGTGTTTCCTTTTAAGTTACCCTTTTAAACTTTACCTCAAAGGTAATACCAGGAAATTATGCTAATGTCCTTTAATTTTGTCTACAGTTTAAGATATATTGGGTGTCAGACTGCCTTCATTTTAGGATCTGTTTTATTGACTGAAGTGAATGAGTTTAAATATCTATAGTGATGATATCAATGTGCATGTCTGTACCCCCAGAGGCCAATTTGGAATTCTTTTATGTTGGTTCACATTACTGCTTGCCCCCCAGCCTGCCCTGCCCTTTACATTTCATGAAGATTTAATAAACAAGCCATGGGTTCAGGGCCAAAATGGTGAACGTTTTGTAAATGATTAAATGGAACTTGGAAATATTAAAATAAAATCCTTCTAGGTACTGGTCCCGTGACATCTTACCTGAGGTTGGTTTAACATGCAGCATGTCAGGGCTTCCCTGGTGGTGCAGTGATTGGGAATCTGCCTGCCGATGCAGGGGACATGGGTTCGAGCCCTGGTCTGGGAAGATCCCACATGCCACGGGGCAATTAAGCCCGTGCGCCACAACTACTGAGCCTGCCCTCGAAAGCCCGTGTGCCACGTGCAGCATGTTGCTTCCTGAGATACCCAAGCATATTCATCACCTAAATTTTCTAAATACTCACCTCCTGCCTTCAGCTTTGTAGCGCTGTTAACTTTTGTCTGAAAGGATCACTCATATTTCACTGCTCCTCACCTAAGCCTCTCAGCATTTCTTTCCACCTATGTGGATGC
This sequence comes from Mesoplodon densirostris, assembly GCF_025265405.1. Taxonomy (NCBI): domain Eukaryota; kingdom Metazoa; phylum Chordata; class Mammalia; order Artiodactyla; family Ziphiidae; genus Mesoplodon; species Mesoplodon densirostris. Next base: position 66,947,745 of record NC_082674.1, read on the forward strand.
CAGCATCACAGAAACACAAGCCGATACAAGAAGATGTGCATCCCACACTCCGTCCTTGGGCTCCAGGTGCCAAGAAAGCGTCCTGGTCTTAGTAAGACCATCCAAAGTGCTGGTTTCAGACACCAGCATCAACTCGCAGGGTAATACATGACCTCTCCCAGAGGTGAGCAGTGAGAACAGACTTCAAAAGGCCTTGTCCTCATACACCTGCTGGCAGGTAGTTTACTGCCACTCAGAGCAGTGTCTGCTGAGGACTGGCCTGCCAGGGATGTTCAGTTAAAGTGGTCGTGGCCCTGCCATGAATTCACGCAGACCAACATTCAGCTTACCCCTCTCCACTCCATCTGTCGAGACCGGCCCTGGACTCTCCAGATGCCAAGAGGAGAAAATCATTCACCCTACAGTTATTTGGGGTTATTTCCCTTCCTGGGGCAGATGCCTGCTTATCGTGAGTACCGTGGAAGGGGGTAGACAGGCCAGGATGCTAGAAGGTGAAGGATTCGTCATAAAGCTACCCTGGGTCTCCTTCCACCTGATGAGCTGCTTCCACGGTGGGGACAAAGCCCTCCTGCTCTCCTGTCCTTGCTGGTCCGGCCTCCCCGCCCCCAAATCACCAACTCTGCTTTCAGCTTCGCTGGGGGTTGAGGGTTGTCCGGGGTCCACCCCCTACCTCCCGTCTCCCCCTGGAATGTCCCTTCCCCTGGGTTAACTTGGCCTTGGGCCCCGTGGCAGGAACCAGGCAGGAGTCAGCTTGTCCTCCTGGCAGAGCTGCTGGGGAGGCCCCGCGAGCCTCGCTGAGTAACCTGCTCCAGGGAAAAGCGCAGCCCGGGTTCTTCCAGGCGGCTCCAGCCTCCAGGGGAGGCCAGAACAGACCTGAGATGCTGCAGGGTGGATTTTTTATCCCCGCACTGCCTCCTCTTTCTGAGACCAAGAGCCTTGATAGGCGTTAAACAATAATATCACCTGATTTACTAGCATCCTGAGCAGGCCTCTGTAAGAGCCGACCAAGGGCCATCAAACCTGGTTAGTCCTGCACACAGATTCATTAACCACTCCATTCAACAGAGATGTAAAGTTCACCATGAACTTGCGGCTGATCCAAACCGCCAGGTCTCGGTCCCCTTCCCCTTCCTTCGGCTGCTATCTTGCTGGGCTTAGTGTCCTGGCCTCGCTTGGGATGGCTGGAGTTGAGTGTGAAGCTAAGGGGTAGGGAGATTTGGGGGTAACTTCAGCTTCTTCCCCGGAAACCATCCCAACTGCCAGGCATCACCGGTGAACAGTGGCCTTATTTGCCAGCGTCAATTAAGCAGCCAAAGCAGCCACCTCCAGCTTCCCCAGCGGAAGCTCCCTGTCACCTGTTCTCACCACCTTCCCTCCTTCCTTCCCTCACTTCCATCTCTCTGTCTTTCCTGCCAACACCGTCTCTCTGTGCGTCCTTCCCAGGAGGCCCCTGCGGCCCCTTCACTAGGTCCCAAGGCCTTTTCTGACACCATCTCCAGCTGTTTTCTGGCCCCATCGGGAGGGCCACACCCCCCCCCGTGACGGCGGCTGCCGCGGGCTCCCACCCACGCTCAGCTCCCCCCCACCCACCGTGGATGCAGAGCCCACCTCACTCCGCCTCTCCTCCTGGGGTTTCAGGGGGAAAGGGGAAGCCAGGCATCTGCACAGACCGCGTCTGAATCTCAAGCCGAATCCGGCCTCTGTATCCTGACACCAAATTAATTTTTGGAGACAGAGTTTTGGGTGAAGTAGAAAAGAATAGCTTTATTGCTTTGCCAGGCAAAGGGGGCCACAGGGGGCTAATGCCCTCAAGACTGTGTGTCCCACCCTGGAGGGGGTCGTGAGGAGTTTCATAGAAATGGTTCAAAGAGGGCGTGATCAGCTCATGGACACTCTTCTTGGCTGGTGGTGTGGTGGTGAGGTCATCGGCAGTGGGCATCATCAACCTTCTGGTTCCAACCGGTCTGGGGTCTCCTGTGCTTGTGGGCAGCAGACAGTTAACTTCTCCCACCTGGAAGGGGTTTCAGTGTCTTAAAATAGCCCATAGATATTGTTCTGTGCATCCCTTGAGGGGAACCAGGACCCTGCCCCAAGGCTGCACTGTTATTTCCTGACTGCTCCTCCCTGGTCTCCGCATCCCCTCCCTTCCCTGATTAGCATGTGTTTGAACCTGCCCATTGGAACTCAGGGAAGGTCCTGGAGGCTGAATGAAGCCTATTTCCTATAGTCAAGAAGTGGGGGACACAGAAAGCCTTCCGTGCCCAGGAGCCCACACCTGCTCCATATCAAATCCACACCCACCTCACCTTTCTCTACAAAACATTCCGCCACATCAGCAGTCAAAAACAAACAGAAACATTTGTTGTAATGGTGATGATGAATCAGGGATGTCAAGGTGACATCCATCGACTCCAGCCTGATCAGCTCTGCCCCAGCAAAGAGAGGTGTCCTCTGTGTGCGCCCCGTGGCTGTGAGCAAGAGAGGTCTGTCCAAAATAAGCCACTTCCCTCTGCAGTCCCAGCTGGCTGTGGAGGATGTCCGTCTCGTAAGCACAGGCTGTCACTCTGCCAGTGAACGGTGCTGGTCCCAGTCCCAGTCAGGAAGGGCTCTCAGACCACCTGCTGGGCCCCCATGCTCACCTCTGGCCAGGTGTGGCTGGCCACGGCCAAGGGAAGTACCCGTTCATCACTCTGGTCCACCTTTGGGAATGTTTATACGTCAGTAAGATGAGCCGCACGACAGGCCCATGAATCGGAGACGAGGTGCTGAGGCAAGGAATGCGACTTTATTGGAAAGTCGGCAGACCGAGAAGACCGCAGACTAGCGCCTCCGATAAACCATCTTACCGGGGTCTGGATGCCAGTTTCTTTTATAGAATCAGAGAGGGGGAGGCGGTGAGGAAGTAAAAGGGCCACCAGTCTTGCAAAACACCTCCTGGAATGACCAGCCTCAGGGAGGGGATGTGTTAATGTCTTCTTTTCTGCAGCCAATCACAGGAGGGCAGGGTTCCCGGAGGCAGACCATTATGTATGATTATAATAACAAAAGCAACGAAAAGCAAAAGGGTAAAGTCAAAGAAACAGATCCAAGGTGGAGTCCCATTTCGCTCTTCCCTGTTACAAGTGAATGAAGACACAGCGGTTTTCTTTCTGAGCGATTCTGCCTGAAAACAGCCTGCTGGATGGAGGTGAACTGTGCACTCCTCTCTGGGCTGTGTCCCTGGCCTGCTCGTCAAAGGCGCTCCTCGAGGGTTGGGGCCCCTCTTCAAAGCTCCGGCAGAGTCGCTGTTGGTAAATAGGCCACTGATTTCAAAAAGACGTTCCCACAGACGGTCTGCTACCCAGGCTCGTACAGTTATGGAGGAGGGAACCTGGCTGATTTCTGTGGGAGGGAGAATTTGTTTTGTATGTTCCCATTTGTATAGATGGAGTTTGCTGAAAGCGTTTAATAGGAAATCAAAATGCCCCGAGTGTTATTTAAAGACACGAATAAGGCCAGTAGGGCGTGTGGGCAGGAGCAGGTCAGGAGGGACCGCCCTTCGTCCCTGGGGAAGAGCCGGAGTACCATCCCCAGAGAGGCCCCGCTGACCCCTGTAGCCTCCTTTTCAGTGTCCATACCTGCAGATGCTACACCCCTGGGCTTCCTCCAGGTAATGCAGGTTACAAGTCCTCGTGTGGCTATCTGGAAGGGCAGGCCCTTCTGCTTTGCTTAATTCAAGTTGTCTGCAAGTTGCATCTCAGCGCAGAGCCCTGATAACTGAGCTGCCCAAAGGGACCACGGGCCTGATTTGTTTGCTGCAAAGAGGCCCATGTGAGCCTGTGTATGGAGGCCCTTTATTATTTTGGGCATTTTCAGGAAACCTGATGTGAATTCAGCAAATATTGAAATATAGAAACCAATGTCCCTATCCTGGCCCATCAGAGGCTCACACTCTCTCCTCTGTTGTTATAAACGAATGCAAGATGAGACAGTGTGGAATGATGAAAATGAGGCTACTGATGGCACCCCACACAGCCTCCCCAGGCCAGCTACTTTATCTGGGTTATACAGGGTACACTGGAGTTTGCCAGGCAGAGCAGAGTGAGGAGAGGAGTTGCAGCAGGTCACAGGATGAAAGGCATCTTCCTCCCAGGCTGCAGGGGGACCTCTGGGCGGGGCCTCGAGACCTGCTCGCCAAGGTTCTCAGTCCCGATAACTTCCCAAACACTTTCTTAGAGAAAGGAAACCTCTCAAGCGTTTCCTTCAACTGATTTTAGCAAGTCCTGGGGACTCAAGGGACCAATATCGATGTAGGGAAATAGACACTCCACAAAAAAAGGTGGGAGAGAGAGCTGAGTCCACAGAAGGTTATAACAAGGTCGGGGAGCCCGGTTATGGTGAGGCCACCTGCCATGTAAAAAGAGAATTGCAAACTGCTGAAAAGAAGGGGAAAGAAAGAAAAGAGAGAAGGAAGAAGGAAAGGAAGGGAGAGGGGAGGGGGGAGGGGGGAGGGGGGGAAGGGGAAAGCACCTGAATGCCAGGACAGCTAGATGAATGTTTTGGACATCTGGCGGTTAACTTGCCCCTGGTCCATCCCTGCAGGAGGCGCATGAATAATCTGGTGCAGTTATAGAGTAATTGCTCAGTATCTAACTTTGCAGAAGTTTCCAAAAACTATTTGTGCAGTGAGGATGGCCCAGAATTTTAAAAGATGTTTTGAGGTACAAAGAGTACTGCCAGGAGAGGCTGAAGGTCGGACGTTTTAGAAAATCTTTTCCTGGTTTTTGAACAGTCCACTGTTGCAATGATGTAGGAAGAAGCTTGACTGTTCCAGAAAGCTCCGCCATGACTCTCGGGTTCAGTGTCAAAGCACTTTCTGAAATAGGTGGAAGATAGTCCTTAACTTGTTTTTTAGAGGAACGTAAATCAATTTAAAATACAGTTCTTCAGGGGCTTCCCTGGTGGCGCAGTGGTTGAGAGTCCGCCTGCCGATGCAGGGGACACAGGTTCGTGCCCCGGGACAGGAAGATCCCACATGCCGCAGAGCAGCTGGGCCTGTGAGCCATGGCCGCTGAGCCTGCGCGTCCGGAGCCTGTGCTCCGCAGCGGGAGAGGCCACAGCAGTGAGAGGCCCGCATACCCGCAAAAACAAACAAAAAAAATACAGTTCTTCATCACACGCAAATCCATCCCATGGTGAAGAACCATCCACAGGAGACATTCCAGAAATCTTTCAATCATTGATTAGCCATAACCGTGAGTTGAATAAAAACTAGATACTTAACCCTTTATGGTAAGAAGTGAGGTGGTACATCCTTTGTCTCACAGGTCAGGTGAGGTTGAGGTCTGTTACCTGTGGCCACGCTGCTCCATCAGAGGTCCTGGCGCCCAGGCTCTTCCTGGCTAGACAACCAGGTTTTCTGTTAATGACCCTGATTTAGGGGCAAATAGTACAAAAGGACTTTGGTGACCAGGAAGAGAGATGTTGGGATTTTAAAGTTACAGTGTTGACTCATAAAGTTACTTCACAAAGAGTAACTGCGATTTCAGTGTGGTTGAAAATCAACATCCTGAGAACTAAGTGAGGCATGAAAAGCTCCCTTATCAAGGATGCCAGGAAGGATCCAAACATGGTTCCTTTAAAACAGGATTTTGCCAGGTTTGCACAGACCTGGGACATTTACGTGTTCTTTAAATGGATTTTGGACAGGGAAAAAAAAAAAACACAAAAAACTGCTGGCAAGCAGATAAGTGAATTGACTGCTACAGAAAAGGACTGGAATCAGAGACCAAACGATCCCAATGAAAAAGCAAGAGGCAGAGTTTTTCTGGGCCCACAGTAGAAATAGTTTCATCTGAAACAGCACAGCGTTTCCTGATCTGAAACAGACCCGAAGGAGCTGCGGTGGGAACGGCTGCCTTTCATTGGACGTTAAGCCACCGGACAGAGCCGTTCCTACTGACTTAGCAAAGGCACCCTGGAAACTTGTGTCAGATGCTCAAATATGCAGGAACCGACGACGGCAGAGTCCGGGATCCCGGAGCTGCTTGTGGATTTGACTCCAAGTCAGATGTGTTTGGAGGTTTTACACACGACCGTTCGCACCCAGTTAAGTCAAAGTTTATGGAAAGGAGCACGAAGAAACGGGATGTGGAAACTCTGCATCTTGAGGAGGAAGCAAGCATCTTCCCTCCAAACCAGAGCGTGAGGGGCAGGGGCAGGAGCGGGGTTTGTCTTTTGTGAGGGCTGAGCGTTTCCTGAACGTCTACCAGGCACAGGAACAACACTTGGGTCCTTCACGAGAGAGCGATCGAGCCACTGTAACGAGACCAAGTTCTTTCTGTTTGCTCCGTGAGCACCCACACAGGGTCTCCTGCGCTTTCAGGAAAAGGGAGCGCAGGTGTCCTGAGCCCCCTCCCCTCCCCTCCCCTCCCGGGAGCCCTGCCAGCCTTGTGATCTGAGACATTCACTCCCTCTCCGATCACGAGGCAATTACGGATGATTACCTCTGAATCAGGGTCAAATCATCCACCGGCTTCCTGCCCAGGGTTGGAGTGGGCGGAACGAACTGCCTGTGAGAAATCCTCTCTGCAATGGGAGAAAAGTGTTCTGAAGATCTCCGCTGAGATGGCGGCTTAGGGTAACCAACCCTCTCCTCCTGGCGGTGGTGAGGGCCCGGGTACCCGTGGGTACCCGCCACGGGGGTCTGCAGCAGGCCCACACTCCGGGCAGCTGGCCGTCCTCTCAGGGCCGGGAAGAAAGCGTTCAGTTTCAGTTTGCATCACTGAGAGGCGTCTGGAACTTCTTGCCCTGTAAGGTTTCTACCTTGTGGCTCCCTCACAACAAGTGTCCGACAGCCTAAGTGATACTTGCAGTTGGATCTGAGTCCCTGGGCCTGCTCTGTGATTAGTCTACCCCCGTTCCCGCCCCCATAGAAGTTTCTGGTAAATTACTGAGTCCAGAGAGGGAGTCTCTGGCGGGTATTTCACCTCAAAGCACTATCAGTCATCAGAATTACCTGGAGTGCTTTGTTCAAACACAGAGCCGGCCTGAGAACATTTTCTCCTGCCACGTTTCCGGTGATCCTAATGCGTCTGGTTCCAGGTCACTTGGAGAAACACTGGCCTACCCCACAAAGCTTTCCCTTTCTTTCCTGTTCTCCCTGAAACCCCCAACAAGAGGGGAAGGAGCCATAAGGGCCTTGTTGGCTGGTGCAGGAATTTCAGGAGAACTGAAATAAACTAGAGGAACTTGGATAACCCATCAATATTGCCACTGGATCCCTCTCCCAGGAAATATAATTTCTTAATTTTTCTCCTTCTATGAACTAGACTTGTATCTATAGCAGAGAATTTTTCCCTCAAAAAGACAATCTTTTATCTTTAGAGAATAGGATCTAAACTGTAATCCTTCCTGATGAGAATTGTTTCCTGCTTTTTCTTTGTTGAGATATAATTGACTTACAACATTAGATTACTTTCTGATGTGCAGCGTGATTTGAGATTTGTATATATTGGGAAATGATGAGCACAGTAAGTTTAGTTAACATCCGTCACCTCAAATTTTTTCTTGTAAACAGAACTTTTAAGATCTGCTCTGTTACAACATTCAAGTATACCATACAGTATTGTTAACTAGTCACCACGCTGTACATTAGGTCCCCAGGACTTATTTATCTTATAACTGAAAAAAAAGTTTGTACTGTTTAACCACCTTCACATTTCCTTCTTATTCAGATTCATCTCTCCTTTACCCACAGAATAAAAGCTAATACTTACTGAGGGCCTACTAGGTACCAAGTGTGTACTAGTGGTAAGCGGTGTATATGCAGCGTGTCAAAGGATCTTCCCAACAATTTTGCAAATGATATGTCATTGGCCCATTTTACATATGAGCAAACTGAGGGTTAGGGAGGTTTTGTGGTTGCCCAGGGCCACAGAGCTAGTCACAGGTAGGACAAGGATTCAAATCTGGGCCTGATTCCAGAGATCAGCTATATAGCTGCAGATAGTTATATTTTCTATAGTATTCCATCTGCTATACCATGAAATAATCAATTACAAAATGAGAGACATCACGTATTAAACAATTCTTCTGTGACCCAACCATTCATTCAAATTCTGTATTTAATAAGCACATACTATGTGCCATGCCCTATAGTTAGGTCCTGAGAATACAGTTGGCCTTCTATATCAGTGGGTTCTGCATCTGAAAATTCAACCAATCTCAGATGGAAAATATTTAAAAAAAAAAAAAAATTTCAGAAAGTTCCCAAAAGCGAAACTCGAACTTGCCAGACTGGCAGTTAGTTACATAGCGTTTACAACTGTTTATACAGTTTATGTATTATAAGTAATCTAGAGATGATTTAAGGTATACAGGAGGTAATGCAAATACTACTCCATTTTATGTAAGGGACTTGAACATCCTTGGATTTTGGTATCCTCAGGGGTCCTCCTGGAACCAATACACCTCAGATACAAAGAGACAACTGTACAATGATGTACAAGATAGAACTTTACACAATATATTTTCCCAGAACGTCTAGTGAACTATTTTTTTAGTAGTTTGTCCTTTGGTTAAAATTGTTCAGAAAAGTACATATGTCATTAAGCTCAGAATGCATTCCGCCTTCCTCTATTTGTTTTCTAGCAAACCACTTTTGACTTTCTAAAAACTCAGTTTAACAAGTTTGTTTCCTATTTTTCTTAAAGAAGGAGCATGTGTTGCTTTAACTTTTAAAATACTTTTTATTTTTGAAGGGACAATACATACGTATAGCTCAAAATTTCAAAAAAGACAAAGGATTTACAGTAAAAATCAGTCTTCCTTGTACTCCTGATCCCCAGCCACCCAGAACTCCCCAGAGGCAACCACTATTTTATATATATATTGTCTTCCCCCTTCCATTCCTTATTAACACAAATGGTTGGTTACTATTGCCAAATTAATAAATATACTTACCTCGTTCTTTTTAACAGCATATAGAACAGCTGTTCTTTTTAACAGCTGCATGTAGAAATAATTCTAAAATGTACCATGTGATATTTAATTAGGCCCAGTTGATGAGCATATAACATGGTCCAATATTTTGCTATTACAATTCTACGATGACTACTCTTGTATGTATATGGATTTATGCATGAGCAAGTCTACCTGTAAGTTAATTTCCTTTAAGGGGAAATGCTGGGTTAAGGGCAAATGATACGTGCATTTGTAATTAAAATTCTTTTCATTACTGAATATTTCAAGCATTCAGTAAAGAAAGAGACCAGTATCATGAACTTCTACCACCTTTCAACGATTACCATTAATCTATGGCTGATACTATTTCATATATATATACCCTTCAGCCCAAATTATTTCGAAACAACCCCAGACATAATGTTTTTTTTTTTTTTTGTGGTACGCGGGCCTCTCACTGTTGTGGCCTCTCCCGTCGCGGAGTACAGGCTCCGGGCGCGCAGGCTCAGCAGCCATGGCTCACGGGCCCAGCTGCTCTGCAGCATGTGGGATCTTCCTGGACCAGGGCACGAACCCGTGTCCCCTGCATCGGCAGGCGGACTCTCAACCACTGTGCCACCAGGGAAGCCCCAGACATAATGTTTTTTCATTGGTAAACATTTTGGTATTATTTCTGAAAAGTAAGGGCTTTAAAAATATGTGTGTGTGTGTGTGTGTGTGTATAATTTCATTATCATACCTAAAATAGATTAATATTAATTTATTAATGTCACCATTTGTTAGTGTTACATTTCCCAAGATTGTCTCATGAAAACTTATTTTTCCAATAGTTTGTTCTTTGATTCAGAATCTAAGATCGATCCATCCATTCATTGCCGTTGGTTAAGTCTTTTTTTAATCTATTGGTTTCCTCCTCCATCTCTCTCCTTTCTCTGTCTTTTTTTTTTCTTTTTTCTGAGTGATATTACTGTAGAAACTGAGTGAATTTGCTTCCAGAGTCTCGATTTTGCTGATTACATCCCCATAGCGTCATTTAATATGTTCCGCTATCCTTTAGGTCAAAGGAAATATACAAAATTAAACTGTAGAATTTCTTAAAATAATAAGAAAACACAACATATCAGAGTCTGTGTGGCATAACTAAAGTAATTAGAAAAAATTTTATAGAACCAAATAACTATCAATTAAAAAATTAAAATAAATGAATTAAACATTCAACTCAGAAAGCTAAAAGAAAAAGTAAAATAAAATCAAGTAAGCCAAAAGAGAGCGAAAAGAAGATAAATGCAGAAATTAATGTTTCATTATTTTTTCAATTTGTTTTTACAAACTGAAACTTTCGGCTCATCATTTGAGAACTAGGAGATCATTTTGTAATTTGCGACTAAATAGACAACATACCTAGGTAACTGTCAGAGGGAAAGGCTTTTCTACACAGTTTGCCCTGGATTTCAAGATAGGGCCTGCTTTGACTGTCAGTGGGAAATCAGGTCCGGAGCCCACATTTCCGTTCTTGGTGAGAAGCTGCAAGGTTCAGGCAGGAAGCAGGCGAGGCAGAGTTCTGGGGTCTCAGGTCTGGGGCGAGTCTCAGCCCCTGGAGTGACTGACGGGACTAGGGGCACCTCCTCTCCTGTGAGATAACAGGGCTTGGCCTTGACAGACTCCAGGTCAGATGGCAGCTGCCATAATTATTGCTCAGCAGGCCTTGAGCAAACCTCTCGGAGCTGAAATTTCTTCACCATAAAACGGGGGAATTATTAACCCTTAACTTTTAAGGGGCGAGAATCCAATGAGATGCGCGGTAGAGCTAGATCTCAGTAGGTGGTAGCTAATAGGATGGCGCTCAGGTTCTGTGATTCCGTGTTGGAGGCCCATGGGGAGCCGCTAAAACATCACGGGACACAGAGCATCAAAGAAGGGAAAGCAATCAGATAGCTTCCCTTCTCTGAGGCCCATCGCTGCTAAACGCGACACGCCTGCCCACGGTCCTTCTGCCCACCTTGCGCCCCGGCTGCACGCGGTGGACGTTTCCATCCCGGCCGTCGTGAGCTCTCCGCCTCTGACCCACCCCACCCCCCAGGCCGGGCTCGGGGGCCTGGGCTCTGGTGTGGGAGGCGCTTTCTCCTCTGCTAGGTCTTCCTGGCCCGGAGGGGGCCACAGAACGTCCGAGCAGCCCTCGGCCTGCAGTGTGGGCGACTGGTCCTTCCCCTCCCCTCCCGAGAGGGACAAAGACCCGGCCTGCCCCATTCTTCCTGCCATCGGCAGGCTCACTTGGTGGCAGAGGGGCCGCGGGGGCCGCAGAGAGACGCTCCCCTCCGCAACCCCCGTCCTCGGCGCGCCTCCCGCTCCTCCGGACCTGGTAAGTGGCCGCCCCTCCGCCGCGCGCCCCCGCACCTCCCCGGCCGGGCCGCCGCGCGCTCGGGACCCGGCGGGAGCCCCGGAGCCGGCGCTCGCGACGCCGCAGGACGGAGGAAACGCCCGCGGCAAACAAAGGGCCGGGGTCCCCAGCGCCGCCCCGGAGCCCAGGGGCGCTCGCCCGCCCGGCAGCGCCGCCCGCGCCGCCCAGCGAGCGTCTCCTTATTTGGTCAAATGACACGCGGGGTTCTCCGGGCGGGGCGCGCCTCTCCCCGGGCCCAGCCGCCCGGACCTCCGCTGCCGTCCGCCGTCCGCGAGACGCCGCGCGGTGAGTGCGCTCCAGCCGGGCCAGGGCCAGGGGGCCGGCAGTGGGGGCCGGGGACGGGGGAGCCTGGGCGGAGGGGGACCCCGGGCCAGAGGAACCGGGGGCGGTGGGGACATCTGGGGAGGGGGTGCTGGGCAGTGGGGGGACATGGGGACAGGGGAGCTGGGCCACGGGGACACCCCGGGGGTACCTTGGGTGGGAGGGACCCCGCCCCATCCCGGAGGGAGGAAGGCAGCCGTCCTCCTGGAGAGGAGGGCCACCAAGCCAGTGGTCCCAGAGGGCTGGGCGCCCAGGCTTTTCCCTGCGGTAGGAAGGAGTGGAGCTTGCCGGTGGCCTCAGGCATCGACCCGTGGGGAAATTGAACTACTGAACCACCAGGGTTAAAAAAAAGGGGGGGGGGCTTGTTTTAGACGAACACGGTAGTAATCTTAAACTGTACTCGTGTGATACCTTAGCATACCTAAGATTGCAGGAAGAGAGAGTTAAATGTTTTATTGACAAATGAAGAGAGTTCTCTTTACTTTCGGATACCCATTTGGGTTTCCGTTCCCACTAGTCTAACCAGGTTAAATGAGCTGCACTAGGGCACTTAAATCACAATAAATCACAGCTGGGGCTCATAGCCGGGAGAACTGTGTTCAGAACCAATGCCAAATACTTCCCATCCCTTTGGCGCTAACTTACCCTGCTTGTGTGTGTTTTGTAATAATACGTTAGAGGGAGAGGCTTTGGTATCCTGAAGGTGATTTCGACTAAAAAACATTTGGGGCAAGTATGAGAAGTACAGGAATTCCTAGGCTGCCTGTTAAACTCCTATAAAACAAGCAGTGAAGAATATTTTATTGTGCATCTATATGAAATTTTTCACAGTGTTTTTCATTCTGAATTTTTAAGGCTTATCAGTTAATATATAGAATGGGGTTCAGTGTTTGTTATCCTGGCGTGCCTCAGTGCTTCTGCACAGCTGCGTGTTCAGAGGGCTGTGTTGGCTTACCACAGGCCAGGCAGTGCCAGGCACAGTGGGGTAGGCTCAGGTACAAACGTGCCACCAGGCAGGTGTGGCAGGTAGCCCGTGTGCTTGGGCTGGAGCTAGGCTGCCTGAGCTTACACATTCCCGTCCATCAGCCCCGAGCGGTGCAGTCTTGGCCAAGTCACCTAATCTCATGGTGCCTCAGTTTCAACAGCTGGAAAACACAGATAAGATGGTGGCTTGCTTTTCAGGGTTGCCTGCACATCAGAAACAGTGTATACAAATTGGATATTACCCTCATTTTTACAGATACACTGAAGCACAGAGAGATCAAAGTAACTTTTCTTAAGGTTTTCCAGCCTAGAAATGGTGACCCTGAGAGCTGACCGCAGGCAGCTTTTAACTTGAGAGCCTGAGTTCCAACCACTAAGCTATGGCGGATGCACCCGAACATTTCAGTGAGGCCTTAGTCTGCATACTTTCACCCAGGGTTGTTGTTAAACCACTTCCAGTACTGAAAAGACTCTAAATTGTAGACAAAAGGGCCCACCCAGCAGGATATTGAAAAAAATCATACTGGGCTCAGGAGGTCTGGGTTCTCTTCCTGTCTGGCCCTGGGCTGGTTCCCCAGCCTCTGGGGCTCAGGCTGCCTCGTTATCAGCAGGGGGCTGGAGTAGGCAGGTAACTTACCTAAGCTGCTCTGACTCAGCGCCAGGAGGTACCCAGTTCTGTGAGCTTCCATGAGCAGAAAGAGACATTGGATACTTCCTAGGTGGTTTTCTCAGGACAGTTTTATCAGAGCCACATTGGTCCCGTGGACTTATACTGAGCAGTCACTTCCTGAAGGTGGCCACCTTGAACTGAACGCACAAGCCCTTCTCTAGTGGCTGAGAGCCCAGTCTTCCGGAGTCCAGGCTGGCATTGTGACTTTGGGGTGAGTTAAGGGAATGGCCTCTCTTGTCCTGACTGGTGGATTTCGGTGTTAGCTCTTGTGATGGTTAATTTTGTGTCGACCTGACTGGGCCACCAGGTGCGGATCCAAGACACAAATGTTATTTCTGGTGTGTCTGTGAGGGTGTTCCTCGGTGTGGTTAACATTTTAATCTGTAGCCTGAGGGCTCTTCCCAAGTGGGTAGCCTCATCCAATCAGCTGGAGACCTGAACAGAATGAAAGGCTGAGCAGGAGGGGACACCTCCTGCCCTACTGTGGAGCTGGGACTCCGTCCTTTCCAGGCTCTGGTCTCAGACTGAAGCATCAGCTCATCTTGGGTCTTGAGCCTGATGGCTTTTGAGCTAGAACTTAAACCTCTGGCGCCCTGCTTCTTAGGCCTTCAGACTCAGGCTAGAACCACCCAGTAGCTCTGCTGGGTCTCCAGCTCGTCAGCTGCTTGGGACTTCCAGCCTCCATAATGATATAAGCCAATTCCTAATATCAATAATAAACCTCTTCATATAATATATATATATTTCTCTGGAGAACCCTGACTACTACCGTTCCCCAGTAACTTTGCTTCCCAGTTCTCCCCACCAGCTCTCAGTCTTGTTTTTTTTAAGATTCCATCACTCCTTTGCTACTGGTGGTCCTCACTTTCCTTTCGGTGTAAAAAGTGCTTGCCCACCCTCTTGGGTCTCTGATGAGAGGTTCAGGGCAGCCTCTGGTCTGTCCATCTTTAGTCCACTTCTCATGGGTGATTCTCACACACTGAGTTTGGACATCACATGTCACCCTGCTCATCCTTGGCCTTTGTCAGCCACACGTTGCCAGCCCTGATTTAGTCTGTGACTTACAGATCTCCTTTAGGTGTTTCTAAGTGTCTGTGCCCACAGGAGAAGTGGCTGCCGTTTTTGTTTTTGTTTTTTATAAAATTATTTATTTATGGCTGCATTGGGTCTTGGTTGCTGCGTGTGGGCTTTCTCTAGTTGCTGAGAGCGGGGTCTACTCTTAGTTGCGGTGTGCGTGTTTCTCATTGTGGTGGCTTCTGTTGTGGAGCACGTGTGGGCTTCAGTAGTTGTGGCTCGCGGGCTCTAGAGCGCAGGCTCAGTAGTTGTGGCGCAGGGGCTTAGTTGCTCCGCGACATGTGGGATCTTCCCGGACCAGGGATCGAACCCGTGTCCCCTGCATCGGCAGGTGGATTCTTAACCACTGCGCCACCAGGGAACTTCATCTGCCCTGTTTTTATGGGTAAATAAAACCAATGTAAAAGAGCATCCTTGAAGCCTGTAAACATTTAGGTTTCAAGAAAATAGGTCTGGGGCTTCCCTGGTGGCGCAGTGGCTGGGAGTCCGCCTGCCGATGCAGGGGACACGGGTTCGTGCCCCGGTCCGGGAAGATCCCACATGCCGCAGAGCGGCTGGGCCCGTGAGCCATGGCCACTGAGCCTACACGTCCCGAGCCTGTGCTCCACAATGGGAGAGGCCACAGCAGTGAGAGGCCCGCGTACCGCAAAAAAAAAAAAAAAGAAAAAGAAAATAGGTCTATGTTTGGTGGTACAACTTTTGGAACCAATAAGAATTAGCCAACTTAGGCAGCAAGCGAAGGCAGCAGCAGGAGGTGTGCACGCCTGTTGTGCCAGGGCCCTGATGGTTGTGCTAGAGAAACGCCATGGGGAGCAGGGTTTCGGGGACAGTGAGGGGCCAGCCTTTCCTGGAAGTTGGGATCATTGCAGATGGAAGGCCAGGCGGATGAGAGCAAACCGAGAGCTGCCTTTTGGAGATGGGAGGAGACTCCTGAAGGGCAGTGAGGGTTTTTCCTTTTGTTCTGTGTAAACAGACATGGATAACTGGACCGCATGTTCCCAGGAAGCAGAGGGAGAGAGGGTGGGGTACACGCCCGCCCTGCCACCCACACCACACACCCACCCACACCCACACCATACACACCACACACCCACACACAACACACACACAACACACCATACACACCACACACCACACACATACCACAACACACCACACACACCACACACACACCACACACACCATACACCCACACACACCACACACACCACACACACACCATACACACACCACACACACCACAACACACCACACACACACCACACACCACACACACACCATACACACCACACACACCACACACACACCACACCACACACATACCACACACCATACACCCACACACCCACACCACACACACCACACACCCACTCACACCCACACCATACACACCACACACACACACCACACCCACATGACACACAACACACACACAACACACACAACACAACACACCACACACACCATACACACACACCACACCCACACCAAACCCACACACCCACACCACACCCACACCATACACACCACACACCACACACACACACCACACATACCACACACCATACACACACCGCACACACCACACACACCACACACACCATACACCCACACCCACACACCACACTCAACCACACACACACCACACAACACAGACAACACACACCAAACACACACCACACATACCACACACACACCGCACACACACACACACACCCACACCCACACCCACACCACACCCACACCACACACCCACACCACACACCACACCACACACACACGACACCCACACCATACCCACACCACACACCCACACACCACACCACACACACACCACACATACCACACACCATACACACACACCATACACACACACCACACACACACACACACCCCACACTCACAACACACACACACCACACACACACACACACACCACACACGTGCTAGTTACGGACCTGAGGCCCATCGCCGTCCTAGCCCGTGTAATGATTCTTGTCCTGCGTAGACAGAACTGACACGTTTCGAGATTAAATATCCAGATAGTATCTTAAAGGTGATTTAAACTCTTTGGAGCTAGAACTAAACTCTTTCGGAGACTGTGTGTTTTATCTCAGTCTCCCAGGGCCTAAGACGGTACCTAGAAAAGAGAAGTTAGTTAATATATCCTTGTTGACTGGATTTAAAAGTCCGCAGGACATCAAAACAAGTGTCACTATTCTTAGTTTATGGTCTTAAGGTCAGAAATCTGACATTTGTTATTTCCCATTTTCAGTATCCAAAAGATAATTCCAAAGACAGCAGTTCACCTTATTCTAGCCTTGTCTCTCACACAAAACATTTCTTAACATGAGCATGGACAAATCAAGCTTGTTGAACGTTTTTGAAAGTTACCAGTTTATATATCAAGTTATAATACCTCCCTGATCTCTGCCTATATAGTCAGAAAAGGCTCAGTAAATGAAGCCATAAATATACAGCAATAGGCATAGTCATTCTTAGAAGAATCCCAAAATGGATTTCAAATGAATTTTAAATACACTATAATATGTTTTTAAAAATAGCAACATCCCTTAAGCTGGTGTCCCTCTCCCTTTCACCAGAATTTTTATTTAAGAGAAACAGTTCAGCTGGACTAATGGAGAGAGTGTCGGGGTAGCAAAGCTGGTTCGTGTGTTGATCCTTCTGTTCATAGAAAAACAAACTGGTGCAGAGTGTTCTCTGGCTTCCCTTCTGGTGTGAGAGCCCCTGCCTTTGGACAGAGGATCTCTGATTTATAGGCTGCTGCATCCGTGTAGGACACCCAGGGCCCCGCTGGTACCTGGAGCCTGGGTCAGGGGGGCTGGCAGTTCCGCACAGAGATGTTGGGAGCATCTCATGGTGAGGTTTGTGCGTCTTGGCCTGACCAGGCCTCATCCGGGGCTGTGCAGCTGTGTGTTCACATGGGTTTGGATCCAAACACAGTAAGAACAGTTCCACCCACTGTGGAAGCAGCAGTGTCTCTGGAAGGGGGAAGAGGCCAGAGGCGGAGGAGAAAGAATGCAGCTCAGGATCTGTTGCATTAGAAATTGTACCAGCATCGGATGCCAAGCCCCATTACATCTGGGGTTTGCTATGCAAAGTGGATTGTTCACATAAAACATTCCTCGTTTCCACTCTGGATGTTGCCTACATGTTTGTGCTCTGGGATATTTGTGTTCATCCGCCGCCCATCCATGTGTCCGTTCATTCATTCCCCAGGTGTTTATGAAGCGCCTGACCCGTGTTTGTCACTTGGTGTGGCCGCAGTGATCCTAGGGTCCACCTTTGCGGGGCTTACGGCTGGGGGCTGGGAGGTGCACAGGCAGTCAGCGTCCTGTGGTGTCATGAAAACACTGCATTTTCCAGTACATTCTTCAAAAGAGCAAGCCCACGTGCAACAGACCAATTTTCTTAATTTTCTCTAAAAAGCTCTGGATGTTGGTAAGCCATGGTGTTTCCCACCTGGGACCCGGGTGGCATTTAAAGCTGGGCATGGCTTCTTCAGCACTGACTTACTGAGGCTGCTTCCTGCCTGTGGGAAGGCTTTGGGAATGTTCACAGATTTCTCTGGAGGAATCAAGGGGGTTAGGGCGGTCTCCTGGACCCGCGTGGATAGAGACGTGTGGGTTTCGAGGGGCAGGAGGCAAATGGCATCTTTGGGGTCAGATTAAAGTACGTAGTTGAAAAAGGGAGCATTGAAGAGGGTGCTCCATGGACACTCGTGCGGCCCAAAGGGCCTCCTGTTCAGGAAACACCTGAAACTCTGCCCCTCCCTTGATTCCCAAGAAATGTTTCCGGTTAAAAAAAAAAATGCACCTGCTTCCTGGGCCGTAAACGCCCTCCTCCCATCTCCCTCCTCCTTCCTTTCTCTCCTTTTCCCACCTCTCCACTTCCTCTCCTCCTCCCTTCTTGTTTCTCTTCTCTCTTCCCTCCCCCCTACCAGCCTGCAACTCCAGACAATGACAGTTCTTAAACCTGAGAAGATAAAAATAGCCCACACGTATAAGCCTGTGGACCTTGCAGACAGTCATTATTTTCCATGGGGCAGCCCTGCGCGTTGCTGCCCACTGCGCTCTGAACCTGTGTCCTTGCCTCGGACTCAGCGCAGGGGGAGAATTGGTTTTAATCGGAGTCAACGCTCTGCACCCACCCCTCACTCCAGGACTCTTCTCTCCCAGCACCGTGGTCGGTGGCTGAGCCTTGTGGCCACATCTGCAAACCTGCCCCCTAAGATCCGGGTGCTTGTTCAGAGCCAAGGGGGATGATATCAGAGGATGACGTAACCACGAGCGAGGGGTGAGAACTCCCAGACGCTGGGATTTGGGTTTGGTTCATGAATAACAAGTCAGCAGTCACACCTGCGGTCCAGATGTCTCCTGGCTTGCTGCTGCTTCATGCTCCCAGCACTTGTGCACCAGGTGATGGGCAGGAGTGACAGGTAACTCGCGGGGAGGGATACGGCAGTTGAGAGAGGGTAAGCAGATTGTGCACAGTTAGGTTAAAAAAAACCAAGATGTTATGTTTGTTTTTTTAAAATTAACTAATTAATTAATTTATTTATTTTTGGCGGCGTTGGGTCTTTGTTGCTGCATGCGGGCTTTCTCTAGTTGCAGTGAGTGGCGGCTACTCTTTGTTGCGGTGCACGGGCTTCTCATTGCGGTGGCTTCTCTTGTGGAGCACCGGCTCTAGGGGTGCGGGCTTCAGTAGTTGTGGCGCACGGGCTCAGTAGTTGTGGCGCATGGGCTCTAGTGCACAGGCTCGGTATTTGTGGCACGTGGGTTCAGTAGTTGTGGCTCGCGGGCTCTAGAGCGCAGGCTCAGTAGCTGTGGCGCATGGGCTTAGTTGCTCCATGGCATGTGGGATCTTCCCGGACCAGGACTCGAACCCATGTCCCCTGCATTGGCAGGCGGATTCTTAGCCACTGCACCACCAGGGAAGCCCAACCAGTCATTTTATAAGATTAAAAAATGGAGTTATAGGAGGTGTCTAATGCAAGGCTATAGCTAAGTTTTTGCCATTAAAAAGAGGCTTAAGATGGATCGTATAACTTTAAGTACACAATTTTGTATAATAATTTTCTATTTGGTAGCATTTGATTAAAGAAGAATTGGTTTTAAACACCTTGTGGTGGAAGGGACGCTCTTAGTCTCCTCAGTAGCTCGTGGGCTACTGATTCTGATGCTCAGGGGTTTGTGCTTCTTGTAACTTGCCGGAAATGCGCTCAGATTTGTGTCCCTCTGCTCTGCCCCTCATTAGTGATGGCCTCAATTTCCACCCCAACTTGTTGGTTTAAGCATAAGTGCTGTCCTAGTCAATAAAACTGGAGTGACTTCTCAGAGGAGATAAGGAACCAGATGGGAGAGAGATCCACCAGCGTCCAAGACAGTTCTGCAGAAACAGGGGCTGTCGGACCCTCCGGGCCCGTCGCGGCCACACTGGTCCTCCTGGGAGTTGGTTTCAGTGATGGGGGCGTTGTCTCGGGGTCACCTCGGTCCCCTTCAGCCGATGTGGAGCCCTGTGTGTTCTCACAGTTTACTCTGTTAGATGATTTCTGTCCCAGTCCTGCAGAGTTGGAGGAGGTAGAAAGCATATCCCAGGTCTGTGAGCATCACCAGGGCCTTACCTGGGACGAAAACAGTTCCCCACTTTGATGACTCCAGAGCACAGGAATGGTGCTCAGTGGGGTTGGTGCAGTCTATGGTCTGTCGTCTCCTTTCCCCCGCAGGGCCTGTGCTTGTCCAAACCCACATGGAACCACCTTTCCATTTAGATTGGGAGTTTCTTTTTTCTAAGTGAGATGGCTGTTTGGGAATGCTCATATGAATCTTCTGTTTTCATTAACATTCCTGGCCTCCAGTTTTTCCATCCATAAAATGAGGTAGTCATAGATAATCTCCCAAATTGTTTCCAGATTAAAAAATTTTATGATCTATATATAGCCCTATCTCCTTTCCTTGTTCTTATTTCAAATCCTCAAGTCATTATTCTTAAATTTGTGTGACCAGAATAGGCAAATAAGGTTCCACAGGTAAACGGCAGCCTTTATTCGAAAAATCTACATGTTGGAGGGACGGCGCTTAACTGCGATGAACTAAACGATGGCCACTTTCAAGGCCAGTTAACTGAGGAATTACAGGAAAGCATTGCATCTTCTGCCAACATAGCCGCTGCAACCTGATGGTGGCCTTAGGACAAAGGATATTTACATGCTGTGTTTCAGAACAAAAATTCAAACGCTCAAGAGCCTCATCTTGTGATGTTATTGCAAGAATGTCCAGACAATGTTTTCTTTAACTCCAGGAAGAGCAATTCAGGGGGCTGGCTCTCGCCACATGTGTCCAGCTGCATGCTTTATACTTTTAGGAAAAAAACTGTCCTATAAACACAGAAGTAACCAAGTATGGATGCTTGAAAGTTGTCCATTTCTCTGCTTACAGTTGTCAGGATCTTATATACACAAGAGTACAAAATAAATAAACACTATCAAATTCGCTATTATCTCATAAACCAGACAGCAATATTTCATTTGCATCCTGGGGTATTATTTTGGAATTTCACTGTTAAGTGGGTGGAAATGACTGAAAATGGAATCAAGTTTAATCAGAGATTGTGAAACATCGCACAGAGTTACACAGTCAACCTGTCTCCATATTTAATCATTTATAAAGCTTTTTCACTTGTAGCAAATCAAATATTGCCACTTGAGAAGATATTTCTAAAGAAGTTGCACTGTGTTTCTAATGGCTCGGAGGCGTTTCTCTACACCTAGTCTTCCCAGGGTAGCCCGGCTCTTTCTGGGGTGGTGCTGACATGTTTGTGCAGGAACCACATGGGGAGGGGGGAGGGAGGAGGGTGAAACCTCCCGCCTTCCTCTGCCCTTTCCCTGTCCTTTCTGCTCAGACACACACCGCACTCATCCTGGAAAAATGCAGCTCGAGGTGTCGCCTGGACTGGCCATTGACTGCCGTCACTGTGTTTCCCACCGTGATCATCCCTGCCCTTGGAAGCCAGCCCTTCCCCTTCTCCTGCTCCCTGGATACCTGGGCTGAGAGGAGAGTCTTGTCCCCTGGGAGGAATGAGACCCCCCCCCCACCCCAGGGCGCCTCCTCTTGGGCAGGGGCCGGGCGTGCTTCCCAGTGAAGCCGGGTCGAGGCGATGCTCCCGTGGCCTCAGGTTTACCAGCTCTGACACCCGTCCCTTGGCTTCTGTGGTTTCTTCTTATTCAAATTCATGAATCATAAAGGGGAGCTCGCGGAAAGTCTTTTTATAGCAATGAGCACTATCCCTGCTGTGCTATTTTGGGGGCAGGGAGAACGGGAAGATGTGCGGTTGCGTCCCACGTTTGAAGCAGGCACTCCTTCCAGGGGATGAGGGCTCTGATGCCAGCTCTTTCTTGGGTCCAGAACTGGGATCACGTTTTCTGACACGGTCACCCAGAATTGGGACTTTTAAAGAAGTGGAATGTACTCAGACACAGAACTGCCCCCAGCTAAGTTTTTAAAAGTATCATTGAAAATTACACCCGCTTCAAGGGTGAGTGTCGATTGCTCACGCAGAGGATGTAGCCACCGATGGGAAAGGTGATGGGAAAGGTGGCCCTCACGGAGCAGGACGGTCACTGCCGTGTGCACGGGACATCGAGCACGCTCACTGAACCTGTCCTTTCTCTCCTCCCCGGTAGGTGGCAGAAATCTGGTGCCAGGATGACCGAGCGCTTCGACTGCCACCACTGCGAGGACTCCCTCTTCGGCCGGAAGTACGTCCTGCGAGATGAGCGGCCCTACTGCGTGGCTTGCTTCGAGGCCCTCTTCGCCAGCACGTGCGAGGAGTGCGGGAAGCTGATCGGCTGCGACTGCAAGGTACCCGCCCCTGGGCATCCTCCAGTCCCGTGCTCCCCGCCCACCCTCAGGCCTCCCAACTCCCCGGACACCCACACTGGACTCCCCAAGAACCACGTGCTTCTCAGCACAGTTGTGCTCACGTCCGGGTCCTCATCACCCTGGACACCCCAGAGGCCCCTCTGCTGGGCTCAGACCCTTCACCGGCCTTTCCCGGCCTCCTCCCCATGGACTTGGTTTCTGCCGGTCTCAGTCCCACTGCACCTGGTCGGGGCTTTTCCGGGACGTGTAGGCCGAGCATCCCAGGTCCACTTGTGATGGCCCCGTGGTCAGCATCCTTATCTAACCAGCCACCTGCCGCCCCGAGGGCAGCGCTCTCCCTCCTGGGCTGACTCATGGGGCAGGGGCGCGCGATCAGTATTGGCGCGGTGAGCGTGAGTGTGGGAGAGCTGGCGCCCACCCCCGGCTGGAGGGGCTGAGAGGCCCTGCCTGCACTGGGGCATTGGGGGGGCTTCTCTTCTTCGTGGGGAGGATCAGGATGTGTGGCTGCCAGCTGAGCAGGTAGGGCTGGCCCTGCCGGGGGCGATCCGGAGTGGTCCAGCGCGTGTCTGCCCCGTTTCTGTCGCATCCATCCTTCCCATGACGGTCAGTGAGCAGCCGGCTTACTGGCGCTAGGTGTTTAGTGACAGTCGAGGGATAATTTCCATGTTACAGGGAAGAAGCCTTTGCCCTGAGCAGAGACAGAGGGTGTGGGATGCCCCCACTTGAGCCCAGGCTGCAGCCACGTGTCGTGGCTCCACAGAGGAGTGTCACATGGAGCGGAAGGGAAATGGGACTCGGCACCTGTCCCGTGGAAGCCTTAAAACCTCCAGGGCTTTGGCTACGACCACGAGCAAAAGTAGCTGGTCTTGCTTGTCTGAAAGCCGCCTGCCCTCCGACCTCCAGCTCTGTGTGATGGGTGTCCGGGCCCTTCTGCGTTCATCTCCAGGCCAAGCACAAGAGCTCAGACACCAAGCTGTCCCGTTCCATCCTGGCTCTGCGTCTCACTGGCTGTGAGATCGTGGGCCCATGGCTTGAACCCTCTGTGCCGGTCTGCACGTTTATAAAAGGGAGCTACAACAAGGGAGCCTGCGTCATGGGTTCTCGTGGTGTATAGCTACCATGCACTCAGTGCTCTAAGGAGCGGCCGATGGTGTGGAAAATTCCACCCCCTCTTCTCTTCCGACTGCTTCCCTGCAGCTTGCTCCCTCCCCCTGCCTCTCGAAGCTTCACCCTGTCTCTTTATCAGTTTTCACTAGAGAAACGTCAATAAAAATGTCCGCTTTGAGGAAGAACTAAGAAGCAGGGAAAACAATTATTTTATAAAGGCTTTACCTGTAAAAGACATAAGTAGCTGAGAGGTTCAGATATCATTCTGACAAACAACTCTGGTTTAAAGGAGACGTTTTGGAGATTTAGGGCTCATCATCCTTGCCCGGGGGCTAAAGTAAAAACAAAAGCGAAGTCACTGATCATTTCTTCAGTATGATTTAGTGGACAGACCCTTGAAACTGGTTACCCTTCAGCACAGGCTTTAGGAGCAGATAAACAAGAATTCCCCAAATGGGGCCAAAATCAACAAGACTGCTGCAAAGTCAGGCGTCAATCACGCTGAACTTTTCAACCCGGATAACGGTTCACTCTGTGGAGTTAGGCCACGTGATTCTGCACATGTGGGAAGGAAAAAGATGTGAACTTGCAGTTAGACCTTGCCATTTGGGGCTTCTGAATGTTTGGAATGGTTTTCTTGGCTTTCAGAAGTAATTATGCAGTTGGTTTTGTGGAGGAAGTGATGGCAGGAAAAATGTGCCTGCACTTCGGGAAGAGAAGCCCCAGCCTGACAGGAGGGGCGCTGGGCAGAGCACCTAGGCTGGCGGGTCTGGTGGCTGTTCTTTTGGCTGAAAATAGCAGGGGTGCCATAAGCCCCACTTGGCTCTCCCTCTGAAGGACATTTGTGTATAACTGAAAATACTGCAAGCCACTGGGGATTAGGCTGATGTTGTGGGTATTGACTGACTTTCAAATAAGGTAGGCAGGACTTCAGGATGACCTGCTTCCATAGGTAGCTTATCTGTGTTTGAGCATCAGTTCTATGCGGACTCTCTTTCTGTTCTTTCTTTCTGTTTAGTTAACTCTGAGGAAATGCTGTGATCTCCAGGGGTAAAAATCATTCATTTTTATGGCTAGTGGAATAGTTGACAACAGGTAATACAAATAAAAATTTATGATCCTCTGACCTTATGCTCTTCCAGAAATTTTTCCTGGACACCTGTGGATACCAGCAAAAAAAATTTTTTTTTGCCTGATTACAGATGTTTTTCAGGGGATAGGTCTACCTAAGTCCCGGGCTTCAAAAAGTCAAGAAACCCAAAGAAAAGATAAGCTGAGCCAGAACTCAGAGATGGCTGCTGATCCCTCCCATCAGCAAATTGGTGCCTTTAGCAAACTCTGGGCCACATACCTGGCTCAGACTTTGGGTTTTCCGTGTCTCTGCGAGCAGTGCCATAAAGTCAGACGGGCCTCCAAACCCACCCACCCGTGTGCCTGGAGGGGGTTGCGAAGAGTAAGACGTGGTAACAGTCAAAGGACCTTCTGCAGGTCTAAAACCAGCATTGAGGGCTTCCCTAGGGGCTGTGCAGTGGTTAAGAATTCGCCTGCCAACGCAGGGGACAGGGGTTCAAGCCCTGGTCCTGGAAGATCCCATGTGCCGCAGAGCAACTAAGCCCGTGCGCCACAACTACTGAGCCTGCGCTCTAGAGCCCGCGAGCCACAACTACTGAGCCCGCGTGCCACAACTACTGAAGCCCACACGCCTACAGCCCGTGCTCTGCAACAAGAGAAGCCACCCCAATGAGAAACCCACGCACTGCAACCAAGAGCAGCCCCCGCTTGCCACAACTAGAGAAAGCCTGTGTGCAGCAACGAAGACCCAAGGCAGCCAAAAATTAAAAATAAATAAATAGTAAAAATAAATTAAAAAAATAAGTAAACAGGTCCCCCTCGAGGGCACACCTGGGACAGGGCTGCACAGCATCGTTCTTCAAGGGTTGGAAAGAATGTGCGGTTGGGGACATGGTAGCCTGACAGTCGCAAAGTGCAGGACACCTTTTCAGAGTGCTGAGCACGAACGACACGGCAGATCCACTGATGAGGTGAAATCCCGTGGATCTGAGGATTGGCTGGTTTGGGAATCAGCAGCTGAGCTTCTCCCAGCCCAGGAGGGATAGACAGGGTGTAAAAGAGGGTGAGGGACCCCCCTGCCCGGAGCTGCCCTCATTAACTAGTGGGCGGGGGGTGCCTCCAGGCCACTGACTCCCCCTGCCGCTCAGCTGAGGTCTCAACAAGGGCACATTCGGAGCAAAGCCACAAGCGCTTCCCATATTAGGAATATTTCTAAAATGGAAAAATATAAATTCTGAAAGGAAGTGTTTGGGCCTTATCTTACCTTGTTTATCAGACATTTTACTGCAATTTACGACGTTCTGTGTGCATAAGATTAGATTAGCATTGGTCTTTTTTCTGCGACGTGTCAAAGGTTTTTTTTCTTCCTTTTTTATGTTTCTCCCCTTCATGCTCTCTCTCTACAGAACCTTAAAACCAGGGTATTTCTAGAACATTCCCAAGTTCTTGAAAGTCAGTGCATCCATATGTCTTAGCCTTGAACCTCCAGCGTCTAAATGGTATCTCTGGGGACCACGTGGCGTACGCGACACAAAACAGAATTAAGTGAGACGAGACTAGCTCGGTACTAAAAACTAAAACTCTGTTTGGAGCCATGAACACCAGAGGTGGAAAGAGCCGCTAGGAACCCAGTTTTACAGACGAGCATTCAGAGCAGCCGTGCATTTCGGCTCAGGCACCGGGTCGAATCAACCTAACCTAACCTGGAGGCATGGCCTTTCTGTGCCATTTTCCGGTCCATCCCCACGAGCCCCGAGCCCCTAAAGCCAGTGGCATTTCCCACCTCCGCGCCCACAGGGCATGGACTCTGCAGAAGTGAGTTCAGGAGGAGGTGGTGACGTGAATTATCAACTTGACTCAGACTCCCTTTTCAGGACCCCACAAGAGAAGGATTACGGGAAACCCGACAGCACAGCAGCAGATGAGGGCTTCCATGTGTGGTCCTGAATGAGTTGCATGACGTGGGCTTTTCCGGGGGTGCCCGCGGGGTGGCACCAGGGGCACAGGGTCCTGCAGGGCCAGCATCACTCATGGCCACACAGGCGTCACCGAGCGGCTGGTGTCCGCGCGGGGCCTCACAGCCAAGGGGGCGGAGGGGCGGGCCTCCCAAGGTCAGGCACGGGCACAGGGTGAGTAGAGGACACCGGGGCAGAGGGTGAGGCTGGGCGAGCGCGCTGAGACCTGCCTGCAGAGATGCTCCCGGGCTGCAGGTCAGCAGGAGGGATGCAAGAAACGGGGTTCACGGCGTCTTAGCATTGTTACGTTAAACTTGCTCACCTATCAGATGGGAATAAACCTTATTCCGTGGGGTTATTGTGCGGCTGAAATCAAGTAAGAGGGGACTAAGAATTTTAGACTCAGAAGGGCTGCGGAGGCTGAAAGCACTGTACAGAGCAGTGACCGAGCCAGGAGCTCGGAGCTTAGATGAGGGCGTCCGTTCCATCCCCGTCTTCATGAGTAGATGTGATCTCAGCAAGAGACGCTTCGGGGCACCTGCTGTCACCACAAGCTGGCATCTAAGACTGACATGAATTGAGCCGTGTCAGTGTGCCAGGACCGTTGTCAGGGCTTCACCATCATCCCTGTCTCTCTGGGCAGATCTGAGGCTGGGAGAGGTCAGGTGACTCACCCCCAGCCCCACAGTGGCGGAGCCAGGGTTTGAGTCTGGAACCCTCAGCTTTAAGCACCGGGATGAAATACATCAGGCATTTTAGACACTGTGCTCCTGGGTCCCCAAGGGCACTGGTGGCACAGCAGGTGTGCAGGGCGGTGACCGGAGGGCAGTCACCGCTGGCTGCAGCTGGAACAGGGGTGGGACTGGTTCCAGTTCCCCACGGCCCCGCCCCCGACAGTGATGCTAGCTTGTTCAGAGACTGAGGCTTCTGAGAGCAGGGGCGTGGGTTGGTATTTATCTTGAGGAAAAACATTTCATCAGAAGGTTTGAGAATTATCAAATGCCCCTGAATGAACATTTCAGGGCTGCGGAGTGTTAATGCAGAAACGTGTGCGTGCGCGCGCGCCTGAGAGGGGCAGACAAGGGAGCAGCTGTGTGAGCGTCACAGTGCTCCAGGGAAGGGACAGCTGGTGACTCAGCTGAGCCGGCATCTGGGAAGGACAGAGACTAGCTCCCTGGGGCGGGATGGGGGTGGGACCAGGATGGGGGAATGTTTCCACGTGGCTGCCGTTACCAGCCTGGGCTAGGCAGAAGCCAGGGCGTGAGCAGTCCTTCCCTTGACTACGGGACTCGAGACGCAGGACAGCAAGTGACTAAGTGACCAGCAGCCTCGGGAGGGTGGAGGCTAGGAGCTGGGCCTCCAGAAGGTCTAGAAGTCCTGCCTGGGTGCTTATGGTCTCGTCAGGACAGGGCGGTGGTACCCAGATTTCTAGGAAACTTTCTAGTGTCAGATGTCTGTCAACAAATCAGCTCTTGTCAACCTAGCTAATGTGTTTTCATGCCGGAAATGTTAACCGCAGGCAAGTGGATTTCTGCAGTGCTTTTGACCCACGAGATCGTTTTAAATGAGCTTTTTTCCCCTGACCGTCCAGTCCCCTAAGCATGCGCGGCTCCATCCTCCTATGGGACTCGCTAACCAGGGCAACTGGTGACAGCTGGTGGCTTCGCTCTCACGATGTCATCCGTGGAGGGTCCCCCTGGGCTGTGTTGAAGGTCAGGACCCAAAGGCAGATGTCCTTGGACTTGGCTTCCTTTCTTCCCGGTTCACTCGCAGCCTTGCTGTCCCCTGCCCCGCCCTCCCGGCTCGCAGCTCAGCGGGGTGGGGCTCACGGAGGGGACCCGCGGAACTTCTGGAAGGGTGCTTTCCACATGCCACGTGATAATCAAAACTTATTTTTTAATTGTGGTAAAATACACATACATAAAATGTGCCATCTTAACTATTTGGAAGTCTACAGTTCAGTGGTGCTTAGTACCTACACTCTGTGTGCGACCATTTCATCTTGTAAAACTGAAGCTCTCTGTCCCCACTCACACCCGCACCGCCCCAGCCCCGGGTACCCACCCTGCTGCTTCCTGTCTCTGAACTTACCTCCTCCAGGACCTCATATAAGTGGAATGATTCAGTATTTGTCTTTTTCTGACTGACTTATTTCACTTAGCATGTCCTCAGAGTTCATCCATGTTGTAGCATGTGTCAGAATTTGTTTCCCTTGTGAGGCTGAATAATAGTCCATGTTTATCTGTCATCTGTGGACAGATGCTGGGGTGACTTCCCCCTTTGGAGCTGTGAATGTGGGTCTGCAGATTCCTTCTTTTGGTTCTTTGGGGCATATACCCAGAATTGGAACTGCTGGATCGTGTGGTAATTCTCTTTTTAATTTTTTGAGGAACTACCATACTGTTTTCCATACAAAAAAACTGTTAAATGCATTTATTCTATAATCAGTGTTATAACAGTGATCCCATGATCAGAAACTCCTCCACTTCTTAAATTAGGCTGATTATTGTTCTTAGTGGAAAGGGCATTATTTATTTAATTATTAAATTTTTTTGGCCACGACGCTTGTATCATGTGGGATATTAGTTCCCCAGCAGGAATCGAACCCGTGACCCCTGCAGGGAAGCATGGAGTCTTAACCACTGGACCACCAGGGAATTCCCAGCGGATAGGACTTTAAATGGTTTGTTCGACTTTCAAAGTCTCAACAAAGACAGTGCTGAGTTGCATTCATTCATTTGGCCTCCTTTGTCTAGCCGGGCAGGAACTCTCCCAGCCGGCTACCTGGAGCCACGGCACAGCTCCGCCCGGCGCCCCTCTGTCTTGCCCTCCTGGTCTGTGCCCTTTCTCTGCCCAGCTCACGTCTTCGATGCTCAGCTGATGGCACCTACTGGATCTCTCCTGACCTGCTTTCCACCAGGTTGACCCAGGGCCCCATCCTCAGGTTCTGTCTCTGAGCTTCCCAGCAGCCTGGCCTCCCTCCTGCGGGGATCACAGCCATCATCCAGCACAGTTGGGTTTGCCCAGCGTCCTCGCGGCCAGAGGACTCCCGGGGTCTGTGTGTCCAGGAGAGGCGCTGATGAGTTTCATGTGCCGTTTCTCTTTCTTACAGTCCCCAAGGGAAAGCCACTCGTTTTTCAGACGCATCTCTCGCACACACCCCTGTCTAAACAGTGACCCTAAGAACAGCAATAGAAACATCCTACCTGATTCATTCCAGCCCCTCGTTGCCCATTTGCCCCCCTCGCTGTGGGTCCAGCAGAGCCCACGCCCCCGGCCCCTCTCACGTCTCACGTCTCGTGTGCTCTGGGCCTGCAGGACTTGTCCTACAAGGACCGGCACTGGCACGAGGCCTGTTTCCACTGCTCGCGGTGCAGGGGGTCCCTTGTGGACAAGCCATTCGCTGCCAAGGAGGACCAGCTGCTCTGCACCGACTGCTACTCGCAGGAGTACTCGTCCCGCTGCCAGGAGTGCGAGAAGAGCATCATGCCAGGTGGGCACCAAGCCGCTGCCTCCCTCCCGCCCGCCCGCAGAGAGAGAGAGAGAGAGAGAGAGAGAGACATCGTCTGTGCGCGTGCGTGTGAATGTGCGTGTGCGCGCTTCCCCCGCCCCCTCTGCCCCCTTTGCCTCCCGCCCCTCCTCGCAGAGCTTGCGCGTGTGGGCGCGCTCCCCCCCCCCCCCCCCCCCCCGCCCTCTCCGCACTCTCTGCGCACACGCGGAATTCCTTCCCCGTCGGTTACTGCCGCAAATGGGTGCTGGGCCGTGGCTGGGTGCTGGGCCGTGGCTGGGCGCTGTGCCCTCGTGCAGGTTATGTTCCCGGCAGGCTTGGCGGCAGCTGGGTCCAGTGCCAAGGCCAGTGATGGGTGACCTGTTGGTGGAGGATGGGACTGTGTCCCTTGCTCTTTGGGGGGACTTTGGTTTCTTTGTTTTATGGGAGAGAGGGATCTTTCATTTTAAAGAACAGAGTGGACAAAAATACTTTATGGAATTTTTCAATACATAATTTAAAAAACGAATCTTGTTAGACACGCACACAGTGTGGGCGAGAAGAGCCTAAGATTTGGACCTTGGATGGTTCATCGGCTACTTAGGGTCAGTGATGTCCTCTGTGTGACCAGTAAGGGGTGGCTGGACGGTATAGCCTTGACAAATAAATAAATAAAGCAAATAAAATACAGGACTCCCAGACAAATCGGAATTTCAGCTAATCCCACCTGGGACCTCGTTAATCTGGCATCCCTACCAGAGAGCCACCTAAAACCGGGAGAGGACGCTGTCCATTGACCGTCTTTGGGGATGTGGCCCCCGAATCAGGCTCAGGCTGGGGGAGTGGGGGTCGGGCACAGGCTGGGACCCCTAGCTCTTAGGAAGCTCGATACAGCTGCACAAGGAGCCCTCAAATTGCCCTGGAAGGTATCTGTTCTCAGG
The DNA here is from genome assembly GCF_025265405.1 of Mesoplodon densirostris. NCBI lineage: Eukaryota > Metazoa > Chordata > Mammalia > Artiodactyla > Ziphiidae > Mesoplodon > Mesoplodon densirostris. The sequence continues at coordinate 66,978,597 of NC_082674.1, forward strand.
ACAGCTTCTTTGGTAGATACACTTCCTTTAGTCCTGGGAAGGTTTAGAATTAAGGGCACACATATAAAGAGAATCCAACTCAGAGCAATAATAGTGTGTTAAATAATCTGGTAAAGTGTGGGTGAAGTTTAGAAAAAAATTGGTCTAAAGAGTAAATTAACCTTATGATTCTGACTGAAAGTGTGCAATCAAGTAAGTGATTTAAGCTTGTGGTTTTACACTGGAATTTTCTTAATTTGTAAATGGTTTTGACGCTTAAGATATTTTAGGATTCATTATATTTATAAGTTTAATTCATTTCAACAACAATTACTTAAGAACTTGAGGGACTTCCCTGGCGGTCCAGTGGTAAAGAATCCACCCTCCAATGCAGCAGACGAGGATTCCATCCCTGGTTGAGGAACTAAGATCCCACATGCCCCGGGGCAGCTAAGTCCGAGCGCTGCAACTACTGAGCCTGAGCGCCTCAAGAGAGCTCGAGTGCCGCAGACTACAGAGCCCACGCGCCCTGGAGCCCGTGTGCCACAGCTAGAGAGAAGCCCGAGCGCACCAACAATAAGATCCTGAGAGCCGCAACTAAGACCCAATGCAGCCAAAAAAATGAAAGAAGTAAAAGAAAATAAAAATAGGGGTTACTTTAAAAAACCAGGGCTCAAACCCGTGTCCCCTGCATTGGCAGGTGGATTCTTAACCACTGCGCCACCAGGGAAGCCCCGGGAAGAAAGATATTAACTGCCGCTTTGACAAAGACAAATATATGTCTAAGAGTAGAAGGTGAATTTTTCTTGATTCTGGCAGGCTGATCTCAAGACGACGCCCTCCTCCTCCCCAGGGATGTGCATCTCACCGTCTCTGCTGTAGGGGGTTTTAGGTAAAAACTGTGGGGAAGCCTGGCTGGTACCTTCTGTGACAGAGGCACAAGCCCAGAGGAGGGCAGCCAGGAAAGGGAGCCTTGGGGCCGTCACGTTTGAGCAGTCTCAAAGGTCAAGCTGATTTTAACAGATGGAGAAGTCAGGAGAGGAAACGGACCGAGCACCAAAGGCAGGGTGTCTGGAAAAGGCCTGGTGTGTGGGGGGAAAAGAAAAAAAATGCAAGCACTAGATACTTTTTAAAAAAAAACCAAGAAAGAAAGAAACAAACAAAAAACAAACCTAGACCTGAGCGCTAGCTTCCTTCCTTGGTTTGATTTTAGAAAGTGCTACAACCAAATCAAGGTGAAAGCAGTGCAGACTGTCAGTGTGGCTTCTGCAGCGAAATCATATAGAGGACAAGAGGCCCCACTCAGTGCAAAGCTCGCCCCCCTGCCCACACCTGCAAGTCACCAACCGCGGTGCACGGCTCCGTCCCCACCCAGGGAGGCTGAGCCCCAGCTAGCAGGTGCACCACGGCCTCCAGGCAGGGTCACGCTGTCACCAGGCCTTCACCGGCTTCCTCGCTTGCTCCTTTGAATCAGAAAAAGACACCCCTTCCACCAGGCGGTGGACTCTGTCGGAGGCGCGTCCTCATCCGCAGCCCGTGAGAAGGAGCTTTGCCGCCCTCTGCTGGCGATGCTGCACAAGGACCACACGGTCTGCCCCCAACCCCCTGGGGCTGCGGGGTGCCAGCGGGCGCCCTCCCACGGACCTGGGACGGGACAGTACCCCGAGCTCTGGGGTGGACAGAAGACTGCCCTTCAGAACATGCAGAAGGCACACGTGGTCTGGCCTGGGGCCTTTAGTGAGAACCACGATTGTCCTCCTTGCTCCCCGACCCCTGACAGGCACCCGTAAGATGGAATACAAGGGTAGCAGCTGGCACGAGACCTGCTTCATCTGCCATCGCTGCCAGCAGCCCATCGGAACCAAGAGCTTCATCCCGAAGGACGGCCAGAACTTCTGCGTTCCCTGCTATGAAAGGCAGTATGCCTTGCAGTGCGTTCAGTGCAAAAAGGTACCTCTTATTCCCCCTGTCCCTTGCACACCTGTTGTCCTTTCTGAAAGAGCGTCCACCTATCCCTAAGGTGTCTTTGTTCATCGCCCTCCTTGAATAAACAAGAAACGGCCCTAGACCTAGTTGGGGTGCGGGGAGGGGAAAAGGAAACTGGAAAGGCCTGTCCCTGGGGTGGGGACAGATCCCTCGTCACTATCCAGGGCTGCGTCAGGTTAAAGAAAGAAAAGCGTCCTAAGACTACAGACAGGGTGGGAAGGCAGGCTCTGGGCTCATTTTTTCCACCCAGGAAGCCAGCCCCATGGTGTCTGTTAAGCCTCTTCCTTCCACCCGAGTAGCTGAGGAGGCTGTTGGAGCAGGTGCACCTGGTGGTAGAGATGCTACAGCGATCTGCCCGCAGGTGGGGCAGAGGAGGGGCTGCGTGACCTCAGATCCCGGCCCCTGAGCTGCGGTCTCCCTGCTTCGCCCTCCTGCCTGCCAGGAGGCAGTGCTGTCCCGGCAGACACCCCGGTACCCACGTCCCGAACGGGGATCCGGGGTCTGCAGCCGGGGCCTGGCAGCTTGGGGAAGGGGCGGCAGGGGTGACCTCGCCGTCCGGAGGACAGCATCTCTGGGACCCGGACGCCGGTGCGGCGCATCCTGGGCGAGGACCGCGCGTCCTCCAGAGGCGAGGGCCGGGACAAGGGCGCCGGGCACAGGCCCCTGCGGGAGCTGACGCCCTTCTGCCCGCAGCCCATCACCAGCGGGGGCGTCACGTACCGGGAGCAGCCGTGGCACCGCGAGTGCTTCGTGTGCACCGCCTGCAAGAAGCCGCTGTCGGGCCAGCGCTTCACGTCCCGCGACGAGTTCGCCTACTGCCTGGGCTGCTTCTGCGACCTGTACGCCAAGAAGTGCGCCGGCTGCGCCAGCCCCATCAGCGGTGGGTGTCCGTCCCCGGCCTGTACCACCCCCTGCCCCTCGTGTGGCTGCCAGGCTTTGGCTTGTGGATCTGTTCACGTGTGCAGACTCTGGGCCGCCGCGCTCCCCTCCCCCGCACGCTGGGCGCGCTTCCCTGCCTCCCCCCATCCTCTTCTCCACGGCGGCGGCGTTATTTCTGCTTTCGGCTGGATTCTCTCCAAACCGCAGGCTGTGAGTCTCTGACATCCCCGCACAGGCGCAGGGAAGCAGCTGGGATGTGCAGATGCTCCCCGGCCTCTGCTGGGGGCTCTCTCTGGGTCGGCCCTTCCCACCCCCCAGGCACTTGGTGGAGCAAGAGCCCAAATCTGGGTGAACTACAGGATGTGCCCCAAATTCAGAGTGGAGCGCAGATGGCTGGTGGGACTCCAGTCCTGGAAATGCTCCCACTTTCAACACCTCTGGGGAACTTTACACATGTCTGCTGCCTGGTCATGATTTAATTACTCTGGGGGACCACCTGGGTGTTAGAATTTTTAAAAGCTTCTCAGATGATTCATATATGCAGAAAATGCTGAGACTCTCTGGCCTGAATCACTCGTTTGGTTCTGCCTGAGGGCCCGGGCCCGGGCTGTGTGATCTGCGGGTCTCTCATAGTCATTGTGGGCCTAGGATGGGTAAAGGCAGTTTAAGATGTTTAGGGAAAGAGTTGAAAAGCTTTGCTGGTGCAGCTCCATCAGTAGCAGAGGGAGTGTGGTATCAGAAAACTGGCCTCAGTTGTACACATATAGATTCTTTGATATTCTTTTCCATTATGGTTTATCACAGGATATTGAATAGAGTTCCCTGTGCTCTAGGGTAGGACCTTGTTGTTTATCCATCCTATATATAATAGTTTACATCTGCTAATCCCACACTTCAGTAAAAAAAAAAAAAAAAGTTAAATTAGAAAAAAAAAAGTCCCTATCTAGGTTTCAGATCATTAAAAAAAAAAAAAAAAGAACTAGCCTTGGAGACCTGGGTTCACCCCCAGTCCTGTCAGTCACTAGCCCAGGGGATTAGCCTGAGGCCACCCACGTGTGAATGGATTTAATGCCAGACATCAGGCAGTTAAATTACAAAAGGAGCTAACTGCTGGGTGAATGACAGACTTCTCCTGCTACTCTGAGACCTCCAGCTATTAGCCAGTGTTGTTACTTGTTCTTAACATGGCAGATTGAGCCGTTCTTTCTGGAAAGCGTTTGTAATCGCAAATCATGATCCAAATTTCACCAAGGATTACCCCGTGTATTTGATTCCATTTTGTTTCAGGGGCCTTGGTGGCTGGACAGACCACCTGTGTTGTAACAGGTGGCCAACGTACCTTAAACATTTGTTAAGAAGTAGACATCAGACAGAGTCAGACACCCCAACTGAAACGAGTTCCTGCTTCCCTCGTTTCGATAAAGGATGGCTTTCTCCACTGCCCACACGTCCTCCTAACCCGCTCCCACGTTCCACTGGCCTCACTAGACCTCCGAGTCTCGTGCGTAGCTGAGGCTACTTCCTGCAGCAGGCGTGCCCATCCGTCTGCCCCCCGCCCACGTGGCGTCTCTTTCGTGAGGCCGTTCTGGGCAGTTCCAGAGACGGTTCACATCTTTCTCGTCTGTGCTCCCTTTGGCGCCTCATTCATTAATTGCCAAATTTCTGAGCACCAGACCTGAGGCACCCAGGGAAGGAAGGGGTGGGAGAACTGGGCTCCGTGACTCAGGCGTTTCACTCGGGTGGGAGGAACACACACACACCCCGCAGGCTTCTTATAATTACGGCGATTGTCATGTAGCTGTGGAGCCCTTCTGTCTTTCTCCTGCGATTCAGGAGCTCCCCGACCTGAGCACGGGATGGGATTTAAACGTGGAGCCCAGCACTGATCACATGGCACCAGCCGGGCTTTGAACGGGTCCACACAGGACTCCTCCCCCCCGCCCCCATCCTCATCCGTGTCCTTTTCCTCCGTCCACAGGACTGGGCGGCACCAAGTACATCTCCTTCGAGGAGCGGCAGTGGCACAACAATTGCTTTAACTGCAAGAAGTGCTCGCTGTCGCTGGTGGGGCGAGGCTTCCTCACGGAGAGGGACGACATCCTGTGCCCGGACTGCGGGAAGGACATCTGAGCCCCTCCCCGAGCCCCCTACAGCGCCCCCAGCCCCTGCTCGCGCTGCACCTGGCTCCACCAGCCACCTGGGGACGTGCCTCCGCGCTGCTCAGTGGTACTCACGTCTGTTTAAACCCTTCATCTACCCTGTGTGCTCATTCTGTTAGAGAAGGAGAAAAGCCATGGAAGCCTGAGGCGGGAAGAGGGTTTTGAGATTTTGTAATCAGGCGAGGCCAATCAAAGTGTAAAAATCCTTTTGAGTGATACCTTTATAAACGCTTTTCTTTCACTGCATATTTAATTTTTAAGTGCAATTAATGTGTCACGCACTTGAACATTTCCAAGCTACGTAAGGTAATGAAGAGTTGGCATTTACAACAGTGTAACTTCCTGTCGTGCGGGGCCCAGAGCAGGATTACATGGCTTACAATAAAGTTGCCCAGAGCAGAATCTTCTGCCAGGCGCAGCGTGTGAAGCAGTGATGCAGCATCAGGTTCTGAGTACGAGTAACACTTCACTGCGGGTGGCGGGCTGGGTGGGTGTCGACTGAAGCGGCACCACACCTTCTATTTAAGAGAAAGTCTCAGCTGGCATTTCTTTCTCTTGGAATTCAGTGCTCTGCCTTTGACGCAGTGACACAGGCCCCGCGCATGGGCTAACGGCCCCGCAGGCAGCATGGGGTCACTTTTCCGGACAGAGCTCGGTGCCCTCCCATCATCATGGGTCCGGACCTGACAGTGGCCTGCCTTCTCCTCCGTAAGTGGAGGGGTGCCGAGGGACACAGGCACCTCGAGGCCGGAAATGACATCTTGGTCGCCCGTGTAGTTATCAACACCCGAGCAACTGAGGGCATCCTAGGAGACTTCAGTGAGTGTTTCTGAAAAGAAAGACAGTAAAGAGAGAGGGGATCGCTGCCATCAGGATAACTCTTTTCTGGTAAACCTCTAAAAATGGTTCACTACTCACTTGACCCAGAAAACCCCATAAAACTGTGCAAATCAAGAGGTTCAAATCTTCGTGTTCACTTTAAGAACACGCGTGAAACTGCCCAGGCTGTTAAGGGTATGCATACCCAAAAAGCCACCAAAATATCTGAAGGATGTCACCTGACAGAAGCAATGTGTGCCATTCCGTCGTTAGAATGGTGGAGCTGGTAGGTGTGCCCAGGCCAAACGGTGGGGCTGGATGCAAGGTCGGTGGCCCAAAAAGAGTGCTGAATTTTTCCTGCACGTGCTCTAAAATGCAGGAAGTAATGCTGAACCTAAGGGCTTGGATGTAGATTCTCTGGTCACTGAGCACATCCAGGTGAACAAAGCCCCCAAGATGCGGCGCAGGACTTAACAGGGCTCACGGTGGGATCAACCCATACATGAGCTCTCCCTGCCACAGTGGATGAGCCTCACTGAAAAAGAGCAGATTGTCCCTAAAGCAGAAGAGGCGTCTGCACAGGAGAAAAAGGTATCCCAGAAGAAACAAGTAACAAAAGCGTATGGCCCGGGAATAAATGCCGTAAGAAATAAATGCAAAGAAAAGTAAAAAAAAAAAAAAAAAAAGATAAACACTCAGAGCCCCTAGCCTGGCAGTAGTCTGTAAACTTGTCTTGGAAAGGGCAGTTTACAGCTGCGAAGCACTGAGCCAACTTACGAGGTAGGGCACTGCATGCTTCTCTGTTTATAGTAACAGCTGTGACTTTTTGTCTTCCGTGTTCTAAGACAATGCAATGTGATAAAATGATAGGCTCCGCAACAGAAAAATCTGGTAGAAATCAAGTGCCATCTGTGCGGAGCGTGTGTGAAGTCAGTTTCTTGACCTGAGCGCTGGTCAGTGCGGGAAACCTTTGATCACGGCTGAGACAGGCCTCTGGATGGACAGTCAGCTGGAGGCTTTGCTTAAAACGAATAATGCCCACCATCCCTTGTGAGTTGTTTTGCCGGCTTCTTCTACTTTATGATACAAAAGTAAAAGCGTTCTTGCAGATGTGCTTTTTAAAATAAAAATAGCAAAATGTTTTTAGAACAGTAAAAGCTTTCTAAATCTTGTGATGGAACATCTTACCTGCCCCTCATGATGGCCACGGGCACACCAGCCAGCCAGCGTTCAATTACCCAACCTTAGACTAACGGTTAGGAGAGTTCCACGTCTAGTAAGTAGCTCCTATTGGAATAATCCTCCCACAAGTTAGAACCACTCTGGACAGAATATTTTTAAAAATTTGAGAACACTGGAGCATGACCCACAGCAGGAGGACTCTGGAGGGGCGTGGGCCCTGGAAGAAGAGGGCAACCGGTAGGTTCCCATTCTTACGGCTTTTAGGTCAGGGCAGGCCCCACAGGGCAGCTACAGCTCTGTTAGAAAACCTGCAGTCTCACCAGCTTGAAGAACCAGAGGCCAGAGTTTGGGACCAACAGCCTCTGGAAAGTGAGGCGGAAAATTCTAGAAAAGAGAGCCCCAAGTTATGTGTGTGAAATCCCTACAAATTGCTGGCTGAACCGCCAGACTCCAAGCAGCCCAGCCAAGCCTCAAGGAACTGACTTCTTTGAGGAGGAACTTCTGGATGGCGGTGTGCACCACCATCAGCCCAGGTCAGCTGGGCTCAGCGGATCCTCCGCCCAGTGAAACAAGCCTTTAGCTGGGGAAACTGTATACAACCTAAATAACGTAAAGTCTCTGAACATGTTCCTAGAGGCATATAGCACATGGAGAAACATTTATTCAGGAAACTCGACTGCATGTTAATGAGGCCCGTGAAGTGTGTGGCATTTGAGCCCCAGCTGATCCCACCCTACCCCCACCCCCCCAGTGTCATGTGACAGAAGCTCTGCTCCAGGTTGGTGCTGCCCGGAAGGGAAGGGCTCCACCCCAGGGGTGGCAGGCTGAGAATTCCGGGGCTCCAACCTCTCGTGGGGTGGAGGTTCCACATCCAGAGGGGCAGTCTGAGAAGACCAGGGGCTACCCCCGCACTTCCCCAGCACCTACCTGGGAGAAGGAGTGTTAACTCTAGGAGAAGCCAACACTGTCCAGCCCCAGGGGGAGGCAGGCCCTGTGAACTGGTAGTCCTGTGAACCTCTGCAGGAGGGCACTATTTCGAACCAAGAATGGAGAAATCTGCTGGAGGGGACTGTCAAAAACCCCAGAGATCTTGGTGGCAAGCAATCAAGAGGGGGCTGGTGGCTCCATGATAACAAATAGCAAAAAGCAAAATGGCAGGCAGGTCTGAAGTTTAACTGAAAGAATTGGGGAAAGAGTTGAGAAGAGCTGTCCTGGCATCCCTGGGGATCCCAGGAGACTGTGGGCATGGACTGGGCTGCAGCCACCCACTCAAGAGCAGTCAGAGTGGGACATGAACAGACTTGAAAGCATGCTCCAAGCCACACCAGCTCCTCAGCAAAGAGCAGAGGTCTTAACTAGCTCAAGGTGCTTACACAGACCCTCCAACCAAACACTGCTGAACGTGTGTTATAAACACGTTCAAAGAGGGACTTCCCTGATGGCACAGTGGTTAAGAATCCACCTGCTGATGCAGGGGACACAGGTTCGAGCCCTGGTCCAGGAAGATCCCACATGCTGCGGAGTAACCAATCCTGTGTGCCACAACTACTGAGCCTGCGCTCTAGAGCCCACGAGCCACAAATACTGAGCCCTCGTGCCACAGCTACAGAAGCCTGTGTGCCTAGAGCCTGTGCTCCACAACAAGAGAAGCCACCACAATGAGAAGCCCGCGCACCACAATGAAGAGTAGCCCCTGCTCGCTGCAACTGGAGAAAGCCCTTGCACAGCAATGAAGACCCAACACAGACAAAAAACCAAACAAAAAAAAACATGCTCAAAGAACTAAAGGAAACCACATTCACAGATTGAAGGTATGTGCGTGAGAACAATCACTCATCAGACAGAGAATAACCAAAAAGAAGATAAACATGATAAAAAAGAATCAAGTGGAAATTCTGTAGTGGAAAAGTATATTAGCCAGAATGAAGAAATTCACTAGAGGGGTCAATAGTAGATTTGAGTTGAGAGAAGATAAAAAATCAGTGAACTTCCAGATGGATCAACAAAGATGGTGAAACTGAAAAACAGAGAAGAATAAAGGCAAATGAACAGAGAAATGTGGACATCACTAAATGAACCAACATATGCATAATGGGAACACCAGGGAGAAGACAGAAAAGGGACAGAAAAAATATTTAAGAATTAATGGCCAGAAACTGCCCCCCGGTTCAATGAAAAACATTCATCTAAAAATACACATCCAGCACTTCCCTGGCGGTCCAGTGGTTGGGACTCTGCACTTCCACTGCAGGGGGCACAGGTTTGATCCCTGGTTGGGGAACTAAGATCCAGCATGCTGTAAGATCCCTGGTGGGGGAACAGCCGAAAAAATAAATAAATAAAAACACACATCCAAGAAGCATCACAAACTCAAAGTAGGAAAAATGTGAAGTGATCCATGCCCAGACACATCACAGTCAAAATGTTGAAAGCCAAAGATAAAAGGAAAAATCTTGAAAGTGAACCAAGGTTTGAGCTGTCACACCCACCTCTGGTCCCACCACACACAAAACTTGCCTCTTCCTAACCCGCACCTCCCACCTACCCTCTATCAGTGGAATCATTACAATGCAGAATATTTCTGACTGGCTCTAAAATAATACAGTTCTTTGATAATCCTTTACATTAAGCAAGACTTGTATCAAATTGTGAAATAAAACATACATAAAAGTGCATAAGATGAATGTTAGCAGGTAAAACTAAACTATGGAGATAGAAGTCAGAAACGAACGAACTGTGTATCGTTGGCCCACAGGCTAAATCCTGCCCACCACCTGTTTTCTTAGAACTTTATACTGGAACACAGCCATGGCCATTCATTTATGTACTGCATGGCCCACGAGGCCTAAAATTTTTACCATCTGACCCTTTACAGAAAGTTTGCCAACCTTGCTCTGTACCTTGATCTGGACAGTGTTTTTTTATATACATATATTCATAAATACATATATATGTAGATTCACTGAGCTGTATAAGACTTTTAAAAAGTCATAGTATTTTATGATATCTCAATCAAAATAAAATTTTTAAACATGTTACACTTTTTACAGTTTCTGTACTGAAGTCATTTTAAAGCTTGTCTTTCTTCTTTAAACACAGCAAGCCACTTGCTTGATTTCACCTGATTATTCTTTTTTTTTTTGCTGTACGCGGGCCCCTCACTGTTGTGGCCTCTCCCGTTGTGGAGCACAGGCTCCGGACGCACAGGCTCAGCGGCCATGGCTCACGGGCCTAGCCGCTCCACGGCATGTGGGATCTTCCCGGACCGGGGCACGAACCCGTGTCCCCTGCATCGGCAGGCGGACTCTGAACCACTGCGCCACCAGGGAAGCCCTCACCTGATTATTCTAACACATGACAGCTGTGGGTCAGTCTCTCCCACCTGATGCTTCTCCCTACCCCTGAAGTGTCTTCCTCCCAGAGTACAGTATGAAAAGGAGGAAAAAGACAAACTGTATTAACCTAACATATAGCACCTCAGCCAGGAGACCAAGATTCACCTCAAAAGTAGTAGGTCGTGTTGATAGTATGTACCCTCTATATGTGATGAAAGTGGCACTTTACCTCTGTGGTCTTTCCCCCAAAACCCATAACCCTAGCCTAATCATGAGAAACACATGGGACAAATTCAAACAGACGAACATTCTACAAAATACCTAACCAGTTAGCCTCAAAAGTGAAAATTTAAAAAGAGTCTGAGAAACTGTCACAGCCAAGGAATTACAATGACTAAATGTAAGGTGGTATCCTGGGACAGAAAAAGGACATTAGGTAAAAACTAAGGACATCTGGGGACTTCCCTGGTGGCGCAGTGGTGAAGAATCCACCTGCCAGTGCAGGGAACACAGGTTTGAGCCCTGGTCCGGGAAGATCCCACATGCCGTGAAGCAACTAAGCCCGTGTGCCACAACTACTGAGCCTGTGCTCTAGAGCCTGCGAGCCACAACTACTGAGCCTGTGTGCCACAACTACTGAAGCCCATGCGCCCAGAGCCTGTGCTCTGCAACGAGAGGCCACCACAGTGAGAAGCCCCACGCACCACAAAGAAGAGTAGCCCCCGCTCGCCACAACTAGAGAAAAGCCCGTGCACAGCAGTGAAGACCCAACACAGCCAAAAATAAATAAATTAATTAAAAAACAAAACAAAACTAAGGACATCTGAATAAAGCTATGGACTTTAGCCCATAATAACGTATCAATACTGATTGATTTCAACACATATACCACACTAACGTATAGCAGTAACAGGGGAAACTGGGTGTGTAGTATATGGAAACTCTCTGTACTATCTTGGTGATTTTTCCATAAATGTAAAGCTTACCTAAAATAAAAGGTTTATTTAAAAGAATTATATAGCAAGGGAGAATAGAACAGAAGGCTTAGCTAGATGATGGTGTTTTTATATTTATGAAAAATATCTTTTACCTTAACTGGTATTTTAGTCTCTCCTAAGGCTTAATTATTAGCCATATTTTTAAAATGAATATTTTGATTCAGATATGCTAAAACAAAAACAAAAACTTAGATAATTTCACTAGATAAAAAAATGCTTAGGGCTATTATATATACTTATTGAACTAGTCTTGTTTCAGTCTTCTGATTAAACTGAACGCTTGGTTAAGTCTGAACACAGCTAACAAAGAGCTTCCAATTGCTCGCAGAATCAAATCCGAAGTCCTTACACGGCCCGTTTAAGTCCTGTGTAATTTGGCTCCTGCCCCCCTGCTTTGGGGTCATTTCATACTAGCGTCCGCACTCTCTCACTGATCCTAGCCACACCAGCCTTTCTGCCATGAAATCCTGTCCAGCCTCAGGGCTCCACTCTGCCCCTGGCTGGCATCTGAGTTAACCAGGGCTAGGAGCCAAGCACTCCAACACCTAGTGGCTTCGTACACCCCTCACTCTGCTCCCTCATGACTGAGTCAGCTGCCTGGGCTGGTCTCACCTGGCAGCAAGTGGGGAAAGGTGACAAGCAGTCCTAGGTCTGGGGGTTAGTGCTGGCCACTGGCTGGGGCACGTCTCTCCAGCAGGCTTTTCCACGGCTGCTGCAGGGCTCCAAGAGTGAGAAGCACTGGTTTGATCAACGCAAACTACCAGGCCAGTCCACTCCCAGCAGTGGGACACGGACTCCGCTTTCGACAGGACGAGCAACAAAGACCACACAGCCCTTTAAAACCCACCACCAACAGGAAGCTCTTCCTGAAAGCTTTCCCAAACGCCTTCCCTAAAGCATCATCTCTTCTCGGAGGCCTTCCCTAACCACTCCCCCCTCTCCCCCCATCTCTCAACTGTTTCACCACTGATTTTCTTCCTGTCGTCACGATGATCCATCACTCGCTGAGCGGGAACTTACTGACTCACGTCTTTAACTCACTCTCCTGCCACAACAGGGCAGACAACCGAGCTCAGCGCCGCCGACAGTGCAGGGCACGTGAGCCACAAAGGGCGCTTCAGTAAAAAACGATCTGAACGGAAACGAGATTTTTTCATCTCTTCTGTCCAGACAAAAAATGGAAGATCTCCTTTTAAGTTCAAGGTATAAAGTTACCTGAGGCTTTTCCAAGTTAATTAGTTAATTTAGAGCTTCAGTCTCCAACAGTAAGATACCAGTAAAAAACATGAACTTTTTCAAGATCACTCCAAACACAAATAACCCCTCAACCGAATCTCTGGTCAGTGCCCCCCTGGGTAGGAAAGCTTCCACAGGACAGGTTCGGGGGACTGTGTCTTCATCGCACGAAGTGCAGTAGCCGCCAGCGAGTCAGCCGTGCAGGAGGCCTCCCGTACAGCAGGCTGCCCTGGCGACCCAGCACCTCCCGCAGGCCCAAGACGTGGCTGGACTACTGGCACCAGGGCTGAGCCCAACTGATCTGGGTACAGAAGGCTGTACTATGAAGAATAAATAACACTTTTTGACATAGTTTAGTGAAACAGAAAGAGATCAAATCACTACAGAGTGTGTTTCCATTTTATTTTTTTTGTGAATGAGAAACCTACTCAATAATTTTATTCCTTTTATTTAAATAAGGATAAGGCTCCTTAGAAGATTTTTTACATACAAAAATGTACATTACAAGGTTAAACTTTCTGTACCGAATTACAAAACCTACACAAGCATTTAATAAAAGAGCACACTTAAAAACATTTTGACCATTTTGGAGTCTCAGAATTACTGAGGTCCCACAGTAGTAAACAAAGGAAGCTCTTACATACATATGATTTAATCCACTGGCAGTTTCACTTAATGTAAGTTTTTAACAGGCTGTTGCTATTAAGTGAGTCTCTAGATCGGTTTTAGAACCACCTCTCAGAACCTAGTTAACCAAGACACTCTTTCAAACAATAACTGCAATCCTGAAGAATTTTAATACTAGCAGAAATACACAGCCTCCCAGCAGTAGTGAGCCAGCCTTGCCAAGTGCCTGGAAGCCGCCCAGACCAGTGAGCGGGCCCTGGTAAACCGCCCCGCCTCCAGAGCCACTGAGGCAATTCAACGCCCGGTGCCGCAGGGCCTCGAGACTCGCAGACCCCCGCAGCAGCGTCTGTGGTCCTCAAGAAGCACGGCGCTCGCCTGGCCCCGGCCCCAGCGATAAGCGGGCCGGGCAATACGACTTGTAAACCTAAGCCTGGAGCTCAGGGTCTACAGGGTGAAGGAGAAGGAGCAGAGAAAGTGAACTGTGGGGGAGAGGAGAGTAAGAACAAGGGAAACGGAACAAAGAGGGGGAGGAAGAAAAGAACGAGACCAGCTGCTACGGGCAGGAAGTGGACACGTGCCTGTTCCCTGGGAGCCGCCTGACTCGACCGACTGCCCTCCGCTGACCCCAGGAAGGACTCCAAGCCACCAGGTCAGCCCACGTTAGGGAGCGAGGGGTGGTCCAGGCGTGCGCCGTTCACACCAAGGCCTCGGAAGCTCGAAAGCCCACAGAGCACCGCCTCGGATCCCTACCGTGGCCCACGGAGCTGTGTCTGCACACCGCGAGGAGACCTAGCGCTCGGATGTGAGCGTACGTGACACACAGCACAGGGTTGAGGCTTCTCCACTTTTCAAACTCAAAATAGCTCAATAATATGCTGCTATGTGAGCACTGATTCTGAATGTTCATAATATAAACTTCAATTTGAAGCAACAATGTTACACAGTTCAGCTGTTACTACCAACCTACTCTGTAAGTTAAACATACAAATTAAAAATTAATTTTATTGAGTAACTAAAAACAAGTTTCCACTGACTTAAAACTGTCAAATGGCTAAATCTCTCTTAACCAAGAGAGAAATGCAGGTGGAAGCAGAAGAGACAACAGAATGTAGAATAAAATTTGTCATTCTACCCTGAAATCTGCACTGTTAAAATCTCCCTTAACACGCTGTTGTGTATAGGATTATGGCTGTCCTTCAACAATATTCCAAATATCAGCCCTGCAGACAACCAAACACTTAACAATTTAGCATAACATTAACAACTTATGCCACACTCGGTGTCTTTTCAGTTTCGTCTTACAGGTATGGATTTACAGTCTGGATAAAGGCAGAAAAGCTACAAACTGTAGGGTTAAAGGTTTAGTAAGTACAGTACTTACCTGCAAGGCTGAATTAATTTTTTGTAAGGCTATTCAATAGCTGAACTGAAATGCTTGTTTTAACGTATCAAAAAAGGAATGGATTGCTCTAAAAAGTGTTGAAAGGCAAACCCCATTCGAAAATCAGTCGTACAAGAGAAGAGTATAAAGTACCCTTGGCCTTGGTTAGAAATACACAGCAGGAAGCGGACACCAGAACTCGTGAACTTGAGGGCTACCCTATCTCCCCGCTGACTTCTGCTACACAACTGGAGCGACACCACTTAACACCAACGAAACCTCGGCAGCGCCTCCGCGGGTGCCGGCCCCTGCCCCCATGCTGCTCTCCAGTGACCTCCGACTCAGCAAACCCCCTTCTGCAGGCTGCACGTCATGCTGAGTTCCCCTCACTGCCAGGCTTCCTGGATTCTCAGGTTCTAGAATTCTACCCACCCTTCCTATCCTGTAAGCTTTCTGCCTTCAGGTACCACCTCTAAAGTGATCACTTCCCCTGAAGAGTCTGAAGTCGGCCTCATTTGGAAAAGATTAAGCTCCCAGGAGAGGCTGATACCGGAGCTGAGAGGGAGGTCAGAGCCACCGTAAGAAGAGGAGCAGGGCTGCCACGTGACAGGAGCGTCCAAGGGGTGGGCTGGTCTACTCACAAGAAATCAATTCACAATTAAAGGGAAGGAGCAACAGCAAGCACTGGCTTCCCTTTCGATGTTTATGGGAAGAGGCAACGTGAGCACTTACAGAACAGCAATTTTATCCGTATATTCCGCACAGTGTACTGGCAGCACTACTAACATGCTTTCCATGGGGAACCTGGAGGAGGAGTTTGGCAGAATTCACTAGAATACTGCAGTGAACTGTTATTTTCTTTTGCTTGGGAAAAGAAATGAAAATTGTGAACTTCTAAAATATCCGAGTTTCAAAAACCTCAAATTTCCCCAAAGACCAAAAGAGACTAATGCGAATAATTCCTAAAGTTCATCAAATGCTTTATACCTGACTTGCAGCTAATTATTTGAGGAGGACCAATATAAATGACTTATACTAAACCATTTGTTTAAAAAGAAATTCTTTCCTAATTGGAGCATGAAAGGCAAGATTTCTTCCTCCCAGAGGAAGGAAAAGGAGGGAAAAAGGAAAGGAAAGGACTTTATTTCTTTGAACCTAATTTAAACCTCTTAAGAAAATTCCACAATAATCAGGATCTCTGTAAATACTGTCAGTAAATGTGAACTCGTTTGAAAAACTAGTTACAGTTATATTTACATTTTTGGAAACTTTCCTTCACGGCCATGTAACATGCTGTATCTTCCTCTTTGCTTCTGGGGGCTTCAGGTTATTCTGAAAAGACATGAGAAGAAGTCAGTTTACACTTGCAGAAATGTCAGAGAACACCCCAAAGGCACATTTTAAACCAAGCCTGACCACTGAGGCAGAAGCGGTGGGGCACTGCTGCCATCTGGTGGGGAAGGCGACGAAGGAAGGCGAGGAAAGAAGGCGAGCCCCGGGCTCCCGTTTTGCCAGCTGTGGCTTTCAGATGTTTACCCTGCAGACTCACCCACGATAAAGGTGACCAACATGCCCAGGCCTGGGCCCTATCGCAGAAGTGACTCAGTCAGCGCCCACGGGAGGGGGCTGGGACGGGGCTCCGGCTCTGGCCAGGTTTTCTGGAAGCCCCTCGAGGTGACCTCAGGCACATGCAGAGTTGAGAACCACTGACTGCTCCCGACCTGCTTCCTCCCTGCCGAGCCCATCGCCTCCCAACCTCACAATCTAAGACCTTAATACAAGATTTAAAAGAGAAAAAAATCACACCTCTGAAACAGTAAAAGCTTTCTGGGTAGAAAAATGCTTTCCAAGAGACTGGGGAATGACTCCTTGAAGCTCACTCTTATCACAATATTCACGGTCTGGACCGCTCATCCCGCTCGCCCCACAGGAGTGACGGGATGAGGGCAGAGGCGGCGTGGTGCCGTCAGAAGTGCGTCCGCTGAGGCCACACAGACCTGGATTCAAAATGCAGGCTGGCCACTTACTGACTCTGGAACCTGGACAAGGTTATTTAAATTATTTAAGCTTCTTTCCCCTCATCTGTAAAATGGGAAAAGCTATTGTACCTCCTTCACAGGGTTGCTGAAAGGAGTCAATAAAGAACTAACACAAGAACTTTGGGTGGCTCAGATATGGAGCAGCTTTTTTTTTCCAGGGTCTGCTATTTTAGTTTTTTTTTTTTTTAATTAATTTAATTTTTGGCTGCGTTGGGTCTTTGTTGCTGTGCGCGGGCTTTCCCTACTTGTGGTGAGCGGGGGCTACTCTTCGTTGCAGTGCGCGGGCTTCTCATTGCAGTGGCTTCTCTTGTTGCGGAGCATGGGCTCTAGGCACATGGGCTTCAGTAGTTAATGCTCGCGGGCTCTAGAGCGCAGGCTCAGTAGTTGTGGTGCACAGGCTTCGTTGCTCCACAGCATGTGGGATCTTCCCGGACCAGGGCTTGAACCTGTGTCGCCTGCATTGGCAGGCGGATTCTTAACCACTGCACCACCAGGGAAGCCCCGGGTCTGTTATTTTAGAAGGTCTGAACCACTCAGTTTTGCTCCCTTTGACACACAACTTGAAGATGATAATAAAGCCAAAGTATACTTACAGGAATGCTATGGACGGAATGTTTGTGTCCCCTCAGAATTGTGTTGAAACCTGATACCCAATGTGATGGTACCTGGAGGTGGGGCATTTGGGAGGCGCTTATGTCATGAGGACGGAGCCTCATGAAGGGGATTAGTGCCCCCATAAGGGACCCCAGGGAGCTCCCCTGCCCCTTCTGCCATGGGATGACAGTGAAAAGCAGCTGACTCTGAACCAGAAAGTGGGCCCTCACCAGACACTGGATCTGCCAGCGCCTTGATTTTGGACTTCCAGCCTCCAGAACTGTAGGAAATAAGTGTTCATTGTTTGAGCCACCAGTCAATGGTATTTTTGGTTATACCAGCCTGAATGAACTAAAATAAGGAATAAAAGCTATAAAACTGCTGGATGTTTAAAAGTGAAATCACTTTTCTGAGAAGACTATGGGAAGATCAAATATATATAGATATGTAAAATCTCATAATTAAACTCAAAATAAACCATGCTAACTATAGAAATCTGCCGTACAAAATCCAAGCATCAAAACGGTAAGTCTAGTAGAGCGTAACAGAGGAGACTCCCGCCTTCTAAAGATAGGTGCATGTGAGGGGTAGAGGAGGCAAGAGGTAACTCCTAGAGATTCTGGTGCGATTTTAAGGTAAGTGCAAAACAGACTTAGGGTCAAGCTCTAAAATGCTACTTAATAAATGTGCGACCCTGGACAACTGAGTTAACGTTCTAAGCCTTGCTAACAAAGGACTATTTCTCTCTTTTAGTTCCAAGATAGTTAAAGGATCTAAGTGAGGAAACTCTAGGAAAAGGGCCTAAGAGACGCTCTCTTTACACATTTTAAGCAGAAATAAACTGAGTGCACTTCAAGAAACCTTAGCTTATCGTCATGGATTCCAGGGCTCAAACACACAAGAAATGAGATATACAAGTGAGACGGATCACTGACGGGCTGGAGAACGACTACATCTCCTGTCCACACTCACCGCGGCCGCGGCCTCGGCCTCGGTCTCCTCCTTGGGAGCGGCTCGCTTTAACTTCACCGGAGTAGTTCCTACAGGCGACAAAGGCGGCGACTTCACAGGGCCGGAAGGACTTTTCCTATGCGTTAAGTCATGGTTCTGTTTAGTGTCATTATTATTGTGTTCCATTCTATTGTTCGTAGGCAAATTGGAAGACAAAATTAGGGGTGAAACACCTGAAGAGGAATCTGACAATTTTCGAAAGGCATTACTGGTAGCGCCGGCCTGAGGCCGGGACTTGAGTCGGTCATTGTCTCCGTTCTCAGTCTTCTTCACTTTTATGCTTGTACTTGTTGAACTCCCATCAAACACGATGAGGGGTCTTTTCCGAAACCCGTCTGCAGTGCTACTCCTGAAATAGGAGAGATGTGTCATGAAAAATACCCTCTGGACAGCAAACCAGTTCCCTGGGACTCAAAGGTAAAACAATGACCGCAAAAGATTTATTGATAAGACTAATCTATTCTAAGTAGGACTACTGGAAATAGGGCTACCAGAAATGCAGTTTTCTATGATTACTTTAAGTGAAATGATAATTTTCCAGTGCTTTTAAGTTTAAAATATTTATTGACAAAAATTTAAAGTTACCTTTCATGAGTACATAGTTATTTTTAAAGCATCAATCCACCAACTAACCCCAAAACTTAAAACAGGATTTCCTAGTAACAAAAAAAATTTTTTTTTAATTTTTAAAAATCACCATCCTATTGATAGGGTTATCTTACCCGTGTATCAATGATTATTTAGAAAGGAAACAGATTATAAAACTATACTAAACTACCATAATGGCAGTCTACAAACAATGGGACAGGACATCCTGCTCCATTCATTAAAGGTCTTTAAAGCCATGGCATCTTCTAAACTAACTGTAACTGTAACATCTGTATAATTTTAAGCTTTTAACTTGGCAAGTCTTCACATTTAGCTTCCGAAAACCTAACTTCCACTCTTAGTCATAAAGGTTAATAATAAAAGCATTCATTTGTTCATTATTAATTATACCTCAAATGAAGCATAGACTTGTTTATTTCAAATAAACATGTTAAAAGAACTTGAGTCATCAGGAAGGACACTTCAGCTCTGCTGCTCAGGCACCAGCAGCACCAGCACCATCTCGGGAGCTCAGAAGAAATGCAGCACCTGGGCTGTGACCTGTACCGATTCAGAATCCACATTTCAGCCAGATCCTAGGCGACTGTCCAGACTCACCAATTCTTAGGTCAGCAGTGAACATCATTTGGTAGAAGATGAAAAACAAGCTCACTGTCCACCCACTGCCACCTCAGAAGGGAAACAGACAGCAGGACTGAGGGCAGGACACTCCGGCTGGGGAGAGGCCAGCCTAAGACTCAGGAGCGCGCTGAAGTTGGAGAAGCACTGCACCGAGAGCCGGCCCTGTGTGGTGTGCCCTGGGGGACATCACGGCACCTCCGGAGCTCAGCTCCTCCGGGGGAAAGCATAAGCAATTCACAAAGGCCTGATGGTCTCTTAGATCCTTCCAGCTTTAATGCTCTGATTTGAGAGTCAAACTGTGATGTTTACAAACAGTCAAAGATCCTTTCCAAAATGATATAGAGGAATTAAGAGGGATTACCATAGGAAGTAAAACGTAACAGTATTGCAAGCTTTGCCTACGACAATGTGCCTGAATGTGCAGGTCAAGAAGAAAATACTTTCTTAATAAGAGTCACCAAAAAGAAATTAAAGGTATACACAGCATAATCCACAGATTTACAACCGTTAACACTAACACACGGCCTGTAAGCACAGAGTTAAAATGACGCTCACCCTGACCGGTATGTGTTCCTGACCAACAGGGAGCCTGTACACGTATCTCTTCTCCAAAAGACTCTACACAGATGAGCACACATGTTACGTTCTTCAACTATTCTCAGACTTGGGGAACAATCTCCCTATCAGTCATGAATTTTTCTTTGTACCTAGAGATTAAAGCCACTAACTCAGAGCTTGCGTTCTCCTCACCCAGCCCTCTCACTCCCTCTTCCCCCACTTTCTCTAGTGCACTGCCTGTGACAGTAAGGCTCTAAAAAGAAATTCAGCAATTAATCAATAGCACCCACTTGTGATAAATAGACACAAGAAAAGAAATAATTAGCCCATTTAGGCATCTTAGGATACTTGGTCCTCACTAACCAGCTACACTGATTAGTTAAATGTAACTTTCTTTATAAAAGGAAATTCATTTGCTTGTGGTTTTATAAAAAATTTTCTGGAATTTAAAACTTTAAAAGAGTGTACCTGAAGCTACACGACCACCTCTTCATTTCTATTTTATTCAAAGACCTCAGAGTCTTATCTGGCTCCACTTTTTTCTGACAATTCAACCAATCGTATTGGCTCTGCCTCCAAAACACATCCAGACCCCAACCGCTTCTTACCAAGTCCACTACTTCAGTCAAAGTCACTGCCATCTGCTGCTAGGATTACAGCACAACCCCTTAAGTGGTTTCCCTATTCCCCTCCCCCAACCTTAAATCATTTCTCAATACAGCAGCCAAAGTAAACCTCTTAAAATGTACATCAGATGGTGTCACCACTCTGCTCAAAATTCTCCGATGGCTCTCATCTCAGAGCAAAGCCAAGGTTCTTACAACGACTGACAACCTCCTGCACTCACCCCTGTGCACCTCCTTCCCTGCTCTGCCCTTGACTCTCCCTGCCCAGCCTGATGGCTTCTGGGTTGTTCCTGGCACATCGTGTGGACACACTCCTGACCAGGTTCTCAGGTTCGGCCTGGGACGCTGGCTTGCCCTCTACTTTCTACAGGTCTCTCTACTGAAATGTCACTTTTCAGCGAAGTTGTTCCTGGCCACTTTACGTAAAATTGTCATCCCTTTCCCTGTTTCACTTTTCCCTTAGCATTTACCACAATGTAGCATACCTTGTATTTTACTTAGCTTTTTTATTGTGTTTCTCCCAATTAAAATATGAGCAAGGAATTCTGTCAGTTTTATTCATGCTACAGCACAGTACCTGGTACTCAATAAACAGTAGCTGAGTCAATATTGCTTACCTAAGTTTATGTGGGGAAAAAAGAAAAGCAAAATTGTTTAGTCATATAAGATAAGACGATAACCAGAAGGACGGAAAAGTACCTTTTCGTCTCATTTTTTATCTCATGTTGTTCTCTTTTCTTTTCCATCACTTTCCCCCATCTGTTCTTTGGCAAATCTCTCTGAGGCAGTGGTATTGCATGCTGAACATAAAGATCGGTAAGACTGTCTTTATTTACTCTCATGTCATTTTCAACAGTTATGTTCTTCTGTAGAAAAGGAAACAAAAGTAATTTCAAAACAACATCTCTCATTTTAATAACTAACCAACTGCCTACCTAACAGGGTAAAACATGACTGCTTAAATTACAAGTATAAAACCATTTTCATGTTTAGACATATGCCTAACATTCTATGATACTGCAAGAAACAGTATTATAAAGACGCTAAGCTCTTCAAATTTTTGGTTCAGCTTCATCTTAAAGACAGTGGTCATATGTCCTCAGTGCGACAAGGACAGTTGTCCACACTGCTCAGCCCACACAGGAGGCATAAAGACCATTTCCAGTAGCAGCATCTTAATCTATGAACAAAATGAGGGACTTTCCGGGGAGACCAGACAAAAGAAAACAAACAATGAAAATAATTACTACATCCTGTCAAAAAGTTATCTAGAGTGTTACTATCATGATCAGATTAGCGGGCTGGAGGTCTCACCCTGTATATTATTCCTCATGTTTCCCTGATAGTGCTTCTTAAACTGAAGTTCACCACCCAGACTTCAATGGCTCTATGAATGGAAGCTGCATTCCGCTTACTGATGATGGTCCTGATAACAGTACACACTAGAAAAGCGGCCCCTCGTGTCTGTACCAGTCCTTTCAATGGCTCCAGTCATCGTCCAACTATCCCTCTCTACATCACCTCACTTTCCGATTTATTCTCAACAGAAAACATATGGCAGAACGCATAGGAGCAGTTACGGATAGAGTTGGATTTAGGAAGGAAAATAAGGATGGAAAGGAGATTGTGGGCTCAACAATTCAGAAAGGCTTGGAAACGTTTGTGTTTAGAACTGACAAAACAAATCCAATCTGCCCTCTGATAAATTGATCCCCTTTCCTTTTGTTCTTCAAAATTTAAAAGCACAAATTTTACTTCTTTTATCTCTTATACTGGAGCATTCTTTTTTTTTTTTTTTTTTTTTTTTTTTTTTTTTTTTTTGCAGTACGCGGGCCTCTCACTGTTGTGGCCTCTCCCATTGCGGAGCACAGGCTCCGGACGCTCAGGCTCAGCGGCCATGGCTCACGGGCCCAGCCGCTCCGCGGCATGTGGGATCTTCCCGGACCGGGGCATGAACCCGTGTCCCCTACATCGGCAGGCGGACTCTCAACCACTGCGCCACCAAGGAAGCCCTGGACCATTCTTTATTATCAATTTTCACCTGTACTCACTCAGAAGAACGGGGAAACGCTAGGGATTCTCTTGGACAACATTCCTACAGAATGTATTCTCTTGGACAACATTCCTACAGAATCCATAGACACTTTAGTTAGGGAAGCACTGCCCCAGGACAGTGGTTCTCAAACTGTGGTCTCTGGACCAGCAGCAAGAACTCGTTAAAAATGGCAATTTCCAGGCCACACCCTAAACTACTGAATCTGAAACTCTGGATATGGAGCCCAGCAGTCTGTGTTTTCACAAGCTCCGGGGTGACTGTGACCTACCTAAAAAGTTTGAGAACCACAGGTAAGAAAGGTAACTGACATCCCTAAAATAATCTATTTAGCAGGGGAGCTTGAGGAAACCAGAGGAAGAGTACCGAGGGGGAAAAACACAAGGAAAACACAAGGAAAACAACAAAACATGCTACTTAAAACCCCTTCAAAAGCTTTCAGTAATTCTCTACCACTTTGAACAAAACTCATCCCTTCTTTGGTCTTATTTCTCTTCTGCTATCAGAGGCCACACCAGCTGAAAAAGAGCAAACGCTGCACTGAGAGCCAGTTCGCCTGTCTGCACCATCTACCGACGGTGTGACCCCACAGAAGTAATGCCACTTCTCTGGGACTCAGTTTTCCCATCTTTGAACGCGGTGAGAGTGGAGAACAGTCGATTTCTCCGATGCCCTCCAGCCCTGGCAGTCAGGGACCGCCACCCGTCATTTCCGTTCTTCTACGACCTACCCCAGCCCCTCTCTTCGGAGGCCCTTGCTTACATCCAGGCCGCGGGGGTCGCCTGGACTCCCCTTTCCGAGTCATCAGGACTCAAAAACGTAAGTCCTAACTCCCGGGAGTTCCTGATATTCTGAGGACATCTCTCTCCCGGACAGGGTAGTGAGGAGACCCGGCCGGTCCGAGCGAGGCGGAGAGAGGCTCAACTCGGCGGCAGGCGCGCCGGCGGCGGGTGTGTCCGGCGCCGCCGAGGACTCCCCGGGGCGAGCTCAAGCCCCAGCGCCTCCCCGAAGCAGGCCCGCCCGCCCCGGCGCGCCGCACCTGCTCCAGGGTGAGGAGAAGGAACTCCTGGGACAGCAGCTCCGGGTGCAGCAGCAGCTCCGAATCGGGGCAGCTGCGGCCGCCCACATCCCCCGCCATCATCGACGCCAGGAGACCCTGGCCGGCTACCCACAAGGCCCCGCGAGGAAGCGTCCCGGAAGTGACGTCCCAGCCGACGCGGCGGCCTCGGGTGCGCCGTCACTCTGGGTGCGCCGCCCGTCCCGTTCCGCCTCTCAGGGTCGGCTGGGGTGCCGAATGGGCTCTAGCCGGGGAATACCCCCGGGGGAGAAAGAAGTGAAAGGTCTTTCTGCCGAGGAAACGATTGGCGTTTCCAGTCTGGCTGGAAGAGAGGGAAAGGCGAAGTTCATGGAGCGGTCCACGATTGGTCGCGCCCGGTCGCGCCTCCTGTGACGTCAGGGGCAGAGATCAATGGGAGCCCCAGGACGGCCTCGCGGGAAGACGGCGCGGGAGGCAGATAGATGTTATCCCAAATATGGCGTAGAAAGCGTTTCGGGTTTCTTTTTTTAACCGTTTTATTGTTTGTTTCTTAATTCTCCTTCAGTATGACGTAAGGCCAGAGGGTTTAATTCCCTGAAACCCCACCGCCTGGCACATAGTAAGCGCTCAAGTATTTGTTCCCTGAAATAATACTCGGAATGAAACTGCTCAAACATGAAAGTAACGGCTGAGAAGCACCGGGGACACGGCCGCACTTTTGTTTAGCTTCCGCAGCTGTGAAATGGGAATGATAACGCCACCTCACAGTGTTGTGAGGGTGGAGCCAAAGCAGGGAAAGTCCCTTCCCTGTTACCTCTATCTACCCGGACATTTGCTGTAGCCTGTTGACTGTCATCAGGGGAGAGAGGTGGCAGGACGGTGGTGTAGGTGGGAAGAAGAGAATTTGTAAGAGCTTGAAAATGGGGTTACCGGTTCTTGCTGTGTTCTTTCTCCCTGTGGTTTTCAGGACTTAACCTGAAGCCTCAAGCTCTTCATCAGCAAAAATGCTTTATGGCAGGTGAGATCTGTGCGCTTTTTTTCTCCCGATATTTTCCAGTTTAAAGCTAAAAGTACTTCCCTGCTTAAAACTAAATCTATTAAGATAACTCTTGGTGCCTCTGAAACAAACATCTCAGGATAGAGGGAGCGTCCCCTGGGCAGAAGAAAAAAATCAAGAGTCAGAGAGGAGGGAGTAGAATTCGGTTCTAACACCCCTCCCTGCTCCAGGGAAGGAGAGACTATGTCTTTGGTAACACCTGCCCCGGCTGCATCCTGGGCAGAGGCTTAAAGAATGGCGCCTACGAGAACATGTGGTCCGCTGTGTTTTAATCAGAGTTTCTGATGTAGGAAATAGGGCAGGGAGAATTTGCGTTTCTAACAAGTTCTAAGGTGATGTTTCAAGTGTGTCCAGGCAGAAAGGCCACCTCACAGAGACTCCTGTCACATCGAAGCAAGGAAGCTACAGGTATCCCGACCTTCAAGCCAGGAATTTACCGTGATTGGAAGGGCCAGGCCTGTCAGCACCAAAACCAAAAGACTGAAAACCAAACCCCAGAGTGGCCAAAGAGCATCTCAGAATCTGTGTGGGGACCAGGGATGCGAGGATCTGACCTCTCCCGCTTCTCCTCATCTCTGGCACTTCACAAATTCCCTAACCAGACACATTCCTGAGGAAGGGGGCCGGCCTCCGCTGATAAGATTATTGTCACTGCAGCTGAGTGGGGGCTTAAAGTAGAAATAAAGCTCAGTTACAGAAAAAATTCCATTTGTTGCATATTTAAGTTTGTAGACTGAAGTTTATTCCTGCTACAGTATTATCTGTGAGTATTATATAGTAACCATGAATGCTTAAGTTTTATTATGAGAATTTTCCCTTCACTCAAATATCATGAGGTTTTCATTAACATTTTTATTTGGTGCCTGTAGTTGACAAGAACAAAGCTGAGGGAAACCAACAAACACTGCCCTGCCTGGCATAATCACCTCACTGGGTTATGAGCTCCTCTGGGACAGGGTGCATATGTGTCCTTGGAATCTTCGCCCGGTCCCTAGCATGCACAGTGCTTGTGCTTAAGTACTCAGTAAGTGTCTGCTGAATGAATGAATCATGA
Source organism: Mesoplodon densirostris (assembly GCF_025265405.1). NCBI lineage: Eukaryota > Metazoa > Chordata > Mammalia > Artiodactyla > Ziphiidae > Mesoplodon > Mesoplodon densirostris. The sequence continues at coordinate 67,004,436 of NC_082674.1, forward strand.
ACAAGGTATAAACTGAGAACCTGGGGTGTTGATTCCTCTTGTTGGCAGTGTAATATTTAAGAGACTTATAAGTATTTTATCAGATGTATTGTCAACTATATCTGAGCGTCCATAAAATGCTTCAAAGTGAATATAACAAAAAACAGTTCACGTTTTGGACCCATGTTTTTAGCTATTTAGAACCACAGCTGTGCTATGTGTAAGTGAGGATGTTAAGTTTTGGGAGTAGATAGCAGCTATTAAAGTATTCGGTTGTACCTATTCAATGCTTAATCTATTAGACCATTTTTTTCAAACTCTATAAAATACTCTAACGTGTAGTATGGGCCCAAGGGATATTTAATAAATATAATAAATGAAACTAATAATTCCTTTGAAAATATGACTCTGATAATTCATAAATATGACCAATCAAAACAACATGAGAAATATTGAATTAGCCTGATGCAGATCTTTGCACATTTATGGAATAGTTACTTACATACAGCTGCCGGACATATGTGGAATAGACTTCTCAGAAAGTTCAGGAAGAACAAATGTTTCTAGATGGAATAATGAGCACATGTGGAGTTTGCCATTTTAAGAATCTTACGGCAAATCCTTTCAAACAGGAAATAATTATTTCTGAATTACCTCCTTTTACTCCCCTTTTTCGTTAACACGTTTGCACTCCTAGATTATTTAAAGCAGAACACAAATATTCCATAAACCATTCAACCAACAAAACTTAATTTTATGTATAAAAATGTTATGGTGTTATTGAGTTCTGGGTTCTTATCCTTGCTATTTTCTTCCATGGAATTTGGGAGAAGCCTTTCACTTCTCTTTGCGTCTGTGAATTCGCGTGTACAATGCAGAAATCAATAGTGCCTACTTCCTAAGGATATGGCGAGGCTTAGATGAGATCACTGCAGTAAGCCCCTTAACCCAGTGTCCAGCTGGCAGTCAGTAGGTGTCACCTCTGCACCTAATCTCACGCCAGGCCATGGTAGAGCACTGAAATGAAAAAGCGCAGAGTGGATTCAAGCCCCTGCTGGGCCAGTGATGAGCTGATGACCAGTCACATATTCTCCACAAGCCTGGGCAAAATGAGGAGATGGCTGTGTTTACTCTGGTGTTCTCCAGCTCCCTGGCTGCACTAGACCCGGGAGTCCATTCATTGCCACTTGTCCTTGAAGCACACATAGCTGTACACTCTGGGAAACCTCTTCCCCACCTGGAGGCTGGGCCAGTGACACTGGATCCATTGGGTCAGGGCTGAAGCACTGTCTGGGGCTGGGGCACGTGTGTGGCCATGAACTCAGAAGGGAAGGGCCTAAAAGGCCATAGAAAATTAATTCCTGATGCTTCTTTATTTCCTTCATTTAACTTTTTTTTGGGGGGGGTCATTTGTTTTTCTCCATTTGAGGCAGAAGTCCACAGAGTAGAATCTGGTATGACTCCTGGCTCTGGAGGACGTTTTTATTCTGTAATCCCCAGGGGCTGGAGGAAAGCTAAGGTCACAGGGGACCTCTAAAGTCAGGGACAATCATTGAGAAAATTGGGCTTTTTATAATTTATGCTGATAAGTGAGCACTGACAGCTCTGGAGGGAGTTTTCTAAGTTTTTCATCGTGAAACTGGATTTTGACTATATATTGAAGACAGGCGCATGGATTGTTCGTAACCTAGGAGTCTTCACTGTGGCTTGACCCAAAGGAATAGCTATTGATGAGCTTTCCTTAAAGAGTGGGTAAAATAGTCCCAGGACTCCCTGCTTCAATAAGGACACCTTGGAATACACTGCCCCTGGGGCTCGGGGCCAGCGGTGGGCCGGAGGCGGGCGGCTCATGCCCAGCACTACATTTCGGTTCCAGCGGGGCCACCAGCAGCCGTCCACTCCTACAGCCCGACTTCGTCAGGTGGCAGCGCCGTCCAGCCTTTCCCAGGAGTGATGGATGGGTGGATGGATTCATTCATTCCTTCAGCAGGTGCACTGCCCAGCGCCGTCGCGGTGCTAGAAGCAGGGCGGAGAGCGAGTCCGGCAGGCCGCGGGGGAGGAGAAAGCGCGGCCCCGACACGGGCAGCCTCGCCGCGTTACCGACCCCGCCCTGCGCCCGGTAGGCTCCGCTCGAGCGCCCGCGGGGATCGGCGCGTCTCCCCCCGGATCCCCGAGGCAGGCGCGCCGGGAACCCTGCAGACCCGCGGCACCTGAGACCGGAGGGGCGCCCCCGTCCCCGTAGCCCGGCCTGGGGCGGGGTCTGCAGGCGACGCGAGGCCGCAGGCCGGACGGGGCCTGGCGCTCCCGCCCTCGGCCGTCCACGTGACGGGAAGCGGCGGGGCCGGGCTGGAGCCGGGGCCGGGGCCCAGGAGCGCGCGGCCCGGGGCGCGGGGCCCGGAGCGGCCGGAGCGCGGGCCGGTGAGCGCGGGGCGGGCAGGGAGCGCGGGGAGGGTGGGGCCGGGGTCGGCAGGGGCTGCGGGGCGGCGGCCTGCGGGCAGGTGCGCGGACAGGTGCGCGCAGGCAGGTGCGCGGGTGGCGGGCGTGCGGCGCCGGGAGGGGGCGGCTGTGCGGCTGCGCGCTTTCGGGGCAGGGAAGACCCGAGACTTGGTCCGGGTTTGGGTGGGCTTTCGCTGTTCTGGAGGGAGGAGCCCGGCGGGACGACACCCCGTGCCCCTCGCCCGTCTCCCCTCCGCCCGTGCGTGCGATGGTTTTGTCGCTGTGCTTGACGTTTCCTGGAGCTCGTGGGGTTTGAGAGTGCAGATTCCGGGCCACATTCGGGCCTGTTTGGCCTGTACTGGGAGACGGGGCAGGGGTGCGATGGGAGGAGGGGAGACCTCGCCCCTGTTCTCCCCTGGGACGGAGGTGCGGCTGGAAGGAAGTTGAGTTCTCCGCTTCTCGCCTCCTGTGTTTTAAGGGGTGGCTTTCAAGACACAAGCTCCCACCTGCAGTTGCCCGCACCTGCCATTGCTTCCGCCACGGGCTGCTGGGTGACCATCACCCCCCAGGCCCTACCTGGCCGCTGGAAATGGGGGTTCACACAGCGCCTCTTAATGCACACGGACTGTACTGGGTGCTGGGGTCCCAACCTGTCGGATCAGGGTTCCATCCTTGAGGAAGCGCTTGGGGAGGGCAGGCAGCCGCGGGGACAGTGGTGGCAGGTGAAGACCCCGGGGAGAATGTGTGAGGAGGGTCCGCTGCGGTGTGAGCTGGCAGACCCTGGCCCAGAGCTCACGGCTGGAAGCGCCCCCCGAGCCCACTACCCCTGCTCTGGCCGCGCTTCTCTGTTGGTCAGCCGGAAACTCCAGCCCTATGGTCAGATAGGAAGGAACATCTGGCCAGCTGCTTCCTTTTCTTTTTCCTTCCATTTCTGACAGCCACACAGCCTCAGTGGTCACTGAAGCGGCCTCTTTGGTGTGTGGCCCCAGAGGCCGTCTGCCACTAGCCTTCGCAGGCCCCGTTCCTTTGTGAAAAGGGGCAGTGCTTCTCCATGGCGGTGGTGGACGTGGAGCTGCAGGTTCAAACCCTGACTCTGCCACTTCGTAACTGGGAGCCCAGGGCATTCACTGGACGTTCTGAGCCTCGATTTCTTCAATCAAAATAGGGGGAATATGAGAAAAGATACATGCATTCCAGGAAGAAAATGTGCATTGGGCACAGAGCCTGGCACTTAGTAGGTGCTCAATGAATTATTGTTACTAGGTGGAAATTAGGATGTGGGGTGGTAGCTTCTCAGCTCTGAAGTCCATGGCGTTGGCTCTGAGTAGCTGTTAACCCAGTGAGGGCTCTCTTCTGGGACGAGACTCCCCGGGGGCTCTGAACTCCAGTTTGCTGTGCACATTTTACAAAGACACGGGGGACAGGTGTGGTGCTAGCCCTCGCCTTCAGGTACGTCCTCTGCCTTTTCTCTTCCACTCAGACGGTGAACAGCAGTCCTTGGGTCCTACAGGTGGAGGCAACTTGCCGTCCACTGCGGGCTCCCAGGACGCTCCAGCCTCTGCCTAACCCTCCAGTGACAGGGATTTTCGTCAGGAGCCTGTTCTTCCCTCAGGCAGCTCCAGTTGACAAGTTTTAAAAGCACAGAGCTCACTGTTTAAAAAACGTGAAATTTCCAGGCCTGATTTGCAGCTAGCATTTCTGTTCATAAAAAAAAAGTAGTTATTATGGTTTATTCCTTCACGCTAATATTAAAATATTGTGATCCTTTAAAAAAACTCGAGGAAATTTGACTTAATGAGTTAAGCATCTTCATCTTGGTCTCAGTTCTCATTAGAAATACATTAATCATTGTGGCAGCCAGGTGCTTGTATACCGCCCAACAGTTTGGCCTGTACTTTATAACTCATCTCCTCTGTGGCAAACCTGACCTGTTTTTCTTTCTTAAACAATACTATCCTACAAAATGAACGTAGAAGTAACAAGTTAATTTGGGGCTACCCTGAGTGAGCTGGAGTGTTCCATGCAGAAAGGCAGGAGTAGTCATTGAGCGTGTTGTGAAATCGTGCAGATGATTTGAGATCAAGATCTTTTGATAGTCAAGTAGCTGCTGTTGGGTAAATTAAAGATTCAGGGAAAATAACATGTGAAAGAGGACCATTGCCTAGCATCCAGTAGGCCCTCAGTAATTCTTATGATGGTTTGAAGGTCCAGTATTGAGGAAGATGTTACAAAGGAAATGCCCTGGAGATCCACACTCCTCCTCTGTTCCTTATCCACCTCCCCTGCCCTGCCGTTCCCCAATCCCTGCTTCAGTTATAACTGCTGATGTTGCTGTTCCAGGACGCATATGATATATAGACACAGAGACACACAAATGCATATATGTGGTATGTGTATATATGTATGTGTACATACACTTGCGTGTGTATATTTACATATATACGTATTTAAATAATTCTGATTAGTATTGCCCAGGAAAAAGGTCCCAACTATGAACAGTTACATATAGGTACGTACTGGGAAACGATCAAGATGACAAGTTAGTTGTTCGGCCTTAGCTGTATTTTTTTCTTCTTCTGTTTTAAGATACCCTTTCAGGTCATTGAAACAGGTTTATCTTGATGTAACTAGCCTTATAATATCTCTGTCACATGAGTGCAAAAGAGAACATTAAATGGTCATCCAGTGGTGTCCTGATTTTCAAAAGGGGGGAAAGTGGTCTTTGGTGCAGGTCAGTAAATGTGTTGTCGATTCCTGGCAGATTTCAGGACCCGGTCACTGAGCAGCCGGCTGTGAGAGCTGAGAGAAGCACAGGGGCAGCATGGGCTGCAGTCCCTCAGAACAACGGACGCCACAGAAACGTGTGTCGCGTGTAGATACGATTACCGGGTTAGCGGAGAAACGTGTCCGCGTGTCACTCTGTATCTGAGGCTGAGCAAGTCAGTGCTGACTGCACTCCATTTGGGAAGAAGCGTTTATTTGTGACACAGGTTGTTTAGGGGGCGTGGGGAGGGGGCGAGGCGTTTGGCCACAGAGAAACGTAAGAAGGGAGGGTGAGGCGAGTCCTGGGGGCCCTCTTCTAGCCTCGGGATGGAAAGCGAGGACCTACTGCTGAGGGTCCCCCGGGAGGAGCCGCAGGAGGACCCCACCTGTGGGCCTCACACCATGGTGCCCCCCGTGTCTGGGGTTGTCTGAGTTCTTTTCGGGAATCCGAAGTCACACTCGCCCCCTTTGGTCAACGCAGTAGGAAGAACATGGCCTTGGAGTCAGAAACAGAAACGGGGGTGAAGTCCCAGTTTCTTCACCTGCGGCTGTGTAGCCTCTGTGTCCGCAGTGACACCCGCCTCTCGGAGCGAAGCATCCGTCCAAACCCGGGGCCCAGGGCCGCAATCAGCTGGTGCTCATCCTTCATCCAGACTCAGAGCGGCCTTGCCCCCGGGGTGGGCAGTGTGGCGCAGTGGTTAGGGGCCCGCTCCCCGTGGTCCTTCAGCCTGTGAGAGCTCCATCTCCCCCTGCGGAGTGGAGTGATGAGAGTGCTGGCCTGGTCGGCCACCGCGGTGAGCTGGAAGAGCCCACTTGATCCAGAGCCTGGCACGTGAGGAGCATCCCAGGGATTGTGGCTTCCCTAGGATACTGTTATCACTACCCTGTCCTCCACAGGAGCCAGAGAATAGCCCAGAGGGAGCGTGTCATCCACCCAGATTCAAGGAGGGGACAGGCCCAGAGGCTTTAAGTGACTTGCTAGGAATACACCCTCTGTCCACCTGAGTCCATCCCAGACTTTCCCGGCTCCCCTGGTCCAGCGTCTGCTCAGTCTTCTTCCTGGGTCCACGAGAAACTGGCCCCGAGCTTGCTTCTTAGCCTCCATGGGAGAGAGGCCAGGTGACCTGCGGTGTCGTGAGACCTGCTTTCCGGCCCCTCCACTCAGCTCCGTCCTCTGGGCCTCAGCTGTCTCTCCTGATCTTATGGGACCAACGTGATAACCTGTTGACGTGGGGTTGAAAACAGCCGGTGAAACTTGGGAGGCTGTGTATCTCCCCCCGGCCCTTTCCTGGAACGTGAGAATGTGTGACAACTCTAATTCCCTTGTAGGTTTGATATTTTCAGACCTGATTTCAGTAGAACTGCTATTTTCAGTTTTCCCAAAGATTTCCCCCTTCTAGAGTATTGGTATCTCAGGTCTTTATAAATGTGTTTACCCAGGTTAATCGAGAAACTTCTTACGAGACTTTTTTCTATGAAAGTCTGTTGTTAAAATGGCAAAATAAAAATTTTTTTAAAGTTGCATTTGTAGAAATACTGTAAATGACAGGCAGATTCAAGGAATGCAAGCTCTCTTACAGCTAACGCCTGAACTTCTCTGACCAGTGGCGGGCTCTCCGAGCGTCTCTGCCATGCTCCCTGGGCCCACTTCTGAGACTCTGACCCCCAGTCAGGGTCTTTCTTTCTTTCTTTTTCAATTTCTTGGCTGCACCCTGTGGCATGCAGGATCTTAGTTCCCCAACCAGAGATCAAACCCGTGCCCCCTGCGGTGGAAGCGTGGAGTCTTAACCACTGGACCACCAATGAAATCTATTTTCTGATGAATGGTTTCCATCCCTTGAAACGGTGCCCAGGGAGTGGTTTTTGCCCCCGATCCCTTTTGACAACTGGTGGGTTTGTAGAGAACCTCACATGCTTGCAGACGTAGACATGGCTTTCCAGCTCAAGTGCCTGAGGAATTCAAGGATTCAGAACTGAATGTAGCTTATAAAACAAGTGACTGATGTGGAATAATATGAATAGGTTAATGACTGTAACTTCTCTTTATAAGTAAGAGGAAAGGTTGGCCAAGTTTACATTTTTAAGGGTTTCGCATCTTGTGATCAGTTTGGAGTTTATCTTTTAGGCAGTGGCACACTTTCTGAAGCGCTTTAAGGGGGGTGATGATGTGATGTTTGAGATGTGAGGTCCATGGTCCTTCCCATCTTCCTGTGTTGGCTTAGAATCAGGCCTGGCTCTGGTCCAAACATTAGAATGACCGTTTGATCTCTATTCACTTATAAAGGACTATCAGAAAATTAAAAAAAAAATGTAAAACGGGACAATAGCAAATCTGCCTTTAGGTAAAGTGTCCTTTTTAAAAGGTAGGTAAGAATTAATCTTTAGCTGGTCCATAGGGAAGCACCTCCTGTGATAGGGCTGTGATACCCATTGATGGGTTTTTACCTCTAAATTGATACATCTCTGATGCACATATGCTGTGTAGGGCTCTATAGAGTTTGTTTTATTTTAAAGTGTCGATGTAATCCTCAAATGTGTGATTCTTTGCAGACACACAGGGTGCCATGCCCATCTTAAGGCTGTTCTCATATTATGTGAACGTTCTGTGACAGGAGGTAACAGTGTCCTTTGATTCAAGAAAAGTAATTGTTGGCGAAGATCCCATCTTAATAAACAGCACTTTGTCATAGCATTCTTTTAGCAGGATATATTTATTTCTGGCTCAGATTGGGAGTCTATATGTATATATATATTTTTTCTTTGTTTAATCTTGTAACCTTGGGTCTACAAGTGTCCTTCTGCGTCTAGATAATCTTTCTACTTCAAACATTGCTTTTATTCCATGTTTATTCTTTCTGCTGTGACTTTTATCCGCAGCGTGGAGCATTTCCATTGCTCCAGGTTCTTGCAAATCCCCAAAGTCATAGGACTTCAGAGGCGTTGTCCGCTTGATGGGTATGCAGCGAAGTATCCTTGTAGCTGCAATTTGCAATTCCAGGTGGTTCTGCAGGTTGATCACTCCTCCACGGCTGCTGGCCATTCACGTCTCCACTTCTATGAGAAGCCGGATCACCTTTTGCCCGTTCTTCTGTGAGATTCGTGTTATTTTCTTCCTGTGCGAGTTCTCTGGACCATCCGGGCGTGTTTTCGTCAGACGTGTGAGGTCAGTGTCTTCTCCCCCATCCTCATGTTTCTTCATCTTAACTTTTCACTTTCTTGATGGTATCTCTTGAAGAACGTAGGTTTTACATTTTAACGTGAATAAATTTATCTTTCTCCCTAGGGCTTTGCTTTTTTATCTTATTTTAGAAGTTCTTCCCTACCTTAAGGTCATTAACATATTTTCCCCTATTTTCTTCTCAAAGTTTTAAAATTATGCCTTCCAAACTTAAGAATCTTCATCCATCTGGAATAATTCTGATGTATGGTATAATGTAGGACTGTAGTTTATCTTTTTTCTTCTGTATGGATATCCAGTTGCCCAGCACTGTTTATTGAGCACGTATGTGCTCTGTATACACCCTGTGATATACAGTAGCACCTCTGTCATATTTCTAGGTTCCGTATATGCATGGTCTGTTTCTGAGCCCTCGGGTATGTTCTCTTGGGTTCGTCCTGTACCAGCACCACATTATCCTAATAGCCATCACTTTATATTTCATCTTATTTGTTGTCAAGTCCCCTTACCTTACTTTTTTCAGAAGTGTCTTGCTTTTTTTGGTCCTTCTCTGCATATGAATTTTATAGTCTTCTTGTTGAGTTATACACACACACACAGATACACACATATACACCTGTTACAATTTTATTGGAATTGCATTTTTTCCTCTAGGTCTTTTAGGGGCAGGTTTGCTTTTCATGGAAGCAGAATTTGCATACAGTAAAATACACCGAACCTAAGTGCACAGTTGAGTGAATTTTGACAAACCCATACACCTGTGCAACCAATACCTCAAACAAGATGCAGGATATTTGTGTCACCCCAGAAAGTTCCCTTGTGTCACCCCTTTCTTTCCAAAGTAACCACCGTTCTGACTTCTATCACTATAGATGAGTGTTGCCTGCTTTTGAACTTCATATACATGCAGACACACATATGAGTATGGTTTCTTTCATTCCGTGTTTTTGAGATTCATCCATGCTGTTGGCTTTAGCCGTGGTTTATCCTTTTTATTTCCAAGTTGTATTCTGCTTTGTGAATACTCCACGTATGGGTACAAATGGGTAAAACTGAGCTGTTTCCTGTTTTGGGCTATTATGAATAAGGCTGCTATGCACATTCTTGTACAAGTCTTATTGTGGGTGTTGGCATGTACTCCGGAGAAATGGAAACATTTAAGAGCGGAACTGAGGGGTGACAGGATACATGCATGTTTAACTTTGTGAAAGACCACCAGACTTCCAAGGCAACAGCATCATATCCTCCTTCCAGGAAAGTATGAGGTTTCTAGTTGTCCTTTATCCTCATTAACATTTAGTGTTGTCAGTCTCTGTTTTTTTTTTTTTTTTTGCGGTACGTGGGCCTCTCACTGTTGTGGCCTCTCCCGTTGTGGAGCACAGGCTCCGACGCGCAGGCCCAGTGGCCATGGCTCACAGGCCTAGCTGCTCTGCGGCATGTGGGATCTTCCCGGACCGGGGCATGAACCCGTGTTCCCTGCATCGACAGGCAGACTCTCAACCACTGTGCCACCAGGGAAGCCCGGGAGTTAGGACTTTTTAACATATTTGGGGAGATATAATTCAACCTACAAGAGATGATAAGGGTCTTGTTCCTTCTTTTATGTGTTTTCTCTTTTAATCTTTAAATGTGCTCAGTTAACCTGGCAGATTTTATTACCTTAAACCAATATTGCATGCCAACTTATTCATATTGTGTTCATACACACACACACACACACACACACACACACATATGTTTATTGCTTGACTCAGTGTGCTAACATTTAATACTTTTGCATGTTATTTATAAGACTGATCTATGATTTTCCCTTTTCCTATATCCTTATCTGGTTTGGATATCAAAGTTATACTTTACACTGGCTTTATAAAATGAAGTAAGATACGTTCCTTCTTTTTCATTCTCAGGAAAATGCAGTGTGTAAAGTTGGAATTATGTGATTGCCAAAGGTCTGGTAGAACTGTTAGGAGATCCATCTGGACCTGGTGCTTATTTTATGGGACAGTGTCCGTGAAATCCGAGTATAGCCCGAGGTCTCGCATTGTGTAAACGCATCAGCTCTCCCAGGCTCGGCCAAGTGCTACGAAGAGAAGTAGGGCCTCTAGAAGCCTATACGGCTGTTGTAACCGTTCTTCAAGTAAAGAACACAGAAAAACATTTTTGAAGCTTATGGGTAATCTCAGAGTCTGCTGCCCAGCTCTCTGTGTAGCAGCAAGAAGGGACTTATTGAACTGAGGTTTCCTAGGAAACCTTTAGGGACCTAGGAAGTTGCCAACCCAACAGGTTCTTTTGACAGTGGCTTCAGGTGTAACTAAAAGATACTGTGTACATCTGTAGAAGAAAACTAGTATTTTTACATTAACATTTTCAAAGACACTCAGATTCTGATTATCACTAGTGGTGGTGTGTATATTCTTAATTTGGTGGAAAGTAATCACTAATATTTAAATTTTGACCCTTAGCACATGTTGCTTTATACCGTTACTTGTGTAGTTTTCTATTATGTCCTTAATGAGATTGGGAGACTCTTGGGAAAGGCACAGTGTCTTGTAACTTTTTTTGCACACATACAGGTGCTTGTTGCATATGTAATGTTATCTTTTTTTTATTGTCCATGCATGTATTAATATTTTTCCTTTTTTTTTCTCTAGGTATATATTTTGCAATTTTGAGAAAACTGAAATATTGATCTTTTAAATTACAGCCATGCTTTTAAGGTGCAGTTCCAAGAAAAAGTTAGTTTAAATATCAGATCAGTTTGCGATCACACGATAAAGTATGAATTGTACACTTCAGAGAAATTTTTAATCTTATCACCATGTTAAAACCTCTCTGAATTCAGACCCCAATAAGTTGGACTTAATATAGGGAGGTACAGCCTAAAGTTTATCTTTCTGTGATTCATTATTTTATCCAAATAAATTTATCATGTGACTAGATCATGGAGGAAATTTTCCTGCTGCTTAAAGGAATAAATCATTTTTAAGTATCAGAATGTTCAGTGTCAGCTTTCATTTACCTCCATAAATTCTGTTTTAGCAACTTTGGAGTTCATAATACACTATTGTTGACCTTCGTGCTGTGAATTGGCTCTCCAGGACTTATCTAGCACTAGATACACACTTGCACCCTTAGACAAAATCTCCCCAACATGCCCCCAGCACCTGGGAACCACCATTCTACTCTCTGTTTTCAGGAGTTCAGCTTTTTTAGACTCCACATATAAGTGAGATCAGTCAGTGTTTGTCTCTCTGCCTTATCTCACTTAGCATAATGCCTTCAAGGTCCACGCATGCTGTTGTAAATGGCAGTATTTTGTTTTTCTCATGGCTGAATAATACTCCCTTGTATAGATGTATATGTATGTATGTGTGCGTGTATGTGTGTCCATATATCTCACATCTTCTTTATCCATTCATCCATTGACAGACACTTAGGTGGTTTCCAAATCTTGGGTATTGTGAATAGTGCTGCAGTAAACATGGGAGTGCAGAGATCTCTTCAAACTTCTTTTTTCATTTCCTTTGGATATATACTGAGAAATGGAATTGCTGGATCATATGGCATTTCTATTGTTAATTTTTTGCGGAGCCTCCACGGTGTTTTCCATAGGGGCTACACCAGTTTTCCACCGACAGTATACAAGTGTGGTCCTATCTCCACATCCTCATCAATACTTGTTGTCTTCTTGATCATAGCCTTTCTAACACATGTGAGGTGATATCTCATGGGGGTTTTGATTTGCATTTCCCTGATAATTAGTGTTGTTGAGCACCTTTTAGTGTACCTATTGGCCATTTGGATGTCTTCTTTGAAAAAAATGTCTATTTGGTTCCTCTGCACATTTTTAATTGGATTGTTTGGTTGTTATTGTTGTTATTATTATTGATTTGTATGAGTTCTTTATATATTTTGGGTATTAATCCCTTATCTGATATATGGTTTGCCAATATTTTCTCCCATTCTGTAGGTTGCCTTTTCATTTTGTTGATTATTTCTTTTGATGTGCAGACGATTTTCAGTTTGATGTAGCCCCACTTGTTGACTTTTGCTTGTGTTGCTTGTGCTTTTGGTGTCATATTCAAAAAATTATTGCCAGTCCAAAGTCAAGGAGCTTCTTCCCTATGTTTTGTTTCAGTTTTACGGTATCAGGTCTTATGTTTAAATCTTTAATCCATTTTGATTTAATTTTTGTGAGTGATGTGAGATGGTGTCCAATTTCATTTTTCTGCACGTGGTTATCCAGTTTTTCCAGCACCATTTGTTGAAGAAACTGTCCTTTCCCCATTGAGTATTCTTGGGTCCCTTGTCAAATATTAGGTGATTGTATAAGTGGAGGATTATTTCTAGGCTCTCTATTCTGTTTCATTGATCTGTGTGTCTATTTTTATGCCAGTACCATACTGTTTTAATTACTATAGCTTTGTAGTATAGCTTGAAACCAGGAAGTTTGATGCCTCCAGTTGTGTTCTTCTTTTTCATGATTGCTTTGGCTATTTGGGTCTTTTGTGATTCCATACAAATTTTAGGATTATTTTTTCTATTTCTGTAAAAAATGCCACTGGAATTTTGATAGGGATTTTATTGGATCTATAGATGGTTTGGGGTAGTGAGTACCTTTTAACAATGTTAATTCTTCCAATCCATGAACATATTCCGTAGGTATCCTTCCATTTGTGTCCTCTTCAGTTTCTTTCATCAACATCTTGTAGCTTTCATTGTACAGGTCTTTCACTTCCAGCCTTTGCTGGAACGCATCAAAGAATTAGGGGTTTGGTCTCTTATGAGGCAATGCTTTTGGATACAGGAAGTGAGAAGAAGTCCAGCCAGCCTCCCTCTGACTTCATCAGGCCCTGCAGTTCTCTTTAGAGCCGCATAATCCCCCTCTCCTGCTTGAGGCTATCAGGGACTACTGGGCGTGAGTCTGCTTTCTGGCCACAGTGGAGACATCAGGCAAAAGCCATCTTGCTCATTTCTGCTGCCTCTAACTTTGTGGAGTGTGAAACCAGAGTCCTTTCCGGAGGAAGAAGTAGAAAGCCCAGGGTTAGAGTGTGGGGCAGTCCGTCTTCTGGTGGAAGTAATCCATTAACTGACCTGTCAGTAACCTCACCAATCCACTAAGCACCTCAACTCACCACCTGCAAGACTTGGAGATTTGCAGCACATCTTTTCTTTTTTTTTCTTTTTTTCTTTTTGGCCACGCCGTATAGCATGTGGGGTCTTAGTTCCCCAGCCAGGGATCAAACCCATGTCCCCTGCAGTGGAAGCATGGAGTCTTAACCGCTGGACCGCCAGGGAAGTCCCGAGGCACGTCTTTACTGCTCCACGTGAACAAGTTTCCTCTGGGAGCCAAATATGGTGCTGGGGCAACGTGCGTACCTCAGTGGGAAAAATGCAAGGGAATTTGGGGTGTGATTCCTGCCTCTGCATCTCCTACGAGATCTGAGGGGCAGGAATTAACCACACAATATAGGTTGCTCCCCACCATTCACTTAGACACCGAGCCAAGTGGCTGGTGAGGCTCAAGGGACCATCAGTGAGGGTCACTTTTGCCTTTTTCTGAAGTGTTTTTGTTGCGTTGTCTGTGTGAACAGGTGTGCTTGTCTTCTACCCACAGGTGTGTTTCCCAGGGACAGTGTAAGGAGACTCCCTATAAATCTCAGCTCTTTTTTTGTTTTGTTTGTTTGTTTGTCTTTTGCGGTACGCGGGCCTCTCATTGTTGTGGCCTCTCCCATTGCGGAGCACAGGCTCCGGACGTGCAGGCTCAGCAGCCATGGCTCACGGGCCCAGCTGCTCCGTGGCATGTGGAATCCTCCCAGACTGGGGCACGAACCCATGTCCCCTGCATTGGCAGGCGGACTCTCAACCTCTGCGCCACCAGGGAAGCCCTCAGCTCTTTTGAGAATGAGCAGGGTGGCACGCACTTCATTAGAAGCACGCGTGTGCTCTCCTGCCAGAGTCTCTGTTTGCCTGGTGGGAGGAGACCAAGTGGGAAATCTTTTCTTTCCTTCGCTTTTTTCCAATAGTGTCGAATGATTTCCTTTCACTGAAATCAGAGCTGGCAATCAACGTATATTTATCGTGACCAGAAATGGTTCTGCTTAGTCCTCGTTCCTCTAACTTACCTTTCTTTTCCTCTCCCGCAGATCAGCCGCAGACATGATGAGCACCAAGGCCTTCACCCTGGTCCCCGCCGTCGAGCGGGATCAGCTGATGGGCGACAGGGAACGGGTGTCGTTGGAGTGTGTGGAGTGCTGCGGCCGGAACCTGTACGTGGGCACCAGCGACTGCTTCGTGTACCACTTCCTGCTGGAGGAGAAGACCGTGCCTGGCGGGTCGGCCACGTTCACGGCCACCAAGCAGCTGCACAGACACCTGGGTTTCAAGAAGCCGGTGAATGAGCTGCGGGCGGCGTCGGCCCTCCACCGGCTGCTGGTGCTCTGTGACGGCTCCATCACCCTGGTCCACATGCTGAGCCTGGAGCCCGTGCCCTCGGGTGCCCGCATCAAGGGGGCCACGGCCTTCGCCTTGAATGAGAACCCGGTGAGCGGAGACCCCTTCTGCGTGGAGGTGTGCATCATCTCCATCAAGCGCAGAACCATCCAGGTGTTCCTGGTGTACGAGGACCGCGTGCAGATCGTCAGGGAGGTGTCCACTCCGGAGCAGCCCCTGGCAGTGGCGGTGGACGGCCACTTCCTGTGCCTGGCCCTGACCACCCAGTACATCATCCTCAACTACAGCACGGGCGTCGCCCAGGACCTGTTTCCCTTCTGCAGCGAGGAGAAGCGGCCCATCGTCAAGAGGATAGGGAGACAGGAGTTCCTCCTGGCAGGCCCCGGCGGATTGGGTGAGCAGGATGCCAGGCGCCTCGGCTAACCTCGCCGACCTCTGCCCGGTCTCCTTGCGTTCCGTCCTTGAATTCACGCTGAGATCGGAGAGGGAGATTGTGGTTCTGAAAACTAGACACGTGCAAACAGAACTGCACGCCCAGTGCTTGCACAGTTTTCATTAGATTGTTTTGTGAGTGTGGGTTTAATGGAACAAAAATAGACCACTCTTAGAATCACATTTCCTTTGTGCTAAAGTAGAGCCTGAAGGTGGCTCTGGGGAGAGAATTCCACTAAGCGGCTAAGTCCACAAAGAAGAATCTGTAAGACTTCTCTATAAGACTTTCTCCTGTGGGTGGGTTTCCTAGCGGATTGTTTTTATTCTCCATTCTGAAAGGAGCTGAGGGAGCTCACTTAACAGATGATTTCAAAGGTGGAGGCTCCAAGGGTATGTCCCTGATTTTCTCTTACTGCAGTTTTGTCCCACCAAAAAGCGTCTAGCAGCTAGCTCCTTAAAAGGGCTTTAGCTGTTTGGTGTGGCCTTCCTCATTCTCTGCACTGCCTCCTAAGAATCAGAGCTGGCAATGTCATCTCCGGTCATGGTCGTGGATGGTTCGTAGTGTGTGTGTCTGGGACAAGCAGGTGCTGAGACGAGTGAGTGTCCCTTAACACCCATAGTCTTTAACCTGTCTTCCTGTCCTCCTATAACTTTGTGATGCCCGTGGCTATGGATGAGTAGTGCCTGGATCCTTTAAGTCACAAGGGGCTGCCAAAGGGCAGCATTCTGTTGCTGTCCATTCCTCCTTCCTGTCGACCGGAACCTCCTGCACGAGAAGCTTCTCATTAACTTGGTTTGCCCCCAGGATCATCGTATAAGAAAGGCAGGAGAAGGGGGTTTTCGGAAAGATGACCCTTCTGTCTTCCCTAAGTGAAGTGTCACCATGAATCATGGATGTAAATGTTTGTGGTGTTTCGGTCCATCTGCCCTTGGGGGTGGTTTATTCAGGTGGACTGCAAGCCCCTTCCCCACGCCCCTGGAACTTTGGTATCTTCCTTGCCTTCTGCTGGGACAAGGTGTCCGGGGTCCCTCTGTACGTTTCCTGCCCTAGATCTGGTTTCCGCCATTTCTCCAAGGACCCCTAATGTTTAGAGACCACAGTCTGGGTGCTGGAGGTGCTTGGGGTCCATTGTTTCTAGGCCTCTTGGGTGGACAGAGCTGGGAAGTGTGCATTATTTAAAGATAAAACCCATCATGAGAGCATATTGATGGAACAAGTTTGGGGCTACCGGGCCCTGACCCCATCTTTCTGCGTGCCTGTGTCTCCTCCCGCCCACCCCCAAATCCTAGTAAATTCCCACCGTGACGTGGTTGTTCCTTTGATCTGCCCCACAGGACACAGAGCAGGACAGGACCGACACCACTGTGCCCGCCACGTCATCACCAGAAAACGTTTGATTGTGGTTCTGTTTGTCCTCAGGGTACGGGCCGTGTAACCCACTAGGAACGTGCGGTCACATTTCTGCATTTAAAGTCACTGGGAATCGTTCCCATCCCTGTGGCTCTGCCAGCAACGGGATATTCAGTTAGATGGATGTGTTTCGTTTCACTTTCCATTTCTAGAAATTGCTTTCTCTTACTGTTTGTTTTCTTCTGTAAACATGTACAGGTTTCCACGTCAGATCCACACAGCAAGGTACATTCACCTACTCTCTCCTTCCCCCAGAGGTAACCTTTATTAGTGTTTGTCCTTTCATTTTCAAAGAAAAATTATAAATGAATATGTAGATATGTGTATCTCCCTCCTTCAGAGTTGCAGGCTGTCTCTCCCGTGTGGAGGGACCACCGGGCATCAGTCAGGCCCCGGTGGTGGGCATTTGGGTTTTTTCCAGTCCATGGTGTTAGTAGGAGCTTATCTGTTTGGATTTTTCCAGTGTGTCTATGGGAAATCTTTCTAAAGATGGGGTTGCTGAGTCCACATGTAAATGCATGTGAATCTGGAGGGGGACACTGCCACCTCCCCACCCCGACAAAGGTGGTAGGTACCATATTTTCTTCCCCTGGCGCCTGTTTCCCCTCAGCTTTGCCAGCAGCATCCATATATTGTCAGACTTTTGTGTTTTTGCCCGTCTGGCACATGAGGAATGGTATCTCAGTGGTGTTAATCACATTTCTCCTTTTATGAGCAAGATGGAACATTTTTCAAGAATTTAAGAGCCATTTGCCTTTCTTTGGATGGGAATTATCCCTTCTCGCTAGCTGTTTACTTTAGCATTTGTTATATATTTGAGATACCAACTTGTCTGAGGCATGTTTCAAATATCTCCAGTTGTTACCCTGAAAAAGCGTTTCTTACACGTTTCTATATACTCAAATGTATTAACCTTTGTACTTTATTGCTTCTTTTTTGAGTCATAATCATTAGGGATGTTTCCCCCTCTCCCAGGTTGTAGACAGATTCACCCACATTTTCTGCTGGTACTTTTATGGTTTCATTTCTTATAGTGAAGAGTGAATTCGATTTCATCTTTGTCCGTATGGTTGTCTGTTCTCCCCACACCTGATTCAGGAGTCTGTCTTTCCTCGCTGGTGGCGGTGGCTGCCTCTCAGGTACAGTCAGTTTCCTTATCCCGTTGGGCCTCGCCTAATGGGCTTCCTGTTTTGTTCCATCGGTCCGATTGCTTATTGATGAGCCAGAGCCTGCCTTAGCTGTAAAGGCTTTGTTGTGAAAACATTTGACTCCAGTATCCTTGTGTTGGTTTTAGTGTTCGTTTTAGTGTTCAGATTGAAGGGGGAAAAAAATGGTAGTCAGTCATGTTCAGGCCTCATTTTTCCTCAAACTTAATCTGTCTCAACTACCTGGCCATCATGGTAAATGAACCAACCTTCTTAATTGTTGTTCTGCTTGTAATAGGTGTGATTATAAGCAAATTGGAGCTCCCTTGTAAGCTCTGTAATACATCTCTATATGCAGGCTCTGTGTACAAGACAGTAAATCACCACCATCATTAAAAGGCTTCAGAAATTAAGTTCAAGCAAATTACTATAATGAATGCATATGCACCATCACACATATGAGCGCTGTATGTTTTCATTTTGCCCACTGCCTTCCCCCCTGAAGATCACACGTGCCCACTCCCCTGTCATGAGAAATTGCTCTTAACTTTTTGCCTTAGTTTTTTTTTTTTTTTTTCTTCTCCTTTTTCCCTTTTTTTTTGCGGTATGCGGGCCTCTCACCCCCGCGACCTCTCCCATTGCGGAGCACAGGCTCCGGACGCACAGGCTCAGCAGCCATGGCTTGTGGGCCCAGCCGCTCTGCGGCATGTAGGATCCTCCCGGACCGGGGCATGAACCCGTGTCCCCTGCATCGGCAGGCGGACTCTCAACCACTGCGCCACCAGGGAAGCCCCTGCCTTCGTTTTTGTTTTTGTTTTTTTTTTGGTTTTTTGGCGGGGCCGCACAGCCTGTAGGATCTCAGTTCCCCAACCAGGGACTGAACCTGGGCCCCAGCAGTGAAAGCCCAGAATCCTAACCACGAGACCACCAGGGAACTCCCTGCTTTAGTTTAAATTGTACTATTTTAAGCAGTGCTTTGTTGAAAATTTCATAATACAATTGATTATTGTGACTTTAAACTCTATCCTTGGATAATGCTTCTTGAAAAATGCAGATGATTCAGCTATTCTGTACCCCTCATGGCCCCCCTTCCCCCACCCAGCTCAGATAAGGGGGTCCACTGATATTTAGACGGTGGAAACCGTCTAAGTGGAAAAATAACCCAGTGGAAAACAATGGTTTTTCAAGGTGTACCATTTACAAACGCGGTACATTTGCAGGTTGACAGCACTTGTGCGCCTTTGACAATATAGAAACAATAGCGCGCGTCACCTGCTTTCAAGCATAGAATCAGTGGGTGTGTGTCCACAACGGTGCCCCTGTTCCTGAGTGGACCTGTGGCACCTTAACTCCGCCTGACCTGGACCCCTGGTTGCCAGTTACTGATCTGCTCTTTTATTCCAGTGGAATCTTCTGCTTTTCTTTTTGTGTAGAAGCCTCTGTTCTTGATCTCTGGTTTCTGCCCTTTTGCATTGCAAGAACATTCATGTCTGGGCCTCTGTGCTGCACAGTCCCTGATTGGATGATGCCCGGCCTTAGCGGGTAAGTGCGGCGACCCTGATTTAATTCCAGGGCGAGGCTGGACAGCGTTTTGGTGTCCGTGCTCCCATGAGAGCTGTGCTATCCAGAACATGGTTATTTGACCTGAAATTCACAGGCTCCTTGGGGTTGCTGTATGCTTGTCCCGTCACCAGGTTACATTTGCCAAACGCCTGGGTGCAGATGGTGTGCTTTTCCCTCCCTTCAGGCTCTCTTGCTGGCTGGTTCTAAATGCTCGGAAAATTCTAGAGAGTGCAAACCTCATTTCCTCCTGCAAAGCTCAAGCTTTGCACCTCAAGTTTCTCTCCCTCCACGTTTCACGCTCTTTGAAGACTTTGGCGATGCAGTCGTGGGGTAATTCAGACCTTAGTTATGTCCTCTCTGTGACTGTACAGTATCAGAGATGCCAAAGTCCGTGCCTTCACTCTTGTGCCCTCTCCACCCCTGGCTCAGAACCCACTGCCCTGTCCGCCCCTCTTACCTGCTGGCGCTGAGCTTTCCGCGGTTTTCCACATTTCCACCGAACTCCTTGACTCCTGGTCTGCTCTGGAAAGAAGTAAGGAGCCCTTGCCAGCCTCAGAGGAACCTCCTCTCGCCATGGCCTGGCCTCCCCTGGCTCTCCTGCTGCAGGAAGGGTGCCCTCACCCCTGAGGATGCACTGGAGCTCCAGGCGCCCCTCCCAGAGGTCCATGCCCTGCCAGCCCTGCATCCTGACCCCGGCTTGGTCCCAGACTCGCCCGATTGTGTTGGTCCTGATTCTGATGGCGCGCAGTGGCCTTGACTCTCACTCCCTCTGAGTCAGGTGCCCAGTTCCCTGATTCGCCCCAGAAGTTATCCCTCCTCGGTCAGACCCCCCGGCTGGCCTGACTCAGGCCTCCTTCCTGGTGGCTGGCGGCCACGTGGCCTCCCTCCTTCCTGGCTCCTGCCAGGCCAGCCTTCCTAAGGCCCCTGTAACCCTGTAACAAGTTCAGCCTGACTTTCCTGGTCAGCGTTTCCTGCTCTGCCCCGAACTTGAACTTGACTTTCTGACCCTCAGCATCCCAGGCAGGGTTTGCTCTCTTCCGGGGCCACGTACCCACTTCCCTGCATCCCGGGGACCCTCGTGCAGGGGCCCCACTGGCCTCCTGTCATCCTCCTGTGTCTGCTTTTTATCTGGGAGGTAGTTACCAAGGCATCTCCCTGAACCCCTTCACCGCTGGGGAGCCCCCGGGCGCGGCTCAGGTCAGCTGTCGCTCTAAGCTGATGCTCAGCATGCTGCCTTACAGCTCGTTTTTTTTGTTCTCATGTAATAAATGAGCTTTCTTTTCTGTTCGTGGTGGGTTCACCCGAAGTCACATACTCTTTCGGTGCATTATTCTCCATTTTACACTATTCTTAAAAACACCCCAGTGACCATTGTGCTTGTCAGTTGGCCATCGATTTAAAAGTAGAATCACCAGATTAACATGTCAGTGTATATTCAGTTTTGATAAAGAATTATTCTCCAGAAGTGTTCCTCATACCAAACCAACACTTGGTGCTATTAGTCTGTAGCCTTTGGCCAATCTGATGGGTGTAAGTTGGTTTTTTACTTTTTTTTTTTTTTTAAATTTCTGTTTCCCTGGTTACTAAGGAATATGGGAATCTCTTCAGGAATTTAGTAGCTATTTGCATTTTGTTTTCTGTGAATTACTGATGCATATCCTTTGTTTTTCTCTTGAGTTAGTCGTTTTCGGAATGATTTTAAGAGACTTTTAAGGGTGGAAGGGAAATACTGAAGGGGAAGGAATGTGTTTCCTTAGTAGGAGATACACTCTCTTACACACACACACACACACACACACACACACACTCTCTCTCTCTCTCTCTCTCTCTCACTCTCTCTCTAAGGCTCACTGCTCTGTCATATTGATAGGGTTTTGGTTGGTGCTACCTACGTGACAAGAGCCAATATTTTAAGTGTGAAGCAGAACCAAGCAAGTGTTGTACGTACAAGTGGCCCCTGCAGGAGGTGCCCCAGATTGTGTCAGGCAAGAGCACAGCGTGGACACGCATGTGTGATCCCACTGGATACCCATTTTCTCTTTTTATAAATTTATTTATTTTACTTTTTTGGCTGCGTAGGGTTTTCATTGCTGCACGCAGGCTTTCTCTAGTTGCGGTGAGTGGGGGCTACTTTTCATTGTGGTGGGCAGGCTTCTCATTGTGGTGGCTTCTCTTGTTGCAGAGCACAGGCTCTAGGCATGTGGGATTCAGTAGTTGTGGCGCGTGGGCTCAGTAGTTGTGGCACGTGGGCTCTAGAGCGCAGCCTCAGTAGTTGTGGCGCATGGGCTTAGTTGCTCCGTGGCATGTGGGATCTTCCTGGACCAGGGCTCGAACTCGTGCCCCCTACATTGGCAGGCGGATTCTTAACCACTGCGCCACCAGGGAAGCCCCTGATACCCATTTTCAAGAACAGCCTACTTTGGAGGAAAAGAGCTATGTTTGTACTTGATTAAGTGCAATACGTTTCACTCTTTGTAACCACTGAAAATTTAGGAGGGTCAGTGACTTCATAGGCTTAGGAATTTTGCTCCTATCATATATTTGAGATACTTTCCATTGCTTTAAAGTACTGGCTGTATTTCTCTGTCTCTCTCCCTCTCCCCGCTTCTCTGTTGTGTAATAGAAACCGTTTTTCTACTGTAGGAATATCTAATCATTTGCAGGCAATAGCATGCTGTTTTTTGTTTTTATTGAAGTATAGTTGATTTATATACCATGTCTGTAAAGGTGTTTTATGTCAAGCACTTTGAAAACTGACTTAAAATGGATTGACTTCACTGGGTGAACGTGAATTTTCATAAACCCCAGTATCTGTGGACACTATCCAGCTCATTTGGAAATGTCGTTTAGTGCTTTATGTACAAAATAGATGAACCGTGGTTGACTATGGAAGTTATCATTGACAAACACTTAACAGCTCTCTGTTTTCAGTTGCAAGATTGGTTGTATCCCTGCATCAGAGAGAATGTGTATCCAGAATTAGACTTGAACTCTGAACAGAGACAGTTCTGGATAGGAAGCCTTGTAGAGTGCCCGGCACACAGTAGGTGCTGAATAAGTATCTGAATGAATGCGTTCAGTGTTGAATGAACGTATAGGGAAGAGCTGGCACTTAGAGACGCAGACCCGTTGGAGGACCGGATATGGAAGCAAGCTTGTGAAGCTTCTTAAATTGTGTGAAAGTCACTTTTCCCCACATGTGAGGACATGAGCTGTATACACCTTCATGTGGGTACATGTACACGTTTTTAACGTCATGTTTAATTGGAAGGAAATACTGATGTAGACATCCTGGGGAAAGCGGTTCTCTTCACGAGAACAGTCACGGAGGGTCCTTTGCACACGCGCTGTTATATTATCTTTCCCGTCTTGAAATGTAATGAAGGCACAGGTATTCTGCGTTCAGACACATCTACAGAAAACAAACAAGCAAAGCCCAGCTCTTTGAAGCCCTCCTGACCCTTCCTGTTTTCCCAGGCATGTTTGCCACGGTGGCCGGGATATCTCAGCGCGCGCCCGTGCACTGGTCAGAGAACGTGGTTGGAGCGGCCGTCTGCTTCCCATACGTCATTGCCCTCGACAGCGAGTTCATCACCGTTCACAGCATGCTGGACCAGCAGCAAAAGCAGACCCTGCCCTTTAAGGAAGGTCACATCCTCCAGGATTTTGAAGGTACTAGTTTCCACGGAATCTGAACAACATTTAGCTGTCAATCTTTTATGCTTGTATTTCTTCACTAAGTGCTATTAAGGGTCCATTGGGAACTTGGCCTTTTGCTGAGCATGGAAGATCCACAGGCAATGGTAATACAGTCTCTGCGCTTCAGGGGCACCGAGGTTAAAGGGAGATAGTGAAACAAATAGCCACAGCAGCTTGAGAGCTTGATGGCAACAAAATAAGGCCAATTGGGAGAGCAGAGGAGGAAGTATTTCCTAGAAGTATCAGGGAGGGCTTCCTGTAGGAGATGGTGTTTGAGCCAAACGTTTAAGGATGAGTAGGAATCTGCCAAGTGGATGTGGTGTGAAAGAACCTTCAGGCAGAGAGAAAGGCACGCGCAAATCTGCACAAGAAGGAACTCTGGGCTCCGGGCCACGCAAGTGATTCACAGGGACTGTGGTGCCTGTTGTATGAGGAGGGCTGGCCTGGGTGAGGCCGCAGCGGACCAGGGCAGCCAGGGAGGGAGGGGTTTATTTTACTTTTCCTAAATTTTATTATGAACACCTTCCAACGTGGTGAAAAGTTGAAAGAAAAACAAAGTGAATCCCTGCCCCCCATTCACCTAGATGTTTTCATACTGGTTCACGTTCCACTGAGCAGTTTGGAAGTAAGTGGAGGAGACCGTGGCACTTAATCCGGGATATCCTTCAGCAGGCGTTTTCCCGCGTGACCACAAAGCCCTTATCACACCCCAGAAATGTGCTCTCAGCGCCTGCCTGTGGTCAGATTTCCCCGGCTTCCTGAGAATGCCCTTGATGATACTCTCTTCAAACCAGGAGCTAATCTAGAGCTGTGCATTGCCCTTGCCGTGTCGGGATTGGGGCTCCCCAGACATTGCCCTTCCTGTGTTAGATGCTGGGGACGCAGACCTGCTGAGTCTCGAGGTCCCACGTGAAGCGTGTCAGGGCTTGACGGGGGCCCTGACACGCGTGCTGGGAGAGCTCATTCATGACAGTGTTACGTGCTGTGCACACTGAGGGGTGGAGGTGGGCACGGGGGATGGGTTGCGGGCACGCAGAGGCTGGTGACATAACCCACCCCCGGCGGGAACACGGGGAGGCTTCCCAGAAGGAGGGACACCAGTGCACAGCAGGGGCAGAACCTCATCTGAGCGTGAGGACAGTGACGTCGGTTGACATGGAGGACAGATGATGCAGACAGAGAGCCGGGCAGGGAGGCCAGGAAGGGGAGATCCAGGTGGGGAGAGACCAGGCGGTGGGACTGGGATGGACACGATGATTCCCAAGGAGGGAGGAGCAGAGGGAGAAGAAGAGGCTCTGCTGACCCTGAACGACCTTCAGACAGAGAGACAAGGTCGTTCCACCGCTCCCTGGGAACAGGTGATAGTTTAGCTTCAAACGTGTCTCCGGAGGGAGCAGAAATCGCACTCGAAGCTTGGCAGGAGGGGCTGTCTTGGGTGGCAGGTCCGACTCCCCAGTGGACCATGCCAGGCATCACGATGCCGGGGGCAGTGGGGAAGGGAGAAGATAACGCCGAGATCGGGTGATTTTGGATGGCGGGCGAGTGTGAAATGTTATCTTATGGTTCCGAACGTTGCGTTGTAATCTTAGTTTCCTGTAAACTGACTACCCTGGAGAGAAAAGAATTTTTCAGAAGTTTTATATGAGGGATAGCATAATTCTTACTGCTTATTTTCCAGGACTGAGCACTATAGCCTCATCATGGACCTACTCAACTGGTTTTAAATTTATCAGCACTTCAGAATAAAAAAAAGGCCAAACATTTCAATATCCCCTACTTCGGAAATGTACTGTTAAGAGTTCGTCCTTGGGCTTCCCTGGTGGCTCAGTGGTTGGGAGTCCGCCTGCCAATGCAGGGGACACGGGTTCATGTCCCGGTCCGGGAGGATCCCACATGCCGTGGAGCGGCTGGGCCCGTGAGCCATGGCCGCTGAGCCTGCGCGTCCGGAGCCTGTGCTCCACAACGGGAGAGGCCACAACAGTGAGAGGCCCACGTACTGCAAAAAAAAAAAAAAAGAGTTCGCCCTTTTCTGATGGTGGGAAGAAGGAAAGAGAAGCATTCGTTTCTGGTTGCTGTGGGAACTCGGGGTTGGGGCGCTGTGATGACATTGGTCAGACCTCCGCTCCCGCTCCTCTTCGGGCGAGGGGGTGTGTTTTCTTGCCAGCACTGGGTTCCTACCCTTCCCAACCGTGTTCCATTTCTTCCCAGGAAGAGTGATCGTCGCCACGAGTAAAGGAGTTTACGTCTTGGTTCCGTTACCTCTGGAAAAACAAATACAGGATCTTCTAGCGAGCCGGAGAGTGGAGGAGGCTCTGGTTCTAGCGAAAGGCGCCCGGAGGAACATTCCAAAGGAAAAATTTCAGGTTCGTAATCCGCGGGCCCCCAGGCTGCCGGCTTAGAAAACGTTAGGATCTAAGTGCCCCAGGCCCTGCAGACCGCTTCCTGTCCATCATTCAAGTTTCTCTGCGTCTCCACGTTGTACAGATAAGGAAGCAGGTCTTAGAGCAGCCGGACCAACAGCTGGATGAAGTCACGCTGCCGGCCGAGGCCAAGTCGGGATTTGAGCCTCTGACATACTTCCCGTGCCTAATTCAGCAAGTTGTATTTCTAATCAGCATCCTTCTTCCAGAGGAGCCTCAGGGCACAGTGGTTACAGACGAAAAGAGGAACCTCAGGTTAATTTGTCTCCCAGTTCAGAATTTATATTTGTTGGGATGGGGTTGAATTTGTAGAGTTTAAGTTTATGTTATCAACAGAAAAAGCTTTGTGAACTGTACTGATAAACCATCTAATGTTGCCGGAATCCATCTAATTCATTTCCTTAGGAGAAAACTTTCAATGCATTTTACAAACGCTAACTTTAATATCGGTGGTATGATGAATACAACTGATGAAACAAACACAAATTATTCTTATGTCTGATGAAATCAGGTTTCCTAAAAATTTGCTCCCTGATCAGTTGCAAGGTGAGTTCGGGTTACTCTATGTATTTCAGAATAATAGAGCGAAATATTGGTGTGTGCACGCTTCATGTGAACATCTAAGTCCATCATTAAAAGTTCTAATGAGGGCTTCCCTGGTGGCGCTGTGGTTGAGAGTCCGCCTGCCGATGCAAGGGACACGGGTTCGTGCCCTGGTCCGGGAAGATCCCACATGCTGTCGAGCGGCTGGGCCCGTGAGCCATGGCCGCTGAGCCTGCGCGTCCAGAGTCTGTGCTCCGCAACGTATCGCAAAAAAAAAAGTTCTAATGAATTCATAGCGATCCCCTGCTTGTTTCTGTGGGCCAGATTTTCAGGACGATGTGGTTTGTGGAATGAAGCTGTGCTTTCTGGCCTCAGTGGCTTTATGCTGCAGAGGGTAGATTCTGAAGGTGGAAGAAGTCAGGACGTGTCACTTACGGTCACAGGATAAATATTGATCAACTTTCCATCTTTACTCCTCATTTTTAAAAAAATTTTGTTAAAGTAGAGTTGATTTACAATGTGTGTTCATCTCTACCGTACAGCAGAGTGACTCAGTTATACGTATATACTCTTTCTCGTATTCTTTTCCATGATGGTTTATCCCAGGCTGTTGACTGTAGTTCCCTGTGCTCTACAGTAGGACCTTGTTGTTCCTTCGTGCTACAGAGAATCGTTTGCATCTGCTAAGCGCACACTCTCTGTCCTTCCCTCGCCCATCGTGTTCCTCATTTTTTAGTGAGATGATCTGTGAGCATTCAGCAGGGGGCAGCAGAAGCACAAAGAAGAAGCCCGTCAGTTCAGGGCGTGTTTCTGTGCTGAGAGCGCCTGTTTCTGCCGCGTTTTCCTTGCGCATCCAGGTGGGGAGGCAGGTGCTGAGGCAGCCTTGGCCTCTGCTCTGCTGCTCTCAGCTCCTCTCCGTCCCGAGGGTGGGCCCCGGGAGCTCGTGGGTGTCTGGACGGGCACATGTCAGGGGCCCCCTCCTTGCACACACCCATGGGCACACCTCAAGTGTGTCCCATTTTCTTAGAGAGGCTGCCCGTGTTCTTGGCTTTTTCTTTCCTCCTGCCATTTTCCTGAGAGCAGCTGCGCAGTGCAGAGTGGATGGTGTTAGTGCTCGTCTGGCTCTGCCGTCTGCCATCCCAGTTGGGGTTTGTGCACCTCGCACGCTCCCCACCTTCCCCCTGTGGTATGTGCCCCAGACGTGCACCCCCACTGACCTTGAACTTGGCTCTCATTCTCATGCCCACGTGGCTGCTGGGGACCCTTCTCCCGTTGTGCCTGAATTGTTTTCACAGCCCCTTGCCTGCATGTCTGCAGTCCGTCCTCCATGGCCCCGCGGAAGGTGCTTTCTGACGTGCCCACCAAACCCTTAGCTGGAAATCCTTCCACGGGTGCCTCCCTGCCCACAGTCAAGTCTGCATCAGGTGGCCTTCGCGGCCAGGCCCTGCCCACTTCCCCGCCCCCCCCGCGACCCCGACCTGAGCTGTCCCCTGCCTGAGCCCTGCACTGTGCAGGCACTCTGGGAGCCATCCTAAAACACTTCTAATCCTGAAAGCAAGTCAAAAATAGCCGGTGCCACCATCCAAAGACCCACCGCAGAGATGGCTGGCCTCTGGGCATCCCTGGGTAAAGCCGGGGCAGCCTCGCTGCCCCATCAGCGCCACGTGCTTTCACCCACCTCCCCGCCCTCCCTGTTTTCTTTACTTGTTATTTGTGCTATTTTCTATCAGTGGAGTGAACTTCTAAACTCCACCGAGTACAGGTTTCGATACCTTGCTCACATATGCCTTTTCTCTGAGTCCCCCCCGATCCCTGAATGCTTGCTCTGGGCTCCCACAATTACACGTGTTAACCTGTGACCCAGGGCCGTTTTTTTGTTTTGTTTTGTTTTTTTGTGGTACGTGGGCCTCTCACCGCTGTGGCCTCTCCTGCTGCGGAGCACAGGCTCCGGACGCGCAGGCTCAGCGGCCATGGCTCCCGGGACCAGCCGCTCCGCGGCATGTGGGATCTTCCCGGACCGGGGCACGAACCCGCGTCCCCTGCATCAGCAGGCGGACTCTCAACCACTGCGCCACCAGGGAAGCCCCACAAAAGTAGTTTTTATTTCCCTTTAGGAAGGGGAAGAGTGGGTGACATTTGAATCCTGCAGCCACGAGGAAAAAATTGTCATTCAGTGGATTTCTCGTCAGCAAGCCTGGGTGTGAATGAGAATTCTTCTGCCACAGCTGACGGGTCCTTTTTTTTTTTTTTTTTTTTGTGGTACGCAGGCCTCTCACTGCCGTGGCCTCTCCCGCTGCGGAGCACAGGCTCCGGACGCGCAGGCCCAGCGGCCATGGCTCACGGGCCCAGCTGCTCCGCGGCATGTGGGATCCTCCCGGACCAGGGCACGAACCCGCGTCCCCTGCATCAGCAGGCGGACTCTCAACCACTGTGCCACCAGGGAAGCCCCTGACGGGTCCTTTTTATCCTTCTTGCTAAGTGGTTGGCCTTTGTTGCTTCTCCTTTCAGAGATGGAACTGGCATCCCCTCCCAACAGAACCTGGCCTCGCTTCTGTCTACCTATTGCTGGCGACGTACAGAGGCCAGTTTTCCCATCAGGCGTAGCTGGTGTTGGGGAAGAGAGTCATGAAAAAGCAGCTGCCTCTCCTGCCGTCTCTGCAGGAATTGCTCTGCAGGGACGGGAGGAGATGCTGCTGTGCTTTGGAGAACAAGCCCCTCTGAAAGCTGATCGGAAGCAACAGCCTTTAGGTGTCTCCATCTCCCTCGTTTCTTCAGGGGTAACAGTGTTAGCCGCCTGCTGTGTACCTGGGTGAGCCAGTGAGCGGGAAGAACCGGGCTCTGGAAGCAGAAAGGTCCGGGTTTCAACCCTGGCTCAACCACTTACATGTTAGTAACTCTGGGCTAAAAACTTAGCATCTCTGAACAGGATGTTCCTGTCTGTAAAACGGGCTCAGCGAGTGACAAAGTGGAGTTTCATAAAAACTGATCAGGTCAATAGGTGATTACTTAAATGGCAGGTACCCTGCCAGGGTGTGGGGATGCTAAGATGAATTATGTACATGCCTTCAAGGGATTTATGGCATATCAAACAGCGGGATGGATTGGAAAGGGGAGGAATTGAAGTCCTAGGGTCTTAAGCACAGTGAGAGTCTTTAGTTGTGAGGTGGTGAGGGCCCGGGCTGAGGTGATGGAGCCAGTAAGGACGGAGCAGAGGCGGGTCCACAAGGCCTTTCAGACAAAGGTGGACAAAGCTTGAAGCTGACCAGCTGGACAGTGACAGGGAGGGGGTGGAATTACAGACACCACAGCGCATCTTCCTTAAGTGCGTTGCTATTTCTGGAAGTTACCAGAACAAAAGGCTCTGTGGTCCAGGAAGTTTGGGTAGGACTGGATTAGACACAGATCAACGGCCCTATTATTGCAGGAATCCTCGGGCTGCGGTGCGGATGTGGCTGTGTATCACCGTTGAGGGGAGGGGATAGAATGCACAGTGACTCCCAAGCTTCGGCAGGAGAACCTGCATATTTATCTGTTTATCCTTAAATGGGTGGGCCTTGTGCTCTAGAGGGATGCTCAGAAGTGCTGGTGTGAAGAGTCAGTTCCACAAGAATGAAGAAGGATGGGCAGCTTCCGGGCTCCCAGGGACGCCGGCGATATTCACATCCGTCTGAGCACCAGAGGTGGAAGCAGTCAAGGAAGCCAGGGAGTGCAGGAGGAGGAATACGGATCGGGATGGATGGGAAATCCACGAAGAAGAAAGAACGATGCTTAGACAGAGAACAGCTTGGTCTCGGGAATGAGGGGTTGATTGACATGTATACGTGTCTATGTTGAAAATCATTTTGCATAAGCCTCGTTTTTTCCTTACCTTGTAACTTCAGGTTTCCGTGTAATAGTTAACAGTTAGCCTGGATTATGACCAGACGCTTAGCTTCTCTTCCTGTCGTGGTTCCAGGGCAGGTCAGAGTGATGAAACCTGTCTTTCCCTGCAGGTCATGTACCGCCGGATCCTGCAGCAGGCGGGCTTCATACAGTTTGCGCAGCTTCAGTTCCTGGAGGCTAAAGAACTCTTCAGGTAACCTGAGGTGTCGGTAGCGAGCCTTCCAAGCGTCCCTCCGCGGTCAGACCTCCACTGTGGCTGTGATGGGAAAGGCCGCCACGGGTGCTGTGCTCTGGGGAGAAGTAGCGAGGCCGTTGTGTGTACACCCCTCGCACCCCCTGCCCCCCTTAGCCCGAGGGTCACTGTCCTGTGTCTTGAAGGTAGCGCAGTTAAGGGGCATACAGAGTGGTCCTCTAAGAGAGGAGAAGGCAATTCTTTTTTTTTTTTTTATAAGGAACGTGGAATTTTTTTTTAATTTATTATTTCATTTATTGATTTTGGCTGTGTTGGGTCTGTTGCTGCGAGTGGGCTTTCTCTAGTTGCGGCGAGTGGGCTTCTTATTGCGGTGGCTTCTCTTGTTGCGGAGCACGGGCTCTAGGTGCGTGGGCTTCAGTAGTTGTGGCACGCGGGCTCAGTAGTTGTGGCTCATGGGTTCTAGAGTGCAGGCTCAGTAGTTGTAGCACACAGGCTCAGTAGTTGTGGCTCACGGGCTCTAGAGTGCAGGCTCAGTAGTTGTGGCGCACAGGCTTAGTTGCTCCACAGCATGTGGGATCTTCCCGGACTGGGGCTCGAACCCGTGTCCCCTGCGTTGGCAAGCGGATTCTTAACCACTGCGCCACCAGGGAAGCCCGAGAAGGCAATTCTAAAGAGCGTGTTTGATGCCCTGTGAAGGATTCCTAGGAAAACACGATGGCTCACTTTCCCTTTCCTCCAGAGATTTTACCAAAAGCTCTGAGTTTAGAGAAAGAGCAGGTGCTTCTGGGAAGACTTGAAAAACTGTTCTTCTTCTGAGGACACTGTAAACGGCATGCTCCTGGTCCACCGTCTTAGGAAGCTGAGGTCCCTTCCGCGTGACATGGATCCTGCACGCGTGGGCCGCCCCCTTCACCAGCACCCATCCCACCCCTCTCCCTCCCCAGTCCAGGCCTGTCTCAGCCCCTCCCCCCTCCGGCAGCCCTTCCTCTGGGCTGGGGGTCAGGTGCGCCCTGGGAAGCAGTGGCTCTTCGCGCTCGCTCAGAAGATGAACTTAAACCCGCTGTGATCGCCGTTCAGTGTCCCACGAAGGCATCGCCTGTAGAAGAAGTTTTCCAAATGTCCGCATAGAACAGATTCCGCACGACTCAGAGCCGTAAAGGAGGAGATGTACACGGGGCCTCCTCTGAATCTGCCTTTGATCAGAGCTGCTGTGCCTCCTGCTGTTCCCCCCCGCCTGGGTTTGCGGGGACCCATGGCAGCCCTGGAGGTGGCACGTCTGCGGCCGCCGAGCCCTCTGCTCTGTCGTGGGGTCTGGGGGTGGGCGGTGCCCGGCCCGCGGTGCTTTGCAGCCCGTGCAGCTGCGGACGGCGTGCAGACGGCACGCCCGTCCAACGTAGTCTTGTGTGCCTGCGTGCACCCTCTCTCTCTTTTTGCTGCATTTAGTTTGACACTGTAATTGCAGAAGCGGCCAGCTGGACGTGCGGGAGCTGATCTCCCTGTACCCCTTCCTGCTGCCCACGTCCTCCTCGTTTACCCGGTCCCACCCTCCTCTGCACGAGTTTGCCGACCTCAACCAGCTGACGCAGGGCGACCAGGAGAAGGTGGCCAAGTGCAAGCGCTTCCTCATGAGCTACCTGAACGAAGTCCGCAGCACGGAGGTGGCCAACGGCTACAAGGAGGACATCGACACGGCCCTGCTCAAGCTGTACACGGAGGCTGACCACGACAGCCTGCTGGACCTCCTGGTCACCGAGAACTTCTGTCTGCTCACCGACAGCGCCGCCTGGCTGGAGAAGCACAAAAAGTGAGTGTTTCTGTCCCCCGGACGCTCCCCCCACCGAACCCGGGGCTCCCTGCCTGACCCTTCCCCGTCCCCACCCACGGGAAGCTGTCGTGCAGCTTAGGCACCAGCGTGAGTTCCGAGTCCCAGGCGTTCATCACGGGACCACCCGGCACCTCGGGATCTGTCAACCTCATCACGGTCTGCAGATCCACCGCAGGGGTCTTAGAGGGCACAACTCTGGTACCAGCTCCTTCCTGACAGACCGTACAGTCATAGGCCTTGTCAGTCAATGGTGTGCTTGTCCAGTTTCCATCCTGGTGGGACTCAGCTGTGCGAGATGCCGCATGCGTGTCGGGAAAATGATAGCGCACTTCAGCCACTGATGGCCAGGCTGAACGCACAGATGGGCATCTGGATAAACAGATAGAGAGTGAGGCTTCTGGATCTTGTGGATAAAAGGTTACGGGGTCAAACTCCTTCATTACAGGCGTGAGCTGGTCGGCACCCACCCGCTTGCCGACCGGCCAGCGGGTACGACGGGGGCCCGTCTGCAGTGATGACGTGGTTAGATCTGGCAGCTTCTTCATCCTGGGGGCAGGCGGTGGTCTAACCCTTCTAGGCCTGGCGGGGGTTGAGTGCTCCCTGTGAGATTCTTTGTGCCTTTTGGTATGCATTTGACATGGCGGAGGTGCTGGTGAAATTCCACGGAGACCCAGGCTCACGACCCCAGACCCTGTTCAGATGCAGGACGTCATGGGCTGGTGACTGGCCTGCACGTGGGAAGTGGCTCGTTCAGCCGTTTCCCTCAGTTTCCCGAAGGCACTGTGGAATGGAGTGATTTATTTAGGAACTAGAAAACGCACTGACAGCTTATGGCAGTGACTTGGGATGGCAGGGTCTGGCGGAGTCAGTGGAACTTTCTAAAAGCTTTCGGGAGAAGAGAAGGGTTCTAGGGAATAGTTCAATATCTTGAGAGGTTGCTCTTTGAGGGAAGAGATCCGATGGCCCCCTGGGGCAGCTTGATCCGGTCACCTGCTGGGGAAGAGGACCAGGAGAGGACACACCTGTGAGCGTGGGAGGGTGGCAACAGCTCACGGCCCGGGCGATGCCTGTGTTGTCCCTGATCCTGTCCGCTTAAAAATGAGGAAGCGAGGGCCAAGGAAGGTAACCTACTTGCTCAAGGTCATACAGTCCCTAAGTAATGAAGCCTGGATTGAAAGTCAGGGCCTGGAACTCTGGGTCCCCCCAGCCTGACTCTCCCTGACCTTCTGTTCTCTGCAGTGCCTGCATACTGTTGGCATTTCTTGCCGTTCAAAATCCTTACCCCAGAATGGCTCAGACAGCATCCCTTCCAAACGGTCTTAATACCTCGTGATAAGTTAATAATGGTTAACTGAAGAGATGGCAAATCATACTAGTATTTGAAGCAAGTTGTAAAGCAATTCCAAATGTGATTTTCCGTAGTATCATAATAGTTTTATTTTTCAGTTCATCTTAGATGTGAATATGGTCCTTTCTGGAAATTGATAGGGAATACATTTTCAGACTATAAGTAAATAAACAGAAAGGAGGATCTTTCTGGTGCTTGAAATTTGTTGTTGAACTGAGTTGAATAGCACATGTGGGGCTGGGGGCCCAGGGCCAAGGGTGTTGCTGTGGGGGTACTGCCCGCAGTGGGTGGTCAGGAGAGGGTGCACTTACCCCGAGTTTTCTTCCAGGTACTTTGCACTGGGGCTGCTCTATCATTACAACCACCAAGACGCTGCTGCCGTTCAGGTGAGTTCAAAGGCATCTCAGCACTGTTTAAAAACCACCACCACTGTTGCTAAGCAACTAAGCCCATGTGCCACAACTACTGAGTCTGTTTGAAAAAAAATCACAAATTGATAGAGACCAGTCTTGCCTGATCTACGTTTTTTACAAAACAAAAATAGTACTGTTTTAGAAAGCGAATCCTTGAGAAATGTTGTCCAAGGATTTTCTTTTATTTATTTGTTTGTTTGTTTGTTTGTTTGTTTATGGCTGCATTGGGTCTTCATTGCTGTGCACAGGCTTTCTCTAGTTGCGGTGCGCGGGCTTCTCATTGCGGTGGCTTCTCTTGTTGTGGAGCACGGGCTGTAGGCACGCGAGCTTCAGTAGCTGTGGCTTGCAGGCTCGGTAGTTGTGGCTTGCAGGCTCTAGAGAGCAGGCTCAGTAGTTGTGGCACGTGGGCTCAGTAGTTGTGGCGCACGGGCTTAGTTGCTCTGCAGCATGTGGGATCTTCCCAGACCAGGGCTTGAACCCATGTCCCCTGCATTGGCAGGCGGATTCTTAACCACTGTGCCACCAGGGAAGCCCCAAGAATTTTCTTTTCTTCATCTTTCCATCTCTTTAAAGAACACTGTCAAGACTGAGTTGTTTAAAATGTAAGAAAAATAGGATTTCTTACTGAGCCACAAAGCCTGTGACTCCACTGCCTTATCAAAAATTAAGGCTGTGAGTAACAGGTTGTAATTTCCACTGTTAATGACAATACGTCTTGCCAGAGAGCTGAGTTGTCATGTCATCTGTGACAAAACTAAAGCTGATCAAGGCCAGTCACTTGCCCGGGTGGTACCACTGGTCAGCAGGAGAGCTGGGGACTGAGCCAGTGCTCAGGGCCCTGGCAGGGGCTCTTGCGCCCAAATTTCTCATCTTGTCTCTTGTCTTGCATCTTTTGTGAGCGGCCAAGAGCATCAACAGTGCTCACCGAACTCACCAAGCATATCTGGTTGCTTTGAGAAATTACCATGGTAACATGATTGTGGGATAGGTTAAAAAAAAAAAAAAAAGGTTCCCATCAACATACTCCCCATGGCTAAGAGCAGATTTGGGTGTCAAAGCTAAAATTTTTATTTTTTTAAAACACCATGTTCTGAGAACTTGTTATAAGTGTGTTAATAATAATCAGCAAAGCTATATAGACAGGAGTTTACAAAATTGAAATAATATGGAATAAATCACCATATATGGCAGACTTTTTTTTAATGACACATTTCAATGGCTGTGTGAATAGTTTGTTTGATTTGGGGAATTCAGCGCTGAAGAAACTAGTAACATAAAAAACATTGGTGTGCTGCTACCAGAATTACGGCTGCCTGTGACAAAACTAAAGCTGTTTACACTGCCTGCCTGTTTCCTGGGCTGCTTGCTGGTATGGTGTAGTTCAGAAGTCAGTGTGGACAGGTGGGTGAGGACCACAGCACAGACGATGATGCAGGGGGGCTCTCAGGCAGCCCCCATCTCTGCCACACCTCGTGATGCCACTTCATTCTGAGGCTCTGAAAGTAAGATTCAGTTTACAGGGACTTCCCTGGTGGTGCAAGGTTAAGAATCCGCCTGCCAATGCAGTGGACACAGGTTCAAGCCCTGGTCTGGGAAGATCCCACATGCCGCGGAGTAACTAAGTCCGTGCGCCACAACCACTGAGCCTGGGCTCT
Source organism: Mesoplodon densirostris (assembly GCF_025265405.1). NCBI lineage: Eukaryota > Metazoa > Chordata > Mammalia > Artiodactyla > Ziphiidae > Mesoplodon > Mesoplodon densirostris. The sequence continues at coordinate 67,039,774 of NC_082674.1, forward strand.
AGAGCCCACGAGCATCAACTACTGAGCCTGCACACCTAGAGCCCGTGCTCTGCAACAAGAGAAGCCACTGCAGTGAGAAGCCTGCGCACCGCAACGAAGAGTAGCCCTTGCTCGCCACATCTAGAGGAAGCCCACGCGCAGCAACGAAGACCCAACGCAGCCAAAAATAAATAAAAATTAAATAAAAACAAAACAAAACAAAAAAAAACAATAGTACATATGCACAGTGGAGCATTAAAAAAAAAAAAGATTCAGGGGGCTTCCCTGGTGGCGCAGTGGTTGAGAGTCCACCTGCCGATGCAGGGGACACGGGTTCGTGCCCCGGTCCGGGAAGATCCCACATGCCACGGAGCGGCTGGGCCCGTGAGCCATGGCCACTGAGCCTGCGCGTCCGGAGCCTGTGCTCTGCAACGGGAGAGGCCACAACAGTGAGGCCCGCGTACCGAAAAAAAAAAAGATTCAGTTTACATGGCAGGGAAGTGTCTGGATGAAATAGCAAAGGACTTTATTATTAAAATCTACCCTGAGCCCCCATGCAAAAGACAGTAGGAACACCAGGGCACAGGGTCACCAGAGGTTTTGAAAGCAAATCAGACTCTCACAGTCCCAAAAGGTCTTCAAAATCAGAAATTCCTGTGACGGAGAAGGCTGGAACAGCCTGGCTGATGGATGTAGGTGAATTTCTTCTGTGTCCCAGCATTGTCAGTGATGATTTTATTTCAGGAAGGGATGTGTGTGTGTGTGTGTGTGTGTGTGTGTGTGTGTGTGTGTGGTGTGGTGTGTGTGTGTGGTGTGCGGGCCTCTCACTGTTGTGGCCTCTCCCGTTGCGGAGCACAGGCTCCGGATGCGCAGGCTCAGCGGGCATGGCTCACGGGCCCAGCTGCTCCGCGGCATGTGGGATCTTCCCGGACCAGGGCACAAACCCGTGTCCCCTGCATCGGCAGGCGGACCCTCAACCACTGCGCCACCAGGGAAGCCCCCGGAAGAGATGTTTTTTAATGCATCCAAGTCTCCTCATATACTATATTTACTATTTGTATTACTATGATCTCATTAAAAAGGAAAGAAAAAGAACTTGGTGCTTTATGTTCCTGATTTCCTGGACCATGTCCCCTCTTTTTTTTCTCGTGTGTTTGAAAAAATTAAAATGGATTTAAGCCTCTAAAGTTTCTCCTGCCACCCTGAAATATTGAAAGGCCAGACAAATAAACACATGGCCTTTCTGAGCTAATTCTAAGAGGTATGTAACCTTCCCTACCTTCTTTTTTCTTCCTCTCCAGCTGTGGGTGAGCATCGTGAATGGGGATATTCACGACTCCACGCGCTCAGACCTGTACGAGTACATCGTGGACTTCCTCACCTACAGCCTTGACCCAGACCTTGTGTGGCAGTATGCTGACTGGGTCTTGCAGAAAAACCCGGAGGTTTGTGCTTAGTAAACGCATTCGTTCAGGGGCGGCAGGGGGGCTGGTGAAAATGGACAGAAAACTTGATTCTAGGTGGGAAAACAAGCTACACTTTAACCCTTCTCTCCACTTTCTTTCCCACCCCTTCTTTTAATACATGGCTTGAGCCGTCTGAATCCCAGCTCTCGAGGAATTTCTGCATTTCAGTGCTTCTGCACACCTGTGTCGGGGGCAGGCCACTGTGTAGGAAAGCAGAAAGCACCGCAGGTCAGGTCTTAGCATCTTCTTAAACACCTGTGTGTTGACCCCCACCCCTAACGGCATCTGGTCCCTTGTTCTCTATGGGCTGGAGCAGGACCAGACTGTTGCCCTGCAGGGCGTGGAGCTGGGCCGGGGGCACACCAGGCAAACCGTCACCCTTGCTTCTATGTGTCCCCAACCCCCTTTGGGAGGGGTGGGTTGGGGACATAGAAGGACCCTTTTTGTTTGTTTGTTTTCATCAGTCATTTTATTAATCCTTAAGGGAAATGTAAATCAAAACCATTTCATACCCAGTAGGATGGCTAAAATTTAAAAGGCAACAATAGTACATGTTGGCAAAGATGCAGAGGAATTAGATTCATTGTTGGTGGGAAAGTAAAACAGTACAGTCATTTTGAAAGACAGTCTGGCAGTTCTACTAATGGTTAAACAGTTATCATATGAGCCAGCGATTTCACTCCTAGGTATGCATCCAAGAAAAATGAAAACCTTTATTCACATAAAAGCTTGTACATGAATATTTATGGCAGTATTATTCACGACAGCCAAAAGAAAGAAAAACCGTGTCCATCACTTGATGAATAGATAAATAAAATGTATATGCAGAAAATGCAATATTACTTGGCAATAATAAATGAAAGGGGTTCTTTTTAGTATTTTTTTATAAAGTTATTTATTTTTATTTATTTATTTTTGGCTCTGTTGGGTCTTTGTTGCTGTGCATGGGCTTGGGTCCCATGTGGGTAATGCACACAGTGGGTATGGGCGTTTGGAGAATCGAGTTCACTGAATCTTCAGCCGCTTGTATCTTCTTTCACTTATGATCCAGCAAGTGACCGTCCTTGCTTTGGATGATCTAAATGTTACAGAGTTGTTGCTTCATGGATTGTCAAAACGTACCACCAATAAATGTTTGGTTCCTTACTTTCTGACCCTTTTAGAAGGAATTCCAGCTGGAGCTCTGCGGCATTTCCTGTCTCTGTCAGTGCTTCATCTGCACTGTTTTTCTGAATCGTCATGTTTTTTTGTTATTTTTTTAATGTGGACCATTTTCAAAGTCTTTATTGAATTTGTTACAATATTGCTTCTGTTTTATGTTTTGGTTTTTGGGCCGCGAGGCATATGGGATCTTAGTTCCCCGACCAGGGATCGAACCTGCAACCCCAGCACTGGAAGGCGAAGTCTTAACCACTGGACCACCAGGGAAGTCCCGTGAATCATCATGTTTTTGACAGTGGTTTTACCCAAAGCATACAGTGCTCAGAATGAAGATAAGATGGGGTCTTTGCAAAGCACGATAAATAAATTGCTATTCTTCTTTCAGGTCGGAGTTCAAGTTTTCACCAAGAGACCTGTAGACGAACAGCAGAGTAGATTTAACCCAGATGATATCATCAGTTGCCTTAAGAAATACCCGCAAGCCCTGGTTAAGTACCTAGAACATCTGGTCATGGACAGGAGACTGCAGGTGAGGCCCCAGAGCACAAGCTGAGCTGCCTGGGCTGCGGTGGCATCACTGGGACCTGAACTTGGCCCACGGGTCTCGCGTAATGTCTTGTGTTCCCGGCACTCAGTCTGTACACGTGGGAGGTCAGGGAGGGAGCCGGATGTTCAAGAAAGAGACCGGCGGCCTAAGTAGCTTTTTTTCTCACCCTCCATCTCTTGTCCCCTCCGCTTATATTTTCTTCTCTTTTCCTTCCTTGTTATTCTTTTTTTTTTTTTTAGAGTTTTTTTTTCCTTGTTATTCTTAAAGGAAATGAGGAAAGCTGTCCCTTTTTTGGAGAATACCTAAATCCCGTGGCCCTTACTTCTCAAAATGCGATATTTTCCCATAGATTGTATTTTATTTTTTAAATTAATTGATTAATTTATTTATTTATTTATTTTTGGCTGTGTTGGGTCTTCATGTCGGTGCGAGGGCTTTCTCTAGTTGTGGCAAGTGGGGGCCACTCTTCATCGCATTGCACAGGCCTCTCACTATCGCGGCCTCTCTTGTTGCGGAGCACAGGCTCCGGACCCGCAGGCTCAGCGGCCATGGCTTATGGGCCCAGCTGCTCCGCGGCATGTGAGATCCTCCCAGACCAGGGCTCGAACCCGTGTCCCCTGTATTAGCAGGCAGATTCTCAACCACTGTGCCACCAGGGAAGCCCTCCCATAGATTTCAGATTCAGCTTCTCTGTGTCGTGGTTTCTGAAAGCTTTTGCCCCAGTACGTGTATTCTGTGGTTGTCCTGTAGCCCCCGCTCACCTTGCACGTGCAGTCTCGGGCACCTGCTGGCTGGTTGGTTGGGGGACGTTCTCTGGGCTCCCCTAGCAAATGCTGTCTGTCTGCTTGTCCTCCTGTCCTGTAGAAGGAGGAGTACCACACGCACTTAGCCGTCCTCTACCTGGACGAGGTGCTGCAGCAGAGGCCCAGCGCCAGTGGCAAGGATGCAGAGGTGACCGAGACGCAGGCAAAGCTACGCCGCCTGCTCCAGAAATCCGATTTGTACCGAGTCCACTTTCTGCTGGGTGAGTGCATCTCTCTGCATAAACGTCACCGGGGGGGGTGGGGGGTGGGGGCAGGGACGGAGGCCTTGGCCTCTGTTCGTCTCTGTTCGGGGGGCAGGGGTTGGATTGTGAGCCTCTGTGGCACAAAGTCAGCCTCCTGAGGGCAGGCGAGCCTCCTTGTCCGTCCTCCACCCTCTGGAAACGGACAGGGCCCCTTAGCTGATGACATGAAGGCTGCCCTGGGCGTTGGGAGGTCTGCATGTCTGCTGAGCCAAGCTGCTTTGAACTTGTTTATTCGGCTTTGAAGCCCTCAGGTCAGTTCCTTCTGAGGCTCCAGCTCTGATCACGGCTTTGAAGGTGGCACTGCCCCCAGCAGTCCACTTGGCTGCCCCAGGCTTGGAGGCAGGCGGGGGTCCTGGAGGGGGTCTGGTTTTCATTTCCTCCAGGGCAGAAACCACACTGTCCATGTTGTGTACGAGCCTCCGAGCAGCACCTGGCAGACTGAACCTGTCTCTTGCTGTATCGGGCACCGTGGAGTTTCCAGGTTGTCCTTACTGGGTTAATATATTTCTCTTTAGCAGCTTTTAACACCGCTCTCTGACCATTAACTACACCGATTCTCATTGCTCGCGGTAGTTGTGTCCGGTAGAGTCTCCACAGCTGAGTTCACGGACACTGAGCCATCATACCTGCAGGAATGCAGGGTCAGGCTCCTGAGAACCTCTGGTCACATCATTTTCACCAACCAATCAATATATAACCTTCTTTATGTGTGTTTCTGCGTAAAGACACCTTATTTAATGTATGTTATTGATTCGATGACACTGAGCTCGTGGCCAGCAGCACGTGACTCAAGCCTGAATGATGCTCGTGTGACACGTGGACTTTGTCCTAAGGCACATGGCAGCCCTGCGGGGAGGCTACGTGGACACCCCTGAACTCTGCCACCCAGGCCAGGGCGTCCAGGCAGCCTGGGTGGCAGAGTTCAGGGGCGTCCGGGCAGCCAGGCTTGCTCTGCCCGTTCTTAAGCTCATGGCTCATGCAGTTGCGGCGTTGGATTGGCACCACCCGGCGCAGGCCCTGCCATTTCTAACCAGCAGGTCCCACCTCACAGACAGGATCCAGGACGCCGGGCTCCCCATGGAGAGCGCCATCCTGCACGGGAAGCTGGAGCAGCATGAGGAGGCCCTGCACATCCTGGTCCACGAGCTGGCCGACTTCCCGGCAGCGGAGGACTACTGCCTGTGGCGCTCCGAGGGCCGGGCCCCGCCCTACCGCCGGCGGCTCTTCCAGCTGCTGCTGGCCATCTACCTGGGCCCCGGGTCCTCTGCGCCCGAGCTGGCTGTGGCCGCCGTGGACCTCCTGAACCGCCGCGCCGCCGAGTTTGACGCGGCCCGGGTCCTGCAGCTGCTGCCGGGCACGTGGTCGGTGCAGCTGCTCTGCCCGTTCCTGATGGGGGCCATGAGGGCCAGCGTCCACGCCCGGAGGACCACTCAGGTGGCTATGGGCCTGGCCAAGTCCGAAAACTTGATCTACAAGTATGACAAGGTGAGAGCCCGGCCCTCTCGGGCGAGACGTGTGATTTCAGGTCGGTTTTACCCGTGGAAAAATAGTCCTTGTCCGTTTCTTCTCTGTAACTTCAACACACGTGATTTCTTCACACAGACACAGGTGTGCGAGCCCAGGCGGGAGCCGGGCCGGCAGGTGTACGGTTGGGGCAGCTTCCCGCCCCTTTTAGACACTGACGGTCCGCAGAGCCGCGCTCCGGGCCCTGGTCCACGCTGCACGTCACGGTGTCACTGCATCCGCACAGCGCTTCCGGGCACAATTGCGTCCCCGTCACAGAAGGGGGGCAGGGGCGCCAGGAGGTGACACAGGACACAGGATCCCGGCTGTGGACTGCAGGCCGATGCAGAGCCGCACGTTCCCCATCTCTGTCTCCTGGGCTTGCTGTGACTAATGATAACAAATCCCACAGGCCGGGGGCTCAGACGACACGCATCCAGTTCTCACCGTCTGGGGGCTGGGAGCCCGAGATCCAGGAGCCAACAGATTCGGGGCCTGGTGAGGCCCCCCTCTCACTGAGCTCACGGGGCCGGGAGCCAGCGCTGGTTCCTTCCTCCTCCATAAGGGCCCTGAGGCCGTCCTGCGGCCCCACCTCCAAACACCATCCCACTGGGGGTCAGGGCCTCAACGTTTGGTGAGAGATACAGGCATTCAGTCCATAACATCCCCAAGCTCATCCAGAGGAGGCTTCTCTCTGGTGAGGCCCAGACGCCCTGCAGCCAGCTGGGTGTCCTTCCAGAGCAGGAATCCGCCATGTTCCTCCCACTGGGAAGCCTTCATTGACTCCCCAGTGGAGAAGCCGAGGCCGGCAAGATTCAGCCTCCCTCCTCTGGCCTGTCCCCGCCCGTCCCAGGGAGCTCAGAACCTCCCAATGGACTTGCCGTTTCGTACGTACGGCCTTTGAATCCACTGTTTCCTCTGCCTGAGACGGCTCACCTCTTCCTTTTGTGCCTGGTGAACGCCCACTCGAAACCCCGCCTAAGTCTTTCCTTTGTGAAACCTTCCCATCCCTTGAAGCAGATGGGTGCCCCGCGTGCCGACTCACGTGCTGCATCCGTAGCTGTCCCCTTGCCTGTTAGGCTTTGGGTTCTCTGACGGCAGGAACTTCCTTTACTGATCTCGGTATTCCTGAGCCAACCTGGCATCTTGAAGGCATTGAATGTTTGTTGAATGACTAAAGAAACTAACGAGTAGGGTGAATTCACTAAGCCGACACTCTGTCCGGCCACTAGGCTGACTCGCTGGGCTGATTCACACACATTGCAGAAACGCTTTTAGCTTGCAGAACTCGTCCTGTTTATCGGACAAGAAATAATAAAGTTTTGTTAGTTTTGTTAGTTACATTTAAAGAAAGGAAATGACGTTTCCTAGGGCCGGTCAGGAATGTGCCAGGGATCAGCCCCGTGGGTTTGACCCAGTCTCTTATTTGGGCCTTAACTTTTCTTGTTTGCGAACGAGGGAAGCAGGGAATTCGATAGCTTTCACGGTCTTGTCGGCTCTAACGCCCCGTGATTCTGCAATAGGCCTTGCTTGAATAGATCAGAGCTCAGAGCATCTTTGAAAGAAGATCTTGGTGAGAACTTCCTCCGCCAGACAAGCAGCACTTACTTTTGTAAAATAAGAAGGCAGTTTTGTAGCTTTTTTGACTTTTCCAGTTCCAGAGGATGTTTTTGTTTATTTTCACTGCTGATACTCTGTTTCGAGAAATTGATATTAAAGCTGTTCTCACCAGTGATAAAACAACCCATGGGGTAATGCGTGTCAGCTCTGAGAACCGGTGTCACTTACATCCCAGGCGTCCCTGTCTTTGTTTCTTTTTGCAGATGAAGCTGAAAGGAAGCTCAGTTCGGCTCTCAGACAAAAAGCTTTGCCAGATGTGCCAAAACCCCTTCTGCGAGCCTGTGTTTGTTAGGTATCCCAGCGGTGGTCTCGTCCACACCCACTGTGCGGCTGGCAGGCACACGAACCCCAGCTCCCCCAGCCCCGGGGCTCGGACTTGAAGAGGCTGGGCCGAGGGCTTCTTACCAAGCTGGCTGGGTGCACAGAGCAGGAAGCCGCGTCAGCCGTCCTCGGGTGCTGGGGGGCTTCGGTCCGTGGGAAATGGGATGCGGCCGAGCCCCTGCATTGGATGGAAATGGATAATCCCCAAAATAGAGACATGCCAGATTCACCCGTCCAGGGACATCGCCACCCAAAACAGATGTCTGCTCTGAAAGGAAATGAGCCTTCCTGTGCCACCCGGACAAACCAGACCCCGCACCCTGAGCCCCGATCTGTAGACACGTATTTGCACTGGAAACGTTTGCTCCGGTGGCACGGAGGGGACCGCGTCCTGGCGGGCGAGCGGCCAGGGCGCAGAGCTCTCCATCATCACCGCCTGGCCACCCTGCGGGCTCTGCCTTTGCCCTGAGGGACAGCTGACCCCAGGGAGGTATCTTTGTTCCTTCCCACTTCCCATCTGGCTTCCAACCCCTAAAAGATCTGCCTGGGTACCCAGGCCCTCCCTTTGGGGTAAATTTCTTCGCTTCTGGCTGCCCCGCAAGTGAAGGCCCCGAGAAGCTGTGACGCGCCAGAAGGAACTGCTCGCAGGTCTGGAGCCGCCGGTGGGGACAGGAGCGCACGGCGCGTTGCCCGCCGGTTTGTTTGTAACTCCGTGATTAACATGTTCAATTAGAACTTTTAATTTGGCGTTATATCCTCTTCGTGATCCTTCTGTCTTTTGGAAATTCACCTCCATCATGTTCATTAGGGACGTTTTTCTTTGTACCCCCCCCCCATTGATTCCTCGAGAAATTAAAAGGGAAAGGTCGTGAGCACACGCCAAGCGTGTTTTCCGGGGCGGCTGGTGGTCACCTTCACGCTGGCCAGGGCGGGCCGTGGGTGACGGCTGCCCTGCGCGACGGGGATGTCGCCCCTCCCAAGGGAGCGCCGCCCCCAGAGGAAGTCCAGGCAGGCTGCCTTACCTCTAGCACTTTACACGCCTGCCCTGCGGCTTCCTGCACACACGGGACAGTCACCTCCCCGCATCACAGACCCCGCGTCCATTCCGCGTCTCTGTCCAGCATTGCGGAGAAGCTGACGCTGTTACTTCACTGCCCTCTTCTGAATTTCTTCCTGGTGATTATCGACTCTATCAGGGACTAAGAAGACAGATGCCGTGACGCCTGGCAAACGTGCATCAGCTCGTGCGTGTGACGAGGGGACCCCGGGATCCGGCCCCTCTCCTTCGGCCCAGGCCTTAACAGACGGGGTGGAGAGCTCATCCTCCCTTCTGTGAAAACGCTTTCTGTACTGATCACGGTCACTGTTCTCCTTCCTCTTGTGATTCCAAGGGGGTCCAGAAAGCAAAGGCATCCATGCACTCTTCCCTACTGTGTCTCGATTTCTAAAGAATAAATGAAGAAATTCTTGCAGCTCAGCCGTGTGCTGTGTAAGCTGGTGTGAATGAAAGCCCAGTCATGAGTCTTACCCTGCAGATGGCTGTGAAGGAATGGCCGTGTTACTGGGGACGTGACCATTATGATTCGTGAGTTTGGGGTTATCCCTCAGAGAACAAGCGACTAGGACACGGAAAACTGCACCTTTAAAAGCACCGTTTCTCTCCACGAGATGGGTACAATCCTGGAAAAGCCTTCGGATTGTTCCTTTCTCACTTGGGGGCACTGGTCTCTCTTTGCTCTGAACACTGATCAATATTTTGAAATGTTTGTTATCCTTTAGAATGATGGGAACGGAAGTCGAGCAGTTTTCTATCTCTACTCTAGAATCCTCTAATGCAGCAGAATTCTCTGACCCTGTGCAGAATTGTTAAAAACCTTTCCTTTCTCTAACTCCCACAAGGCCCTTTTCTCAAATCATATTTTTTAAAAGAAATACGTGGTTCTTTCTAAAGACCTGCTCTCTTGTGATTGTACCATTGGTTAGAGGAATTAGAACCATCACTCGGCCCTTGTCCCCCTAGGTCGCTTCGATGTCACCATCCTAGTTAAAATAGCACGAACTGGACTCAGCTGACATTCGTATTCTCTGGGGAAGACTCTTTAATTTCACGAGCTGGTTATCTGCTGTCGCTTATCCGGTATCCGGTATCCACGTGGGAGTGGCACGTGGGCTATGGAGCCATGAGCCCGCGCTCAGAGATGGAAGGCCCGGGCCTGAGCCCTGCTTGCAGTGGGGCTCCAGGGGCCCTGGGTACCACCCTTAGAGTCACTGCCTGTCACACAGCCGGGGTAACCTGGGCTTCCCCCTTGCTTGCCTATGGAAACCTGGTCCTTTCAACTTTACCCTTTGCCCCTGGTTGGATCCCAAATACACAAGGTGTACAAATGTAAACTTGTTGATTTTATTAAAATTCTTTTGATTCTTTGTCCCTACTGTAATTGTTTTTTAAATAAAAGTTATCTTGGTGATGTGATGCTTTCTGCTGCATGGCACCTATAGCCCAAGGGGCCATACAACTTAGTCATCTGCCCTGGTGGTGCCTTCCAGCTCCTGCAGGGACTTGCATTGGTCGTTCCTCAAATCCTTTGGTGTTGCTTCACTACGTTTTAATTTACGTTTAATTACGGTGTAATTTACTGGTGTAATTTCCAGGTATCTGGTGTTTGTACAAATACTAGAAAATACGTTGCTTTATAGCAGCTGACAGAGAAGCTCAGCCATTCCCAACCCGCCTCGGCCGTGCCAGGGTGCACACCCACCGGGCCAGGAGCTGAGGGGCTAAAAGACACCAAGAGCTGTACGCAAGGTGCTAAGGGGGCAGTTTTCCTTTTTGAATCCACGCATTCATTTATTTGTATATTCATTCATTCACTCATTCATTCATTCCACAAGTATATAGTGGAAGATGCTCTGTGCCAGACATCGTACTCCGTTCTGCAGAAAAACTGGTGAGAGACACATCTGGTCTCAGCCCTGCTGGAGGTAATGACAGCCCCGGGGGACAAATGCCAGAGGACGTGCAGTGCTGGTGGACCAGATGCACGGAGTTGGAGGGAGAGTGCTGCACTCAGGGTGGGGGGGTGAGCTGGCTTATGGCCCCGTGGGGATGGAGAGAAAGAGGATCCAATGACTCTGCAGCTCGGGAAGGCAGCAGGGGACAGTGACAGATGAGGCTGGAGGCCGAGGCTTTATCCCAGTTCTGGGCAGAAGAGAAACACGGGTGTCTGTGCCGTAGAGAGACCAGAAGTTCCCCCACCAGGGGCAGCCTCAGCCAGCGTGTCCATCTGGTATTGGGTCCATTCATCTTGGTCTTTACACGGTTTTTAATTATATGGGAAAGGAGTCCCGCCCCCCCAGAAAGAAACAGAATGTTGTGGCCAGTTTATTTGGAGAGTCCCTTGTATTAAATTATAGTACAGGGAGGGCTTCCCTGGTGGTGCAGGGGTTAAGAATCCGCCTGCCAATGCAGGGGACACGGGTTCGAGCCCTGGTCCGGGAAGATCCCACATGCCGCGGAGCAACTAAGCCCGTGCGCCACAACTACTGAGCCTGCGCTCCAGAGCCCCGCGAGCCACAGCTACTGAGTCTGCGCGGCACAACTACTGAAGCCCACGCTCCTAGAGCCTGTGCTCCACAACAAGAGAAGCCACCGCAATGAGAAACCCGCGCACCACAACGAAGAGTAGCCCCCGCTCGCTATTAGAGAAAGCCCGCGCGCAGCAACGGAGATCCAATGCAGCCAAAAATAAGGTAAATTAATTAAATAAATAAAAATTAAAAAAAAAATTTAAATAAAATATAGTACATGGATAAAAAATTGGAGGTATAGTAAGGCCAACAGATCAGGAGACAATTGCCACTGAAAAGATAGTTTTTGTACTCACGGATCCCGGAGACCCTCCTCACAGGGGAGGGGGCACACCAGCCACATGGGGAAGCACCAGGGCCAGGCAGGAGGCACAGGGCGGGTCGGGGAACGTGGGCAGGAGCCTTTATCGTGGCTTCCAAGGGAAGGAAGGGGTGAGGCAGCTGGGCAGGCTTGGGGCTGGCGAGTTGGAATGATATCCATGGGCTCTGGGCCCAGCGGCTGCCCCTGGCTGGCTGGCCCTGGCCCTGGGGGATTAGAGCAGGCGGATAGCAGCTCGGGGTGTGAGCACTCACAGAGGAGGCGGTGGGGTGTGGGCGCTGCTTGGGCTGCTTTGTATTTGAAGGGGCGCTCGCGGGCGAATGGTTCACTGTCCCCAGGAGCCAGCCAGTCCTGGGAGCGGCAACCTCTCCAGGGTCAGCCAGGGCCCGGATGTCAAAGCATCAGAATACAGAAAATCAAAGACGTGGTTAATACAGATGTTCGATTAAACCACTGGGGTGGCCACATTGTACTCTGCTTCCCAGGACAGAGAATTGAACGTGACGAGTTTAACGTACTTCTAACAGCAAGATAGCAAAGGCTGCCCAGAGTAGGGGATACTCATTATAGGATATTTTTTTTAATAGTGGAAAACAGAAATAAACAAAACCAAACAGGGAGTACTTAAGTAACTTAGCTTCTGGTGCAGCCGCATAATGGATGACTCCCAGCCAGCAGAAATCACTTCAAAACATGAAAAAAAAACTACCAAAGCACTAAGCTAAGTTGTGGGATAGTATGATCTAAATTTTGCAAAAGAAATACACATTTTTATATGTAAGTTATAAAGACTAGAATATCTTTACTTTTCTTTATGAGTTTGGGTAAAAAGAAAGTTTTCACTTCTACAAGGAGCAAATTACCTCTATAATACAAAATAATCAATAGATATGATTTTTAAAACTTGTCTAAGACTAGGGAACATTTATTCCTAAGGATGGAAAGTACTCCATTCTCTTACAGAATCTAAATCTGAACTTTAAGGTATAGCATCACCTCATGTCTAGTTAAGAACTTACCCATATCTGCTTATTGCATCATTTGAGAAGGAAAGATTCGAGGAAAACAGAGCAGGGGGCCGGGGAGTGAAGAGGATCTGGGGGAAGAAGAGGGTCTGCAGGTTCACACGAAGGTATAATGGAGATTTAGACTCTGGGGACAAAAACCTGGTGGAACCTCTCACTTTGGAGAGCGTCTGAGCGGACGCATCTCAGTGGTCCCAGGGCTCCCCGCCAGGGAAAGCAGTTCCTAGCAGCCTGGACTGCCTGCTTCCTGAGAGGCCCGGCAAATCCCGTGACAATCGAAGCCTTGGGGAGACAGAGCCTCCTGCTCGCCACAGTGTTTCTCCCTTCACGCCTTGAAAGCAAATTACGCTTTGCACTTTTCCATATGCATTTATAAAGTTATTCAGTCCTGTTTGTCTTTTATGGTGAGGTGAGTGACCCTTTCTTCATGGTTTAATAAAACATCCGAAGTCTTCATGACACCACAGCAAAGCACGGCCAGGAGGGGAGACTGCAGCAGCATTTCAATGAGGGAGGAAATGAGAAATGAGTCCCCAAAGGACACTTAATAAGGAACAGCAAACCTGTCTTTTCAAAAATGCTTCTGGAAATGAGCTTGGCTGTTTTTTTTCCGGCTGGATGGTTGGCAAAGGGACAGCAGCTGCCAGAGGCAGCAGGAGAGAGCGCTGGGGAGCTGGAACACGCAGATCCGTGCAAGGGACCGGCCTTATTACCCCGGCCCTGGGGATGGTCAGACGTTTACCTGGACACCTCCAGGCTGAGCTGGCATAGCAGCAGCCTCGGATTCCTGGTTGCAGAAGGTAACATTCTGGTGACACCTGTGTGTTTCTCATACAGGTGAGCTCTTTCTGTTCCTATCCGACTAAGTAGGAAAAACCCCTCTGTGCTGCAGCCCCTCCCTGGTTTCCTCTTAGCCAGGCACGCTGGCACCTCTCCTATTCTTAGATCACCTCGCCCCCGGCTCCTCCAGGAGGAAAGGGCACAGGGCGGAAGGTAAACCGAGGCTGTCTGCTACAGTGCCCTTGCCCGCCCGCCCCAAATAATGTGCGTGCACGCACACACACCATGCTATTGTGTTCCAACATCCTTTCATTCTTACACAATCCAGATGTAACCACCCCTAGGGTCCCCAGCCCTGTTTTCTTGAGCTGCCCAATCGCCATGGCCTGGCCCCGGCCCTCCTTCTGCAGGTCCACCTTGCCATCAGCAAACGGTCTGCACCTTCCAATAGGCGAAGCTTTGAAAGTATACTCTTTCCTTAAACATAATCAAATTCTTGGCAGACTCAGTCTCAATCGCTGTTGATTGCGGTTTTAAATTATAAGTTTTTTTTTTATCTTGGCAAAAGTCATCTCTTTGTGGCTGCAAATTTTCAAACACCTATTGTGCCTAAAAGGTTAAATGTGGCGACTCTCTTCTCAGCCCAGTCATCAACGCATATGCAATTTCTGTGTCTGGACGCACATCCCCAGGCGCTGGGGGTTAGAGGTAAAGAGAGAGGTACCATCTTGGGTTGATTGTGTTTATCTTACATTGAGAAGAGGCTCAGTTATGAAATTTGTACTTAGGACTTAAGAATGTGCGTGCTAAGGTCGCTCGTTTTTCAAAATCGTGCAGTCTTGGCAGAGACTGCTGGCAGTCCCCCACCTCCTCCTCTCCTGTGCTGAGAGAGGCTTGACTGGACACGTGGGCACCTGACTAGGGACTCAGTCTCCCAGCCTCCTCTGCAGCTGGCGTGATCATGTGACTCATCCCCCAGCCTCCTTTGCAGCTGGCGTGATCATGTGACTCATCCCCCAGCCTCCTTTGCAGCTGGCGTGATCATGTGACTGGGCTCTGGACCAGGGGAGACCAGGAAAGACCAGGGGAGTGTGGATGTGCCTGCACACTTTCGCCTCCTGAGGAGCCAGGACACCGACCTGGCTGCGGCCTGCACTGACCACAGAGATGAGGACGGTGCCCCAGGGACAATGCACACCGAGATGGGCGGAGCCTGAGTCCCGAACAACCCGGTGGGTAGGGAGCCCACCTCACAGCTGGACTTCCGTGAGAGTGGGCGGGGTTATTTTTTAAAGTTAGCGCTGGGGGGGTCGGTTACAGCAGCCCTGCCCATTTCCCCTAGCCCACTGCCTCCCCACCGGCCTCCCTCCCGCCTGCATCCCAGCATTCCCGGTTCCGCCACCCAGCTGTCTGCGTACCTTAGAACCACCGAGAACAGTGGGGGTGTGGCCTCAGGCTGTTTCTCCAGCCTGGGAATAGGGTGGCACTACCCACCCACCCCTACCCCTAGTAGCCCAGGGAGGCTGACTCACAGCCCTGGGAGCGTTTTGAGCGGAATGAAGTGGTCATTTCAGGCCATCGAGTCCATGCTCCTGGCTTCAGTAGCTGTTGTGTTCTTGTCAGCCGACCCTAAAATCTTACAAGCACATGAAGATAAGGAAAGGGCAGGACAGCCAGTTTCTGAAACACATTTTTACCCTTGCCCCAAGCGGACAAAGCTGGGACGTAAGCAGGTTGACAGTACAACCCTAGCGATTACTGCCCCGTTATATCCAGCCCAGGCGTGGGACTAGATCCTCATATACGTTATGTCATGTGTTTCTCTCGGGGGCCTCTGGCTGGGAGTGTCTCCCTCATTTAGGAGGCCAGGAAGCTGGACACGGAATCACTTGCTGGAGGCAAGGCTGCTGACTGTGTGAGCAAGGGGAACATAGCAACGTCGGAAATACTTAACATGGCAGATTTTTAGTCCCCCAAAAAGCGTGTACTGTAAATCATGTCAGGGGAAACTACGCCAGGGCTCAGAGTAGCCAAGTAGGAATTGATCTAGATTTTGCTCTTCATCTTGGTTGTCAGAATGTCCTAGAGAACCTTTGCCTTTATTTCACCCCAACAGCAGGGGGCCAAGAGTCATGATGACAAAGTAGTGGATTTTCCCGGGTGGTGAGAATTAGGATGACACTTCTGAGACTTACGGTGTCTCGTTTTCTGAGGCAAGGCTCTCCCACGGGCCGTCACCACCACAGTCACTGCCCAGGACCCCACAGAAACAATTCAGCGCCCAGGGTTTGGCGGAAGTCCAGGGTCAGAGAGAAGATGAAAACATAATACAGAGAAGCAGTGGTCGCCCTGCAGGCATCAGGGAAGGAGACAAGAACTTGCTATTTATGTGGTATTTTAAGAAGTTCCTTGAAGGCCCAGCGAGACTGGAGAGAATCAGGAAGTCGGCAGAGTGAAAGTCAGAGGTGAAACTCACTGTCTGGAATTATCTAGCAGGGTGGGGAGCTTCTAAAAATGTGGGCGCCCTGCTGTGACCCTCCCACTGGGCAGTCTCCCATTGTCATCAGTAATGACCTTTAGTCATTGCAGCTCGGCTAGTGGCTTACAGGTTCTGGACCAGACTTCCCGAAGTGGGTGTATCTTAGGAGGTGTCCGACCCCAGATTCTTGGTGTACTAGTCATGGCTCTGGTGCTAATTTTGGCAAGAAACACAGTCTTTTTTTTTTTTTTTTTTAAATCAGCGGCGATATTATTTATTTATTTATTTATTTATTTATTTATTTATTTATGTCTGTGTTGGGTCTTTGTTTCTGTGCGAGGGCTTTCTCTAGTTGCGGCAAGAGGGGGCCACTCTTCATCGCGGTGCGCAGGCTTCTCACTGTCGCGGCCTCTCTTATTGTGGAGCACAGGCTCCAGACGCGCAGGCTCAGTAGTTGTGGCTCACGGGCCCAGTTGCTCCGCGGCATGTGGGATCTTCCCAGACCAGGGAGCGAACCCGTGTCTCCTGCGTTGGCAGGCAGACTCCCAACCACTGCGCCACCAGGGAAGCCCAGAAACACAGTCTTATGCACCGAAAGAGCAATAATACTTTACTTAAAATATATACAAAATTATTACTTTGAAACATATATTACTATCCAACATACATCAAATAACGCTGATTGATGTACGTTTTGGTCCCTTCGTTCGTTCAGTTTTGTGACTTCTCTTTTACACGAGGCTCCTATAGAACGTTCTCTTACATGCCCGCCGGAGGGGAGGTCCCCAGAGGCCTGGTCCCCGTGGTGGTCTGGCTGTGCAGCTCTGCCTCGCGGCGGGCACTCGGGACACAGAAGTGAGGGGACCCACCTCAGTCAGTCACATGCCACTAACCATCTTCAACCAAACTCTGTGCCTCTCCTCTCTCCTCTCCTCTCTCTCCCTCCCACTCACTCTAGGTATACAATGGTCTGGGGGGTCTGGGCCTGGGTGTAAAAGGAGGGTGAAGTTGGTGAGAAAAAGTGCCAATTATTTTCTGGAAAAGCCCTCGTCTGGACTTAGGTTAATGTGAATTATGTTATCTTTCTTTTTTGCTTCTGTCACAGGAGGAAAGCATGGGAATGGGGAGCTGGTCTCTTCATACAACCTTGGAAAGGAAAGGAGAAGAAAAACACAAAGGGGAGCGTGTGTGTGTGTTACCGTTATCCTGAGATAAATCAGACACGTGCCTTTGGGCCCAAACGGGCATGACCCATCATGGTCCCCTCCAGTGCCTTGCATCTCGTAGGCACTTAATGAATGCTCACTGCATGGATGGATAAACGAAGGCAGGGGATCTGGTGACTACAAGTGGAAAACATGCACATGGCAGGGACCTCGGCAGGGATGTGGGAGACCCTCTAGGCCTGCTTCCTCGCTTGGCAGATGGGGAAACTGAGGCCCAGAGAAGTGGGGGTGAAACGAGCAAGGTCACGTGACTACTTCCTGATGGAGTTAGACTTAGAACCATATTTTCTACATTTATCCTTAAATTTCCCACTCTCTTCAGGTCTGAAGCTGTAAAGAGAGCTCCGTGGACTCGACCATGTGCCCTGACCTCAGGAAAGTCACCTCCCCCATCAGAAGCTCCCAGTGGTAAAGGAGGCCCTGGGTGTAGAGGCCGGGCGTACGAGACAAGCAGCAGGTCCCCTCTTGGCAGCTGCCCTCCTGGGATCCCAATCCTGCCTGGGCTGGGGGACCAAGGTCCCGGGGAGGTCGCCCCGACGGCAGCGGTCAGACCCCTGCGGCCCTGAGTGAGGTAGAGGAACACAGAGGTCAGTGGGAGTGGGTCGTTGCGTCCCCGCCGCAGGTCCTGGGACGGGGTGAAGCGGCAGCCTCAGCGCGTCGAGAGGAACATGTAGACAGACCCCCGACCGCTTCTGGGGCTGAAAGCAAGTCGCTCCAAGTACTTGCTGAAAAGATGGGTCACAGGAGAAGGAGTGTGGTTCCTACTCACGGGGACAGACGGAATGAGGACAAGGGGGGCCCGGGGGCCAGAGGTGAGAGAGAGGGAAGGGGCAGGGGCTGTCACGGCAGGCAGGGAGGTGACAGGCTTCAGGGTGAGGGTCCAGGTGGGCCGGTCCAGGGAGGAGGGTTGAGGATGTGCGCTGGGGTGGGCTTGTCATTTCAGCCGAGCTGCCCCCGAACATTCTCTGGGCTTCAAGCCACCAAGGCCTCCCACGTGTCACACGGGGGCAGCTGAAAAGCCCAGGGGCCCCTCTGCTTCCCGCGTGATTTTGGTTTATAGAACGGACGATTCGGCATCGTCCAAATGCACGTCTGACCACTGTAAAGAACCTGGCATGTGTCCACGACGTGTGCCACAGACACAAACGCCTCTGAAGAACGCTGGCGCCCAGCACACTGACTGAGGACCCAGAGATGAACCTCCTCGGGTTCCTCGCGTCAGAACATGGCACCACGGCTGTCTCCAAGGCAGGTCTTGAGAGAGCTCTTTAGACCTCCTGCCCCGCAGCCAACCTCCCTCCCTGCTCCCGTCGCCTCCCTAACGCTGGGCCCGACTCCTCCATCACCCACCCGTGTCCCCTTTTGTCGTGACGGCCGTCCCGTTTCCATCAGACCTGCAGGGAGAAACAAAAATAATTCATCGTGCCAACCTGGGAGCCGCAGCTCACCCGGTAACAAATGAGTCCCTTTGTGCTTAAGAGCTCCCCCCCGCCCCGCCACCAAGTGCCGAGTGCACGGGAGTCCCAGGAAGCCGAGCGGGGGGGCAGGGGGCTCAGTGCCACCCCCTACACGGCGGACTGGTTTTCGGTGCACGCGTAGACGGTGCTCGGCTGGATTCGCCTCCGGATCCGCTCAGGCACTTTGGGCAGGATCTGCAAGGTCTGGGGCAGCAGCTCCAGGCAGGCCTCGCGGAACTTCTTGATTCGCCAGCAGTAGACTATGGGGTTGAAGACGGACTTGAGGTAGCTGAGCCCCAGGATGCAAGAGCTGGTGGCGTAGAACGAGGGGCCGCAGTAGAACCTCCGGCTGAACACGGACAGCAGGCTGTAGACGGAGTGCGGCAGCCAGCACAGCGAGAAGCCCACGAAGAGGATCAGGATGGTGGTGAAGGCCTTGGTTTTGAAGCTCAGGTCCAGGCTGACCTGCTGCTGCTGCTGCCGCTGGAGCCGCCTCAGACCGGCGCGGGGCAGCCACCGCAGGTCCAGGCCGTCCGACTGGTTGTGCACGCGCACGGCGTTCTTGCGCACCGTGTGCAGGATGCCCAGGTAGGAGCCGAGCATCACGGCGAAGGGCGCGAAGAAGGCGGCGCCCAGCAGCGCCAGCACGTAGGCGCGGCCGGCCGGCAGTTCGGTGTAGCCCAGCACGCACTGCGGGGCCCGCGCCGGCACCTCCACCAGCGGCCAGGCGGCCAGCGACGGGGCCGAGACGCAGAAGGACAGCGCCCAGGACGCGGCGATGATCACCTTGGCCCTGCGGGGGTTCAGCCTGTCCTGGCGCTGCACGATGATGAGGAAGCGGTCCACGCTGATGATGAGCAGGATGGCCACGCCCTCCAGGACGAAGAACCAGTAGAGCGCGGCCGAGAGACGGCAGAAGGCGTCCCCGAAGTGCCAGCGGACGGTGACGAGGGTGACGGCGGTGAAGGGCATGCAGCACACGGACAGCATGATGTCCGAGAAGGCCAGCGTGGCCAGCAGCAGGTTGATGGCGGAGCGCATGGCCGGCCTCTGGTACACGATGACGCAGACCACGGCGTTGCCGAGGAGCCCCACCACGACCATCAGCATCATAAGGACCGCCAGGGACATCCTGAGGGGCGCTGGCGGCGCGGGGGGCCCGGGGTCCGCCACGTGGCTCCCGTTGGGCAGCAGGTATTCGTGGGTCTCGATGGACGAGCGGTTACAGGCCATCGTGGAGGAAATCCTGGAGCTGGGGCAGAGGGGGGAGGGAGGGGCCTCAGCGCCTCGGGGGCTGCAGCCTTCTGCCTGCCGGCTGCATCTACCTCCCGGTTGTCTTGGATCTGGAGGGCGCTGCAAAAGCCTGGGGGAGCCTCCCTCTTTGGGAGCAACTGGCGGGGATTTGCGATTCATCAATCACAGCCTCATCATCTCCGTGACAACCGACTGTCCGCAGCTTTCTACTTGGACGCTCTCAGTGGCCTGGAGCAAAGCAGCACGAAAGAGAATGGTGTTAGACCTTCCAAGCACGGGTTGAATAGAGCAGTTTTTGCCTTTTACAGGTATTTTCAACATCAGAGTGGCGATGACTCACTTACTTACCACATGGGACAAGGCTTGGTCTTCACAAATATGCCGAGCCTTGTCACATCACCCGGGAAACCTGATTAGACCCACCTTGTGGGGGACCAGACTTTGTAATCAACATCTCCATAATCAGCATGTATTTTATAACTTGAATTATAAACAGCCTGATCCAGTGAAGCTTTGGACAAGGCAACCCCCAGTAGAAACCCAGCTCCATGAGGGCAGGGTTTTGTCTGTGTTGTTTGCTGTGTCCCCAGCGGAGAAGATGCTCAACAGAAATTTTGTGGAGTAAGTAAATGGTAGTTGATGCCGCTGCTATTTGTTTTAAGTGTGGAGTCACATGCAGTTGTAAGAAATAATCCAGCAAGATCCCATGTACCCTTCCCCCAATTTCCCGTAATGGTAACACTTTGGATAACTGTAGTGCTGCTAGAATGTTACTTTTGGAAACACTGATGAAAGGAGGACACTCTCACCCCAGATAAACCCTTTTAAAGGGTGCTATCGGGGCTTCCCTGATGGCACAGTGGTTAAGAATCCGCCTGCCAATGCAGGTGACACAGGTTCGATCCCTGGTCCAGGAAGACCACATGCCGCGGGGCAACTAAGCCCGTGCACCATAACTACTGAGCCTGCGCTCTAGAGCCCGGGAGCCACAACTACTGAGCCCGTGTGCCACATCTATTGAAGCCTGCATTCTAGAGCCCACAAGCCACAGCTATTGAGCCCGTGTGCCACGTCTACTGAAGCCCGCACGCCTAGAGCCTGTGCTGCACAACAAGAGAAGCCACCGCAATGAGAAGCCCGTGCACCGCAACGAAGATCCAACACAGCCAAAAATTAAAAAAAAAAAAAAGATGCCGTTATCTTTCATTTCGTGTTTCTTTCACGGGTGTGGCCAAGATGGTGTTCTGTAGCTCAGCCCAAAGTCAGCTTGCCTGAGCAGGTGAAATCCACCACTTTCCCATCACTGGGCGCCTCCGGAAGGCTGCTTAACCTCTGCTGGTGTTACCTTCTCGTCTGTAACATACAAATTCCATAGCTTCCCACTGACCGATGACTTGGCAGTCTGTCCACTTGAGGCTGAAAGAATGTCCTTGCAGAGGCTGGGAGACGTCGCTCCTTCTGGCATTCAGCATTGCTGGGGTCAGGTTGGAAGTGGGTTTGATTCTGTTCCTTCACAGGTGACAAGTTATTGCCTCTTGAAGGCTGGATATTTTCTTCCTGAAAAATGTTTACAAGGCAGTGTCTAGATATGAGTCTTTTCTTGTTTGTTGTGCTGGGTACTCAGTGAGCCTTTTAAATCCAAAGCCATGTGCCCCTCAACTCTGAGAAAGTTTCCTTTTTCACGTCTTTGCTAGTTTTCTCCCTTTTGATCTTTGTGGAGAATACTTAACAGGTAGGTGCTGAACCTCACTGATTGGACCTTAATTTTTCTTTTCCCTTATTTTTTTATTTATTTATTTATTTTTTTTTTGCGGTATGCGGGCCTCTCACTGCTGTGGCCTCCCCCGCTGCGGAGCACAGGCTCCGGACGCGCAGGCTCCGGACGCGCAGGCTCAGCGGCCATGGCTCACGGGCCCAGCCGCTCCGCGGCATATGGGATCCTCCCAGACCGGGGCACGAACCCGTATCCCCTGCATCGGCAGGCGGACTCTCAACCACTTGCGCCACCAGGGAGGCCCTCTTTTCCCTTATTTTTAAAAAAAATTTCATTTAAAAAATTTTTCATTGAAATATAGTTGATTTACAATGTTGTGTTCCCTTGTGTGTGTGTGTGTGTGTGTGTGTTTAATTTGTCTGCTTTGGACTCTTTTTTACACTGTGCTCTGAGGGGTTTTTTTACTTTATGTTTAGTCCTATTTATTTTCTGACTTCGGCGTCATGGTTTTTTTTTTTTTTTTTTTTCCCGATATGCGGGCCTCTCACTGTTGTGGCCTCTCCTGTTGTGGAGCACAGGCTCCGGACGCGCAGGCCCAGCAGCCATGGCTCACGGGTCCAGCCGCTCCACGGCATGCGGGATCTTGCCGGACCGGGGAACGAACCCGTGTCCCCTGCATCGGCAGGCGGACTCTCAACCACTGCGCCACCAGGGAAGCCCATGCTAGCGATCTTGAGTCCTGATCCTGCCGAGTTCCCAAGGCAGGGGGGCCACTGGGGGCAGTCTCCCACCCACCCTCTCACTGTGTGACGTGCCCGGGGGTGGTCCAGTGCGGGCCAGCCTTGCATCAGGGTGCACAGGTGTGGAGCCAGCCCCAAGCCGAGGGCTTCCCGTGCTGGGAAGAGGAGGGCTGACCTCTGGGACCATAAACCTTCATGACCGCCAAGTGCATGGTCAGTACATTCACTGCAGTCTTCTATTCTTTGCCTAAAGGAGGAGAGATAAATATCTATCACTTGACTTCACACAGGTTGGACCTCCCCTTTTAAAAAAAGTGGTTTGAGTGGGTCTCTTTTTCCAGTGCAGATGTTAAATAAGTATTTCACATAATTTGTAAGGATTATACCAACCTCATAACTCATCTTTAAGAAGTGCTGGGGCTTCCCTGGTGGCGCAGTGGTTAAGAATCTGCCTGCCAATGCAGGGGACACGGGTTCGAGCCCTGGTCTGGGAAGATCCCACATGCCGTAGAGCAACTGAGCCCGTGCACCACAACTACTGAGCCTGCACTCTAGAGCCTGCGAGCCACAACTGCTGAGCCCACGTGCCACAACTACTGAAGCCCATGCCCCACAACAAGAGAAGCTGCCACAATGAGAAGCCCGCGCACCACAATTAGAGAAAGCCTGCATGCAGCATCGAAGACTCAACACAGCCAAAAATAAATAAATTAAAATAAATAAATTAAATAAAAAAAGAAGTGCTAAGTATATAATAGGGTGTAAGAACCCAGCCCAGGATTCAGATGGATCCTACCAATGGATGATTTTATTTCTTAATTTCTCTAAGTCTTTGTTTCTTCATCTGTAAAGTGGGGATAACAACAGTGCCCTCGGGGAGGGTTATTAGGGGAAGCACAGGAGGGGACGGGCCCACAGTGCTGGGAGCACGGCAAGCAGTGCACCGAGCTAGCTGCTTATTTGTTTTCTTTTCGTACCTGAGCTTTATTGAGATACTATTGACATGTAACATATGTAAGTCTAAGGTGTACAATGTGATGATTTGATACACGTATAATATTGAGAAATGGTGACCACAATAAACTTAGTTAACAGCTCCATGCCCTCATGTAATTATCTTTTTTTTGGTGTGTATGTGGTGATGACATTTAAGATTTACCTTCTTAACAAGTTTCAAGTGTATAATACAGTCTTGTTAATTGCACTCACCATGCGGGACATTATTCACAATAGCCAAGACATGGAAACAAGCCAACTGCCCACTGGTGGATGAATGGATAAAGAAACTGTGGTGTATATATACAATGGAAGAAGCTTTAGAATTATTAACAATATATCATTTGGTATATACTTTGTTTAAAAATTACCTAAAGGTATAATACAATTTTAAAAATGTAAGAATCCAATGAACTAACAGTTTGACTAAATTTTCTTTTTACAGGCCCAATCTTTATTTCCTTTGAGAAATAAATGTTTCATAATTTCAATAAAAAGAATGTTGCAGGGGCTTCCCTGGTGGCGCAGTGGTTGAGAGTACCCCTGCCAATGCAGGGGACGCGAGTTCGTGCCCTGGTCCGGGAAGATCCCACATGCCGCGGGGCTGCTGGGCCCGTGAGCCATGGCCGCTGAGCCTGCGCATCTGGAGCCTGTGCTCTGCAGTGGGAGAGGCCACAACAGCGAGAGGCCTGCGTACTGCAAAAAAAATAAAAAACTAAAAAGAATGTTGCAGTAGAGAATGTAGGTGACTAGAGTGGCCATGGAACCAGGAGGCTGGGCAAGCAGCTTCGGGCCGCACCAGGCCCCTGGGAAAGTCCCACGAGCCATGGGGGGGAATCACGTGGGCAGTGACCAGCTTGGGCTGGTGCAGGCAGTGCCCACCAGGAACCGAAAGAACACGCGTGACCAAGTGGAGATCCCTGCCGCAGGTGGTGGTCCAGGAACGAAAGCGTTCAAAGGAGACTGGAATGGTTTCTTCTTTCCTTTACCTTCTGCCAGAGACAAACTGTGTGAGCCAGGAGAGCAGCAGACCTGTAGAAGCTTCCAAAGACACCTCAGCTGACGTTTCTCTTTTTTGGAAGCCCTCCTGCTTTCCACTTACTCATGCCTACTTCTTCCTCTGTGCCGGCAAGAAGCATCTCTTTTTCCAACTTCCCTAGAGTCGTCCTTATCACAGAGATCTCAAGTTGAAGGGCTGGGGTGACGTAGGAATCTAGGAGGCCTCAGATCACTTAGTCCTACGGCTCTGCGGGTGGCAATGTCTTGGTGATGTTAGCTCAGGTCCACCCAGCCCCTGGCGCTCCAGGTGTAGACCCTGCCTTGGCCGAGCACGCCTGGAACGAGTTCATCTCTGTGGTGGGAAGAGTCATCCAGACTCGTGGAGCCTCGGCTGTATAATCAGAGATCTAGTGTGTTACTTTATAAGTGAGAAGTATCTCTCTGCAGACGACAAATGCTTGTGTTAGCACGATACAATACTTCTGTGCCTCAGTTTTCCAATCTGTGAAATGGAGATAACTACACATCTAACCCCAGCGTTGTAAAACCATGTGCAAGACCTGGTACAAAGAAGGGCATTAGTAAATAATTAATCAACTAGTAGTTAATACATTAATCCACATCCCTCATTGTTTCAAGTTTATGGATTTCTATCTCTTGGATTAAGGAGCAAGAACCACAACAGGCATGCGTGAAGCCCTCATGGATCAAGTCCTTCTTGGAGCACAGAATAAGGGGTCACTGAGTAAAAGACACATCCCTGTGTGTCCATGTGTCTGTCAGTCCTGGCTGAGCCCTTCACCTGCTCCCTTCTCTACGCTGTAAGAGCGGATCCTCCCTACAACATAATTACGGGGGTGATTTCATGCTTAACCAAAGGAACAGATGGTGCAAGGAATTTTTTTTTTAATGTGTGTCTTGAGGTTGAATCAGATTAAAATTGTTTGGGCTTCTGGGCAACAACTTGTCTCAGATATTTTAATTTAGCGTTTTGGTCACAGGCCTGTTGCTAATATCCAAATCAACAGCACTTTTCTTACCAAGCGCTCGGGCACACTAAAGATCAAAGTGAGAGGTAACAGGCGAACAGGAAATGTTCCAGTACCTTCTTTAGTCTGACCCAGCATGACTGCGGTTTTCACTCGGAGGGGTGGGATCCTGATGGGAATTACAAGCCGAGGAAGAAGCGAGTCGGGAACGGAACCGTTTCGAGGTACTTACTGTAGTTCCCATGCCATCAACCCCACCTTGGAGCTGGGCGGTCATGCAGGTGTTGAAGATAAATAAGCATCTTGAACTGAGGTTTCATTTATGAGCTAAGGGGAAGAGACCAGCCTGTGCTGTGGTAGGATCAGAGCAAGAGTGAACGCAGTTTCTTGTCCGTAATGCTGACGAGCATAGAGAAAAGACAAACAGTGCTTCCACCGAACCAACCACGATGAGATGCAGAGAACCCTTAGGTGAGAGCACACCTTCCAGTAGGTGAAGGGTGGAGGGTGATCATCTGTGAGGGTGAGGGCAGGTGTCTTTCTCTGCTCCGTAAGCATGACAGCTCTGCGGGGGACCACCTGGTGGTACCCTGGGGGGTTACCTGGGCCAGGGGCAGCCGCAGGATGCTGCGAGGCCCTGGGACCTGCCCTGCCTGCCTCCCTCCCTCCCTCCCTCCCTCCTTCCTTCCTCCCTCCCTCCCTCCCTCCTTCTCTCTCTCCCTCCCCTCCCATCCCCTTCTCCTCTCTATCTGTGTGTGTCTGTCCGTCTCTTTTCTAGCTTTTAAAACTTTTTATGATGGTACATTGCAAACCTATAGAAAAGTAGAAAAATTAGTATAACAGAGCCCCATTTGGCCAAGCTTTTGAGATGTGTTTTCCCCATTTCCTTCCATTGAAATGGGAGCAGCTCTGCATGTCCTTGTCACCAAACACCTCCTGTCCTGGCTTTTTAAAAAATATTATTTTATTTATTATTTTTGGCTGCGTTGGGTCTTTGTTGCTGTGCACGGGCTTTCTCTAGTTGTGGCGAGCAGGGGCTACTCTTCTTGCGGAGCACGGGCTCTAGGTGCGCAGGCTTCAGTAGTTGAGGCATGTGGGCTTCAGTCGTTGTGGCTTGCGGGCTCAGTAGTTGTGTCTCGAGGGCTCAGTAGCTGTGGCTCACAGGCTCTAGAGCGCAGGCTCAGTAGTTGTGGCACATGGACTTAGTTGCTCCGCGGCATGTGGGATCTTCCCGGACCAGGGCTCGAACCCGTGTCCCCTGCATGGCAGGCGGATTCTCAACTGCTGCGCCACCAGGGAAGCCCCTGTCATGGCTTTTGTTTCCAATGTAAAACCCGGAGATTCTGCTGGGTTTTCTTGGAGAGAGGAGAGCAGGCTGAGAGGCAGAGGAGTGTCCTGATAGACAAGGAGAGGAACGCCAGCCCAGGAGAGGTTCCTAGGGGACAGGGCCGGTGGGGAGTGGGTACACAGAGGGCTAGGGGTTCTAGAACCTCTCCGAGCTGCTCCAAGGATTTGACTGTCCTAGTAACGATGGTCCTGCAGCCAGAGATCAGGCCCTGATAGGATGTCACTGACTGTATTGCAAACGTGTAGTTTCAGGTAACAGATCTCCTCTTAGCTGATAACATGCAGCTCTGAGTTGATGGGAAGGGACAAAGTCTGAAATGTTCTTCTTCCTTTTCCATTTTCAAAGTCCGACATGAAGAGACCATCCAGGCTGTAACCTGAGATGGAGCTCGCTAGAACCCAGAGCGGGAGGGAACGCAGTGTGCAGTCAGAAGCCCCTGGACCAGGCGGAGGGTTGCTGGGAGGGCAGCAGGGCAGGGCAGAGGGTAAAGCTGAGCCAGGGGAAGACTTGCTGGCAACTAGGAGGTTAAGCACCAGCAACCTCCACAGGTTCTCAGTGGAGGCTCTTAGCTCTTTCCTTCTTGCCCCTAAAGCAGAATGGCCTGAAGGCAGGTCCACATGGAAGCAGCAAGGCGCCTCATCACCTGTGTTGTCTGAAACATATAACGCACAACCTCAACGTTGAGAGTTAGGTTTTATTTGGCGGACAAAACTGAGGACTTAAGCCCGGGACACAGCATCTCAGATCACTCCGAGGGACGGCTCCGAAGAGGCAAGGGGCGGGGGTGGGGGTGGGGGCCAGGATATATGGGAGTTTTTGCAACACAGACCAGGTAGTTGGAACATCAGAGGATTACTGTTAATTAAAGAAAACCAGACATCTCAAGTGAGGGAATTTAGCGCTTTTCTCTGTATGGGAAGATGCAAGAGTCTTAACTCACTGAATTCATTCCTTTGATGTGCACCGCAGCCATCTGGGGCCAGTATCCTGTGCTTTCTCATCCTGAGTCTCCTCAGGGTGCACCTTGCGGGTGGCTGCAGTCTGATGGCTGCTAGATGGGGGGCATCCTGTTTCTATCCTGAGTTCCCTCAGGGCTCACCATTGGGGCAGCTGCAGTGTGATGGCTTGATGGCTGCAGCATCCTTTGTTTACTGATAGGGCAGGTGGTACTTGTAGTTCACACGTTTGAGGTCGGTGCAGCCCAGAAAGCCCGCGTCACTGTTGGGTGTTCAGGGAAATGACGGCCCCTCCCCGCATGATGGCCACAGCAGCTGTTCCCCCATCTTCAGGCCCCACCTTCCATCTTCTCGCGGCTCCTCTGTGCATCTCTGTGTCCTCTGAGCAAAGGCGGGCGCTGGCCTTCCTGGGGCTGTGCTCTGGGTGCCTGGAGAGTGTCCCTGGGGCAGGACCACCGCCCACTTCGAAGAACAAACCCTCAACGCACTGGGCCGGAGACCAAGCCCTTCTTAGGGAACTGTTTTCCAGAAATACTAAAGTCAAGTACTCACTACACACAGGCACATCTACATTTCACTTCACAGACTTAGAAATATGTATTTAATCTCCAATAGAATTTGCCGTCTCTTCTGGTGGGAAAGTTGGCAGACTCTTTCTCTGAAGTTGTGGTTATTGCTTCAGGTAACCACTTGCCATCTGAGATACTGGACTTTTAATTCTTACTACGGAAAAACACAGTGGTTCACGAACACCCAACCTAGGGATGAAGTCGGTTTGGGCAGCTGGAGAAGTTTGCTGTGGAAACAGCTTGACTCTGTCCTTACCTGCAGCCACGTCACCTGCCTTTTTGATACAGACTCTCAAACAGATGGCATATTCCAATTTGAATAACTTTATTGGCAATGAAAACATATGCAAGAGCTGCCAAAAGTAATTCATCAATAGCTGTGCTTAGAAACAGGTGTCAGGCTACGTGTCTCAACTTTTAAGAAAAGTGAGCTGAGAGAGACCAGATTGTTTGATTTCTCAAGTCAGGCAAGGCTCCTGGGGGACAGTTTTTCAAATAGAACAGAATCGGGGAGCCTTTTAAGGAAGCACATCTTTACTGACTATTTTTAGCAACACCTGAAATGTATTGTGTGCGCGTTACTGCTGGCTAGGCTCCGTCCTAGCTCGGTGCTTCTCTGAACCTGCATCAGCGTCACATAGGAGTTTGTTAAAAATGCAGATTATCAGGGCCGCCCAGACCTACTGAGTCAGAACCCTGGGGATGGGGCCCAGGAAGCTGTGTTTGAACCAGCGCCCCAGGGGGTTTGCAGTTCTCAGTTGTGGGAGCTACTGACACAGCCTACCCCCTGGAACCGTGCCATTGACTCGGTTTTACAGACAGAAGCTCTTGACCTAGAAATTCATAAAAAGACACACCTGCCTTGGGACCCAGGAGGACTGGTTTAACCCTGTGCCACTTCCATAAGATGTAAGTGAGAGTTCACGGCAGTCTTTTTTTTTTTTTTTTTTTTTTTTTGCTGTACGCGGGCCTCTCCCCGCTGTGGCCTCTCCCGTTGCGGAGCACAGGCTCCGGACGCGCAGGCTCAACGGCCATGACTCACGGGCCCAGCCGCTCTGCGGCACGTGGGATCTTCCCGGACCGGGGCACGAACCCATGTCCCGTGCATCGGCAGGCGGACTCTCAACCACTGCATCACCAGGGAAGCCCCACAGCAGTCTTTTATATTTGCAACAAGTTAGTATTTCGGGGCAAGAGCAACAGAAACAGAAGAAGGGAGGAAAGTGGCTCAGAGGCTCTGTAGGACCAGCATGGCAGCCGTGGACAGGCCCCAGGACCCCGGCCGCCCTCGGGCACGTACGACCTGCACAGGTGAGCCCTCACAGGTGCTTCTGGAGTGATGTGGGTGAGTTCTCCTTGTCCCCCCAAAGTTAAACTCTGCTGGCTGGAGAGAATGTAGGATTCAACGCTACACTGGCAGGAGACGCAGGGTAGCACCGGGATTCGGCCGCTGTCCACTCTGTTGAATCCGCGGTGCCACCCCCATGATACATACAGAAAACATCCATAGGGCCCCGTGGAGTGACCAGGCTTGGGGCCTGAGAGGGTTAAAGCCTTGACATGCCCGCAGCCCATCCTACGGAACTAGCCTTCAGGATTCTATGAGTAAGACGGGGGCTGAGACAGACTGAATTTTTGCTCTGACCAAAGAAACAGTAACAACACCTAGTATCTGGATAAAACTTTAAAATATTCAAAATGTTCCCCGAATGTGCTCATTTCCTTCTCACAGCCACCCGATGATATGTTAATATTCCCATTTACGGATGAGGAAACAATCAGTACATGAAGTGATTTGCTTGAGGTGATACAAGTGGGCAGAGGGGCTCCGGTCACTTCTCGCCTCATCTCAGGCCCTGATGCTTTCTCTGTCCTGGGGGCCCGCGCAGTGGTACCCACTCAGGGTGCAGGTGGGTTTCATCGTGTGGACAAATTCCTTTCTACAGACTCAGATGCCGAGTCGGATACACTGACTGCCCACACTTGCTCTAGTTATGAGAAAGAATAGCTGGTAATATAAGTCCTGAAAAGTCCAAAGAACCCACCCAACCTTCACCAAATACCTGTTTTTTGCATCTTTATGTTCCCCTCTTTCTTTAGAAGAGGCCGAAGCATATGGCTCACGTAGGGACCTTAGTTTCCAAGTGAATCCCTGAAAATTGTATTTGTGCATGTCACTGTTAAAAGGCAACTTCCCCCCCGCCTTTTTTGTTTTTGCGGTACGCGGGCCTCTCACTGTTGTGGCCTCTCCCGTTGCGGAGCACAGGTTCCGGACACGCAGGCTCAGCAGCCATGGCTCACAGGCCCAGCCGCTCCGCGGCATGTGGGATCCTCCCGGACTGGGGCACGAACCCATGTCCCCTGCATCGGCAGGCGGACTCTCAACCGCTGCGCCACCAGGGAAGCCCTTTTCCCCCTTTCTGAACTAGTTTAGAGGTGGTGTGTCTAAGGTGGAGTTTTTAAAGTCCCGGAATCACGTATGAAGATTTTGCTAGAGGCACAAAGCCTACGGTGCTTGTTTAAAAATAGTTTGATGTTTTAATGAAATCTGAGACACTTAGCACTTTTTCAAGATGCTAAAAAATAAGACCTGCCAAGGTCAAGTTTCTCCAGGTAGATATGTGATGTCCCAAGCAGCCTGTATGGGGTTCCAAGACAGCCCACCCTGGGGCTCCCAGTGCAACTGCAGCTCCTTTAAATTCGAGAAACCCCGGGTGCCAGCCCCTCAGACTTCTCAGCCTTGCAGCCTGGCTGCTTTGCAAAACCTTTTCCCTTCTCCAAAATCACATCTGCAGGTGCCCATCCCTCTGCTTTAACTTGGCTTTCTCAAAAACTATTTTTAAACTCTTTTTTGGTACCTTTGCAATTTTTCTAACATTTTAATGCCCCTATTCTGAAAAAAGAAAACCCTGACTCTG
The DNA here is from genome assembly GCF_025265405.1 of Mesoplodon densirostris. Taxonomy (NCBI): domain Eukaryota; kingdom Metazoa; phylum Chordata; class Mammalia; order Artiodactyla; family Ziphiidae; genus Mesoplodon; species Mesoplodon densirostris. The sequence goes on from NC_082674.1 coordinate 67,070,794, forward strand.
ATAAAAATATGCTTTTTCATTTGCAGTAAAGAAAACAGACACAGCTGATGTATTCAATTAAAGTGATTTTTGATGATATTTTAATGTTTTTAACAGCTTTATTGAAACACAATTTACATATGACAAAACCTGCCCATCGTAATGTTACAATTCAATGAATTTTGTACAATTTATAATGTTGGGCAACTGTCACCACAATCTACCTTCAGAACGTTTCCATGGCCCCCAAAAAAGACCCCTTGTGTCTGTTTGCAAGCAACTGGTTGCATTTTTAATAGTGGTTTTCTTTTTGTTTTTTGGCTGCACTGCATGGCTTGTGGGATCTTAGTTCCCTGACCAGGGATTGAACCTGTGCCCTTGGCTGTAAAAGCATGGAGTCCTAACCACTGGACCACCAGGGAACTCCCGATTTTTTTTTTTTTTTCTTGCAGTACGCGGGCCTCTCACTGTTGTGGCCTCTCCCGTTGCGGAGCACAGGCTCCGGACGCACAGGCTCAGCAGCCATGGCTCACGGGCCCAGCCGCTCCGCGGCACGTGGGATCCTCCCAGACCGGGGCACGAACTCGTGTCCCCTGCACCGGCAGGCGGACTCCCAACCACTGCGCCACCAGGGAAGCCCTGAACTCCCGATTTTTAACAGCGTTTTAAATTCCCAAAAAAGTGTTCCTAATACCACCCAAGAGCTTGACAGTTGTATGGAGGGCTGTTAATCTGGCAGCCCCGCCCTGACATTTCCCCCCTGGGTCCCCAGCAGGAGGAGGGAAGTGGTATTGAAATTTGTGATAAAGATGAAATAGCATTGGAATCATTTTAGTCCTTCGACCAGGCCCATGTGGATATTCGTGACTCCGAGTGAACAAGCATCAGCTGGGCAGGGAGCAGGGCAAGCTTAACTCCTTCACCCCTATACCTCCAGCAAACCCCTGCCCAACCTAGAGTCACGATAGACCAGTGAAGTGCAGCAGGTCGTGGGGCTGGGCTGGTCAGGGAGCTCCACAGCCAAACCACCGTCCTGCCTCTGCTTCTCAGCCTTGGAACTTGAGGACCGTTAGCAATTCTTCAGCCTCTGCTGCTGCTGCTGCTGCTTCTGTACTAACCCCACAGGGTGGCAGCAAAGATTAAACAGCATCTTGCAAGTCACAAGTCAGGCGGAGGACGGGCCTTCATCAGGGCAGAAGGCAAGTTCAGAGACATCATGCAGCAGAGCTACTCAGAAACACCTGCCTGGCTCTCCAGGAGGTGGATCCAGTGTGGATAGCCCTGGAGAGCACAGGGGAGAGAGGGGCTGGATGGAGAAATGGCCGCTAGTGCTCGGTCGAGTTCTTGTTCTGGAGAAACATTGTCAAAAGGAAGCTACACTCCCAGAAGCCCCGTCAGACCCAAGATCATTACTGCTTCCCGATTAACTGTCATGCATGTGTTCAATGCTATCCACGGTCCCTCTGAGCACCTGGAATGACTTGTTCAGACTTGTTTCATTTACAACGCATTACAGTTTAATTGTCACATTAAAAGAACTGACCTAGAAATTCCACCTCCAGGAATTGGTTCTAGGGAAACAATTATTGATGGTCACAGAGATTTGGCCACACGAATGCTTAGGACAGTGTTGTTTCTAAGAGGGAGACTGAGTGTAAGTTCGGTGACAGGAAGGCAGTCAGGAGACGCAGGGCCTGTGGTCACAGCTCTGGGTTAAATGCTGACTCTGCTCTTGGTGAGCCTCTTGGTCTCGGTTTCCTCATCTGCAAAATGGGCAAATGAGATTCTCTCCCTCACGTGCTCTGGCAGGAGCAGCACCGTGCATGGGACCCGGTGAGCACTGGGCACGGGCTTCTGCTTTGCCTACGACATCCTACAACAGAATTGCGTCCCGCAGCAAAAATAACCCTGCAGGCCGATGCTTGGCAGCTTGGAAAGATGTTCACGAGATAGCAAGGGGAACATGAAGGTTAGAGCATAGTTTGTAGAGTTTGAACCCTCGCCAATAAATGCACGTGTTAAAAACGAGCATGGGGGGGCTTCCCTGGTGGCGCAGTGGTTGAGAGTCTGCCTGCCGATGCAGGGGACACGGGTTCGTGCCCTGGTCCAGGAGGATCCCATGTGCCGCGGAGCGGCTGGGCCCGTGAGCCATGGCCGCTGAGCCTGCGCGCACGGAGCCTGTGCTCCGCAACGGGAGAGGCCACAACAGTGAGAGGCCTGCGTACCGCAAAACAAACAAACAAACAAACAAAAAAAGGTTCAACATATGCACCTTGTTCCCATGCTGGATTCCGAAGTTCTAGCTGTAATTCACCGGAAAGGTTGAGAATCTAAGACAGGCTGGGGTAAGGGGAGGTGTCGACTCCGGAGCCCCTCACGGCCCCTCCAGAGATGGCCAACAGCTCCGGGGTTCCCCAGAGGTCCTCAGAGCAGCTCGGGGCCCCTCATCACCCACAAGTCTGCAGAACAATCCTCTCCCCTGAGGTCAAAGTCTCCGCTGCTCTGATTGTCATCTCTTCTCACATCTCTCAAAGGCTTCCCTGCCCGATCCACCTTCATGCTCTTCTCCTTGATACAAGGGCCCCTCAGCAAACGCCCCACGCCCACCGACTGCAAGAGCCAGAGACCCTCGAGGTCAGGCTGGACACCACCCTCCCTGCCAGTTCCTCACCAGTGCCTGCTGATTTCACCCCTCTTTCACCATCCCTTTCTCTCTAGACCACGACCCCAGCATGAGTTACGACCTGAATCAGCACATCGAGATCCTGACAGGTCCTGCACAAAAGAAACCCTTGGCTCGGTGAACCCAGCCTCGCTGAATCCTTTGTGGCCCAGGAACACTTGGTCCCTTCATCACGTCTCCCAAGACTGCAGCGTGGGATACTCCTTGGGAGACACCCTCGACCTCTCCTGGTGGGGGAACCTAGCATTTCCACCCTGTCCTTATCACGAGCTGCTTCCTTCTCTAAAACCCCAGGCATCTCCATCACTCCCAGGGATGGCCTGGGGCCACCTCTCCCCCTCAGGCGTGTGGCTGCAGGTGTGAGAGCAGAGTCTCTCCCTCGGGACCACTGGGATGTGCTTACAGTGCAGACTCGAGGTCACCAGGTCTGGGGTGGGACCTGAGGTTACGCCCTGCGTCCAGGCTCCCAGGTGAAGCCCAGCAGCCTTCGGACCCCTGCCCGGAGCAGTGAAGGCAGGAGGTGAAGGTGACTTGCAGGTGACAGACCCCGGCCCCATTCGGCTCTGCCCTTAACTAGGCAGCCTTCAGCTCTTTAAACCCTGCTTTCTTGACCTAAAATGGGCATAAGTACACGGTGAGATTGTGGACAGTTGCGGTTGTCCACACTGTTTTGTGGTATTTGATGAGACGGTCAGTCAGCTGCGCCCCCAGGAGACAGAGGAGGGGCTCGGAAACTAAATGTATTCCACTTGCAGGAGGCCCGGCCTCCCGCAGGGCCACGTGGGGAAGGTGCCCGGGGTCCAGGAGCAGAGGTCGGGGTGGGAAAGTTTTAAGGCACAGCCCTTATTGGGGTTTTCCAGGAAAGGCCGGGCAGGGCTGGGGAGCATCAGAGGATTGGCTGGTTTGGATGATTTGGTCGGGCTTCGGGGAGGGAGGGGTGGCCTCTGGTTCTCTGGTCCCTCTGGGATCACGGAGGCAGAGGAGTATTGCCTGCTGGGGGTCAGGGGCAGAGGGAGGAGTCTGGCGCTGGGTTGATGAGTCTGAATGTCAAGGGCATGATCCTGGCTGGCCCTGGGAGGGACAGACAGTCTGCCACCCTCTGACCCTCGCCCAGGGCGTGCTGGCTGATTGGATGAGGCGGGGCACGTGTGTGCACGCGCGTGTGCGTGCATGCGGCACCGCCCGGCACACGGCACTCCCCACGTGGCTGCGGTTGCTGTCATCGTTTTTGTTAGTTGCTGTCATCGTTTTTGTTATTCTTGCTCAAAGCTTTTCAAACCCGCGTGACTAACAGAAAAGAACTCCTTCCTACCCCGCACCAATGTGAATTTCAGAGCAAGGTGCCGAATCCTTGAGGATGGAGCGGGCGTCCCCACGGGCTGCTTCCGCCCTGGAGAGCCCGAGCTGAACCCCGGGCCCCTCACCCCCGACCTGGGTCCCAGCCCTGAGTCCATCCTCCCAGACCCTCCGCCGAGAGGAACAAATTGTGATGATCTCTGAACTTCCCTTCCTGTTTGCTTGTAAATGAACTCGCTACCCGAAAGGCTGAGAATCTCTGCCTGTCAGATATTTTCTTCCTAATTGATGAGAAAGTGCTCAAAAATAGAGCTGTCACCTGACACATCCTGGAGCGAATTGCCTTATACACAGCAGGCAGCTCAAGGCATGTTCACGGCTCACCTTCGCCTCGTGGACCCCAGTTCACAGCAGTGGGCAGACAGCAGGGTGCGGGAGGGCTGGGAACGCCCTTTCATGCTCCCCCCCACCCATCCCGGCTTCTGCTTGAACTGCGAACGTTTCAACCAAAGACGAAGCAGGCGATCGAGCCACACACCAAACCTAATCAGCAGGTCCACTGACCCCAGACTTTTTAGCGCCTGCCTGCAGGTTCCACCGGTATCAAAACGCGAAGACATTCAAAATCCCCACCGAGGAATTTTAACAGGGCGTCACCCATAAGTTACAAGTGGCTACCTTTCCCTTGGGTGTGTTTTGGGACAATTTTCTTCCACGGACGTGTGTCACTTTATTTTTTTTTAATACTATGAAATATTTCAAACTACAGAAATATTTCAAACTTCTGCTTCTCCTGAAGCAGAAGCAGCTAGTTTTCCCATCGTTTCTAGAAGTTCTCCACCGTCACGTCATCGCATTTGCTCTTCCCTCCTTCTCTTTCTTCCTCCCCACCTGATTAGACATGGAGGGACGTTCCCACGTTCTTCTCTGCGTCCCCTAACCTCTCATATTTTCCACAACATCATCTCTCAGTTTGTGCCTCCTGGGTGATTTCTTCAGGTTTTTCTTCCAGTTTACAAAGTCTTTCTTTTGCTGAGTCTATTCTGCTATTTAGTCTGTTCAGGAAGATTTAATTATGATGGTTTTCATTCCCCTGTTCCTGGCACAGAGCTTTACAAGCCCTCAGGATTTGATAGGAGTGTCTTTGTGATGCTAAGGATGCAGCTCAAGGTGGGTCCCTAGATGGGTCGGGATGTGGCTGGCCACTGGGAAGGCAGACCATGTGATTAGAGGTAGGGGGTTTTGGTCATCCCACCTCCAGGGAGGAAGGGAGCTGGAGACTGGGTTCAATCACATGGACAATGACTCAATCAATCGTGCCCACCTGTGAAACCCTGATAAACACTCTGGACCCTGTGGTTTCCTGTTGGTGAACACATGCCTCAGAGCTCACCTCTCTGCTCCTTTTATCTCGCTGGTTCTCCTGACCTATGTCCTTTATAATAAACTGTAAATATAAGTGCAGCACTTTCCTGAGTTCTGTGGGCTGTACTAGCAAACTATTAAGCCTGAGGGGGTCATGGAAACTCTGGAACTATAGCTGTCAGGGGTCCCAGTGGCCTGTGAAACAAGAGTGTCGTGTTGGGGACCAGGCCTTGACTTGTAGGGCCTCTGCTGACTCCATGTGGTCAGTGCCAGAAGGACACTCGTGTGTACAGCTGAGGTTGGAACGGAATAGAATCCCAGTCCTCCTACTTGCTGTGTGTGAGACTCTGGGCAGGTCACAGAGCCGCTCTGTGCCTCAGTTTCCTTGTCTTAAAAATGAGGGACTTCCCTAGTGGTCCAGTGGTTAAGACTCTGAGCTCCCAATGCAGGGAACACGGGATCGATCCCTGGTCAGGAACTAAGATCCCGCATGCCGCATGGTGCGGCCAAAAAAAAAAAAAAAAAAAAAAGATCATAGCAGCACCTGCCACATAAAATGTATGAACAATAAACGGGACACTCAGCGTCTGGCACATCATGACTCCCCTGACAAGTGGAATGCCCCGACTCCTGCTCAGATGTCACGTATCCAGAAAGGCTGCGGCGCGGGCTGCAGTGGAGGTCTCTCCTCTTTCCCTGCACTGTGGGTACCCCCATCCCTCTCTCTGTTTTATTTCTGTTCGACCTGACACCTGTATTAGGCAGCTCTTCCAGTGACAACGCTCTGTAACAAATCACCCCTCAGACTGTTACGTCCAGGAGCAAAGCCTTTACACTCACGCTCACGGGTCCACAGGCTACAGGACTAGTTGATCCCGGTGGGCTCAGCTGAGCATCTCTGTTGCCACCTTGGATCTGCTGGGCGGGTCTCTAGGCTGCAGGTTGGGGTCAAGTCGGTGCCACAAGTGTCCCATTATTCTGGAACCAGAAACCACTCGGGGCGTGTTTTCACGGCAGTGGCAGAAGTACAGGAAGCAAGCCAACACCCATGAGCACATTTGAAGCCTCTGCTTACGTTGCCCACCAATATCCCACAGGCCCAGGTGCATCACCTTCCACGCCCAGTGTCCAGAGGCCGGAATGGACTCTATTTCCTGGCAAGGAGCTGCACGGTCCATAGCAACGTGTGATGCTTAATTCTAATATGAGCAGGCTTTGGGGAATCCGGGAACAAGGCTCCAATCTACCACTCTCCTTGGCATATTGTATTTTTACTGGTTTTTATCAAGAGTACTTTTCCTGCCATGTAATAGAAGCTCCACGAGAGCAGGGACATGGGTTGTTCTGTACACAGTTCTCTCCTGGGCCCTTAAACAGTCACTCTGCAGCAGGTGTTTGTTGACTGAATGCGTGAACAAAGGAATAAATGAGCCAGGTGAGAACAGTAGTGATAGCAGTCACACTGCTAACCTTCTATGGTACAGCTGGGGATGAGCCGTGAAACGGCCAAAAAGAGGTGGGCAGGTGGGGTTTCCTTAACGCTGAAGGGAGGGGCCCCACAGTGCTGTTGGCCAGTTGCCTCCTTGCACCAGAAACTGGCCATGGGACAGTGGAGTCACAGGTTCCGGGCCAGGCCATGGTTCATCCATGTGGATCACTTTATACTCATCCTCAAAGCCAGATGCTAGAGCAAGAGCCGCACCACAGGTACCCAAAGCCAGGGATGAGACGTCACTTCAGCATCTCAATGCACCTGTTTCTCAACCATTTGTTGTAAGAAAAAGCTCTAGTACCGAGAGTTAACGTCCCTAAAGTAATACTTAGCAGCTGGCTGACCACAGAATTACCAGCCTCATTCACTAAGTAGGATTCTACACCCAGAGGTGGAAACATTGAGTTCAGCCTACTTTTATATACGTATTTTTTAACTTTCCTTGTTGAGGAATGACACCATGAATGGAAAGGGCCCTAAAAATACAAATTCTCTACAATTTAGCGAATGCAGGGACAATGAAAAGTCTAATAATAAACTTGAGACAGACTAAATACCACATAATTAGCACACTCGAACCAGAGGCAGAAGAAAAACATGTAATTAAATCTGAATACTTTACGAAGAAATAAAAGTGGTGCAATAATAGCTAAATCAACCAGAATGAGAAAGGTTATAAAAAGAAACCTCCGATTGATTTCCCCAGTAAGAAGATGATTTGGGACCAAACAGCACAGGCTGGAAGAAGAGGGGGAAATTCACTACAGATACAGAAAAATGAAGCTGATGTAATTTCCAAGAGCAAACGGTTGCTTCTCCAGAAGCACCCTGAAGGCTGCGTTCTCTTATGGTTGGTGAGAACAGAAAACACGGATGTGTAAAACTCCGTTCACATGTAAGTATTAATTAAATAAAAAATAAAGCCCTATGGTTCCTGGAACAGCCAAGAGCGTTTCTACCCCAGGGCCTTTGCACTGTGGTTCCCTGCCTGGAGAAGTTTCCAGATTATGGCATGACTCACTCCTCACCTCACTCCCAGCTCTGCTCAGACGTCACCGTAGCTCCCAGGTGCTCTTTCTGCTTCTACTTGGCTTGATTTTTCTTCAAAATAAAGCACAACCTCCACTCAACACTGGATTATACATCCGTTTATTCGGTTTTTTTTGGCCTCACCACGCAGTACGTGGGATCCTAGTTCCCCAACCAGGGATTGAACCCGCACCCCCTGCATTGGAAACACAGAGTTTTAAACCGCTGGACCGCCAGGGAAGCCCCTACACTTGTTTGTTCTTTGACCTATCCTCTGTCTCTCTGTATGCACCACAGTGGGGAGAGCTTGGTCTTTTATTACCCACCATCCCACCCCACCCCAAGCACCTGGCTGGAAGTACATGAATGAGAAACCTTCACTGACTGACTAAACGAGCACAGCAAGCACCCCAGAGGACCACACAGTAAATCCTCCCAAAGGTGGGAACAAACAAATCCGTGGAATTTGTTGACTCGGCGGAAGGAAATCACGCCTTCCTCCTCAATATCACTGTTATAAAAGCTGTCGTTGAACAGCAGTGCTAAGTATGGCTGCCCTCAGCCTGCTCTCGGCACTGAATGGCACTGGCATTGAATTTGTTTCTCACAAGCACCTTTCTGGGGAGGTCCACGTCCGTGGGGGAGAAGGGGGCCCCGGAGCCCGGGATGCTTAGTGCGAGGCCGCTGCGGAGCAGACTCAGGACCGCCCAGGCTGGCGGGGGAGCCGAGGGAGCCGGCGGGCACCACGTCTGCAGGAGGCTTTCCAGGAACCAGCAGATCTGGGACTGAAAGAATGATTCCTAGTACTCTGGCTTGTCTCCAGTTTCTGTGCAGAAAAAATGCAATTACTTTCTTCCCCCTCTTTCTGCTAAGAACCCGCAGAGAGAGGATGGCTGGCTTTCCAGGGACCCTCCGGACTCTGGCAGTCACAGTGATTCCCAGCCCCGGGCACATGAGAACCACCCGGGGAGCTTAAATTGTAAGATGCTCAGGCCTCACCCTCTGGCATTCCGTGTGCACTGGCCCGGGGCTGGGCCCAGGCATCTGCATTTCTTTTTTAAAAAGTGCAACAATTGTTTCCACTGTGCAGGGGGTTGAGAGCCCGCTGGGGCCCCAGAAGAGGTGCAGGGTGTGGAGGATGGGGTGATGGTCGGGGAATGAGGTGCCTCACTTTGTATATAGACACAGGATGAGAACGACTACTTTTCCTTTTGCCTCGGGCTCTGATATGGCTCCACACTGGTCACAGTCCTGTCTTTATTTAAACATTTTGCTATTTTGCTTGTCGTGGGTTTTTTGCATTAATTTTTATTTTTTAAAAATGCATGGAAATTTTATTTATGTTGATTATGGAGGTGTTTTGGCACCTAGTTAAACTTAGTGCCTGAAGCAAGTGCCTCAGGGCTTCACCCTGGGGGTGGGGGGAGGTGGGATGTGACGGTGCCCGTGGGAGGGGGCAGAGACCTGCCAGAGGGCGCATTTCCTGATGGGAACATCTCATCCCGTCACCAGAGCCTCCCTCGGGGAGACACCCAGACCTCGGCTCTAAACGCCATCTTCATGAACATGGTATCTCCGTCCGGCCCAGACTCCTCACCTGACTTCCTGACAGTCCCACTTGAGTATCTGAACACGTCTCAAACTTGTTCAAAGCTGGCCTCTGCGTTCCAAATCCTTCTCTGGCCCAAAGCAAAACAACGGCAGCAGCAAACCCCGGTCCTCCTAGACGTGCCTCTCAGTTTTGTTGGGGCCCAGGGCGGGCTGCCCCGAAATGTGCCTCCATGGCATATTGATTAATCCGAGTTAAAGTTACTGAAGAAACGGCCGATGCAGGAGGGTCACTGTGACCCTCCTGTCTGTCCCCGTGAAAGCAGGAGCTAAATCCTCCGTGTGAAGGGCCATCCCTGTACGGGAGGAAGAGGCATCCTCATCCTTATCACCAGAGATGGGGATTCAGGGCTGAGCAGCCTGGATAAACAAACCTTGTTCCTTCTTTACTAATTTAGTACCCAAGCGCAGAGCTTAAATTCCTTGCTACTTAAGCACCCAAACCTACGTTTCTTTGTCCTGTCAATTCCTCCCTGCGGCTTCTCAGGGCCCATGTCTATGAGAATTTAGATCTGTGTGCATGAATTGAATGTTTCTCTTTCTCCCACTCATCTGCATTGTGTCGATTTTTATTACTGGTCCCGCCAGAATTCAAGAGGGATCAGAGGGGGAATTTCCCCTCCTCCACAGCACCGGTTCACAGGCCAGATGCTCTGGCATCTGTCACCGCCCCGCCAGCCCCTCAGCATGTCCAATCCCCCAGCAGTCTGTGGACTCTGCCTCTGCACATGCCCAGAAGCATCTCCTGTCCGCCCTCACTGCCTCTCTCCTGTCATCTCCTTCCTGGACCCCTGTCAGCCTGTCTCCCCCCAGCCTCCAAGCAGCCCAAGCGATTGTTCTACACCCAAGATCCATCACCAAGTTCTGTTCACACCTTGCCATCAAAAATAGAGCAAACCCGGGGCTTCCCTGGCGGTCTAGTGGTGGAGACTCTGCGCTTCCAATGCAGGGGCCACGGGTTCGACCCCTGGTTGGGGTACTAAGATCCCACGTGCCAAAAAAATTAAGTAAATACATACACAAAAGATTAAAAAAAATAGAGCAAACCCCTTCCCACAGCTTTCCCTGACAAACAGACACACCCTTTGCCTCGGCCCTTGAAGCTCGGCCTGACCAGCTGTCAAGCTGTCCAACCATGCTGTCCACCACCCTCCTCCCCGCTCACTGTCTGCAGCCGCACTCTGGCCTCCTTCCTGGCTCTTCCACAGGCCCAGCTGGCTTTTGCCTCGTGGCCTTTGCACCTGCAGTGTCCTCGTATGGACTGCTCTCACCCCTGGAACCTCCCATGGGGGCCCCAGCGTTTAGGTCTTTGTTGAAATGTCATTTCTTTAGAGGGGACATCCCTGACCACCCCACTGGTCACTCTTTTTTTTTTTTTTTTTTTTTTTTTTTTTGCCGTACGCGGGCCTCTCACTGTTGTGGCCTCTCCCGTTGCGGAGCACAGGCTCCGGACGCGCAGGCCCAGCGGCCATGGCTCACGGGCCCAGCCGCTCCGCGGCATATGGGATCCTCCCAGACCGGGGCACGAACCCGTATCCCCTGCATCGGCAGGCGGACTCTCAACCACTGCGCCACCAGGGAGGCCCCCACTGGTCACTCTTTATCTCACCTCTGCTTTCTGTATCACTCTTGTCTATCTCCAAAATCATTTTAAGGTACTAATATTTTGCTTGTCTATTGTTTTTCTTCACCACTAGAATGTATATTTCATGAAAACGGCGGCATTGTCTGTGTGGTTTGTGCTGTGTCTCCGTGGCCTACAAGAGAGCTGGCTTATAAGAGGTGTTCAATAAATACATGTTGAATTAATAAATTACTGAATAAATGAATGGATAAGTACATAACTGAATGTTAATAATAGAACTTTCTCTCGGAAATTCCTAGGACCTATAGGCTAGCAGGATGACTTTTACACTTCAAGGTAAAGAACCAAAGACATACAGCTAAGGAATTCCAAGAACTATAAGGTACAGAGTTGCTGTTCTTCTTGGAAACCCTTCCAGCACCTTCAGTGGATTTGAAAGGCAGGCCCCTGTGACACGGTCCATAAGTAGAAGAATAACGGCCCTGCCAAGAGGCCGGGACAAATCCCTGGAACGTGCGAATATGTTACTCGACGTGGCACAGGGGAGTGGAGGGTGCAGGTGAGCTTGAGGTTGTCAGCCAGCTGACCTGGACGTGGGGAGGATCCCGACTGGACTGTCTGCGCAGGTCCAGTGTGATCACAGAGCCCCAGGTGGGAAGAATCAGCGTCCGAATGGGCAGCAGAAAAGGACTCACTGGCCAATGGTGGTCTTAAAGACGGAGGCAGAGGCCACAAGCCAAAGAAGGTAGAGGCTGGAAAAGGCAAGGAGACGGACTCCTTCCGAGCCTCCAGAAGGACCAGATCCCCGCTGACGCTTGACCGTAGCCGAGGGATACCAGTGTTGGACTCTGACTTCCAGGAATGTGAGGGAGTAGACTTGGTTTGTTTGGTATTTTTTTTTTTTTTGACTTGGTTTGTTTTAAGCCACCCCATTGTAGTGATGTCACCCGGCCCTAGGAGATGAACATATGGTCTGTCGGCAGAAGGTGGTCAGGGCAGTGCCCTTAGCCCTCTCTCGTGTCTATAAAGACTAAACTGTGTGAAACCAGGAGATGCAGCAGGGCGGGTGGATTCCGACCCTGAAGACCAGGCCAGGGATACGGCAGTGTCATGAACGGGCCCGTGGCAGACTGGCCAGGGGAGGGGAGTGGCCGTTTCCTGAGAGCCACTGCTGGGCTCTTGGCTTTTAGCCACGTCCTCTGGGGGGGCGGGGGGGAGCACGCAACAATTGTCCACCACCATTCATTCTTTCACTCACTCGTCCGTTACAAATGCTTTTGGCGCATCAGTTAGGTGCCAGGCACTTTGTCATCACCGTGGCGACAATCATACCAAAGGTCAGGTTCAGGAATTGACTACATTTTCATGGAAAATTTGGCAATAATAATAATAATAACAACAATATGCCCCACTTACTAAGAAGTTACTATGTACCCGGTCCATGCTGGATACTTAAAGAACACTTTGTCTCATCTTGACAAGGTAGACAGCAGGTCCGTCCTGCAGATTCTCAGAGAGGTGTGTTTAATGACCTGTGGACAGCCACAGGGAACAGGATATAACTTAGATGCCTCTCTTGCCTGAAGCTTGTGCTCTTTATGTGACATCATACTGACCCTCAAGATAGAAAAAATTTCCATTGTTTTACTTTGTTGCATGCCCGAGACTCTAACAGTATTATCTGTAATCTTCACAACAGCCCTGTGGGGAAGGTATTGTCTCCACTTTACAAATGAGGAAACTGAGGCTCAGGGAAATTAGGTTTCTTGTCCCAAATCACGTAAGTCATAAACGTCAGGGCCAGGGTTGCCCATCTCCACGTCTTGTGTTTGGTCCACACAGCAGGCTGCCTTGGGCAGATCCCGCTGCCTGAAGTCTACAGTTTTAAAAATACAGTATTTTCACTCCTCCAGCTTCTGTTGTCCATTTATATCGTTCCTCTCTAACAGAATCTCAAGCAGTGCCCGCCTTTACTTTCCCTGTCTCACTTTTCGCTCCTTCGCCCGCTTGCCCAGTTTCTGGCGTCTACACTGGGCTGTGATGGGGAAACTGTTTCCATTGGAAAATCAAGAAAGGCAGCTGAGGCCTTTGGGAGAACACAGCAGAGACAGGCATCAGCTTCCTGTCAGCAGCCGGGCCCTAGTTGGAGGGGCTTCAGCGGATGCTCTGTGTGGGGCAACTGGTCCTTAGAGGTTTCCATGGAGACCCCTCTGCTCTCTGATTCGCTCACCAGACCCTTGGCATCATGAAGGAGACCACTGTCCTGAGGACCCCGGGCCTGCCTACAACAGGCCCCCAACGAGGCGCCCCTTGCACGGGCTGGGGGTAAAACGGAGACCAGCCCCACATCTTGTGCTTGGAATTTCCCAGAAGTGGTTTGTAAAGCAGATTATCCTTAAACTAGTTTTATTTTCTATAGGAATAAATCTGCTGTTAATACTGATCCACTATGATCTCATCTTAACTTGATCACGTCCAGAAGACCTCATCTTCAGACACGGGCACAGGGGTTAGGACTTCAACATATCTTTTTGGAGGACACAGTTCAACCCCCTACAGATGGTATTATAGTTATATATATTTTTTGAGTCTTTATCTTTTTGGATAAATGCTGGAATATTTATAGATAAAAGGATAACAGGACATATGGAAGTTGCTTCAAAATAAACTGAAGGGGGGCAACTGGATGAGGGTTTAGATATAATAGCTGGTCGCGAGTTGATCACTGTTGCATCTGGGTGATGGGTACATGGGGTTTGTTGTACGTATTCTTGTTGCCTGGTGCTGTGCAGAATACCACCCAGGACTTAGAGACTCAAAGCAACAACAGTCATTTTATTATTACCGCTCAAGGTGCTAAGGGCTGAGAGAGCTCAGCTGAGATGGTTTTCACTTTTGTCTCTCATGCAGTTACAGTGCTCAGATGGTGTCTGGGTCCAAGCTCAAGGTTCACTCATGTACACGCCTGGTACCTGGGCTGGGCTGGGAAGGTGCAACACCTGGGCCCCTTGGGCTCCTCTGTCTTCTCTCTCTCTCTCTCGATTCTCTACTACGGAAATGAAAGGTAGCACAACATGCCCTCCCCAAACTATGTCCCTTTGGCATAGGACTATTTCGAGCTGAAGGCACTTGAGTAGATACAAGAAAAGTTCCCTGCCCTCCTCCGATTTGCCTAAAAGCAGGACATAACTTTGTAAGTCCCCCTCCCCCCTCTAGCAGGAAGGAAGAAGTTAATCACCAGAGACCACTCTAGACCCATTATCAGTGCCAAGATGGCGCCAGGGGAATCCACATAACAAACGTCGCTAAAACTAACCCCTCATCCACAACTGGTTTCCTCCTATATTTCTTTTCCCACAGTTTGCTGCCCTGGAAGCTCACAGTCCTTCTCCTTTGTCTTGTCACTTGTCTATAAAATTATGGTTCTTTGCCGAGATGCTCCAGAAGCCCAAGTTCTAACCACCCCGTGAGCTCGTCGGCACTGAGCTCTCCCGTGTGTACGTGAGATGCACATGTTAGTAAGCTTCTGTTTGGTTTTCTCTTGTTAATCTTTGTCAGTCTAATTTAACAGGGTCCCAACCAATGTAAGATGTATATTTCTCTCCCTGACAGTGGCTCTTAGGGTTCCTTATATGGTGGCCCAGGGCTCCTGAGGTGTGTGTCCTGAGAGAACTGCCTTCTCTAACTTAGCCTCAGAGTCACGCAGCTTTGTTTCCACCCCATTCTTTGGTGGAAGCAGCCACCGGGCTCACTCAGGTACAGGGGAGAGGGACCCAGATGCCACCTCTTGACAAGAGGCAGGTCAAATGACTTGCACATATGTGTTTAAACAACCACAATATGGTTCTCCCCACTTTTGTGTATGTTTAAAATGTTTCCATAATAACACACACAGCCACAGAGATTTACAAAATTCTATTTGGGGGCTTCCCTGGTGGCGCAGTGGTTGACAGTCCACCTGCCGATGCGGGGGACGCAGGTTCGTGCCCCGGTCTGGGAGGATCCCACATGCCGCGGAGCGGCTGGGCCCGTGAGCCATGGCCGCTGGGCCTGTGCGTCCGGAGCCTGTGCTCTGCAGGGGGAGAGGCCACAGCGGTGAGAGGCCCGCGTACTGCAAAAAAAAAAAAAAAAAAAAAAAAAAAAAAAAAAATGCTATTTGGGAAGTCCCTTTACTTCCTTAGGTGAATTTCAAATTAATGTAAAAGTTTTGTATGCGGTTTGGAAGCAAAAAAAAAAAAAAAGATAAAAAGAAACTGACTAGAAAAGAATGTCTTTCCAGCATAGTATATCATGCAGAAAAGAAACAATATCAAGAGTCTGGGGAAACCCAAATAGTGTTTTATTACACCTTGCAGCCTGTAATTTAATTCCCTTTGCATATCACCTTTCAGCTCTGGGGTCTGTAAATATTTGCCAACATATTTATATTTATGCAGTTGCCATAAGAAAGAATCAAGGTTTTGCTTTTTTTTTTTTTTTTTTTTATTTCTTTCCAGCCAGGCAGAGGGAGACGGTCTGGGAAAGCAGAAAATGTGGTACAGAAGGACAGTGAGGGCTCTGACCCCCGGGGAGCATCTCAGTGCTTGTTGGGAGGGGCGGGAGGGGTGGGGGGGCGATGGGAAGGGCGTGGCTGGTGGTTATTGGGGCGTCCACCAGGAATTTCCCGTGGGTCTCCAGCCACACGGCCGGGTCGCCCTCTCCTCTCCCTTGAGGTTGAGCGTGGCAAGTGGCCCTCGTTGGCCGGTAACCATGGGGGGTGCCCTCTGGCTGATGCTGAAGCGCAGGTGCGCCCCTGACTCCCTCGCCCCTCCTGGCCCTTGATGCTGGAGCCTTCCCTGCCTGAAGGTGACAAAGAGGAGACCCCAGCCACCCTTGGTGACCACAGAGCAGGAAGCAGCCCTTTGCTGCTCCCTGGGGTTTTCAACACCACGCCACCTCGTCCCCCGTCCACACAGCAGGCAAGGACTCAGGGTTTGGGTCACACCTCTGCCGCTCCCTGGGTCTCTGGGCAAGTGAGTGGCCCTCCCTGAGTAGGATACACATATTAATGCCTCCAACAACCTACAAGAAAGCATGTATGAGGCTTAAGTGACGGCCACACAGGGAGCAGCTTCTCAGTGCCAGGTCATCTACGTGCTCAGTAAAGCTCAGTCTCTGATCCCCTGGTTCTCTCCAAGGCCTCGGTTTCTCATCATTAAATGAGGCCGTGAGGTTGCAGGGGACGGTCCCCGAGGTGCCTTCCTGGCTTCTCTAGGATAGGACTGGCGCCTTTTACACAGTCACATTGTGGAGTCCCGGAGCGTCTGCGTGTGTCTTGACAGTGATGGATGATTGAAGGACACGGACTAGCCACCCGTGACTTCTTCCGTCTCAGAGGAGAGGAAGGATCCTTTCCCTGCCCTGAGAATCATGTATGACGGTCATAGAGCCTCTGGCAACCCCCCCGGCAGTAAATCAGAGGTCAGAGTCACTGGATGTGGCCTGACACTCAGGGACGTGCCCTGGGGAGGGGACGGGAGACCCCGGGGAGAGCCACACCTCTCTCCCCAGCTTCTGATCAGCCATCCAGACACCAGCTGTTTATTTTTCACTTGCTTATGTGATTAGATCTGCTTGGCTGACGACCTTTCAAGGCTCCGTTCTCAGGAAAACCGTTCTGACGTTTAATAAGCCTGGGTAGACCGCGGCTGCGCGAACCACAGGGCACCAGGTCAAGGTTGACCTCCCCCCGCCCCAGCCTCGTCGTAGCATTTTCTTCTCCATCAAGTGCTCTTTTGCGGCAACACAAACCCCCATCCCCCCACCCCGCAAGTTTTCCTTCCCCACCGGATTCCTTCAAACAACAAATAAGGACTGTGTGCTGGGCTCGGAGCTGGGAGCTGGGATGCAGCTCGGGGCTTGCCTCATGGAGTCCAGTGGGGAAGAGGCTTCACGGAACCACCAGGAAACTGCTGGAAAATGGCAAGGCTGGAAAGCGCTGCGGAAGCAACCCACGGTGCAGGGACACGGCGGCGCGGGGCGCCTCCCCACGTGCCCGCTCCCCGAGGGTCCTCATGCCTCCACCTCGCCCCTGCCCGGCTGACACATCCCCACTGTGCTGCAAAGACTCCCCAGTCTTGACCTCCTGACCCTTGTCTGAGCTTCTGGCTTGTATTTCCAGCTGCCAGTTACACAACTTACAGTCATCTCTCGTAAGAATAAAATCAAACGCGTACCAGCACTTACTATGGGTGTGTTCGACAGGAATGTATGCAATCCTTCTCAGGAGTTCTCTTACTGTTCCTATTTTACTCGGGGACAGTGGTGTGCAGAGGGGTCATACCCTTGATCAAGGCCACACGGCTTAGAAGTGGTTGAACCCGGATTTGAACTCTGAGCTCTGACACCAAGCCTGGGCCTTCACCACCGTCCACTCCATCCACTGCCACCGGGGTGACCCGTGGCATCTCGTATTAAAACATCTAAAACCAAGCTCGTCTTGACCGTCTCCACCGAGTCCCTTGTCCATGCACCCTGTGTGAGCTCTGTCCCTCTTCCTGTCTTTTCTAGAAATGACATCGTCACTCTCTCAGGCACTTAGACTGTCACCTCCCCCTGCCTCTTCCCTCCTATGTAATCAGTTGCTAAGTCCTGTGGCTGCTGTCTGCAAAGTCTTCTAGGTCATTATAACAGCTCCTGAATGATCCAGTTTCTGCCTTGCCTCTCTCCAGCTGACCCCCAAAATAACATGTAACGTTTGTCCCCCTACGTCTGTTTGGTTCCTCCCTTGATCAGATACCTTATGGCTTCCTAATGGAACTCATGAATCCGAAGTCCTGAGACCTCTCTTCTGGGTTGCACGTATGTCCCCTGAAACTCACCCACGGCGCCTGAAGCTCAACATGCCTCCAACCACACCTGCTGTCACCCACTCCATCCTCCTGTTCTTCCTCTGGTAGCAGAACCCCAGAGAGTTAGCGGGACACAAGACGATGTTTCCCATTTTCCCTGCAGCGAGGTACGGCCACGTGACTAAGGTCTAGCCAAACAGATGGTTAGCAAAAAGGATGTGGAAAACTTGTGGGCCGTGACCTGGGAGGAAAGAGGCACGCTCTCCTTCCACTGCACTGGAGCCAGGTGGTCTTGGTGGTGTGCCATCTTGGACCACCTGACAGATGACAGAACAAGGTAGAAAGAGCCTGTGTCCCAACACCATGGAGCTACCCTATGAGTTCTGAATTGCGTACACTTCAGCATCTATGTAGAAGATAAATAAGTGTCTCTTTTGTTTAAGTCATTTTGTGTGTCTGTAGCAGGCAGGGAAATACCTTTCTAAGCTCTTGACTGGGGCCCCTATTGTGAGAAACAGATGAACAAGAGAAGGGCATACACATTTACTTAAACTTTCACATGACACAGGACCCTTAACAAGGAAATGAAGGCCCAAAGAAATGGTTAGATCTGAGTGCTTTTATGCTAGGTCTGATGAAGAGTGGAAGGCTGTGGAAAGATATAATAGGACAGAGGGTGTGAGCTAAGTATAGTAAACTTGAGGAAACATCGCAAGTTCTCTTCCTTCAGATTCATCTGTGTCCCTTTTTATTCCAAGATAAGGATGCCTTTTTCCTGTGGATATAGGGAGGGTACCTTGCACATGAGGTTTTTATGACCTGCTTCAAGGGAAGTTCAGAAAGTGTTTTTTACTAAAGACCTAAATGTAAGACCTGAAACCTTAACTCCGAGAAGAGAACATAGGCAGAACGCTCTTTGACATAAATCACAGAAATATATTTTTGGATCTTCTAAGGCAAAAGAAATAAAAGCAAAAATACACAAATGGGACCTAATTAAACTTAAAAGCTTTTGCACAACAAAGGAACCATGGACAAAACAAAAAGACAACATACTGAATGGGAGGAATGTTTGCACGTGATATGACCGACAAGGGGTTAATATCCAAAGTATACAAACAACTCATACAACTCAATATCAAAAAACCAACCCGGTCAAAAAATGGGCAAGGACCTGAATAGTCACTCCAAAGAAGACATCCAGATGGCCAACAGGAGCATGAAAAGATGGTCGACACCACTAACTATTACAGAAATGCAAAGCAAAACAATGAGATATCTATCACCTCACACCTGTCAGAATGGCTATCATCAAGAAGACCACAAATAACAAATGTTGGTGAGGATGTGGAGAAAAGGAAATCCCTGCACACTGTTGGTGGGAATGTAAATTGGTGCAGCCACTGTGGAAAACAGTATGGAGGTTTCTCAGAAAGCTAAAGATAGAACTATCATACAATCCAGCAATTCTACTCCTGAGCATATATCTGGAAAAAAATGAAAACATCAGTTAGAAAAGAATCATGCACCCCAATGTTAACAGCAGCATTATTTACAATAGTCAAGATATAGAAGCAACCCAAGTGCCCATCAACAGATGAATGGATAAAGAAGATGTGGTACATATATACAGTGGAATATTACTCGGCCATTAAAAAGAATGAAATTTGCAGTAATGCGGATGGACCTAGAGAATATTATCCTTAGTGAAATAAGTCAGAGAAAGACAAATATTGTATGAGATAACTTATATGTGGAATTTAAAAAGTAATACAGATGAACGTATATAACAAAACAGAAACAGACTCACTCACAGATATGGGAAAACAAGCTAGCATTTTCCAGTGGGGCAAGGGAAGAAGCTGAGGATAGTAAGTTACGGGTATGGGATGAAGAGATACAAGCTATAATGTATAAAATAGATAAGCAACAAGGACATACTGCACAGCACTGGGAATTACAGCCATTATCTTGTAATAACTTTAGAGTATCATCTGTAAAAATACTGAATCACTCTGCTGTGCACCTGAAACTAATATAACATCGTAAATCAACTATACTTCAAATTAATAAACAAATAAATAAATGTCCTTTTCACAATTCCATTTCTCAAATTCCTTCCTCTCGAAATATTCAGTATGTCAAGGTGCCTTATTTTGGGGTAGCGTGTCCTGAACCCCATCAGCGTGCATATGTGTGTTTTTCATTTCGGTCTTTGTTTAAACAATCAGATCTATACCTAGTAATGCATTTTCCCTTCCCCTCCACCAAACAAATCCCTGCCTCTGGTTAACGACACCCTGTGCCCCAAGCAAGCTGCTTAAACCAGAAACCTGGGAGCCACTAGCTGACCCTTTCTCTCCCTCACCGTCCCCTCCAATTGCACGTCTAAGTAGTTCTCAGACCTGCCCCTCTTTCGCCTCTTTCTGGCCGCGGCCCTAGCCCAGCCTGCCTTCCCAGCCAGAGTGCACCTGCCCGGGCTCGGGTGGGTGCCTCTGCAGCCCACGCCCCTTGAGCTGCCACCGTTCTCACCGAGTCCCACCCCCGTCCCCGCCGAGACCTGCCTCGGCTCAAAAGCTCTCAACAACCAGAGCCTGAACGCCAGGCAAATCGCCAGCTCTCTTCAACAAGTGCCAGGGTCAGAGCGAGGGGGGAGCAACAGTTACTGATTTAGTAACACTTACAGGACTTACCGACCAAGTGCAAAGTGTACCTCTCACCTGGACCCAAACACCACTGTTAAAAGATGTCTCCGAGCCGACTGGGGAAATGTGAAAACTGCCTGAATATCAGATGATATTTGGAGATATTGCTAAGTTTTAAATTGTAATAATGATATTATGGTGTGTTTAAGTTTCCTCTTAGAGATCCAAGCTGAACTAACACGATATGATGTGAGGGGTTTGGTTTAAAATAATCCAGGGGAACTAATAAGGACCTACTGTGCCAGGCACAGGGAACTCTACTCAATACTCTGTAATGACCTATACGGGAAAAGAACCTAAAAAAAGAGTGGTATATGTATATGTATAACCGATTCACTTTGCTGTACACCTGAAACTAACACACAACATTGTAAATCAACTATACTTCAATAAAAATTACAAAAAATAATAATCCAGGGGGTGCAGGAGGGGTAGTGGAAAATAGAAACAAGATAAGATTGGCTCCATATTGACAATTATGGAACCTGGATAAGCAGGTGTGAGGAGGTTAATGATACTATTCTATTTTTGTGCACATTTTAACATTTTCGTAGTCAAGAATTTAAAACAAACAAGCGAACAACAAACAAGCGTGCAGTGAGCCCTGGCTGAGCCCTATTGCATTCATGGTCAGGCGTCCTAGAGACCCCCTGCCCTCTGCCCTCTGAACTCCTGTCCGCCCTAGCCCTCCGGGTCTCCAGCTCTGCCCAGGCCCCTGCTGTCCCCAAGCCTGCGCCTCCACAGTCCTGAAGTCCTGCAAACACTCTCAGCCCTGCTGGAAGTGCTGTCTCCCTGCCTGCTGTCCTGCAGCCTGCCCGCTGGCTCTGCTGGGCTCTGTGTGCCTCCCCCTGACCCGTCCCCCACCACCGCGTCCCCCTACAGGGTTTGGGGCTCCATCCTCTCCCCCCAGGGTGTCCCAACGCACCTCAGGGACAACCCCTCCAAACGGCGCTGAGCCCATTTGCTTCCTTCTGTTTCCGCCTCTAGAGCCTGCACTCCTGGGAGATGGTAGTTATGACCGCTGGACCTGTCCCCAGGCGACTAGCACTGCCTTGGTCCACGGTAGGGGATGTTGAATACGTGAACAGAATGAGTGCAGGAGAAAACTGCTGAGACAAGGGAACGGTCTCTTCCACCACGGATGAGATGCCAGCATGCTGTCCCTCCTCTGAAGAAATGTGGGACAACCAGGTGGAGGAGGGCCTTCTGGTTGTACCTGGTCACCTCTGGTCATTACAAAGAGGGGGAGGGGTTCCAGCAAGACAAGAGGCCTCAAATGCAGTCATTCACGCTAAGTCACCGAGCCGAGATTCAACTTAATGACAGTGTCCGCTCTCCCAGAAGTGGGATCTGAACCCAGTCCAGCAAGAGCCGCCTGACCAGCACTGGTCACCTGCCTGGTAGACCCCTGCCGTCCGTCCCCTACAGGAAAGTGACCTTGCCATGACCAACCTGCTTTTTGGCCAAGTATAACCTTCTTGCTGCCGGTGCCTTTGGCCTATAAGAGTCTTTCATTTGGTCTAGCTCCTGATGGCTCTTTTCTATCTGCTGAATGAGATGCTTCTTGATTCATAAATCTTTGAATAAAGCCAACAAGATCTTTGAAATTTACTTCGTTGAAGTTTGTTTTTTAATGCTAGGGACATTTTTTTTTTTTAAGAGAGACACTAATCTTCCCTGCTGAACTTCTTTAAAAGTGAGGACAGACCATGAGAACGCCTCTGCTGAGAATTTGCTTCTCCAAGATGAAGACTAGAAACACTGTCTCTTCCTGGAAGCCTCTGGCACCTCCGTCCACCCTCCCTAACCTGAGCTCCTGGACTGTTCAGCACCTCTATTCTGTTCTGTCAGCAGAAGAAAACGTCTGAGCAGCAAGGTGGGAGGCTTCCACCCTCCAGGAGACTGAACTATAGCTATCTCTGGAGACAGATTTCTCCATAGGGAAAAAGAATGGAGACATTTGTAATAAAAAAATAAGGCAGAGTCTTGTAACTCTTTGGTGAACAGGATTCCAATGATCCTCACTTGCCTTTGGGCTCCACAGTGTCATCTGTTTACAGTTTCTAATAAACCCTTTAACTCTGCAAAGTTCTTCCCGAATACACTGCCATTTCTCTTTGCTCTTTCACGAAGGTGGAAATAGCACCTAGAGGAAGGCACACCATTCACTTCCTGCCCCAATGAACGAAAGAGAAACCACCAAGCTACCAAACATTCCACGTCCTGCTCAGCCTCTTCTCTGAGTTGGGACTTGAGAAAGTGGAAATTATACTGAATTACATGAGACCAAAAATGTTATTTACTGGATGCAGGTCAGAGGTCAGTTGTGATGCTGACGGTTCTCTTGGTGGCATTCTGGGTGCCAGGATGCAGCCGTGAATGACACCCATGGAGCCCATCCTTGGAGCGCACAGTAAAGCGGGGGGCTCAGACATCGACCACTGTGCTCACAGCAGCTCACCCAAACCAACCCAAATATCTGGGGACATTTGGAAATAAGTCATGGAAGAAAAAGCAAACTGCAAATCAGGCCAAGCTTCCAAGGACAAGCCCAGTTTTTAATCCTTCACCACCATTGGCTCCTTTCTCAAGGCAGAAACAAATGTTTGATGAAAGAATGAGTGGATAAAAGAGATGACAACTCGGTTTAAAAAAAATCATTTTTTGTCCTCATGGCCTTGGTCATCTGGTCTACCACTAGACTACCACTTTTTAAATTAGTCATCACCTAACAAGTAACTCCATCCCCCAATGGCTATAGTCACAACAAATGCCACATACAGAGGGAGGGGAGGGGTTATTTATTGAGCATATTCTACATGCTTTACAAATGCTGTTTTGTTTAATCTTATGTCAGCTCTGTAAGGCATTTTTCATTATATCCCTCTTTTACACAGGAACAAATAGAAGTTAAAACTGGTTACATAATGTGTACAAGATCATACAGAGAGAAGGGAGTCACTCTGCAGACGCAAATCCAGGTCTCAGTTCCGAGTCCTGCTCTTTCTGGGATATCATGACTTTTCAAACTTACTCCAGATGAACAAGGAAGACTTACTTGGGGGGCTTTCACTGCTCAAATCAAATGGAAATTTATAATGACAGCTTTTTTCCAATTTGCACGAAAAGTTAATTGAATTTTCTTAATTTCATGTTTCTTCTCCTATTATTTTTTTCCTAAGGCTTTGCCGCCTGCTACCCCTTATCTGACAGTGACACCAGCAGTCCTAAAAGGAATGAAAACTGAGGAAAGGATCATTAACAACGACTCATGCTTCAGTCAGGAGATTTTTTTTTTTTTGTTATGCAATGAGTGCTCTCAGTTTTGATTTTACATTGAATCTGTGTTCCAAGAGCCCTGGAGCTCACGGGAGAGTTTCACGCACGAAGCTCACTGAAAAAGGTGTTTGGACTGGATGTCCTGAGGAGGGCTGTCCATCCGAGGGAGAACATCAGGATGAACCCAACTCCACATTAGCAAGGACACACCAGGGGCGATGAAAGCAATTTCCTATTCAGAGGTAGCTGGTCCTGTTCCTTCCAGCAAGCAGCTTATCTGTACTGGCTTCTATTAGGAACAGAAACAGTCTTTGGTCACTCAATAAATCACCGATTTCCCACAGAAGACATGTCCTTTTCATTAAAGAAGGAGGGAAATTAGATCACTGCCTTAGAGCCACAGAACAGTATTGTTACACTACAAACAATTATATAAAAGCCAGGTCCCACTGAGAGGCAACCTTCCAGGACAATAAGGAAAGAAAGAGAGAAAGAGCTTTTGAATGCGGTCAGGTCTGAGGCTCTACAGCCTGCTGAGAGGCCAATTTCTTCCTTTCAAGAGCTATTTATTCAGTCACCTCTTTATTTATTTCTCCAACATTTTTTCAGCCCCACTCTGTGCTGTGTAGTTCTTTGCAAAGCCCCGGGATGCATACTAACGTCCTGCCATCCATCTGGTGCGAGATAAGAGTGGTGGAGAGAATTCACACAACACTGTGCCCCACAGGCTCTGCTGGGTGGGGAAGGGTGCCTGGTGGGGACCACAGAGGACTGTAGGCGTCAAGGACAAAGGATGTTGTGTTTCCATGTTGTGATGATGCCCCAAGGAATCTCCAGATTTGGCGGAAACATCAACAGAAAAAAACAGATTGGATTTCATCAAAATTAAAAACTTTTGTGCAGCAAAGGACACTATCAACAGAGTGAAAAGGCCATCGACAGAAAATGTTTGCAAAGCATACAACCAACAAGGAATTAATACCCAGAATAGATGAAGAACCCCTACAGCTCAACAATAAAAACAAATAGCCTGGGGCTTCCCTGGTGGCGCAGTGGTTGAGAGTCCGCCTGCCGATGCAGGGGACACGGGTTCGTGCCCCGGTCCGGGAAGATCCCACATGCCACGGAGCGGCTGGGCCCGTGAGCCATGGCCGCTGAGCCTGTGTGTCTGGAGCCTGTGCTCCGCAACGGGAGAGGCCGCAACAGTGAGAGGCCCGCGTACCGCAAAAAAACCCCCCAAAATCCCAAACAGCCTGATTCGAACATGGGCAAAGGACTTGAAAAGACATTTCTCTGAAGATACACCTATTTTCATAGTGTTCAGTTTTCCTTTTTTTGGTACTGTTGTTTTCTGGTTTTGATATCAGAGTAATAATGACTTCATAAAAAGGACTGAGAAGTTTTCCTATTTTCCAGGAGACACTGGGTAGAACTGATGTTTTTCTTTAAATGTTAGGTATAATTTTCCAGTGAAACTATCTGGCCTGGAGATTTTAAATTAGGAATTTAGGGCTTCCCTGGTGGGGCAGTGGTTAAGAATCCGCCTGCCAATGCAGGGGACACGGGTTCGAGCCCTGGTCTGGGAAGATCTCACATGCCGTGGAGCAACTAAGCCCATGCGCCACAACTACTGAGCCTGCACTCTAGAGCCCATGAGCCACAACTACTGAGCCCACGTGCCACAACTGCTGAAGCCCGTGTGCCTAGAGCCCGTGCTCCGCAACAAGAGAAGCTACTGCAATGAGAGGCCTGTGAACTGCAATGCAGAGTAGCCCCTGCTTGCCACAACTAGAGAAAAGCCTGCACACAGCAATAAAGACCCAACACAGCCAAAAATAAATAAATTAATAAATTGTAAAAAATTAGGAATTTAATTTTCTTAATAGTTATAGGGCTATTAAAATTATCCATGTCATGTTGGAGTAGTTGTGGTAGTTTGCACTTTTTAAGGAATTGGTCCATTTCATCTAAGTTGTCAGATTTATGTGTATTGAGTTGCTTGGACTATTCTCTTATTACTTTTTTGATGTATGCAGAATCTATAGTGATATGCCACTTCCTTTCTGGTATTAGATTTGGCATCTTCTCTCTTTCTTTCTTTGTCAGTCTTGCTAGAGATTTGTCAATTTCTTTACCTTTTCGAAGGGCCAGCTTTTTGTTTAATTGATTTTCTTTTTCTATTGTTAAATTCACAGATTTCCTCTTCCTTTCTTTCTTTTTTCTTTCTGTCTTTCTTGAGGTATAGTTGATGTATGATATTATATAAGTTTCAGGTGTACAACATAGTGATTCACAGTTTTTAAAGGTTATACTCTATTTATAGTTATGATAAAGTATTGGCTATATTCCCTGTTGTTGTACAATATATCCTTGTTGCTTATTTATTTTATACATAATAGTTCGTACCTCTTAATCCCCTCAAATTCATAGAATTCTGATTGAATATCATTTTCTTCCTTCTACTTGCTTTGGGTTTATTTTGCTCTTCTTTTTTTTAGTTTCCTGAGATGGAGGCTTAGATTATTGATATGAGACTTCTCTGCTTTTCTAATGTAAGCATTTAATGATGTAAATTTCCCTCTCGGCATTGTATTAGCTGCATCCCACGAATTTTGATATGTTGTATTTTCATTTTGATTAAGTTAAATGTGTTTTTAAATTTCCCTTGAAACTTACTCTTTGACTCATGAATTATTTAGACGTGTATTATTTAGTTTCAAGGTGTTTGGATTTCCTTGTATTTTTCTGTTATTGGTTTCTAGTTTGAATGATAATGACCATTATTGCCTTGAGCACTTTTTCAGTCCTGCCCTTTATCTCTTCTCCTAGAACTCCAATGACATGAATGTTAGATCTTTTATAGTCTCACAGGCCTCTAAGTCACCTCCTTCCCTCCCTCCCTCCCTCTCCCTTCCTTCCTTCCTTTCTCCTTTTGTCTATTTTTTCTGTTATTCACTTTCGGTAATTTCTATTTATCTTCAAGTTCACTGATTCTTTTCCTCTCTCTCCTCCATCCTGCTGTTAACTTCATCCACTGAGATTTTTTATTTATTGCACTTTTCAGTTCTAAAATTTCAATTTCATTTCTATTTATATGTTTTATTTCATCACTGAGATTTTCTACTTTTTCATTTGTGTAAAGTGTGTTGATAATTGCTCAAAGCATTTTTATGATGACTCGTTTAAAATCCTTGTTGGTAATTCTAACATATATATTATCTTGGTGTTGGCATCTGTTGGTTGAGTTTTTTCATTGAGTTGAGATTTTCCTGATTCTTTGTATGATAAGTGACTTCGGGTTGAAGCCTAGATGAGTTGGGTATTGTGTTATGAGACTCCGGGTTGCAAGAGGCGAAATAAAACACAGGGAAATCACTGCTGTGTTATCCTTCAAGTTCTAAGGTCCCTGGTGGATCTGCCTCCTTTTCTCCACTTTTCAGAGTCTTCTTATGTTTATTTTATGCATAATGTCCAGGGATTTTAAGCTCTACTCAGAAGGAAGAGTAAGAACAATCACTTCTACACCATCTTTCTGGGAGCAGAAACCCGTATTTCTTTGAATCGAACCACCTTTCTTGTGTTTTAGGAGTCACGTCTTGTTCCTTCTTACTCCTACTGTCCTAATACCAGGACAATATGTGAAGATACCACCTCCTTAATGACCCCTGAGTTAAGGTATGCCCCTTTCCATATTCCATGCCTCTCCCCTGTTCACACACCCCTTATCTCTCTTGCTCGAATTATTTAAATGGCTCCCTAATTAGTCTCCAAACTGACAGCCTCTCCCTTTCTTCCAGTCTCCTCTGTTCTGCAGATTGTGGGCAGGTTGATCTCCTGAGGCATAAATCTCTATCCTTCCCTTCTGTTCCTCCCTAACTTTAGACAGCTCATCACTAGCTTCATCGTAAAACTCAAACTCCTTAGCCTGGGGTTCAAAGCCATCCATACAATGGCTCCACTTCAGCTGACAGCCTTCCCTTCCTCTGCTCTCACATACAATCTCATACGGCAGCTAAAATGCCTCACTTCCAGCGTCCAGACACGTGCTGTGCAGTTGATCCTGGGCCTTCACTCATGCTTTTCCTCCACTTGGAATGCCCCTCCTTGCTCACTGTCTCAAGGAACCATTCCTTGATCACCCAAGGTAGAACTGACAGCTTCTCACAGCCTTTTGCTCACATCTCTCTTTGAGCATATTTTCAATCCACGTCATAGTGACAGGGCAGCATATATGCTCCTTGCAGGGTGTCTCCTCTTGTCTAAAACCAGGCCTTCTTGGCTCAGTAGTCCAGGGAGGAGAGCAGGCCCATCAGCGAGCGGATAGACGACCAGAGCTGGCTTCACCCGGAGGCGGGAGGTGTGGCAGAAAAGCCTACGCTTACTTCTAGAATATGTGCCAGTTTCAGAAGATTCTGCTCTGCCCTGGGCTCCTCTGAAGGTCCAGGAAGAACACTTTAGAGATACATTCACCACACGTGTCTTGAAGTCAGTTGTGGGGACCCTCTAGGGCAAGGCCCCTCGCCCTGCATTAGATCCACCTATTCTGTCTGTGATGTGGACAGTCCACCCTTTGGGGTGCGGCTGCTTTCTCTTAAGGGGGGTGCTGGCAGCGTAAGGAGTGAGGGAACGGAGAAGTTGCTGGGGTTTGAGTCTTAGCTCTGCCACTGACGAGCTCTGTAAACTCTGGACAAATTACCTAACTTCTTTTTGTACCTCAGATTCCTCATCTGCAAAATGGGGATAATTACAGAACCTGCAGAGAATCCCATTCAAATGCTTAGAACATCTGATGGCGCTCCATAAATGTTAGCAGTTACCATTTTCAATGTTTTCCACCAAAGTGCCCTGAACAGTAGAAGCATATGAGTGAGGATCTGCAGGGAGAGCCCAAAGGAGCCTCTATTTGCTTGACGTTTCTTTTAAGCATTCTCTTCCACGTTAAATATTTATGCAAGTTTTGCATTCTACTCTACTATAAGGTTGAGTTTGTTTTAATATCTGGCTAATATTTCTTCTGCAAATGTACTTAAGGAAACATACATTCTAGAAGGACGCCTCTGTGTTTTCCCCTCGGCACAGGCTGGGGCTTCCCAGTGTAAGGGGCTCAGTCAGTGAGCCTTGAGCCAAAGATGCAGAGGTCGCGCCCAGGCCGGCACCGTAAGGCGTGTCTCACTGGTGAGTGCTGTGCGGGACCACTGCAGCCCCGCCACCCCATTCACTGCTCCTCCAGAAACAGAGTCACGACCTCAGTCCACCTTTTCTCATTCCGGAGAGCTGGCCTCTGGTTGGACGCATGGGATATGGGGAATGTGGGCACGGAAATAAAAATCTTGGCTTGGATTTCCTGAGCTATGATCATCAATAAAATAGGGCAAAAGAGAGCTATAATCTAATGTACTATATTACTGTAATTAGAGCTTCACGCATGGAGCTCTCGCACGCCCTCCCTCCAAAATGATGAAACAGTTTAGCATAAATAGTAGTGACTTTATTCTCCATCATGGGGTGTTCAGTGATTGGGTAATTATGGTAACAGCACATCCAGTTAACGGGTGTCGAGTTCAGAATGTAAGAGGAAAAGGACGCGGAAAGGCACACGAAGGAAGAGAACCACAGAATCACAGCACTGCAGGGTTGGGAAGAATCCTGGCAATTGTGTACCTTCCATCCCACAGAAGAAGAAACGGAGACTCAAGATGGGGCGGGGTGGGGGGGGGGGCGTTAGGGCGGGGATGAATGACCTGCAAATGTCAGATGCTTAGACAGAGGTGGAGTCAGAACCAAAACCCACGCCTCTCTCTCCTGTTCCAATTCTTTTCTACTGGGGCTTCCCTGGTGGCGCAGTGGTTAAGAATCCGCCTGCCAGTGCTGGGGACACGGGTTCGAGCCCTGATCTGGGAAGATCTCACGTGCCGTGGAGCAACTAAGCCTGTGCACCACAACTACTGAAGCCCATGTGCCTAGAGCCCGTGCTCTGCAACGAGAAGCCACCGTAATGAGAAGCCCGCGCACCAAAATGAAGAGTAGCCCCCGCTCGCCGCAACTAGAGAAAGCCTGCCTGCAGCAGTGAAGACCCAAGGCAGCCAAAAATAAAGAAATAAAAAATTCTTTTCTACCCACGTGTCTCTGGGAAACCACATAAGGCAGAATATTCTAGAAAGCTTTCTGTAGGGTGAGTAGTCTTCCTTAACGAAATCTGCAGAGGTAGAAAACAACGTTCTTTCGTTGTCTGTGGCTGAAAGTCATGCCCACTGAATGTCAACAGCAATCAGCAGTAAAGGTGTGAAACGTGTTTTGTTTTGTCCACTTTGTTCCTCTGACATCGCAGACAGGAAAAATGAGCAAGTGCACCCATTAACATTTTGTTCAACTTACAATCGAGGAGGCTAATTGTTTATTTTCAGTTAGATTTTATTTCTGCTATTACATTGAGAGCATCAGATAAAAAACACACTTTCCCATAAGAATATGTACTTTTCTTAGTCCTGCACTGCATGTAAGGGACTTGGATAGTCAATGCTTTTAGTCATGAAGGCACAGGTTTCCTAAGGAAGCAAGCTAAGAGTCATCATGGGACAACCAGGGGACAGAGGCCAGCCGGCAGATGGGTAACAGGTTCACACTGACACAACTGTGCACCATCTCCGCCTAGTGTGTAGACACCATCACAGCCAGTCATCCACATGACCGCCCTCCACGCTCCTCCTTCCTGTAGAAAAGGAGAGGCTGGGAAGTCGTAGGAAAGATGCCCCTGGCGGCCAGAGGGAGCCGGTTCCCCGCCGGTGCCCGCGGCCTCTGTCCTCTGCTCTGCAATCCCAGGAAAGCCACCCGAGGGCTGGGGCCCGGGGGCTTCCTCCTTCCACTCTGTCCAGTGACCAACCAACAAAACACGCACCTGCCACCGCTGGGAGCTAAGCCCGGCTTGGATGGGCTGGATGGGACAGTCCGATTCTGTCTGTGACGGGAACAGGGGCCACTTGGGCAAAAGCCACCGTCACAGGTGGTCACGGGCCACTTGGCAGGAAGCAGCCGAGCAGCTGGAAATACTCGCTTCGGAAGTTCGGTTCACACCATCACATCCACAGAGAGACGCCAACGCCACTGTTTCTCACCATTTCTTTCTTGCTCCCATTCAACCCTCCCCCAGCCTCGAAACGCAGCCGGGGCCCAGACGTCTTGCTGGACAGAGACACTCACAGTCAGACTGCAAGATGGGATGAGGAGTGTGGGGACAGCAGCTGAAGCCAGGGGTGTGACGTGGGAAGACCCCTTCCCGTGGGCACCTCGGCCATCAGCGGGCACGCAGCCCGGCCTGGGAGGTGTGTGCTGTCTGTGGCTCCACTGACGTGACACCCAAGGCCCACTTTCCCACCACAAAGTACTTCCTCAGCCAAAGTTCTATATGAACATCCCCAGGAGTCAGCTGCCCAGGGAGCAGTAGGGTGGGGACCGGCGTCTCCACTGACTCCTGAGGAAAGCGAAGCCAGGGCAGCTGGCACACAGCCAGAGAGAGGAAAGACTAGATATGCACTGAATTTACTGCAGGACGGCTCTGCTCCAGACCCTGGCAGTGCTGTACTGCCTTGGTTATCTCATCTGTAAAATGGGGCTGATAACGGGGCCTCCACACTCCAGAGGATGTTGTAAGGATTAAACGAAATAACGCAGGAGACGGGTTTTCCGTGGTGCCTGGGCTAGGGGAGCCTTCAGTTTAAGCGTTAGCTGACCCTCCAATGTCCTTACAAGTGTCTCTGTCTTTTTTTTTTTTTTTTTCTTTTTTTTTTTTCTTTTTTGCGGTATGCGGGCCTCTCACTGTTGTGGCCTCTCCCGTTGCGGAGCACAGGCTCCGGATGCGCAGGCCCAGCGGCCATGGCTCACGGGCCCAGCCGCTCCGCGGCATATGGGATCCTCCCAGACCGGGGCACGAACCCGTATCCCCTGCATCGGCAGGCGGATTCTTAACCACTGCGCCACCAGGGAGGTCCAACAAGTGTCTCTGTCTTACAGATAAGGAGACTGGAGCACAGAAAGGAAAATGACTCACCAGCACGGTACATGGCCTCGTTAGGCCTCAAAATGCAGACCCGCGTGACTGCAAAACTTGCCCTCTTTCCACTCAAGAACAGGGCGATTTCAGAACTCAGGTTGCCTGTTTCCAAGTTCTGGCACTTTCACCCTGATTTGAGACAGCTTCCTATAGAAAGTGTTGTGACCTGGTTTGACCACCACACAGAAAATACATAACAATGTGCCGCCATCCGAACAAAAATCCGAGCACCATGTTCCATGATGACTTTGATGACATCAGCAAAGAAGCTCTCATTGGAGCCCCTGGAGCTCCAAGAGGTTCTATAGCAGAGTTTAGCATCTGAGGCCAGTAATGAACATGAAAGCCAACAGGATGTTCTCAGCAGTATTCCTACAATTTCAAAAATCCTTTTTCTTTATGACATCATTTCCATCTCTGTTCTTTTTTTTTTTTTTTTTTTGTAAAAGGCTAAGTGGATGCAAAGAGAAAGATCATTAGAAAAAACCTTTCTAATTCCTAAGGCTTTGTGCATGCAGTAGGCATTCCATAGATGTTTGTAGAATGTATGAATAAATGGATTATATGAATGAATGCATCTATTTTCTTCTTGTGAATTGGCTCAAAGAGCCAGTTTGGCTAAAACCTGCATCCTGAGAGGTCTCAAGTATCCTCTGCTTTGCTAAAAAGCCCACTGTCTTTACATTTTAGATGCCCCCTGAGGCACGGATGTCCCCCATGGGTACTGCCAGAGGCACATTCCTGCCTGGTAAGCATTCAACTTGAGCTTGAACGCGAGAGCCTAGGAGGTGCCCACACTTACGCGGGGACCCGCAGCCCAGGCAAGGAGCACACCTTCCTTTGGGCGTCGTGTTCATTCTGTGCCCTTTGCTGGGAGCTGGGCAGTTCTGATCCCATTTCCACCCATTTGATGATTCTTGAAAAGAACAAACACACAGACAAGATCGACACCGCTGAGATATGACACAGGCTCTGCTGGGAGCTATGTTAGGAGACGCTCTTGGGTCAGAGGGACCTGGACTGGTCAGGACATCTGAGCCTGAGTCTTGGCTCTGGGGTCTCATCAAGGAACCACGGAGTATTCCTCCTCCTTCCCGACCTGTGACGCGGCCCTGGCGACACTCATTAAACAGAATGGTGGGCGCAGAAAACACTCGGACTCAGTGAAGAGACAAGCTGGCCTGACTCAAAGGATCACGCCCACAAACGTAGGGGCAGGAGGAGAGCTCGCCGTGGCCACCGGAGGGCCCTTGGCTCACGACATGTTCTCAGCAGCCAGTAACTTCAGATGATCATATGCGCCCCACTCTCAGACAGGTTAAACTACAGGCACCCCCGAATCGGCCGTTCATGAACCTGCCACCTTCCCAATTTCTGCTACATAGAGTGGAACATCACTGCTGTTATAATTTGTCTATATTTCCTCTTACATCAAATTTCTGTATGTTTTCATCTTGTTGTAATCAATAAATCCCAGGTTTGACATGCTGGTACCATGTGCTTCTATGTTGCATACCATGCTCCGTGAACCAGTGTATTAAGCCAAAGACCGTTCTATTGCCTGATCCCGACAGGAATAAAAGGGAACCTGTGGAAACCTGTGTGGACTGCGTGTCCCCAAGGCTGAGCAAAGTGCAGTCCTAACATATTTAAAATCCATTATCTGACCACACGTAACAGGAATTATTTACAATTTACACGTTACAGCGTTAACACCACATTCATGGTCATATGCAGTCTGGTTCTGAGCACAACACCAACAGCAGGTGGGGTGGCTGACAGCCCCTTGCACACGAGGGGCTCAGACGTGTTAGAGGATTTGCAAAATCACATTAGAAATAAACCCTCCACATCTTCAGCTCGTTTCACTGTACGCTCCACAGGGGGAGTGATATTTTTTTAAAAGACTGCTTTTCTCTTTTTAGGCAGATCAACTCTCTCCTGCCATCGTTTCACCCATCCACTCTCCTACCTTCCCAACCATTTATCCATCCAGCTACCCCTCTATCCACTCATCCATCCATCCATTCTTCTATCTGCCCTTCCGAACACGTCTCCACATCCCTCCACTGATCCATCCAACCACGTATCCCCTCCCCCATCCATGCATCCATCCATCCATCCATCCATCCTTCCACTCAACGTTTGAGGACCTTCTTTGTGCTTGTCACTCTACAGAGCACCGGAACTACCTACCAGTTTTTATTCTTTTTTTTTTTTGTTTTACAAGATGATGTTGGGGGTAGGAGTTTATTAATTTATTTATTCATTTTTGCTGTGTTGGGTCTTCGTTTCTGTGTGAGGACCTTCTCTAGTGTGGCAAGCGGGGCCACTCTTCATCGCGGTGCGCGGGCCTCTCACTATCGCGGCCTCTCTTGTTGCGGAGCACAGGCTCCAGACGCGCAGGCTCAGTAGTTGTGGCTCACGGGCCTAGTTGCTCCACGGCATGTGGGATCCTCCCAGACTAGGGCTAGAACCCGTGTCCCCTGCATTAGCAGGCAGATTCTCAACTCTCAACCAATGCGCCACCAGGGAAGCCCCCAGTTTTTATTCTTATAAAAAGTTTTCATTGTGAAAAAGGGATGGCGATAAAAGTAATTCAGGAACACCTCCTTGTACTGTGTTTCCCTTCACTGTGCTTGGCAGACACTGTGTCTGTTACAAATTGAAGGTCTGTGACAGCTCTGCATTGAACAAGTCTATTTGAGCCATTTTTTCCAACAGCATTGGCTCACTTCACGTCTCTGTGTCCTATTTTGGTCATTCTTGCAATATTTCAAGCTTTTTCTTTACTATTATATTTGTTACGGTGATCTGTGATCAGTCATCCTTGACATTACTTGTGTAATTGTTTTGGGGTGCCACGAACATTGTCGTCTTATTTTAAGCAATTGTCAGGGCCATCCCAGCCTTCAGGCACCACCACCCTGATCAGTCAGCAGCTGTCAAATCAAGGCAAGACCCCCCCGCCAACAAAAAGATTATGCCTCATTGAAGGCTCAGGTGATGGTTAGCATTTTTTAGCAATAAAGTGTTTTTAAATTAAGGTACACACATTGTCTTTTTAGACACAACGCTAATGCACACTGAATAGACTACGGGATAGTGTAAATGTAATTTTTATATGCACTGGAAAACCAAAAAATTTGTGACTCGCTTTACTGTGATGGCCTGGACCCGAACCCACGGCATCCTGGAGGTGTGCCTGTATCTGCACCGGTGTCTTCTCATTTGAAAATCGACCACAGATTTTCCCTGATGACAGCAAAACATAATAATGTGCTCTAATTCTTCCTGTCAAGTGAAATAAAATACTTGGGAGTCTGACAACAAAAGAGCCAGGAAAAGACCTAGTTACTAAGAGCCTTCTTCCTCATAAGTGCACGAGAAGTACAGCCATTAGGGTTATGTTGTTGGACCCCTTTAGATGAAAAGGGCGCACATCCAATTACTTCACATGATAACGAGTTCAAATAATTAGAAAGCATCCCTGACAGAGTCTTGGAACTTTCTGGAAGAGCTAATTTAAGCATCTAGGTGTTTTCTCAGGCTGCTCTTCATAGTTGAGATTCACTTATCTTCACTATTGCACTCTGTTTTGCCATTTTAATTCCTCCATTTCAGAGTTGAGGGCAGTGAACCAATTATCAGTGATGTAGGCGGCCTTACAGATTAAATGGAAGTGTTTCAAAGTAGATAAAAACAAAACGCCCACAATCATACTGAACTGGAGTGAAACAAAACATGAATCCATTATCAACTAGCAGATGAAAGGAAAAAACTCAAACGTGCAAAAGAATAAAAAACATTTGAAATTTCTAAATAAAAAAAAAAAAATACAACAAAACTAACACTCCTGTTAAACATTTTAAAAGTTTGCCTAAATAGGCTGTAACTCCAATGAAATCACTTTCACCAAGTCTCCCAGGCACCAGTGACTGACTTGCTCACCGATTAATGCAGTAAAGCCATGGTTCTCAAACTTTGGGGAGCATCTGTATCGCCTGGAAGGCTGGTTAACACACAGAGTACTGGGTCCCACTCAGAGTTTCAGATTCAGATTCAGGAGGTCCAGAGTGCAGTGCAAGAATTTGCATTTCTAAATCCCCGGCTGCTGCAGCTGGTCTGGAGACCCCACTTTGAGAAGCACGGGAAGAGCCCATCCCTAGTCCTCATCTTACATAACTTCTCAGCTGCGGGTGGCACTGGGGACCACTCCCTAGACCCCCGAACAGCACACGTCTCTTGCTTTCTCTGCCATCCCTCCTGTCTCCTTTTTAGTCTCCCGGTATCCCTCGAGATTTACCCTAGGCTTCTGCTCTTTCACTGAAATCTTACCGAGCAAATGTATTCACTCTGAAGCCTTCATCACCACCTACAGCCTGCAGCCAGCCCCGGGGCTGCAGCTCTCGCCTGTTATATGTGAGCTTCACAAGGACATGGTTCCATGTCTCGTTCACAGCTGCATCCCAGGTGACCAGAGCATGCCTGGCACATAGAATGTGCTCCGTAAATATCTGTTACAACTTACTGGTAGATATTTCTACCTGACTGTTCCACAAGCTAACTGGCAACCAAGATCAAATGTACTCGGAAAGACTTATATCAATAAAAGGATATTATGTAAACTAGATTCTCCGCCCACCCCACCCCATATTTCCAACGGTACCACCATCCACCGGTTTTGTAAGATCTAAGAAAGCTAATGGTCATCGTGGAATCCTCGCCTGTCAAACGCCAAGTTGTGCTGGTTTTACCTTCTAAATCTCTTCCAAGTCCATCTGTTGCTTCCCATTGCCACTGCCTGGCTAGGCCACCTCAGTCTCTCACCCGGATGCCACAGCGCCTGCCCCCGCCCGCCGTGTGACTCCTGTAATCTCCCCACCACGGCAGACGGCTGACAAAGCAGGTCTCATGCTGCCTGGGTCCAGGGATCCCCGCTGCCTGCAGCGCAGGGCGTCACTGCGGCCTCAGAGCCTCCTGATGGGCCCCCACTGCCTCCCTGGCTGTCCTTCACCCCCTTTTCCCCCAGCCTGCGCTCCAATTGGCCTTATTTTTGTTCCTTGAACACTCCGCACTCTCCTCTTTCTGAGCCATCACTCGTAATATTCCTCCCACTTGGAATAGACTTTCCTTTTCCTCTGACGACATTTTACTGACTACCTCCTGCTCATTTATCAGTTCCCAACTTAAAAATTCACATCCTCCAAGAAGCCTTCCCTTTCCCCCTCAAAAAACCGAAACAGGACACCCCAAAAAATGGGGATACGGCCTCCCTTGCATTCCAGTAACCCTCTGTATCTGCACACACTGTGTTACCTCTGCTTATTTAGTTATCTGCCGTATCTGCATCTCCAGGGGAAGGCTCCTGTCTATGCAGTGCTGGGCCCAGGGCCTGGACCCAGCTGCATTTGCTAAAGGAATAGCCAAGCAGATTTAATGGGGGGAAATTTAAAAGAAATGATTTTAAATGAAATTTTTTCTATGTTGAGGACAGCCAATGGAGCGGTTATACCTGGGAAGGAGCACAAAGGGACACTTGGGACCATGGAAGTTTTCTGTATCTTGCTCTGATGGAGGTAACATGGGCGTGGACATAGGTAAAGATCCATCAAGCTGTACCCTTAAGAGCTGTGGGTTTTCAATGTGTAAATCATACATCAGTAAAAAGAAGTAAGTTATTTTAAACTTATAGCATAACCCATATGGGGATATAAATATTCCTGAGTTAAACAACTCATGCAGGATATAACAATAGAATTTACTAACAACCAGAGGCATAAAGGTCCCTTAAGGAGCTAATTATTTCCCAAAGATCCAGAACTAAAAACATGGTGAAGTAATTCCTTAAGTCTTTGTTTTGGAATTGAGATTGTTTTACAGTGACAATGCCTTACTCAGAGTTGAGGCGCTGAAGTATTTTCAAGGAAAGAAATTATTTCAAAGTCATTCTCTACAGAATCACATAGACTATTTAAAACCCCATTTCCAAATTGAGTTAATGAAGTATAGTTACATTCCAATGTGTGAGAAATCTTTACGGTAATGACAACAGCTGCTCAGTGGGGTCGACAGTGTGCTTGATACGATCATTTCCTTCTTGAATTGTAGGAACAGGACACAGCGCAAACCACTACTGCCCTATTAAAAAGGAGCCCTGATATCCTGACTTTTGAGCAAGAGAAGTTTCCAAGCATATCAAGAAATGTAGAATTGTCTAGTTGTCTGTCTTGGACTAGAACACAAAACGCGGACATCCAAGGTTTGTCTCTAAGCAGTAGAAAATGAAGGGGACTTAGGTGCTTGTTTTCTGGAAGTTACTTTTCATTAGGAGGTGGTCCCTGCGCTTCTCACGCTGGGCTCCCTGACAGTCCCCATGGCTCTGGAGACGTGTGTTTATTCCAGCTGCTCCACGGTCCCTTGGACCAGGTAAAAGCCAGTGTTGAAACAGCAATTTAAACATTCTTCAGGTAGGGTGAAAAACACCCAAGGGACACTACATGCCTCCAAAGTAATGAGACTGAGAGGCACTACCCACTAAAGGGGCACTTTCTATACTTCAGATGGGGCTCATTGCCCTCTGCCCACTTGGGTGATTTTTCTACAAAGGAATCTTTTGCTCCTATTCTTGGTATTGTTTTAGTGAAAGTTTCATTTCCCTTATGTCTCCATTTACTGCTGGTATTTTCACACTCAAAAATTAAAGGAGAGAAAAATTTTAAACTCCTGATTATCTAATTTAGTGAGGCTATTACTTTATCATCATCATCATCAACATCATCATCATTACCAAGTGAGGGAGTTTTTTTTTTTTTTTTTAATTTACCAAACCGTTCCAGTACCAGAAACAGAAAAACTGAAAGCATCCCAGCCTGACTTCCCCTTTTCCTGATGGGAAAACGGAGGTAGCTAACGGACAGACGACGGACAGCCTGCCCCCGGCAGATGTGCTTACCCCTAATCTGAGGTACTCTGTCGCTTTTTCAAAGTACTACCCATGAAAAGGAAATAATCTGATAAAGTTGGCGTTACACAGGGGAGGGGAGGGGGGAGGGGGTATGAGCGACGGTCAGCGCTGGTGATGGTGGCGGATATGGTGATGGTGGTGACGGCGGTGGCTGATCGTGATGGTGACGCCGGCCCGGTCCTCTCCCGTTTCTTCATCACCGCCTGTCTTCTCTGCCTCCCGCCTCCCCGCGCGGCCTCTGCCCGGAGGAACACAGCCGACAGGATTCGCACCCAAGCCGCACGTCCACGGGCGCAAGGCTGCTGTGCCCAGCGAAGCGGCACCGCTCGGCTGGCCCCGCGCCCCTCTCGGCGCCCTCTCGGCTGCGGCCCCTCCGCGCCCCCCGCGCGCCGGCACCGCCTCGCGTGGCGCCCGCAGCCCGAGCCCCGGACGACCGGGCCGGCCCGCCCACCCGCAGGGAGCGCCCGCGACCCCGGCCCGCTCGCCGCCGAGCCCCCCGGACCGGCCACCGGTCACTTACGCCTGCGCTGGGCCCGCCGGCCGGCGGCCCCGAGACAAAGGCTGCGCGGCCGCTGCGCCGCCGGCTGCTCCCGGAGCTGCGGCTGCCGGGGACCGGGAGGAGGATGGGGCGGAGGGGACCGTGTGGGAGGGGCCGGCGCGCCGCGGTCCACCCGCTGGGGCCGCCGAGACCCGAGCCCTCCTCCCCCGCCCGCCGCCCTCCCGGGTCCTCGGCCGAAAACCTCCCCCCAGGGGCTGGGGTACCGCCCCTCGCGGGGGCGAGTGAGAGGAAGAGGATGGAGGGAGACGGAGAGAGGGCGGGGGGGGGGAGGGAGAGAGAGAGAGAGGGAGAGTGAGAGTTCTTCCTTCCTAATCACAGTCCTCTCCATCCACCCCCGCGTCCCCAGCAAGCTTCGGGAAAGGCCAGACTGCCTCACCTGGGCAACCCTGGAGACGCTCCCACCCACCCGCCTCCTTCCACCGCGCGCAGCTCTCCCAAGGATGGACGTCAGACCATTTCACGGAGAGCAAAGCCGAGGCCTGGGAGGTTAAGTGCGCCAAGACGCGGGGCCAGGAGGGGATGCTGCGGGAAGAAGGCCCCGGGCGCCAGGCCCACCTTTTACCTGTTTTCCTCCCCAAAGCCTGGCACGTGGCAGACCCGCAAGGTGGCAGGGTGGGGGCTGCGCACTCCCTCTCTGGGAGAAGTAACACTGCCGTTTGCCTCCGAGATTTACATCTTGTTATGAAGAGTAGGTTTGATTTATTTTTATTTTTAAAACTTTTTTATTGTGGCATTTAAAAGAATCAAAAGTAGAGGGAATAGTATCATGAACCCACAAGTACTCAGCTCCAGCCTGAAAGACTGTCAACATTTTCTCTTTTTCCCTTTCATCTGCTCCCCACTTCCCTATCCCTGGAGGCTAAGGACTTAAAAACAAACAAAACAAAAAAACAAAAAAAACATGGGGGACTTCCCTGGTGGTCCAGTGGTTAAGACTCCACCCACTCTGGTGGATCCCTGGTGGCGGAACTAAGATCCCACATGCCACGCAGCAGAAAAACAAAACAAACAAAACGTGATCACAATATCATTATCCCATGTTACGAAATTAAGAATAATTCCTTGATATCTTGTGACTATGATTTATTCACAGCTGATGGTTGTCATCTGCCTGGTCTGTGTTGCCTGGTTTGTGTTTAGTGCTTTACCTGTGCCGCTCAGCCTAGGTGGGCCCTGACTTCCACTAAAGCTCGTGGTAGAGGGGAGGTGAGCTGGTGGTTGCTGGCCCGCAGTCACCGATGGAGCAGGAATTGGTGAGCACTGACCCCCTCCAAGGCCCAGACACTCCTTAGTGGGCCCAAACCCCTTGAAAATTTTGATTGAAGGCCATCCTCCCAGAATAATGCACACATAGAATTTTGATTTAAATTCCAGGAGTTTCAAACCAGTTCTCACAGTCTGTCTGAGAATGGTGGAGCTGAGGCATGCCCCTCGGCCCCCGGCTTAGGGAGCATTGTTGAGAGGTGGCAGAGACAGCCAGAGTGCAGGCTCTGACTCAGACTGCCTGGCTTTGAACCCTACGTGTCTTGCTAGCCTAGTGGCCTTGGACCACTTACTTGACATCTCTGTGCCTGCTTCCTCATTGGGAAAAGATGGGGCTGTCATTCGAGGTTGTCTAGTTGGGCTGCCAGGGCGCTTTTATGCATGGACAGTGCCTGGCACAGGAAGCATGGGGAAACGCTCAGAGCATTCTCGCTTCTTGTACCCTCTGAGCGGTTAGACCCAGAAGGACCGCGGCTCCAAAGGATTCGCAGCCTTACTTGAAGCAGAGGGAAAGGGCCCATGCCTGCTTTCTGCTGCAGTAGAAGCAGCGTATACACATACATACGACAAAGACAAAGCGGCCCTTCTCTCTTTGACGGGGGTGGGAAGCGGTGGGGGGGGGTATGGATGTTTGCCTGATGGCCAACGTGGAGTTCTTAGAACTGTGCGGGTCACGTGTACCGACATGGCTCCAGGAAATGATCTTTGAGATGCTGAAAGGATGCAGTCATTCTCTATCACCCACGCCAGCCAAACTGGCCTCAGTTAATGGACTGAGACGTCCCCCAAGCCTCACCTCCTCTCCGAGGGGGCCCCTGACAGCCTCGGGCAGTGGGCAGTGTCCCCAGTCAGAGCTCCTGGCCACCGGCCTGCTTTAGTGACTAGGGCTGTGCGTCGCTGTGCGTGATGTGTCGGCCCATCTAGGCTGTAAACGTGCAGAGAGCTGCGATTGTAACGCAGGGTCTCAGCATCCCCCAAACATCTGTCCATCGTCCCTCCAGCATTGGTGCAAGGGGTATGCACAGAGACGTCAAGTAAGTGGTCCAAGGGCACTAGGCTAGCAAGACACATAGGGTTCAAAGCCAGGCAGCCTGAGTCAGAGCCTGCACCCTGGCTGTCTCTGCCACCTCTCAACAATGCTCCCTAAGCTAGGTACCTAGGGGGAAGGGACTCTCCCTGATTATGACCCCCTGGTTCAGCCTCTTCACCTCCGGGGTGCTCGGTATCCGCACTCCTGAAGTGGGAAGCACGGTCACTTCCCCCACGTGGCACTGGGCTCCAGGGACCTTCTGACGAGCGCCCACCTCTCTCTCTGCCCCGTGCTCCCCCGTTCTCTCCCACTTCCCTTCCCTTACTCCCGACTCTCTGTTTTCCTTTCCTATCTCAAAATATGGATTATATGATTTTTAAAACCGTTTGATGGAATTTGCTTGTATCAATGAAGGATGATGTAGGTGAATAAAATCAAGACTAAAGCTTTTGTTTTGTTTTGTTTTGCGGTATGTGGGCCTCCCACCGCTGCCGCCTCTCCCGTTGCAGAGCACAGGCTCCGGACACGCAGGCTCAGCGGCCATGGCTCACGGGCCCAGCCGCTCCGCGGCACGTGGGATCCTCCTGGACCGGGGCACGAACCCGTGTACCCTGCATCGGCAGGCGGACTCTCAACCACTGCGCCACCAGGGAAGCCCAAGACTAAAGCTTTTGTAGAGTGAGATGGACAAATGACAAACAGTGTCTACTTCTACTCAGGGGAGAACGACCCAACTGTAGGTATTCAAATAGAAGGGAGAATATTTGAGGGATACTCAGGCCTTATGGGTCTTCTTGGGAATAAATTTACCAAAGGACCCTGAAGTTAAGAGAAAACATAACAGAGAGTGTTACTGGCATCTACTTGCTCTTTGTGGACAATCTGACACTCTGGGCCAGCTCTAAGAAAGAACTACTACAATGACAAAGAACTTGAGTCATGGTAAAGAAATAGGGTTTGGTTTAGCTAAAGGAAGACCATATGAATGTGAAAGGACAGCTCTTGGTGATGAATGGATTTCGAGGCCCTAACAATCAACTTACAGAACATTAATAGAAGGAGAGCTGTATCTTATCTGGGCGTCCAGCTGTTGAGAAGCCTAAACTTACTGACACTAAAGATAAGCTTAGATAAAAGACCTTCAGTTCAAATGGAGACAAAAATACTTGAAAATAAGCCTAATGCTAGCAACTAAATGCAGGCAGTAAACGTATCTGTGATTCCAGCCCATCGACTGTTTTAGAGACTACAGATCATCGTGAGGAACAGCAGATTATTAACCACCAAGCGCTCTGTGCATCATGACGATGTGAGCCGCTCACTCTCCCACATCAAAGGAAATCGGTTGTCCTAACAAGGAAACTCACAGCCTAGTTGGAAACTAAGAAAATTGAGGAGATCGTAGGGGGTGAGGTGTGGTCTGCGTGGCCTCCTGTTGAATCTGGATGGGCTTGGGGCTGCTTCCACCAACAGAGAAGGGAGGGAGGGTCCATCTGTGGTCTCCTGGGACTAGATCATCAGAGGCATGTAGCTTCCATCTGAGTCGTTTGGAACACTCACCCTCCAGTGCTTCCTCTTGGGATAAGCCCACCAGGCTGGGAGAGGTCCAAGCCACATGGAGAGGTGCCCAGGTCAGTGGTCCCAGCCTTTGAGCGCCCTCAGCCAACGTACCAGACATATGAATGAAGATGGCTCCCTATGATTCCAGGGCCCAGCCTTCAAGTTCCCTCCAGTTTTCCATCCCAGACCTCAGACGTCACGGAGAAGAGATTAGTCATCCCCTCTGAGCTCTGTCCGAATTCCTGACCCAAAGAATTTGGACATAATAAAATGGTGTTTAATGCCACAGAGTTTGGGTAGTTGTTGTGTAGCAGCAGGTAACAGGAATATCAAACAATCTGCCAGATGCATGAGGCAGATTTTGCCTTCAAAGAGCTTAGTCTTAGCAGGGATGGGGGGTGGTATAAGCTGAGCAAGGTTGGGGGCTTCCAAGCTGGACCCTGCCCCTCTGGCTGCATGGCCCTGGGGAGTGATTGTCTCTGTGCTCCCTGTCCTTGTCTGTAAAATAAAGGTAACAATAGTACCTGCTTCACAGGCGAGGTGTGGAGAGAGAACATCCCTGAACCAGAGTGCAGTGAACACTGCCTTGGGGCATAATGTTGTCACGCCCCAGGCATGCGTACCTGTGACACCAGCAGGAGACAGCACTCTGGAAACCAGCCACAGCGTCAGGTGATCTCTGTGTCAAGGGAAGCAGATTCCTAGAATGGATTTGATCAGTAGGCTCTATGGTTTTTTTTTTTTTTTTTTCTTTTTGCGGTATGCGGGCCTCTCACTGTTGTGGCCTCTCCCGTTGCGGAGCACAGGCTCCGGATGCGCAGGCCCAGCGGCCATGGCTCACGGGCCCAGCCGCTCCGCGGCATATGGGATCCTCCCAGACCGGGGCACGAACCCGCATCCCCTGCATCGGCAGGCGGACTCTCAACCACTGCGCCACCAGGGAGGCCCGGCTCTATGGTTTTATAATGAGTTCACAATGGCTTCCTTGAAATCAGAGTTTTACAATCTTTTTTGGATTGTGACCCACAGTAAAAAAAATACATTTGCTATTGTGACCTAATACACACAAGTATCCACTGCTATAAAAACCACATTAAGGGACTTCCCTGGTGGTGCACTGGTTACGAGTCCACCTGCCAATGCAGGGGACACGGGTTCAAGTCCTGGCCTGGGAGGATCCTATATGCCACAGAGCAACTAAGCCCGTGCGCCACAACTACTGAGCCTGTGCTCTGGAACGTGTGAGCTACAACTACTGAGCCCTCAATGAGGAGTAGCCCCAACTCGACACAACTAGAAGGGCCTGCATGCAGCAACGAAAACCCAACGCAGCCAAAAGTAAATGAATAAATAATTAAATTAAAAAAAAG
This sequence comes from Mesoplodon densirostris, assembly GCF_025265405.1. Taxonomy (NCBI): domain Eukaryota; kingdom Metazoa; phylum Chordata; class Mammalia; order Artiodactyla; family Ziphiidae; genus Mesoplodon; species Mesoplodon densirostris. The sequence goes on from NC_082674.1 coordinate 67,115,441, forward strand.
AAAATCGGAGAATATTAGAAACAATATTAAAAAAAAAACCACATCAAGATGTTCATGAAACAATACTTGCCCTTACTCTGTGCAATGCTCTCTGGTATTTTGTATTCTGTTCTATTTAATTTTGCAAAATCCACTAAATTGATTTTGTGACCTGCTAAATGGGTTGAAATTTACCATCTGAAAAGCAGTGTCTTAAATAATAATTTTTATAGTTTCCTTGTCCTAAATATTTCACTGTTTTTTCCTTTGTTCATCTAACTCATGCTCCACTTTCTGGAAGTGGCCCCCCTTCAGGACGCCCATCCACTGCCCCCCATCCTGACTGGCTCTGCTGGGTTCTGGCGGAGCCAGGGGTCTGTCCTACTTGGTGACGCCAGACCTCATGCTGTGTGCTGCCCCGCAGGCCCTGGCACCATGCTGGCACGTAGTGGGTGTCAGCAAGGATTTTTGAATTGGTCTTAGAACAGGGATACTAACTTTATTTTTCTGCTCATGTTTTATGTGTGCTAAGCACTTAGCTGGTTCTCAGATGATTTATAATTTGAGGTCATTATTTGGTGAGGATGCGATATGCCAGGGAGAAGAGACCTGGCCAGCATCCCTTTCCCGGGTATCCTAAACCAAAACGCACACAGTTCTTAGTCTTCACCCCAGTCACAATGCCATAAAGCTGTTGTCACTTTATAACCACAGGACATGGAAAATCAAATTCCAGAAAGTGCCTCACAAGTACAAATTTACACCGCCTGGTGCTGCAGACCAGCTTGGTGACTGCTTTTGGTCACTGCCCATCATAGACAATGACCCTGGCATGCGTTCTGCTACTATAGTCATTCCCCCAATGCATTGTCCTGCTCACAGGAAACAAGCAAGCAACTGCTAAGGTTTTGTTTTTTTCTATCTTGTTTTGCTTTTTCCTTCTGCAGAACCTCATGATAAAATGAGCCAGTGGAAATTTCAGAGAAACATGAATTAAGAGCCACAGATCCTTCAGGGGCATCTACATTTAGCTCACAGTGCAAAATATTTTTGTCCACTTGGGCTGCTGTGTCGGCAAAATGAGAGCGTATTTGCACAGGTGACACACCTTAATTCCACTGTATCTGTAGATAAAGGGGATTACCTTCTCTTCAAGGGGAGTCATGTGATGGAGTAAAAAGCGGTGGCCTTTGGTGGCCCACAGACGAGGGTGTTGAATCACAGCTCCAACATTCATCACCTGAGCGACTGGAAGCCAGGAGCTTCAGCTTTTTGAGCTTCAATTACCTCATCTGTAAAATGGGGATAATAATATACCTCTCAGGGTCATGGTGTTAGACAAAGGTCCATGCACACCACGGGGTCAGAAGCCGCTCCTTGTTCAGGCAGATGACACGTGTCTTGCGCCACGGCGTCCTGCCTTCCAGACCAACATGGGAGGGGCCAAGGACCGATGGCTGAGCCAAAAGCAGCCCCTGCAGGGGGGCCAGAGATGCCTCGGCCTAACTAGAAGGTCACTGGAGAGTGATCAACAGGCCCGATCAATTAACTTTTTAAAATAGCTTTATCCAAAGAAATGATTACCCAAAAGTCTGTTTAGTGGGTGTAGCAGACAGAACAATGGCTCCGTAAAGATATCTATGGTTCTAATCCCTGGCATTGTGAATACGTTCATGTTCCAAAAGGGGCTTCGCAGATGTGATTAAGTCAAGGGTCTTGAGATGGCGAGATGATCCTGGATTATCCAGGTGGCCTTACAAAAGGGAGGCCAGAGGGTCAGAGTCAGAGAAGGAGGTGTGAGGACAGACGCAGAAGTCGGCTAACGTGGGGTGACCAGAAGTGAAGTGTTGTGTGTGTGATGGTGTGAAAAGTAGGAGAGACGCGCAGGGGAAAAAGCACAGGAGGGAGGATGGGGTTCTTCTCTACTGAGAAGGAAAACTGGATTTTTCCAAGTCAGGAGGTAATTAGGTCATGAAGGTGGAGCCCTCATCATGGGATTCGTGCCCTTATGAAAAGAGACATGAGAACTTGCTTCCTCTCTGCGTCTTTGTCTCTTTCAGTCTCTCTGTCTCTGTCCCTATGTCTGTCTGTCTCTCCCCACCACGTGAGGACACGGTGAGAAGGCAGCTAGTTGTCTACAAGCCAGTGGATCTGCTGGCATCTTGATCTCAGACTTCCAGCCTCCAGACTGTGAGATATAAATATTTGTTGTTTGAACCACCCAGTCTTTGGTGTTTTTTGTCATAGCGGCCAGAACAGACTGACGCCCCCAGATAGCTCATGATGGAGGGAGATGGTGGTGGGTCTCAGCTGTGGCCCTGGGACCAAACGCAGCAGGGTGGTTTCTCCCTGACATCCTGCCTGTAAGTTCCCCTCAGGGATGCAGGTCCACTGGGACCTGAATACACAGGCAGCATGCAGCCGAGTGGGGCAAGGGGTGGACTGTGATGGGTGTGGAGATGAGCTGCCTGCTTCTTGGCAGCGCCTGTGCCCGGGGTGGGGAGCCTGGGGCGCAGACAAGCTCTGCTCGCCAGCTGCTCACGGGCCCACATCAGCTGTGAGAGCCACCTGGTGAGGTCACCCTACGAGGCAGGGCAGCCCTGCTCCGTGATGAGCAAGGCAGAGCTTGAGGGCAGGCTCCGGGCTGCTGTCCAGGGTAGCTGAGGCTCTGCGGGGCTCACACCATGTTTCAGCCTCTTTCTCTGCCCAGTCCTTTCTCCTCCCCTCATGGGTGCTCATCTCTGCAGGAGTCGGCTTGAGCTGTCATGACAACGTGCCACCACGGACCAGGGGTGCTTAACAGCAGAAACATATTCTCTCACAGTCCTGGAGGCTGGAAGTCCAAGGTGTCAGCAGAGTGGGTTTCTTCCATGGCATCTCTTCTCGGCTCACTGATGCCCACCTTCCTCCTGTGCCTTCGTGGTGTCCTCCCTCTGTGTCCTCATCCCCTTTTCTTACAAGGACACTGAGTCCTATTGGATAAGGTTCCACCCTAATAGCCTCATTTTAACTTTTTTAAAAAATTAATCTTTATTGGAGTATAGTTGCTTTACAATGCTGTGTTAGTTTCTGCTGTACAGCAAAGTGAATCAGCTCTATGTATACACATATCCCCTCTTTTTTGGATTTCCTTCCCATGTAGGTCAGCACAGAGCACCGAGTAGAGTTCCCTGTGCTCTACAGCAGGTTCTCACTAGTTATCTACCCTATACACAACAGTGCGATATGTCAGTCCCACTCTCCCAATTCATCACCCCCTTCCCCCGCACCAACTCATTTGAACTTAATCACATCTTTAAAGCTCCCGTCTCCAAATTCAGCTACACTCTGAGGGTGAGTTAGGGCTTCACCCTATGAATTTTGGGAGGACACAATTCAGCCCATAAAAATCTCTAATGAACATCTTGTACCCCGAGCTCCATAGCAGCATCTGCTTCTGGAGGATCCAGCCTGGACACCAAGCCAGCTGCCCTGGTGCCCAGTGTCAATAGGTTTAGCCTGATGGAGTCTCCCCTGTCTTCCCTTTGGTCCACTACCCTGACAATGCACCGGTCACGCCCCTGCACACGCCCTTTCACTTTCAGTGTAAAGGCTACATCCTCCTGGAGCAAACGACCACAGGTGAAGCCTTACCATCTGGACCTTAACACTAATGTCTTTTTTCTTGTTTTTTGGCTGCATTGGGTCTTTGTTGCTGTGCATGGGCTTTTCTTTAGTTGCGGCGAACGGGGGCTACTCTTCGTTGTGGTGTGCGGGCTTCTCATTGCGGTGGCTTCTCTTGTTGCGAGCACAAGCTCTAGGTGCACGGGCTTTGGTAGTTGTGGCTCGTGGGCTCGGTAGTTGTGGTTTGTGGGCTTAGTTACTCCGCGGCATGTGGGATCTTCCTGGACCACGGGTCGAACCCGTGTGCCCTGCATTGGCAGGCAGATGCTTAACCACTGCGCCAGCAGGGAAGCCCCAACACTAATGTCTTAATACTTCTTTAATGTGTCTCTCCCCTTCCGCCACCACCGCCTTAGTTAAATCCATTGTCTCCTGCCCCTGGGATTTTGTAACAGCATCGTAAGCGGCCCCGCTGTCTCCTGCCTCATCCGTGTTTAATTCACTTCCTGCAGGCGCAGTATTTGTGTGAGATTAGCTGATGTGGTTTTCCTTTCTTATAGGTGATGCAGGCTCCCCTTCCACTGAATCACTGGCATTCAGAGCTTTGGAAGGAGGCTGAAAAAAAACCTAGAACAGGGACATCTGCTCAGCTCTGCACGATCCATGAGATATTTTTAAGTCCATGGCAGGAATTTATTCGTACAAACCTGGCTGGAGCGAGAAAGAAAAGTGTTACTTGTTTTTTATTTCACTCTACGTTTCAGAATTATTTCCTTGCTCACCAAGAGGCAAGTTGAGGGTCCCGAGCCCAGAGCTGGCTTAGAACAGAGTAGCAGGCGATGAGGCTGTGAGGTAAGATTCCCCGCTGGGCGGACCCAGGGGAGCCCTCCTGGGTGGGAGGGGCCTGCAGGAGAGGGGGAGGGGCGAGCACAGGCGTGGGGACCCCGGGTAATCCCACCCACACCCACAAATGAACTTGTAGCCCGCGGGGTGGGAGGGCTCTTTCTGAGTCCCTGGGGCACACAGCCTGGTGAGCAGGGGTTCCATGATGGCAAGGGCGGCTCCCGTGTCCTGCCCATGGCACGCGGGGGAGGAGAGGGCTGAGAGGCCCGAGGCCCCGAAGAGCCTGGGCTCGGGTGAGAAGGTGTCCAGAGTGAGGGCCTCACGGGGAGGCCGAGCCAGGCTGTGAACTTGGGCGGCTGCTGCCGCCTGACGCCCAGAGCGCAGGGCAGAGAGGCCGGTCTCAGACTGGTGACCGCAGCCTGGGCCGCCCGGGACCAGAGGAGCGAGGGGCTGGTGGAGACTCAGAGGGGCGTGCGGGAACCCAGGCCCCTCCGCCCGGCCATGGGGGGTTGAGCTTCTGCTGTGCCCAGACCCCTCTCGGAGGAGAAGGGGTAAGGGGGGAGCCCTGAGAGGAGGGAAACCGCTAGAAGGGCATCTGCAACGTGGGCAGGGGCTGCCTGCTCCTTCCCTGCCTCACAGCCATTCCGTGGGGGAGAAGACGATGATGGGATCAGTTCCCAGAAACGCCCCCCGTGCCCCCTTTCCCTCCCTCTCTCTCTTTTCTTCTCCCTGTGTCTCTCTCCCTTCTTTTTCCTTCTTGTCTTTCCTTCCCCACCCCCCTCCCCGATAATTTTCGTTTGTGAAACTTGACTTGTCTCTGATACACATCCGATGATGTCACCTGCCTGCCACCACTCTCCAGTTCTCTCCTGGCGGTAAAACCCCAGCACAAACCTTTGTCACAAATAAACCTTTGCAGTTTCTAGAAGGGGAGGCGCGCGGGGCAGAAGGAAGCTGGGAAGGACCATGGTCTCTGCCACGGAGACGCTGGGTTACCGGCAGGACGAGGGTCCCGACATGGTTAGACTCCAGGTAGTGTGCGGGAGACGGAGGGCCTACGCGGAGCCAATCTCATGGCTGGACTGTGTGCACGGGCGTCTGTTCTACCTGATGAGCCCACTCTGGTGGACAGACTGCTTATAAACATAATAACTGTGATGCAAAACAGTATGGAGGTCCCTCAGAAAACCAAAAATAGGACTACCATATGATCCAGCCATCCCACTCCTGGGAATACACATGCACAAAGCTATAATTCAAAAAGATACACGCACCCCAGTGTTCACAGCAGCACTATTCACAATAGCCAAGACATGGAAACAACCTTAATGTCCATCGACAGAGGAATGAGTAAAGAAGATGTGGTCCGTATATACAATGGAATATTACTCAGCCATGAAAAGAACGAAATAATGCCACTTGCAGCAACATGGATGCAACTAGAGATGATCATACTAAGTGAAGTAAGTCAGAAAGAGAAAGACAAATACCATATGATACCACTTATATGTGGAATCTAAAATATGATAAAAATGAACTTATCTACAAAACAGAAACAGACTCACAGACACAGAGAACAGACTTGTGGCTGCCAAGAGGGAGGGGGTGGGAGAGGGATGGACTGGGAGGTTGGGGTTAGTAGGTGCAAACTATTACATTTAGGATGGATAAACAACAAGGTCCTACAGTATAGCACAGGGAACTATACTCAATGTCCTGTGGTAAACCATAATGGAAAAGAATATGAAAAAGAATGTCTATATGGGTATAACTGATTCACTCAGCTGCACAGCAGATACTGGCACAACCCTGTAAATCAACTATACTTCAATTATATATATATATAAAATATAGGGAGGACAGACTCCAGGGTGGCCCCTGTGATGCCCGCCCCCTCGGGTAGAATTTGCTCCCGAGTGTGGGTGGGACAGGAAGGAAAGACTAGATGACCGTTCTCTGGACACGTGCAAAGCAAGCATCTCGGTGGCCAAGCTCCCAGCCCAGACCTCAGCAGCACATACTGCACTTGCTCTAAGATGAAGAGTGGCACTGGGGGCGCAGAGCAACCAGGATACCCAGGAAGCGCTGGCTTCCCTCGCTGCCGGGAAGAGGGTGGGCTCAGAGGGTCTGTCTGTCTTCTGTCTGGAGTCCTGTTTCCTGTCCCCCGGGCTGTCAGTGAGCTCGGGAGTGTGGTCGGGACCCGGGGAGCAGCTCACACTTTTCCAGTTAGATGCTTATCCTGCGACTCGTTTATTTTGTCTGAAGTGAATCCCCAGAATATTAAATATACACATAATCAAATGTAAGTACAAGCCCACATTTGAAAGTCAAATATAAAGAGTTTCTCAATTTGTATCATTTTGCATTATCCAGGCTTCTGCTTTCATCCACGGGAATGAATAAATAAGAGTTGTCTGAGACCAAAATAATTTTCTGGGCAAAGAGGAATAAATGTGTTAAAATGAAGGGGAAAAAAACCCTCTGAAGATGAAAAGGTTTTCACCCAAGATGGATGTGGGAGAGATGGAATCTGCCTGTTACTTTCCATTTCAATCATCCAGACTTTTGTCATCAACATAATAATGGGGTAGCACAGAACATCCTGGAGGGAGAACCAAGGCCAAAACAGCAGCCGCCAATGAGCCCAGAGGCCTGGACACGAACCTCAGAAAACATGAGCCTCTAATCAGTTCTCCTCAAGGTCCTAATCAAATTCCTTTTTATGAAAATCAAACTTCCTTTGATAACATTAATATTTTCAGAGGAAGCCTGAGAAAGCCACCTACTTAAGACCCTAAGTTAGCTGGATATTAATTCAAATGAAGGAGATTCTGCAATCCGTTTCCTCTTTCCATTTTTAGAAAGGAGTAGACATTTTCTAGCTCAAGGAATTTTTGAAGCCTTCTAAATTGAGGAGACAAAAATTAAATTATTAGAAAACTGTTACTCTTCTGACAATTTGGTATTTCTCATCCTGGCTTATCTAAGAAGCCCTATCTGTTATTTTAAAAAACGGTTTTCTGGATAACATTTATGTAAGAATTAGTTCTATTTTAAATTACATAGGCATTTCCCCTTGTCAAATACAGTAGACGCTTTGATTAGTGAAATGAAATCAGTGGATTGAAATAGCATTTCTACATGGGCTACTTGCATTTTTGATGCTTCTCTGAACACGGGAGGGGCACTTTTTATTGTGAGATACATCCGTACAGGCATGTGCGGATGAACGGATAGTTCTAGAGGGAACACTGGGTGTAATCGCCACCGAGACCAAGAAAGAGAACTTTATCAGCACCCAAAGCCCACGCTGGGCTGGCTCCCCACCCACTCTTAGCCAATAGTCCTTCACTTGCTTTTCTTTGTGTGTGTACTTCCTGCTTAAGGATCCCCAGATACGGACAAACTCCCCCCTCTCTCCTTACGGCTCCTAGATTTTTATGTATTCCTTATTTTATAGTCATTGTTCTGTTTGATGCTTAGACTGTCCCGACTGGGACCAGAGGAAGTCCATCAACGTGGCTTCTGGGTCCTTGGGAACCCCTCCCGCCACACCTTCAGTCTTTAAAACTCACTTTCATTGCAATATTATTTACAGAAGATAAAATGCACCCACAGTAACTGTGGAGGGTGGGACGTTTCACAAAGGTGCACACCTGCGTGACCACCGCCACTCATGCAGAACCTCCATCATCCCGCAAAGGTTTCCCCTGCCACTTCAGTCAGCTCTCCACCGCAGCAGCCCCGTCAATCAGTTTCAGCTTTCTCCGATTTCATATAAATGGAGTCAGACAGCATGCGTTCTTTTATGTCTGTTAGTTTTTCACTCAGCATGATGTGTTTGAGGTTTATCCATGTTGCCGGGTGCATCTGTGATCCTTTGTTATTTCTGGGTAGCACTGCCCTGCAGGCTAGACCACAACTTGTACATCTATTCACCTGTTGATGGACATTTAGGCTGTTTCCAGTATGGGGCTAGTGAGAGTAAAGCTGCTACAAAATTTGCCCACATACAAGTCTTTGTGTGGACGTAGTTTTCATTTCTCTTGGGTAAAAACCCAGGCTGGTACCGCTTGGCCATATGGTAAATGGATGGTTAAGTTTATAAGACACTGCACAAAGCCACCCAAGGTCGCCTCGTACATTCCCTGCCTTGGTCAAAGCAGTCACTTCTCCAACAAGCACTGATTCCTTTTTAGTACAAAACAGTACTTAGAAATCAGGGTTGGGTATGGTCATGCTCACGGCTGCGGGCAGTGGCCGTGTCTGCAAGCACTGCTTCTGGTGGGTCATTTTCGGAAAAGGTGAATCCCTGTCCCAGCACTGCAGGGCAGCCGGCATCCTGGCCTCTGTGCAGCAAATACCGCTGTCACCCCTCAATCGTTGAGAAACACATACACACCCCTAAAGCAACCACACATTTTCCATCCTGGAAAGACCCACTAGTCCACACAACTTTCCACCATCAAATGCATCTGTGGTCTGCATCTACACCAATGTGCTCTTGGTTCCCTGCTGTTTCAATGGAAAAAGGGAAGTTTCTCCTGTCTGGGGTTATTTCCTCGCCTATCCTTGCTTCCCTGGCATCCACAGGGCTTCTCTCCTCCACTTTCGCCTCCTTCCCTAACATCTTCATCTCCTCCTCCACTTTCACTTCTCCCCCATGTTCAATTCCTCCCCATCTTCACTTCCCCCACCTTCACCTCCTCCCCACCTTCACTTCCTCCTGCACGTTCACTTCCTCCCCATCTTCACTTCCTCCCCCACTTTCACCTCCTCCCCATCTTCACCTCCCCCCAACTTCACTTCCTCCCCATCTTCACTTCCCCCCACCTTCACTTCCTCCCCATCTTCACTTCCCCCCACCTTCACTTCCTCCCCATCTTCACCTCCCCCCACCTTCACTTCCTCCCCATCTTCACCTCCTTCCCACCTTCACTTCCCCCATCTTCATTTCCTCCCCATCTTCACTTCCCCCCTACCTTCACTTCCTCTCCCATCTTCACTTCCCCCATCTTCACTTCCCCCCACCTTCACTTCCCATCTTCACTTCTTCCCCCATCTTCACTCCCCCCATCTTCACTTCCCCCATCTTCACTTCCTCCATCTTCACTTCCCCCCATCTTCACTTCCCCCCAACTTTACTTCCCATCTTCACTTCTTCCCCCATCTTCACTCCCCATCTTCACTTCCCCCATCTTCACTTCCTCCATCTTCACTTCCCCCCATCTTTACTTCCTCCATCTTCACTTCCTCCCCCATCTTCACTTCCTCCCCCATTCCATTGGAATTTGTACACACTCCAGCCTCCTTATCTCAGAACAAAACCAAGCCTTCGGGGCCCAGGCCCTCCTTCAGCTACACCCCTTTGGTCCTCTCTGCCTGGCCCCACCCACATCCTCACCCCACTGCACTGTGGGTTCTGTTCCCACCACCCTACCGCACCCGCTTTACTAAGGTCACCAATGACCTCATTTGCGCCAAATCCAGAGGACACCCTTCAGCTTTCACCTGACATCTCTGCACAGTGTAGATTCCCCTCTCCCTTGCCAATGGTGAGATCGGTTTTCTTCATTTGTCCTGGCTCTGGCAGGAAGTGCACAGAAGTGGTCCAGGGTTTGAGAAATGGTCCTGGGGTGACTGCCTGGAAGGGCTCCACGTGCATTTGGAAGTGTCAGCTCCAGGTTTGTTAAAACTGTAATAGAACAGAGCTGACCTACTGCATTTCTAATACCATAGGCTCCCCTGGTACATAAACTCCCTCCACTGCCATCCCAGCATCTCATGGGAAACTCTGTATTGATAAAGGGAGAAAACAGAAGGGAAAATATACAACATTTGGTTCATCTAACCTTACATTCCTCCTCAGAAACAAATACTGCCGTGCATCTATTATCAAAAGATGAAACTATTTTTGAAAAAGTACCACAGCAATTCAGTGGAGGAAGACAGTCTTTTCAACAAATGATGCTGGAGCAACTGGACACCCCCAGGCAAAACATCCAACACCCTCGACCCAACACCACACCTTATTCAATGAAAATTATATCAAAATGAATCACAGACTTAAAAAAACATAAATGTAAAAAATGTAAAATTATAAAACATTTAGGGAAAAAGAAGGTCTTTGGGATCTAGGGCTCAAAGAAGAGTTCTTAGACTCGACACTAAAAGCAGCGTCCATAAAAGGAAAACAACCTCCTCTAAATGAAAAACCTTTGCTTAGTGAAATATCCTTTTAAAAGGATGAAAACACAAGATACCAAGTGTGAGAAAATGTTAACAAACCACATATCTGATAAAGGGCTTGCAAGTGGAACATATAAAGAACTCTTAACACTCAACAGTGAAAAGCAAACAATCCAGTTAGAAAATGGGCAAAAAACATGAATGGAGACAGGACATGTCTTCACGGAAGAAGGTACACAGCTGGCAAATAAGCACATGGAAACAGGGTCACTGTCGTTTGCTATCAGAGAAACGCAAATTAAATCCACACTGAGATAACACTACATACCTGTCAGAATGGCTACAATAAAAAATGGTGAAACACCAAATGCTCTCAAGGATGCAGAGACGCTGGGCCACTTACACATGGCTGGAGGGGATGTAAAACGGTTCAGCCACCCTAGCAAACGGTTCAGTAGTTTCTTATAAAACCAGACAGGCAACGACCACGTGACCTGCAGGCTTGGACCTCTGTCTAGAGAAATGAAGACTTAGGTTCACAAGAAAACATGTACACAGACACTCGTAGCAGTTTTATTTGATCTCAAACTAGAGTAAATATATTTTAAGTTAGAGAAAACTTAGCCATATTCATCAGTGCTTGCAAAAACACTGCCTCACCCCCGCCAGCCATTTAACGAAATAAAGTGAGCAGCTTAAAATGCCTTTTACGAAATTCTTTCCTGTTTTGTAGTTGATGCAAATCAGTGGATAATCAGGAGTTCCTGTATGTTAAAAGGGGAAGTTTTCAATTTAAATTATTAATATTCCAAGGCTTTCTAACCCCTGAAATGACTTTTGAGACACAGAAGTAGAGAGAAATCCCTCCGGTTTAAATGCAGAGGCTCCGCCAGACGCGCCAAGATCCTCACGCTTCCTCCTCGACACCATCCTAATGGCTCTTGTCATACAGATGAATCATCAGAAATTACCACTCAGCTTTATTTCTTGCCTTTCTCATTAGAAAAACTCATAAACTTTACATTTTACTTATGCTAATGTTTCTAAACAAACTTTGTTATCTTATTTGCATAATATCAAAATATTGTTTGAAATCTTACATTCATTCGTCTTAGTTAATTTCAAGCTCAGAGACACATGGGCCCCAAGATGAGCTAAAACCTCCCGTGACCCCACACTCCTCCACTCCGTGAAGCCCGGGCCTCTCTGCCCCACACTTGCACACCATCGTTACTGCTCATGATGCCAACGACAGTGGGAGAAGGGTCTCCAAAGGCCAGCCTGTGCATTACTTCTTCCAGAATTAGAGATATTCTCCCCTCAATTTAGTGCTGAATCGAAGACTCATATAACTTACTATGTGCCAGGCACCTTTCTAAGCATTTACACATTAATTAATTTATTCCTTATAACCACCTTATGAAGCAAGTAGTATGGTTATCCCATTTTACAGATAGGGAACGTGAGGCCCCGGGAGGCAAATCACCTGTTCATATCACACAAATAGGTGGCAGAGACAGGACTCAGACTAAGCAGTTCAGACCTGGACCCTTAGCTAGGCCACCTCCCAGAAAGAATGGATGGATGGGGCTTCCCTGGTGGCACAGTGGTTAAGAATCTGCCTGCCAATGCAGGGGACACGGGTGCGAGCCCTGGTCGAGGAAGATCCCACGTGCCGCGGAGCAACTAAGCCTATGTGCCACAACTACTGAGCCTGTGAGCCACAACTACTGAGCCCGTGAGCCACAACTACTGAGCCAGTGCACCTAGAGACGGTGCTCTGCAACAAGAGAAGCCACCGCAATGAGAAGCCCGCGCACCGCAACGAAGAGTAGCCCCCGCTTGCCGCAACTAGAGAAAGCCTGCACACAGCAACAAAGACCCAACACAGCCAAAAATAAATAAATAAACATACTAAAAAATTTAATAATAATAATAATAAAGAATGGATGGATGGATGGAGTGATGGATGGAGGAATGGATGGATGGATGGATGGAAGAATGGATGGACAGATGGATATACAAATGATTGAATGAACTAATGAAAAAGTTTGTCCTGTGTGGCCAATAAGGTGCAAATGGGATCCGCATTGACCTGGGAGCTCCCTGGTTCTTAGGGCCTGTCTGTGGCCTCCGCATGGCAGCATCTGGCCTCAATCCCAACTTAGGACTTGCTTCTTCATGAACACTGTGATTGCCAAAGTGTAATATCAGGAATGCAGAGCTGGGAGGTGGGAAACCTGCATTCTTATGTTGGCTGCAACACCAGCCTGTGTGCCCCCAGGTACATTGGGGACCTGTTTCCCCATCTGTCAATGAGGGGGTTCAACTAGAGTAATTTCTAGTATTTAACAAGTCTATGTTGTGATCTGTCCAAGTGAAAGTCCACTGGAAAGACCAGAAGCACAGGAAGTGGGCATGAATCAAGACACTGGAGCACCCGGCAGAGGCTGAGTGTGGTCCAAGCTCCTGGCCCAAGAGACGGCTGCAGTGCCATGGAGCTGCAGCTCAGAGAGAGGGAGGAGATGAGGCCAGAGAGGAAGAGCTGAGACGGAGCCTCAAGAGCTTGCGGCACACACTGTGATGCTGCAACTCTGCAGGCAACGGGGAGAAACTGAGGGCTTTTACTGATTTATTTTGATTGTGATACATACTACATACAATTCTATCCTGCTCATTTTTACATGCACAGCTCAGTGGCATTGAGGACATTCACGTTGCTGTGCAACCATCCCCACCATCCGTCTCCAGAACTTTCTCATCTTCCCAACCTGAAACTCCGTCCGTTAAACACTCACTCCCCTCCCCCGGTCCCTGGCCTCCCACACCTACTTTGGTCTCTCTGGATTTGATGACTCCAGGGCCTCAGAGCATTTGTCTCTTTGTGACAGGCTTATTTCACTGAGCATAACATCTGTCAGGTGCACAAATGCTGAGTCACGTGTCAGAATTTCCTTCCTTTTAGAGGCTGAATAGTACTCCATTGCATGTACGGATGACATTTTGCCTATCCATTCATCTGTCGATGGACACTTGGGTCGTGACCAGCTTCTAGCTACTGGGAATAGTGCTGCTTTGAATGTGGCTGTACTCAACCTGTCTGAACGGAAGGGTTCTGAGTAGGATACTGGTTGGACCAGAGTTTTCCTTTGGAAGGATCTCCCTGGTGGTGCAGAGACGACGATGATGATGATAGCAGTGACAATTAATGGGTGCTTTCTATGTGCCAGGTACTGTCCCAAGTACTGGACGTGTACTCACTCACGTAACCCCCATTCCATCCTCACACCTGCTCCTGCGAGGAAGGTGTTCTGTCTCCACCGTACATGTGGGCAAATGGAGAGAAGTTGAAAACTCTGCCCAAAGTTATGCAGACAGCAAGAGACAGAGTCCGTAACCGCACCCGGGAAGCATGCCTGCTCACACGGACCCCAGCGCCACTCAGGACGTGCGGGGAGGGGGGGCACTGAAGGATGGTGGCCCTTTGCGGGGCATTTGGAATTATCCAGGCAGGGGCTGACAAGGGCTGTGGACTCAGGCAGCAGAGAAGGACGGTCGTGAGGGGAGAGGTTTGAGAGTCTCGGGGTGCGACGGACAAGCTCCCCGTGCGTGAGTGACCATGGATGTGAGGAAGGGGAAGGGGGCTGAAGTGGTGGACAGCCTTTGAACTTGACTGCATACTGGAGAGAGGTGTCGTCACTAAGAGAACACGGGTAAACCTGAAGGGGGGTTAGGGCAGGGGCAATGGGCAATGATTCTATTCGGCACCTGCTGAATCTGAGATGTTATGGGCATTCAGACAGAGGCAGTTATATCAGAGACACACTCAAAGGAAACACCTCGGGGGCACAGACCGGGCACCTGTTAGGGTGGGAGGGTTAGAATCTTAGAAGCAGATGGGCTTGTTCATGGGTTGTGTGTCTAGAATAAAAGGGAGAGACCGAAACCCAGGGACTGGGGAGCCTCCAAGCCGGGTAGAGGGCGCACTTGGGTTTGTAAATTTTAGAACCCACACGACAGCATGGAGCGAGGGGGTGAGGCCCCGTTGCGTTGCCCCGTGAGCCATCTGTTCTATTCGGGGGACGCCAAAGGTCAGGAGCTGGGTCAGCAAAGAGGAGAGAGAGGACACTTACAGAGAAGCGTCAGAGGGTAGAAGGAGGCGGGATACAAGGCGGTGAGAAAGTTTCCAGAGGGACGGGGTCCAGTGCCTCACAGAGACCGAATGAAAGGGGCCTGAAAGATGGCCCTGACCTCTGCAGTTAACACTACTGGTGACCTTGGCGAGAGCTGATCGGTCAAGGTGGTGGATCCGCCCTGGGCTGGGCCTGGCAGAGTGGAGTGGATGTGGGGTACCGAAAGGTGTGGACAGGCGCCAGGATGAGGGGGAGAGGGCAGGGGCTGGTGAGGGGCCCTGGGGACGGCAGGCACATCCCCACCGAGGAAAGGAACTGTGCAGACATCCCAGGCCTGGGAGGCCGGAGGACGGGGTGACCAGACAAGACTCACCCCCAGCAGAGGGGGACACCTGAGAACAGACAGGGGCAGTAGGAACGGCTGGGCGTCCACCAGGCAGAGACCCTGGAAAAGCTGGAGCTCTTGAAAAGGGAAATGCTCGGTGCTGATCTTGGCTGTGGGGCTGGCACACGCACCCCGGAAATGGCAGAGGCTCTACGGAGTCACTGGCTACCGGTATAAAGTCAATTCGTGCCATTGACTTGATAAAGTTAGTTCTGGGAATTGACCCTAAGGACAAATGAAAGAAAAAGCGAATATGCTGGTGGTACATTATTTACGGTATTATTTTTTAAAAGCACACGTGGCTAACGGTATGGAAACTAGTTAAGTAAATTGGGAAACATATGCTTGATGGATGGAATATTCTGAGGTCATTAAAATGATGATTATGAAGCCCAAAGTGGTTATATGATAGTAAATGGAAATCAGTTTTAAAATGGTATGTATGTTCTAATTACCATGATGTAAAATATCCTTTCATGTGAAAATATACATGCTAGAATTCCTAAAAATGCTACTAGCTGTTGGTTGTGGATAATGGTAAGATTACGGTGGGTTGTTTTTTTTCTGCATTTGGTAAACTCACTCTGAATGCTACAGCGCTAGTTAGAACAACAGAAAAGCAGCCTTGAATTTTCTTAGTTATCAGCCTATTGAAAAGAGAACACAGCTGAATATTTCCCCTCCATCCTCTGACAGTACGGAGGTCTATGAAGATGGAGTTGGGACGTCCCTGGTGGCGCAGTGGTTAAGAATCCGCCTGCCAATGGAGGGGACACGGGTTTGATCTCTGGTCCAGGAAGATCCCACATGCCGCGGAGCAACTAAGCCCGTGAGCCACAACTACTGAGCCTGTGCTCTAGAACCCGCGAGACACAATTAGTGAGCCCGCGTGCCGCAACTACTGAAGCCCGCGCGCCTAGAGCCCGTGCTCCATAACAAGAGAAGCCACCGCAATCAGAAGCCCGTGTACTGCAACTAGAGAGAGCCCGGCCACAGCAATGAAGACCCAATGCAGCCAAAAATAAATAAATAAAATAAATAAATTTATATTAAAAAAAAAAGATGGAGTTTATGTGATACAGAGATTCCACTGGAACCCTTGCACTCCATGGCGTGGAGGCTGAGTGTTTACGACCAGGGTGGTCCCCCTGCCCCCGCGGCAGCCTGGGTCACCCCACAGGCCACAGCGCACCTGGATGCTGTTGACAGAAACGTGCTGGCTAAACTCAGCCTGCATGTCCTGCCAGGGTGGGGAAGGCGGGGAAGGGGAGAGAGGGCCGTCCTGGCCAAGTCCGTAGCCAGCACGTGGCCCACGCAGTGCCTGTGCCACCGGGCAGGTCCCTGGGCGCCACCCACACGCTCTCATCCGCTCCCACCTCCGGCACCTCAGTCTCAGGATGGAACGCCCGTCCCAAATGCGTTGGTTTTGCTTCTCAGTCTCTTAATAGTGGTCTTCCACTATTTTGAGTTAAATTCTCTCCACTTTTTCCCTTTTTTTGTAAACTAGCATTTAGAGAGTTTATTAATACTCAAAACACTGATGTAAATGTATGTTTTGAAATAGCAACTCGCAGTCAAAGGGGAGCCAGCCTATCCCAGGGGCAGCGGCTGGAGGAGGAAGCCGGGGTGTCCGGCCTCCTGTCTGCAGGAATCTTCCTTCCCTTCCTGCAGGACACTGCTGCCAAGTCCTATGACTCGGCTTCTGGTCTTTTCCAGCAATCCACCTTTCATAAGAGGACTCAAGTTATCCTCATCACGAGAAAAATAATTTTTCTGGTAACTATGCATGGTGACAGATGTGAACCAGACTTCTTACGGTGATCATTCTGCAATACACAGGCAGACCGCGGAGATACTGTGGGCTCGGTTCCAGACCCCCGCAGTGCAGCGAATATTGCAATAAAGCGAGTCACTCAAAATTTTTGGTTTTCCAGTGCATATAAAAGTTATGTTTATGCTATACTTTACTAAGTGTAGCATTATGTCTAAAAAATGCACATACCTTAATTAGAAAATACTTTATTGCTAAAAATTGCTAACCATCACCTGAGCCTTCAGCGAGCCCGATCGTTTTGCTGCTGGAGGGTGTGGTCTCGGTGCTGATGGCTGCTTACTGGTCAGGGGGGTGGCAGCAATAAGTCTGCCACATCGACTGATGACTCTTCCTTTCATGAACGATTTCTCTGCAGCCTTCAATGCTGTTTGATAGCATCTTCCCCCCAGTAGAACTTCTTTCAAAATTGGAGTCAATCCTCTCAAACCCTGCTGCTGCGTCATCAACTAAGTTTATGGAATATTCTAAATCCTTTGTTGTCACTTGAACAATCTTCATAGCATCTTCATCAGGAGTAGATTCCAACTCAGGAAACCACTTTCTCTGTTCATCCGTAAGCAGCAACTCCTCATCCGTTATTCTCATGAGACGGCAGCAATTCAGTCACATCTGCAGGCCCCACTTGTAATTCTAGTTCTCTTACTGTTTCCACCACATCTGCAGTTACTTTCTTCACTGAGGTCTCGAACTCCTCAAAGTCGTCCATGAGGGCTGGAATCAACTTCTTCCAAACTCCTGTTAATGTTGATATTTTCACCTCTTCCCATGAATCAGGAATGTTCTTAATGGCATCTGGAATGATGAATCCTTTCCAGAAGGCTTTCAGTTGACTTTGCCAGATCCATCAGAGGAATCCCTGTCTGTGGCACCTATAGGCTTATAAATGTATTTCTTAAATGATAAGACTCGAAAGTTAAAATTACTCCCTGAGTAATTTCATGGGCTGCAGAATGGATGCTGTGTTAGCAGCCTGAAGACAACATTATTCTCATTGTCCATCTCCATCAGAGCTCTGGGGTGACCAGGTGCATTGTCAACGAGCAGTAATATTTTGAAAGGAACCTTTTTTTTTCTGAGCAGTAGTTCTCAACAGCGGGCTTAAAATATCCAGTAAAGCATGTTGTGAACAGATGTGTTGTCATACAGACTTTCTTGTTCCACTTATAGAGCACAGGCAGAGTAGATTTAGCATAATTCTTAAAGGCCCTAGGATTTTCAGAATGGTAAGTGAGCACTGGCTTCAACTTAAGGTCACCAGCTGCGTTAGCCCCTAACAAGACAGTCAGCCTGTCCTTTGAAGCTTTGAATTCAGGAACTGAGTTCTCTTCTTTAGCTATGAAAGTCCTAGATGGCATCTTTTTCCAACAGAAGGCTGTTTCATCTACACTTAAAATCTGTTATTTACTGTAGCCACCTTTATTAGTTACTTAGCTAGATCTTCTGGATAACTTGCTGCAGCTTCTACATCAGCACTTGCTGCTTCACCTTGCCCTTTTTATTTTTTATTATTTTTTAAGATCTTTTGGCCTCGCTGCGTGACATGTGGGATCTTATTTCCCCGACCAGGAATCAAACCGTGCCCCCTGAACTGGAAGCGTGGAGTCGTAACCACTGGACTGCCAGGGAAGTCCCCACCTTGTACTTTTAAGTTATGGGGGCGGCTTCTTTCCTTAAACCTCATGAATACCTGCTCGCTTCAAACTTCTCTTCTGCAGCTTCTTCACCTGTCCCAGCCTTCATAGAATTAAAGAGAGTTAGGGCCTTGCTCTGGAGTAGGCTTTGGCTTAAGGGACTGTTGTGACTGTTAAAATTTTCTAGCCAGACACTACAACTTTCTCCACATCAGCAACAGGGCTGCTTGCTTTCTTATGTCTGTGTGTGTTTACTGGGGCAGCACTTTTAATTTCCTTCAAGGACCTTTCCTCTGCATACACAACTTGGCTAACCATCTGGCACAAGAACCCTAGCTTTCAGCCTGCCTTGGCTTGCGACATGCCTTCTTCATTAAGCTTCATCATTTCAAGTTTTTGATTTAAAGTGAGAGATGCGTGAACCTCCTCTCACCTGAACACTAGAAGCCACTGTAGGGTATTAATTGGCCGAATTTCAATACTGCTGTGTGTCAGGGAGTAGGGAGGCCCGAGCAGAGGGAGAGAGATGGGGAACAGCTGGTTGGTGGACAGTCAGAACACACACACATTTATCGATTAAGCTCACCATCTTATATGGGTGTGACTCGTGGGCCGCCCAAACAATTACAATATAGTAACGTCAAAGATCACTGATCACAGATAACCCTAACGAATATAGTAATAATGAAAAAGTTTGAAATACTGCAACAATTACTAAAATGTGACAGAAATACACAGAGAACAAATGCTTTGGGAAAATGGCACCAACAGCCTTGCTCAATGCAGGGTTGCCACAAACCTTCAATTTGTATACATATATAAAAAATGCACTATCTGTGAAGCACAATAAAAGGAGGTATGCCTGGGTACAAATATCAAATCATTATGTTGTGCACCTGAAACGCATATAATAAAAGGGAATCAATTTAATAAGTGAGATCATTATAAATTCACATGTAAGCATGTGAAAACTACATCAGAATTTAGAGATTCATCTGCAATAGATAGATTTAAAAATACAATTAATACGCCTGATGTTTCCAAGGGGCATGAATCACCTGGATGAAGTTAGGGAAGAGGGCGGCAATCTCACCCCCTTCGCCTTTTCTGCATTGAGTAGCCTATTCGGTTGTAAACTACGCCACCTTGTGGTTAAACCAGGGTACTAATCGCTAGAAATCTGGACACTTCAAGGCGAAATTCACTATTTTCTGTTATAAAAGTTATGAATGAGCTTTAAAAAGTTCAAACCACACATAAAAGAAAGTAAAAAATAATTTCACTGCATAAAGATATCTAGACACAAACAGATTTTATAAGTCAAATACGGGCGTAAAGATATCTAGACACAAATACATTTTATAAGTCAAATACAGGCATGTAATACATGAATATTCTTTGATAGGAGAAATAGTTACCACTTGCTTTTTTCACTGCAAATGAATCAACGTCTCAACACAATTCAGGAATGAGAGCTAGTCCATATCTGATCACGTTAGCAGGCTGGAATAAAAACTCGGAATCCTTTCACCCAGCAATTAGGGTAACCTCTGTGGACCTCTGTTGGGGGTGTGTGTGTGTGTGTCAGAGGTTGCACACCAATGGGACCCTGAGTCCGGCCCCTGACCCCTGGGGCCCGTGGTCTCTCACTGTCCAGCACGCGTGCGCGGCCTCCCTGTGGAAGCCTCTGGCTGGTGACAGCTGCAAGGAAAGAGCCCTAAGCTCCCCTCTGCTCGAGCCGCGTGATGATGCCGCCCCTTCCGGAGGACACTTCACACCTGGAGCAGGGCTTCCCTGTGTGTGGTCCCCGGACCAGCTGCAGCCGCATCGCCTGGAACTAGCTGGAAATGCAAACTCAGCTAGAAATGCCTGCTCTAGGCCTCCTGCAGAAACTTGGGGGGCGGGGGCGGGCCCGGATGGTGTCTTAAGTCCTCCAGACGACTCTGATGTCCGTCTGAGAACCATGGTCTAGAACACTGATGAAACATCCCATTCTTTCTTATTCACTTGTCTCTCACCTCATTATTAACCTTCGAAATGTTCCCTCCACACGGGATTGGGCTACTACAGTTCAACTGATCGCCACAGGGGTTACACTATTCACTGACCTGGTAGTTACGGGTCACCTTGACAAAGTAACGGGATGGGATGACATACAGTTTACATACATCACGAGTGACTTGATCTTGGACTTAAGCTTTCAAAACCCAGGGTCTGAGCCCTCTCCAGCTCTGCTGCTTGCACTCTGGTCCCAGCCATCAGCTACGTCACCTGACTCGGTGCACCACCTCCTGCCTGAATCCCCTGCTTCACCCGAGGCCCCGAGTGCCCCCTGAACACGAGGATGGTCGGATGCACACACAGGGCGCGCCAGCCTCCGCTCAGAACGTGCGGTGATTCCTGTCTGCCGCCAGGGAAACCATGGCCTTCAAGCCCTCCCCGTCACCCCGCCCGGCTCTGCCCTGTCCTCTCACTACCCTCCTCCCTCTGCTCCAGCCACACCTGCCAGCTCCCGGGGTTTGGCTTTAGGCCAGCCCCTCGACCGGGGCCCTCTGGTGCCAAGTGTAAGATGCTTGCTCCTTGCTGCCTTCACGGCTCCCTGCAACAGCTGCCCCCCCCCGCGCTGTGCCAGTCCCAACCCCCCTTCCCTGCTCCAGGGAACCCTCCACCACGCGCAAGGCCAGCCACGTAACACTTCATCGTCCCCCCAGCCGGCACGCAAGCTTTTGTTTCTGCTCCCTAAACCTCTTCAGCACTCACCGTGGGGCTGCGTATATCAGCATCTGTTGGGAAAATGGAAGAGCGCAGGGGTATGCGAGAGACCCCGCGCCTTCGCTCTGGAAGGCGTCAGCCCGCTTTGCACCTGGAAGCTAGGCTGGAAGTGCTACCAAGGCCCCAGGCAGGGCACATCCTGAAACCCAGCCGCCTCCAGGCAGCCACGCCCAGTCCAGCCGTCCAGGAGAGAGGCGCATAGAGTAACGTGTGTGGGAAAAGAAACTTTCATTTTTTGGTTTAAAATTCGCACATCCCAGAACACGTTTCCCAAAATAAGCAAGTCTTCGCTGGCAGAGCCGTTAGACGGTGTAAAATTGCCCGCACGGGTCTTCCCTCCAGCACTGGCTACAGAAACGTCCTAAGAGAAGGCTGTCCCCTGAGCTCCATCGGGGATTCAGTGCACAGATCTCTTCCAGAAGCCCTGCCTCCTGTGACTCGCTCGGGGACCTCTGAGTTCCTGCACCAGCCTCATCTCCGACAATAACCAAAGCTCACACCTGTTCTTTCTTTCTTTCTTTCGGCCGTGCCACGCGGCACGTGGGATCTTAGTTCCCCAACCAACCAGGGATCCATGCCCCCTGCATTGGAAGTGCAGTCCTAACCACTGGACCGCCAGGGAAGTCCCCTGTATTAGTTTTCTATGGCTGCTGTAACCAACCACAAGCATAATGGCTGAAAAACAGCACGAATTTACTGCCTTACGGTTCCGTGGGTTAGAGGTCCAACCCCGAGGGTTTACCTCACTGGGTTAAAACCAGGGTACGGGCAGGCAGCGCTCCTTTCTGGCGGCCCACAGCACCTTAACATTAAGGCTAGGGTTCACTCGCCTGATTAGATTAAAAGTATAGACTATTCAATGTTTAAATTTTTTAATTTCTCTAATTTAAAGGAAATAGATTTCCTAAGCCACAAGCAAGTTGTTACTCTATTGAGCTCTGAAGTAAATCATTGAATATTCTGAAAGACTTGGTACTACGATGAAATGAGTAGTAACAGCCACACACTAGATGTCTTAGAAATACCCATCCATTCCCTCCGAGCCACTCCTGTCATCTCTCAAACCGCCCTGTGTCATGCACTCTGCCCAGCAGGACATCTCACTTCTCATCTGCATAACCCACGAGAGGGTTCCACTCTGTGGGGACAGCTAAGTTTGTAACTTAAAGATCCGCTTTGGAGTTTGGGTGGCTTATTGCAGGTCTCCAAATTCTCCCCACAAACCCTTTGAGATAAAAAAGATCTTTTGAGATCCAAAAAGATCTCTCCCAACATGACGGGGAGTCTCTGAGGCAGTATGTGGACATGAGGGCAAGATGACGGTGGTGAGCTGGCCCCTTGCCCTATGGACCCCACAGATCCCAGTGCAGGGGGTGGACAGGGAGGGAGGAGGGGGAGGGAGGGCAGGAGGGTGGTCGGCAGGGGAGACCTCAGAGGGCGATGCCGCACAGGCAGTCAGAAACGCCCATCCCATCCCACACGATGATACTGGAGCTTATGTTTAGGAAGCCTATATATAAAGACCAAAACAAGCCCACTATGCTCTTTAAGCAAGTAATTTAAAGGTAGGAACAAGAAACACAGAAACTGAAATTAAGATGACCATAAAATTTTGAATTCGTCCCATCACTGTCAGGAACTGAATGGGCATTCTCAACGAGGCGCTGTGGAGACCCTCAGGCCAGGAACGGACTTCCGGGGTTCTGTGAACCCCTGAGCGTTACAGGATGGTACTCTCGTAAACACTGTCTTTCCAGGCTGAGGGGCCTTTGTTTTCATCTAATTCCATTGCTCCAACATGGATTAGAATTTTTATATAGTTTAAATTCACATCATCTTGAAAGAGAACCAGTGCTGATGATGTACGGGAGGCCCTCTAGCTTGAACAGTATTCGTGTGCAGAGATGTTTCTACAGAAAGCCTCCAGCACCCGGGTGTCAGGCTGCAGCTGGCTGACGCTCCTGTCACCACCTGTGGGCAGCCGGCTGGGGAGAAGCCAGATCCAGGAGGGCCCTCGGAAAAGGGAACGTCAACAGGAATTCCAGCCAGGCCGGCTGAGGCCAGCCCGTCTTAGGGATGTGGGGATGCCCACGGCGCAGCTCAGACAGTAACACAGCTGGCACTGCCTTCCTGTCACTTCTTCCCTCAGTAAGACAAGGCCCCGGGGGATGTGCAGGGGGGCGGCTACCAAGAGTAACTGGGGCGCAATCTCTGAATGCTGCCCGCCGGGCAGGGCCCACGTCCTCCTCGAGGCAGTTTTGACGTGTTTGGTCGACGCTGGCAACGGAAAGTCACCAGGACCTGCTGCATCGGAAACTGCCAGGTGTCTCACCCCAGTTCTGAGTGGTTCGCGGCGCCCTGGAAAGCAGGGATCCTGCCCCCATCTTTCAGACCAGAGGGCTGAGGCTCGGTGTGGGCGGAGGGCGGTGGTCTCCGGAGCACGTGTCACTCCAGGCCTCGCAGAAGCACCCGTCCTCAGCTCCGTGTCATTACTGCTCAGTCAACACTTCTCAGCAGGACCTAATTGCCCTTCTAATTGTTTTCTGTTTGTTGTTTTTCTAATTAGAGACGCAAATTCTAAGCTTTAAGGACAAAAACTGTTGACTACTTTTTGTAACCCCCTTCCTGGGGGATCCAGAGGAGCCACCAGTAAAGACGCCATGGACTGATGGAAGAATCCAGACGCGCACGGCAGATGGGCAGGCAGACCCCACCTCCCGAGCTATCGGAACGTTTGAGCAAGAGGTCGGTAGTGGCGTCCTTTCCCCGGGGGGAGTGTTGACTCCTGAGCCTGGCGTGAGGGGGCGCTGGGCGCAGACAGCAGAATTCCCCCCGCTGCCTCTGTTGCGGGGGGGGGGCGGGGGGGGGGAACGCGCACAGACCCGCACCGCCCGCCCGCGAGCTCGGGCGGGGGAGGAACAGACGGCAGGGGAGGAAAGGGTGCTGGGGACAGCGGCTGGGCACCAGGCAGCGGAGGGGCGGCGTGGCTGGGGGGGTCTGCAGGCAGGCCTGAGCCTGGGGAGGCGGGTGGAGGCCAGCGTTCCTTAGCGGTGAGGGGCCCCGACAGCTGCGGCGGCGACCACTCTGCACAGCCCTGCAGCGACCCAGGCCCGACCATGGGGGCACAAGTCCCACCTTCAGGGACTGCCCCTGCGCCCGCTCCACCACTGCTGCCGTAGGAGCTGCCCTTGGTCCGAAGTGGCCCCAGCTCCCTAGTCTGTCGGAAGAACCCCGAGAAGTGAGAGGCCAGGTTGGGAGCCGAGCGCCCGGGAGACCTGGGGCACGGCCCCCGTCCTGCAGGATGTCCGCCCAGCCCCTCCCTCAAAGTAGGTCAGAAACCCTGAGAGCCTCCCAATAAGTCCCTGTTTTCAGTGCAAAGACAGCCCAAGTCTGGGGCTCTCGCCACCTGCCACCGACAGGTCCTCATACAGCCGAACACAACCACCTACCGACGTGCAGTGTCCGGCTCCCTTTCCTTTATCTGCGAATCGCCGTGAAACACGCCTCTCCTCTACCACCCTCCCCTTACTTCAAGGCAATACTCTGAAATGACAGAAGAAAAAATTCAGTGTAATAGTGGGGGACCCCAAGCGGGAACAGTGACGAGGGTGTCCTCTGCGGAGGAGTTTACAGGGTTCGAAACGCCATCAGGAGAGTTTGTGTGAATCTTGCATTCTCGACTTGGAGAGAAGAACCTCACACTGTGAGGCTGGCTCCCCTGCGGAGGTTTCAATCTTTCTTAGGAGAAGTACAATCAAGTCTTGGGAAAATGAAAAAGGAATAAATTTGGAGTTCTCGTGAACAGTTTTCATAGAAGATCCAAAAGTGGTCCTAACTTTTGTTAAAGCTAAAGTAGCAGTGATTTCATGAAAAGTAACAGGAATTTACCACTTTATTAAAGGGGTCTCCTCCCATCCTTTAAAGAAAAGTTCCTAGAAGGAACCTGTCTGGTTTGTATTTATAACTTGTTAAATAAATGTCTGATGAATAAAAACTGAGTAAGAAAAAGCACTAACACAGCAAGACTAGGACCCCGTATTCTGCTACTGCAGGAACAGTGCCTGAAAGGCTGAGGCCCTGTGTAAAACCCAGGTTTTATCAGGATCAGGTATGAGGAGGCCAACAGGCCAGCAAGTGACTGCCTGAAAGGCACGTGGCAGGCATGTGGCTTACTGTCGCCAGGAATCCGCTAACCCTGGGAGGGGCCCTCCCTCCAGGCAGCAAGGCCCCAAGACGTCTGGCAACACATGGTTAAAGCAGGCCTTCACTCCAAAAATCAAGGCCTTTAAGTACCTTCTGATTCTAATGAAATACCTAATTCTACCTTATGGTTCCTTTTTTTGAAATATATATTATAAATGTTATTATTTAGTTTAGAAAGCTAATGGCCTGTGCTGAAGGAAGGAATACCCTGATATGACTTGAATTGTTTTTTCCCCACATTTTGCACCTCTGTAGTAATTTATATTTTCTGAGAAATGACAGAAAAAAATTCTGACAATATTTTGCTCAGTGTTGAAGCTCAGTAGTTTTTATAGCTTAGTGCTCAAAGATTACTGTCAATTTTCAGTAATGAGTTTATGGTGTCTTAACCAAAGGCTTACAATAAGAAGAAAATCTTCTGTAGCCCACGAAGTTGGTCACCAAAGAAGGTGGCAGTATTTCTGTGAGATGATGATGATTTTTATGGCTCCTCGACTGTTAATTTGGGGGAACGGGTCACAGGCTTCCTGGTAGAGGCGTTTGACATCAACGCCCGTGCAAACACAAGGTGCTGGCCCTCCCTGATAAACACTGAGAGCTCCTCGCCGGCTGCCACCTTCCGTGGTGTGTGAGGGCTGAGCATCTGTGTCTGTGGGGCTGCTGAATCGAGTGTAGCCTGGACGTCTTAACAGATACATGGAAACACTCGGTCTACAGCACTCAGCTGCCCCACGGACAGCATCGTGTTTGTTTCTTCTGAGGAGTCAAGGCAGTGAACTGTCATTCACTTTCAAGGAAACTGCCTGCTTACACCATGACCCCCACTCCTTCCCTCGTCCAACTGAGATCCTGTGCGCTTGGGTTTAACCAAATGACAGCGGTTAGGAGGGGCTTCTTGAGGAAAATCACAACCAACACTGACAGAGGACCTGCTCTGGGCTCCGCGGCTCCTGTGGATTTTACTGAACCCTCTAACCCTGGGACAGGGGCTGCTGTGCTCCCCTCCTCACGAGCGACCCCCCAGCTGTAAGGAGGTCAGCTGCCCAAGGTCACACATAAGCCCCGGAGACTGTTCTCGAGCTCCTACATCCCGAATGGTCTTCCATTCACTTTTATCATAAAATGGTTCATAATAAACATCACACGTATCACATCTGAAAGGTATAGTAAAGCGGACACTCATGTAACCCTCCTCCCAGCCAGATAAAAGATTCTGACCAGTACCCTTGACCCCTGCTCCCATCAGGTCAGGCCCGAGATCTCACCGTGGTGTCTGCTTCGCCTGCTGGATCTAGGGCCGCACACAAGGGGTGGACTTACTGTCCTTAAAACACCCCCCAGGGCCTCCCTGGTGGCGCAAGTGGTTGAGAGTCCGCCTGCCGATGCAGGGGATACGGGTTCGTGCCCCGGTCTGGGAGGATCCCATATGCCGCGGAGCGGCTGGGCCCGTGAGCCATGGCCGCTGAGCCTGCGCGTCCGGAGCCTGTGCTCCGCAACGGGAGAGGCCACAACAGTGAGAGGCCCGCATACCGCAAAAAAAAAAAAAAAAAAAAAAAAAACACCCCCCAAACCCTCCTCAAGCCCGTGGTTCTCAGCATCATAGGGAGGGGCCCCTCTGGGCATCTTGGGAGAGCAATGGGACTACTCAGCCCAGAAAAAGTGATGCGTGTATAGAACTCTGGAACTACTTCAAGGTTTCACAGACACGCTAAGGCCAGATCCTCAGAACTAGTTCATACTGTAACTGCAAGTCTGTACCCAGCTTGGAAGGTACTATGCTAAGTCAAATAAGCCAGAAAGAGAAAGGCAAACTCGGGCGCAGTACCACTTATACGTAGAATCTTTTAAAAAAAAAGGAGTCACACTCAGAAACAGAGAGTGGAATGGTGGTTGCCAGGGGTTGCGGGGGTGGGGGGACTGGCCTGTTGTCTTCTGCAGAGACTCGGCTGGGCTCCTGACAAAGACGCTCCATGGGCTTCACTCTTCTCAACAAGCACCCTCATCCCTCAGTTTTGAAAGATATGTTGTAACAACTGCTCTCTGGGAAAAAGACAGAGTTAGGGGGAGTGAGTCCAAGTCTGTCCTGTCATTAAGTCAGCAGTGCGGCTCTGCTGGGTCAGATCTGTGGGGCTGGGCCTTTCCGTCCGCAAAAGGCGGTCTCTTGATTGGATTTTGCTGAATGCTCCTTTCGGGTCGAATATGCCAAGATTCTGAGTTATGCTTCTAAAGCTCTCTTCTGAAAAAGCTTTAAAAGTAAAGCAGCAGAACAAAGCTAAACAGTTTTAAATAATGATTTTTAGAAGGTAACCTTTACGACATTGCATTGTAGAATAAGTCAGCTCACAGCTCCAACGTCCGATGGTGCCGCTTCACCCTGGCCAGCACCTGTGTCCTGTGCGTGCGCCGCGTGCCAGGTGCACAGCGCCCCTCCTTTCCCGCCCAGACACTCAGCGCTTCTTCCAGGTGAACTTCCTGCGGGCTCCCTCCTGGCCCGGCTTCTTCCGCTCTCTGACACGGGGATCAGCAGTAAGCAGTCCCGCTGCAGCATAAAAAGAGACGCCTTTATGAACCATGGAAAGCGCAGGAAAGCAGGAGAACCGCATGAACTGGCAGCTCGGCCCACAAGCAATTCCCAGCCTCATATACAACTCATGACAGCAGTCCGCCTTCACTCTCCTAAGCTATTTTCCCAATTTCTGAGACAAACACCAGGTACATGACTTGAGTCTGCTTTTCTTCTCCTATGAGAGACATGACTCCCTTCTGGTTTTTAAACTTGTTCAACTTAAGACAAAGCTGCTCTGGTGTGCCAGTCACTACTCACTGCCAGGGAACTTGCCCGGCACACTTACTATTACAGATGTGAAAGTTTCAAGAGGGAGAAAAGAAGAACTTCCTGGGTGGCGAAGTGTATGGAAGTATACAGTAACAGTGCCGTGAATATACCGACACATAATATATGACTTATCAAACATATCTGAGAAAAGAAACTTATTTTTCTAATTTGTGTGATAATAATATTTCTTGGTACTTTGTTTCAGAATCTAAAAAAGGTTTTAGAGTTGTGTTCTCAGCACAAGGCGCTGGTTCCAGAAGAGTACAGTCAGTTTAGACTGGAAGCTCCCGGTCTCCCACCATGAGGAGTAATTACAACTTCTGAGCAATAAACGAGCCACTCTCAGCATACGACTCCGATGTGCCCAGTGGTGGTCCAGACGTGGGACGTTGGTAACTACCACAGAACACCAGTGACGAGAAAACTCTTTAGCTGTGTTTATAAATATGTAAACAGACCGGAGTTTCTCACTGTCTTTTTCACCTTTCCAACACCAGCACTTCTCTTCACTGTATGCGAGGCTTCTGTATTTTATTAAGGTACTTTCAATGGCCACACAGCAAAGGCAAAATTCACATTTTACGCTTGTCATATACCCATAGCTCTTGCATTTACTTGTACTTAGGGGGCACAGAATAACACAACGTTTTGTGTGGAATGCAAACAAGACCTGTCTAAATTCTACTTTAAATGATAAGTAATGATGCTTTATTACTTTTCAATATGCACAGAAACTCAAACTAGCGGAATTGTTAAGTGAGGTCCTATCAAATGATTTTAATGACTAGATATGAATCCTACAAAATGGTGAACTGTTTATAAGCAAATGGATTTTTAGAGGTTTAAAAAAATTAACTTGCCTAAGCTACGGGTGGCCCTATCTGCAGCGTGGGATCAGAACCCCAGCGGCGCAGTGGGAGGGCAGGGGCAGGGCCCACGTCACTTGCCCAGAGGGGCTCCTGGACCCAGAGGCACCGGGGGCCTTGCTGAGGCCACACAGCTGGTCGGCAGTGCCCGCAGTGCTTTCCTCCTTCACAAATGGTGGGGAGACACTCCTCAGCGAGAGCTGCCCCGACTGACTGTGAAATGCGGACGCAGGGCCCCAACGAACGTATTGATCGTAGAACCCTTCTCCCCCTGTGCAGAGACTCCGGAATTCACGGCTAGGTGACAGGGTCACACAGAGTAAGGGAAATAAAATCCGAACTAATATCACAGTGGAAAAGGAATCTCCAATAACTTTGGAGAGAAACACCTTAGGGGTTCCATCATTAAATCGAATAACGATTACAAATTTCTGTGATAAAACAAAAGCCGCCGCTCACGTGCTCGACACAAAATGGAGTCGGATGAAGACTCGAGGGTGACACGCCACCCCCCCACCTGAACTCGCACCTTGGCGCATCCACTCGACCTCGTCCTCGGTGACAAAGCTGCACAAGGCTCTCGCCGTCGCCAAGCGGATGGCTCCCGCCTGCGCCGCCCGCCCGCCCCCTGACACCGTGCAGGTCACGTCGTGTTCTCCAAGCCGGTCGAGGAAGTGGAAAGGGAACATCAGCTGTTCTCTAAGGCACAGCACGAGAGGTGGAGTTAAGTTCACTGCGAAGATACACAATTTTACAGGCTGCTCACATTCTGGATGTCTGTGAGACCCACACTAGATGCAGAAACACTAGCGCCTCCGACACTCAGGTGCTCTGTGTGAGCAGGCTCAGGCCTCTTTTTCTCGGGCACAACAGCACACCCCAGCTGTTTGCTGATCCTGCTTGTCTCAGGAGAATTTTGCGAGGCTTGAACATAACCTCATAAAGAAGTCTGAAAGCTGGAAGAACTCCTTTAATCCACTGAATCCAACCTCTCTGGACGCAATGATCAGATGTAATATTAATAGGTCTTCCCAAGCAACTATCAAGTGCCATTTGGGTTCACTAAGTAAAGTGTACTATGCTGTATCTGTATAAGGTTTGTGCTTGTCCTGACACCATGAGTTTTAAAATCACTGAAACCACACTCGACATTTTCCCACTGAGACACGCACTCTGCCTGCAGTTCCCTCGGCTGCAGGGTCCTGCCATGTGACACCCCACAGACCAGTCAGGCCCACTTCCCTCCACAGCCAGTGAGCACTCATGCGGTCCAGGCAGGGCCAGAACCAGAGGCTGGAGCAGGCAGACTCCCCTGGACCACCTTGTCACTCACAAACAAGGGATTGCTTTTGCCTTGGTAGCTCTTATGAATTTTACTTAGAAAAGCTGATGAACATTGAATATTGCATTTGCTTGTTTGGTCTGACACTGTAGCTTTCTGGGCCCCCCAAGTAAAGGTTATCGTCACACAGTGATGCCGAGAGGTGGATGTTCCCCCTTGGACTACACTAGCGGAGCAAGCCCAGGCTGGTGTGGATGGACACAGCAAGAGCTCGGAAGGGCAGAGTTAACTGGAACCTGTAACAATACTGCTTCAACAGGGATGCGGTTCCAACAGGAATGAAACAAGTCCTACAGTAGAAAACAGGCATGAAATGACCTAAATCTAATATTGTTTTCTTCGAACAAATGTTCCAAAGCAACCAAATAAAAAACAGGGATGTTACAAAAGGAGTACTACAGTTGACCTTTGAACAACATGGGTTTGCACTGTGCAGGCCCGCTGACACGTGGATTTTTTTCAGCAGTAAATACTACAGACCTACACCATCCACAGCGGTCGAATCCCTCAATGAGGAAACTCGATGCAAAGAGCCAACGGTAAGGTTCTACTCAGGTTCTCCACGTGCTGGGAACATCCCAACCTCCACACTGTTCAAGGGTCAACGACATGATAAATAATAGCTATATTATAAGAGCTAAAGAAAATTTAGAGGCTGATAATCTAACCCCGCCATTTCCAGCAAGGACACTGAGGTCAGTATGGAACCTAAGGAACTGTCTTTGGCACATCACAGGCCCACGCTGCCTGACACGACTGTGCAGGTGACTGACGTGAGTGGTGATGTTACTAAGTGAAGCCCTGCTCACGTACTCATTCGGGAGCTTCAACATTTATCTGTTTTAATTCCTAAAACTTTAAGATTCCCTAACAGATGCTTATATAGATTAAAAATCTGAGACTAAAATTTGGGGAAAAAATTCAGGCTCTATGAGAGCACTTGAGTCAGGGTGGTCAAGGCGAGCAAGGACCTGAGGAAGAAGAGTCTGCACAGTCAGGAAGCTGGTGCACACTCAGCACGACACTAAGTCTATAAAGAGAGAAAGCAACACCCAAAGGGTACAGTTGAAAACGATTACAAAGCTATCGGTTTTAATTAATCTGGACTCACACTAGTACATGCAAAAACAGTTACACGGCATGAAAATATTTCACAAATCTCTCCTCTCAGCGATTTCAGATGAAATCCTGAGCTAAAAGAATCAATTTTATTTTGCTCTTTGTTATACAATCAAAGTTATTTTGAAAAAAAAAATTCCTCCTTTCAATCTTCTCTGAATGCCACTCCTACGGCACCAACTGTACAGCACGTAACCTGGTACATATATAAAATCACGTACTCTTATTTTTCTGTGACTGCTTAAGATGCTAACTTGTCTCTATTACACGGTTAGTGCCATGTGAGGAATGTACTCCCTTTGTACAGGTGATCAATTAAGAGTTGCTGCACTGGCTGAGTGACAGAGCAAAGGCCTTTCCAAATCAGAAAGCACTGCTCTGTGTACCCCACTCAGCACCAGGCGCATCGCGGTAAATGTCTGCTAAGTGAACGAAAAAACACAAAATTTCTGACAACGCGAGGAAGGAACACAGCCGACACTCCCAGTGACCTGTCTGCTATGTCTGTGTAAAAATAGCCTAAAGAAAGGACCCGGGGGGCCTCCCTGGTGGCGCAGTGGTTGAGAGTCCGCCTGCCGATGCAGGGGATACGGGTTCGTGCCCCGATCTGGGAGGATCCCATATGCCGGGGAGCGGCTGGGCCCGTGAGCCATGGCCGCTGGGCCTGCGCATCCGGAGCCTGTGCTCCGCAACGGGAGAGGCCACGACAGTGAGAGGCCCGCATACCGCAAAAAGAAAAAAAAAAAGAAAAAAAAAAAAAAAAGAAAGGACCCGGGAAAGAAAAGCAAGCAGTTCAAACTGACCTTCAGGCAAGCACCTCAGAGATCATCAAGTCCAACTCCCTCCTACCATTTAGGGAGGTGACCTTTAAGCATCTTGGCTGAGTTCACACAGCTGGAAAACAGACCCAGAATCAAGATCACCCCTTCCTGGCTCGGCCGTCTTCCTACTACTGGTCAGTGGTCACCTCCCTGCTCACCTGTAAGCTCGTGAGCCACTCGTGCAGGAGGAAAGGCCGGTCCCCGAGCAGCACGGCTGCCGTTAAATCCCGACAACTACTGAAAGACAGTGAGGCGGTCTGGGCGCCTATCCCACCAAGACTAGCCTCAGGCCTCCCAATCAGATAGGGAGTTTCTTGACAACAGAAACCGTATCTCACAGAGCTCTGGTATCTTCGCAATGCTGAGAACAAGACTGGGCACACAGACAACCCTTAGCAAACGCCCGCTGAATCAGACTGAAGAGTA
The DNA here is from genome assembly GCF_025265405.1 of Mesoplodon densirostris. Classification (NCBI taxonomy): domain Eukaryota; kingdom Metazoa; phylum Chordata; class Mammalia; order Artiodactyla; family Ziphiidae; genus Mesoplodon; species Mesoplodon densirostris. The sequence goes on from NC_082674.1 coordinate 67,148,423, forward strand.
AGTTCTAAGGGGGCAATTTAATTGTGAGATAAAGCCAAAATTGAGACTTGCTATTAAATCATCAGGAGTTATATCTGAAAACAAATTAACAGACGGTTATTGATCAAATGCCATTCCTTACAGCAGTCGTAATGCTGAAGTTATGGGTCTCTCTGGCTTTTGGTAAGACAAATAAGAGCTTCCTTCATCGGCTTCCCCGAGAGGATGATGGCAGAATTAGTTTAATTCCTACTAAACAGAGTTAAGAGTGACACACACACACACAAATAAAATAAACGTACATTTCCTGAAGTAATTATTCCGTCCAGAAGCTTACACTGCACTGGCACGGTCCTCTTTCCTGACATAAGCATTGGGATCATAAGAGCCTTAACCCTTCTGACCCTAAACACCACTATAGGAACCAGGAGAAGATTAGGAAGAGAGGAACTAACCATGCAGAACTGCTGTGACTTGTGGATAATGACAGTGACGACTGGGAAAATCATAACCATCTCAAGAAGAGGCCTTGTACAGTGACTCAGGAACATATCTCAGATGGGCATATTTAGTGGAGTTGGGCCGTAACACCTATTTATAATTAATGTCTGTAATCATGCAGACCAATATAATCAGAAAATCATAAGCTTTAGTTGATCGTGACATATTATAAAGTACATTTTTCAAAAAGCAAAACCAAAACAAAGACCTCACCTGTCCTGAGTCACCGGAAAGTAGAGCAGGTAGTCGACCCCATTTACTTCTATCCTCCCACTTCCACGGTCATAAACAGCCACTTCTGCCTTTGCAGTCTTTCTGTTACCTTTAAAAATATAAGACATCTATTAGTGAACATCTTGAGGACCAGTGCTTTGACAGAGGCAAAACTACATTAAAATTTTCCCCTCAGAATAACAATATGTAACACTCTATATAGGAAAGTTCTATAATTATTACAAGTCAAACAAAAATAGAACAGGCAAACTACACCATAATTGACGTAATAAAGCTTACTGTGGGGTGATTTTGTTCCTTAATCCCATTTTGGAAACACTACAATGATTTTAGGTTCAACAAAGTAATTCATATTTATTTATATTATTTAAAAAATCAATTTACATAGTGTTCTTTTTAAATTAATAAGAATATATCTCAATCGTATAATTTTTAAAATATATGAATAGTATAATAAAGTATAATTGGTAGAAATAAAAGGAATCCTTAGGAAAGGTCACACTTCTTTGAAAACTAACTGAAAATGATAAAGGAACGATGTAAAACTTTTTAAAGTTGCAGATATATCATTAAATAACTCAATTCTTTGAAGTTACATCATGTCAAATGTCTCTGTACACCTACAGGAAGATGTGAGTCGAGGAACTAAAGTTTTTAACGTTTTGTAGTTTCAGCATCTGACCTGCAGATTTACCGAAAATTTTCATTTAATATAAGAAACCTTTATTTAGAAACCTAAACCTTTATAAGAAACCTATATTTTGTTGTTTCTACCAGTTGAAAATATGAAAATACAAAGTGTTAATATGATTGTGTAGGTATGTGTCCACATTTTCTTGCAACATTATAAAGCTCAGTTTTTAAAAACGCCAACAGAACCTTAATATTCGGAAATCCAGCATAGCAGCGGCAAAAATAAACAAACAAAATGAACACCAAAGGGCAAGGGCAAGTAAACATCCGGCTACTTCCCAATCCTCGGCGGGGGGGGGGGGGGGGGGTGTTCTCTCTCCACGGGCGCGTTACCTTGGCCTGTGCTGAAGGCCATACCCTTCTCGTCATACTGCAAAGGCTCAATCAGCTGTTTTTTCGATTGAATGGTTACACTCCTGCGGAACCTGCCCACAAATTCTTCTTCAGCCGTGTCACACGGCAACGCCGATAACCTTTCCAGCAGCCGAATGAACTGTGCGTACTGCAGACAATAAAAATTCATTAGGAGATGCAAGTGTAATTGCATTTGCTAAATTTTTTCTATTTTTATATACTTGATCTTTCCAATGTTGCTTTTCTTGATGAATTTTGACAGGATGACACTTCCGCAACTTCATGCTGCTTTTAAAACAGCGTGCAGATGCAGCACTTCCCCTGTGTACCTTTAGTGCTCAATCTTTTCTTTCGAGAAACAAAGAGATTTATCATTCAAAGAAAAATCCATTTCTCTGTATCAGGATTACATGAAGGTGAAATTTAAATTCATTTTCAAAAAAATACTTAGATGATCTTTAAGTATAATCTCTACTCTTTTATTAGAACTGTATCAAGAGGCGCTTCATAAATAATTTCCAGCAAGTTTCGTACAGTAAAATGGGAAGAGTCTGATTTTGAGAAAACGTACCTCTTAAACTACATTTCATAATACATTTGGCAAATGTATCTTTAGCTGTTCAAGCTGTGTTACTTTAATGTTTATGATTTCCTTTAAAACTGAACAATCAAGCTATTTAAAAATTCAAGAGATACTTGACTTAAAGGGCAACCTCTTGAAATAAATTACCCTTGCTACTCAGTGCATTTTTTTTTAATAGTTCTTGAACATGTGATTAGAAAGTAAACAACTTGGTATTAACCCCTTAAAATTAGAAGCCAGAGTAATCACTCTAAAGTGTTTATGCAGAAGGAAACAACTGATACTTGAGATCCTTAGCATGGAGTGTGAAACCCAGTTTTTGATAACCTTATTTATGTTTTGCCAACCCTAAAAATCATACTCATCTTTGTTACCACTGCCTTTACAGTGAAAATCTGCCATTAATAATCTGAAATATATAAAAATCTCACAAGTAACATTAAAAGGGCCGCTTCAATTATTGCTTCCTGTGATGTTACAATACTAGAGAAGGCAATTGTCTGAGGAAGAGTGAACTACTAGCCACCTGCAGTACCCAGCCTGGTAAAGCTCCATCACCTTCATTCACAGGCCTGTCCTTCCTCAGCTGTTCTCAGTTCCTCTGCACCGGCTGTAATACCGTCGAACACACAAGGAGGCAACTACAGGTATGACACAGCCTTGCTTATGAACTGGGATCATGGTTCAAGACATCACTGACTACCCCTGCCTTCCTCATCTTGACACCAGCCATCAGCTTCAGGATTTCTTCCAACATCCAGCTGCCCAAGGTACAAAGATACCTATATATTTGGTTGTTTTGTTTTCATAGCTGCACACCTACAACAAAGCCCTTGGGATGTTTTCAAAATGAAAACAAACAAACCTGTATTATAAAAATAAAAGCAGCCAGAAAACAAGAAACACTGAAATGATTCATTCAATGAAGAAGCAAAGAGAGGTTTTTCAGTTGGATCCAAGTGCAATGATACTGACTTGGCAGTTAGGATATTAGAAATTAATTTCAGACCTTCAACTCACCAAATGCCTGACACCTTAGTTAAGCAAATTGCAACTTTTCCAAAACATTAATTTCTTCAATATGTTAAATGAAGAAAAGAGCAATTTAAGCATATGACTTGAAATCTACACGGCAGCAAGGTACTAACAATGTTACCCACTGCCATGGAAGGAAAAAACCTTTCTTGGAATATTTGTGAAATTTTTCTATACTCTAATCTTCCAGAAATAATCTAAATTCAGAACATCAACACATTTAAAACATCAAATTTCCTGTGATAATACTGGCATGTATTAGAACATTGAGCAAAAAAAGCATCAGACTAAGACCTAAAGCAGGGGTCACCACGTTCATAGGCTGTAACATCCACTGGGGGAGCCTCTGCTGAAACTGTGGATTCCTGGGTGACACCCATGGAAATTCTGCGTGAGGTCGGAACCTGGGGAACTGCATTTTGTAACCAGCATTCCTGGTGATTCTGATACAGGTGGTTTTGCCGATTCCAAGATGAAACATACTGGCCATGTGGATACTGCATTTGGTAAGCCAGGAAGGTAACCATGCGCTTCATTTCTCTTCTACTTAACCTGTCACAGCCCCTTACACTTATCATTAGCCTGTAAAATTAGCACCCGCTTTACTGAAGGAGGTGAAAAATGACACCTGCCATGCGCCCCTGAACAAGGGGCAGAGGATGCAAGCGCACTTGTGGAGGAGGGTCTGGGGACCAGGCACCTTCCTGACCCTCCCAGGGCAGAAATCAGCTCCACATGTTTTAAAAGGAAAACCGTCTTATGAACACCTGCCTCTGAGGAACGTTACTATTAGGATCCTAAATACAGCAAATGTCTACAATCTTACGGCACAGGTCCCCTTAAATTAAAAAGATTAGTTACTCACATCTTGATCTGACAGTTTTTCCACTAACATTTCTTCCAGTTCCTCCTTAATCATCCATCTGCTGCCAATCGGGTCTCTGTTAAAATATCACATTATATTCTCTTTTAAATTAACCATACAATGAGTTATATCACAAAAGATCCCACAAGTAGTAGCGATTCTTGATTGGGAAACACATTTTTGTATTATACAGCTGTAAAATTTCATCCAAGTAAATGATTGTTGAGACACATTATTTCATTTCCTCAATCTACTTTAGAAAAGATACCCAGTCTAGCAAATGTTCCATTCGCGGAGTTAGACATGGCACCGGGGAACCCATTTGATGATATTTAAGTCACTAGATGTCTCAAAAATTAAAACTGTGCTTGCTTTTCATAATTTACTTTGAAGGGTATGTTAACGGACACAGAGTTAATCTGTCAATGGACTAAAGTAGTAATGAAATCCAAATAAAAGGCTAGGGGTGGTATTTACAACTAAAACTAGGTATATTCAAAAACTTGTGCCTTTTGCATAGGAAGAAATATGTGAATAACCAGCCCCAAATTTAAAACTGGTTGGTCAGGTCGATGGATCTAATCTATCAGTGTTTGCTAAATGGAAGCACAAACCTTCAAATACAAAACACACACACACACACACACACACACACGTATATATACGGGCATATAAATGCACAGTTACATACACAAAAATTCTAAAGAAATAATATTCAAATACAGTAAGTGCCACTTAACATACAAATCTAGAATGAATATAAAAATAACAAACTTAATACTTACACCCTCCCAAACAAAAAGAAAACCACCTATTATTTGGAATTTTAATGATTAATGCTGAAATAATGAACAAATTTTTAGGCTTTAGGTATGCCTAAAATACACCAATGATAAGTGGTATGTTTTTAGTTAATTTTCTCATATACTGTAATGCAAAAAAGAACTTACTTGGCTTTCGTTTCTTCTGAAAACAGACCTTTGGCTCGCAGCTGGTCCTGACGGTTTTCTACATCTAGTAGCTTTCCGTATGCTCCCTGTGGCAAAGAACACACACATACACTGAACCAAGAGAGACGGCGAACCATTTCCTCCCTTTATGTCTCCCCTGAGCACCTCATCTCAGAAGCGCCCTCCTCAAGTCACAGCTGCACAGCAAGGATTACTGAAAATGTTTTTTAACAATGCTACTTCTCATTCAAACTAAAGAATGGTGGAGTAATTCAATGAGAATTTAGTATCATACATAGTAACACACTTAACTTCAAATGATTTTTCAAAAACTCTATAGAAGGTTTACAACTCAGTGAGGTTAGTAAAAATGAAATAAAGTTACAAGCTATTTATTTTCCTTAAGAGTTCCACAGAGAACCAAAACTTTTCCTTAGAAAAATCATACTTTATATAGCAATATGCATTTAAACTTAGACAATTACCAGTAAAAAATTTAAACATTTATATAAGATTTGTCTTTACCATGTAGTTTGTATCTTTAAAAGTTTTCTATTAATATTTATTTTTCATTATTTGATTTCTACTGATTTACTTTCTAACAAAGTCTGTGAATGTATGTCACCTGTTAAATCATAATGCAAGTAGGAGAAAATTTACCATTTTGTAAGCACTAACCTGGCAATAAAGGTTATCAATGAAATACGATTTCCAGGAACTGAGTTTACAATAAGCAGAATAATGCAACTGTCTCCCAGTTTTTTTTTTTTGTTTTTTTTTTTTTTTTTTTTTTTTTGCAGTACGCGGGCCTCTCACTACTGTGGCCTCTCCCGTTGTGGAGCACAGGCTCCGGACATGCAGGCTCAGTGGCCATGGCTCCCGGGCCCAGCTGCTCCGCGGCATGTGGGATCTTCCCAGACTGGGACACGAACCCGTGTCCCCTGCATCGGCAAACGGACTCTCAACCACTGCGCCACCAGGGAAGCCCTCTCCCAGTTTTTTTGACTGAGCAAACTTGAGGACTCAAATCCAATCTGTGTGTATTCATTTATAATGTACACATAACCTACCATACTAATACCTAAGGAACAGACGTTTTCAAAGGATGAGCTAGAGACGATATAAACATTTTTTCTTGCTTAATCATGACACCGTCCAATACCATCAGCTCATCTCAGAAGACACAACTTGTTACTCATAGAGATGTCTATCCGTATTTAAAACAGTCTTCATAATTTCCAGTTTTGGGGACAACCTCTTGTGGGTGCTGATTAGAGCCTCATATTATATCAAAATGTTGCTGATCAAGAGTCCGCTCTAAGAACACACGTGCCCCTCTGCTATTCCCTTTGTATTTACCGGTGCTTGCATTTTATTATCTTCTTTCTGCAACCTCTTTTCAGGAATCCATTTCTCTCGAGGGGAAAAAGAATGTAGGAAGGAAGGGAGGAAAAAGGATGTAAAGACTGAGCCTTTGAGTTTCATAAATATAGATGAGAAAAGCTGAGATTATGCTCCATGGGCCAGGACTTCTTGGTGAGAAAAGGAAAAGTTCATTTCCTGTAGTTGGGAGACTCGTAAGAGTGTGTTTTGTTTTGTTTTGTTTGTTTTCAGTAAGGGGTAGTAGGATTGATTAACTTAGAAAAGAATAAGAAAAGCAGCAGCACTTAGAAACAGTAAAACTGGGCCGAGCATCTCCGACAGAACGAAACTATCATTATCAATAGTTCAGTGATTCTAAAGCTAAGTTCCCAGCAGAAGCAGACAGCAGCAGCATCTAGGCCAAGCACTAGGTTAGATATGTAAATTCTCAGGCCCCAACCCAGACTTTCCCCAGAGGAACCCCTTGGGAGGGGGGCCCAGTGATCTGTTTGAACAATGCCCGCAAGTAACGCACCCTGAAGTTTGGATCTGAACACTGGAACTCTGGGGACAAATGAGGTTAATTCAATTTTAGGGTACAGATTAACTATCTCTACAACTATACTCAAAGTATAAATCCATCACCTGTAGCAGCAGAAAAATGTATCTGACAATTCAAAACAAACTGTCTACTCTAAAGAAAGCAAGAACTAACAGAAGCCATCCACATACAGAACGTGTCCCTGCTATGCAACTTAAAACCATACAATTTGTCTCCCGAGAATTGGTAAGCCGCATTTGACTGTAGTTCGGGTACCTGAAATTCATATTTAAAGGCTAAGATAGTGAGTTGTAAGCCCAACTGAATAGTGTATCAGAAAAATTTCTATGTACCTATTTCTGGAAAGCAATTCTGAAGTGCTCTGAACAGGTAAAATAGAGGGAAAATAAAAAAACCCACAAAATGAATCCTCCCGCCTTGTACGAAGGGGACAGACGTGTGCAAGCAGCATCTCGCCGTGCACCTGCACCGCCCGCCCTGCCCCCGCCCCCGCCCCCGGAAGCCTGCTCCAGCTGGCGGTCTGTGGGAGCAGGATGGCACCAGTCTCCACGTCTCCACGCTGGGCTGCTCCAGAGCCCTGAGATTCTGAGAGTCCTGAGTCAGAGATGTTGTATCTTTCAAATCTTCCTTAAAAATATGAATCCAAGAGAATACCAACAACAGTAGTAAGACACCCTACCTGGTTATAAGGGTCTATTTAATTTTCTGGAATAACCAAGGCAACTAAAACAAAAATAATTCATCTGCTTCATAGGTTAAGTTTCAAGTCAAAATTTGGGGTGCTAAATGTGTCATCATTTTCCAGTGATTCTGAGCAATTTTTAAGTCCATCTTTTTCTTAAAACTTTCTTGCACTCTGCTACTACCTTCCAGTAGCTCCATAATAATGTATAAATATTGTAAGTAAAATCACCAGAAAAAAATGTGGAATATGAGATGGTTTACCCATGAAGAGTACACGTCAAATTTCGAACATGGTAAGTTCTATTCATTTATGGCACATGCTTTGATGGTTGTAATTCATCAAGTTATATAATGCTCTTTAAGCTCCCTCAGTACTTAGCATACTGCCTGGCCTACAGTAGTGGTCAAGAAATGATACAGGGGTGAGGTATGGCATTCAGGAGTCAAACAATCGAAAAAGTTTTACTGGTGCACTATTTCTATTTTTCTTTCTTTTCTAGATAATAAAACCACTCCTGAGATTCTAAAGATTCTATCTTGGTTAGTCAGAGACACAGTCCTCTGGGAAGTACATTCTATAGCTTCAACTCCCTGAAGAGAGATGCATTAATTTACATCAAAAAATCCTTGAGGGTATAAAATATGCCAGGAACTGTCAATATCACAGATTATCAGTGCTAGCTTCTGGTATATTGTTAAATTTCCACTTAATTTTTAAGGGACCCTAGAGAATTAGCATGACCCCACCTACACTAAGTTTATATACTGTATTTAACAGTATAATTTTCAAATATGACAGGAATAACCCAGATGTGAAATGCTGAATCATTAATCAGAGCTATGATTAATATTTCATAAAATCAAAGCAAGCCTATCTACCCCTCATGTCATCAGATTTCCATAATGTATGAATCGAATTTAGAAGGTGCCTAATTTGGAAATACCAGATGCTCAGGGTACAGAAAAGAAATGCTTTAACTAAACTCTTCCAAGAGCATGAGCAATATCATTTTTAGTCTACCAAATTCTGTTTTGGTTGTATTAACCATGTTGAAATTCCAATTTTAGGAAGGGTAAACAAACAACATTTCTTAGGAGGGTGGTATAGAAAAAGTCAACTGTATTTTGATATACAAAATATATAATAACTAACAGTAATTATCATCTTAGATACTAGTTCAATACAGAAAAGTAAGCGACTTAAAATATGTGCTTGTTGAAAAAAAATCACAGAAAATAAATTTCCTAAATAACAATCTTCTCAATTTTTTGGCTACTGGCATATACAAAACCAACTGGAATAAATATACATATAATTCATTTATCATCGTTTGTTTTCTTTCTTTTTTTTTTTGCAGTACGTGGGCCTCTCTCACTGTTGGGGCCTCTCCCGTTGTAGAGCACAGGCTCCGGACGCGCAGGCTCAGCGGCCATGGCTCACGGGCCTAGCTACTCCGTGGCATGTGGGATCTTCCCAGACCGGGGCATGAACCCGTGTCCCCTGCATCGGCAGGCGGACTCTCAACCACTGTGCCACCAGGGAAGCCCTATCATGGTTTTTATCATGCTATTTATCTGAAGTTCCAAGTGACATACTTCTATGGTAGACCCTAGCTATCACTTTGTAAATACATTATGCTATACAGCGTATACTTTGTGTAATGCTACTCAATGTAAAAAAAAGGAAATAATCTCACATATAGGTCATGTTAGACAAGTACTCTGGGAAAGTACGTACCCAGGAGTAATTAAATAGAAGTGCTTGTGACTCAGATACCATGTATTTTTACTACTGAAAGCTCCATCATATATTATAAGAACAATTTTACCATTATAAAAGAAGTAATCTGATTAAAATCAACAGAGGCAATAAGTTGAATCAGTTTTTTAAAATTAATTTTCCCAATTGTTACACTTAGAACATATAAGATACACAATGGTAATTATTCATATATCAATATGAAGAAAATGTATATTAAAGATACTTCTAGAACAGCAGTTTGTTGCTGAATTAGTTACTGAATGAACTCCTGCTGTCAAGAAAGAACTTAAAACAGCACACAGACACATGTCAGCACTGGTCTGCAGCTTTCTAAGAAGAAGCACTTTACACAGTCATAAAGTAGTTATTTCGTAATACCTCACTGTGAGAAGGGTCACTACTTTAATTCCATTTTTAAAGAGCACTGCTTCAAAAGTTTTCAATATTCACCACCCAGTGACAAGGAGGATGCATAGAATTCTGTGATACTAAAAAGTCTCCAGAACTTTTGCTTGTTGACTCTGGAACCTCCATATACTGAGGCCTCAGACCCCTCCCTGGGCTACTGTGTGAACACAGAAGGTTTAAGTCGCTTAAAATAAACTGGAGAATTTCTAAATAAGCCAGGCAAATGAATCCTGTTTATACACACATTATTAGGATTAGAATTACTTCGTACTTTTTCATATTTTAAACTTTTCCCCCCAATTCAGCAGAATAGTTTAAGTACATAATGATCTACTTACTCCTTAATTTTATACTTTTTAGGGTAAAAATTTCATCTGTGGCCATATAATTCCTTCAATTTATAGAAACACTCTGAAAATACTCCAATGTTTACTGTACAACTAGCCCTAAAATATAAATGAGGTTTCTGTAAGATGCTCAATTCCCAATATACCTTTCAGACATGCAGAACCTCATCTTAAACGTTGGGGTAGGTGAGCTGATGAAAATGTCAATAGATGCTGAATGTTTCTGACAACTTACAGTGTTTCCAATGTTTTATACAGCTTTTCCCAAGCTCTGGTTTCACGGGATGTTAAAAGGTGTTTTGGGTAGAAATAGTTCCGTGATGCAACACATCTGAGCAGCAGTGTTTCTCTACTGAAGGGCGCCACGGAGCTTTTATCACGCTAAGTGTCTCCTTATTAGTTTCCTAGTGCTGTATACAATATGCAACATTCCCAAACGAGCTTAATTTCAGAGACCCTTCCTTGAAGCTTTTATAACCAGGGTTCCTCAGAAAGCACTGTGGGAAAGGCTATATTACAGCCATGCCCTGTCTTAATGAATCATATTTTACAAAAGGATTCCCACTTCAGAGTCAAATAATCACCTCCCACAACGAGTTTAAAACAATTTTCAACTCACTTTTAGTGAGTTTCAAGATATTCAGAAACCTAGGTGTTGATAGGAGGAGTGAACGGGAATTAACATTTGTCTTAGGATTAAAGGACCTGCACAACTGCCCAGGTTGCGACCGCCCCGTTCATGAACGCAGCCCCTCTGCCGGCCCTCCCCGCCTGGTCGCCTGGGCAGCTCCAGCTGTGGCAGGCAGGGGTGCCTGGGGCAGCTGCCCAAGGGCACAGCCATCGGCCTATCCCTTAGCTGCGCAGGCAGGCTTCCTCCCCGCCCCCGGACACGCAGCTCAGCTCTTCTCTGGTGCAGCACCTGCTCCACGTCAGACGCACACATCCTCTAAAACGTCTTCCCTCTCCTTTACATTTCGGTTCAGTTGTTTCTGGAAACTCCTTTTACTCTCTCTTTCTTCTTTCTGCTCCTGAAACGCTACGCTGAAACTCTAAATCATGTCTGAGAAGTACACTAGTTCCACTGGTTACGTGGCTAATAAGGAGATGGAAAGTCATCCATTTGGGGTAAAAAAGACGGATGAGCAGGGCCATCCAGCTCGGAGCCCCCTCAGTCCTCAACGATCCTTTGAAAAACTCCGTACAGCCCTTATTTCTTCTTAAACTACCTTCCACTGTTTAAGAATTTACTTGTTAGTACTGTTTCATACTTCATTCATTACATATGTACACCCTATTCGCTATTTTGTAAAATAAATGGTTTTTATTGACCTTCCCAGGAACCTGAAGACAGGTGTACGGTTGTGGCCACAGGAAGGTGGGAATTCCAGCCAACCTGATGACGAGCCCTTAGAACGTAACACACTCACAAAGTCTGCGACCCCAGCCCCCATGGATCGGCAAGTTTCCCTTCACCTTGTGCTTTCCCAGCAGCTTCACTTCTGGGCGGGAACAACGAACCGCTTCCTTCTTCTCATCCTCCTCTTCCCTCAAAATCCTCCCTCCTTCTCCACAAAAAAAACCTGGATGGACTAACTACGGGTTAACTGGAAACAGTGTTCACTTAAGCATTACACATTACCCTTAACTGGAAGCTGCAACAGGCCCATCTTTTATTTGCTGCTATAATGTAATATACAACTTTAACATGCAAGCAGTGACGAAATACTAAAAAGCAGCTTTGATGTTAACACCGAAGATAAAAAAGGTTAAGGGACATCACAAAGACCTCTGGGCAGAACTGCAAACATGCTTAGAGCTGTGCTTTTCTGACAAAAAGCACAGCCGTGACGGCCACAGCTCACACAATCACAGCCGGTCCAGGACATGGAAAACAGTTTGCCTTAGTGTCTTTCACCCTGTCACATGGGAAGAAACTGCATCAACAAAACGAAACAGTAGCAATAATGATTCACACTTCCTGCCCACCTGCCAGTCTTTGCGGGGCTGGTTCCCTTGCTGCAGTGGGATGGCGGTGGGGGGGATCACCCTCCCACAGAATGGAAAGGACCCCTCCCCGCACCAAGAGAGGGCAGAACAAAGGAGGGAGCCAACATGTGGAGCCGTTTCAAGTTTTACCGTCTTATTTTATATGCGATCCCTGATTCACTACGAAACCACTCTTATGAGCTGAACAGTGAATATTTAGTCACATACTATTTCAGAGTAACAAACAGCACCTAGCATGATGCTGACCTGCATCATCCAGGTAATGACCACAGCTGTGAGTAATAACATCTGCTGTACATGAGGCTCAAGTGATTGGTATATATTTAGGAAAACATTTATCCTTTTTCCATATGTGTAATTACTTTAAAGTTCCGTAAGATGCATTTTTGAAAATACAAGGGTTTATTAATTACCTGAATTAACATGCTCAAGTTAAACCAAAATATCTAATTTACACGTGTCAACTGTTCTGATGAACAATGAAACGAATACCAAACCCACAGTGTTTGGGGGTCAAACTACGCAACAAATGGACAGACCTAAACTAGTAAATTTAACTAACACACAGAAGCCCAAAGAACTCTCCTATATGCAAAGCAACTATATGACGCAAAAAGAAAGACTTTATAAACTGGATGTAATTTGACATTCTAGTCGAGAGTGAGATAGTATTTTATCCACCGAGAAACCGACCAATTTCTTGAGCAATCCCTTTTAAAACTCATGAAGTTAGGCCTCTTATACAATGTGTAATTTCTTCATTATGATGGAATGCAACAAAATATCTTGCCCTTGGGTTGCTCAGTTTCAGCCAAAACAAATGCAAATGCCTTGTCAGATGACAGCTGTTTGATAAGGCTCCTCTACAAGACCCGCATGCTGTACTTTTTTCCGTGAAACTTGGGATGAAAGGCAGAAGGCAGGAAGAGAATTAATGTAGCATACAGTCTAAAGGCAATGCTACAACCGTGATTAAGTAGAAAAGTTAAAAGGCACAGATTTTCCACAGCTTCGCTGCGTGCAACCCATCCGTGTAACAAGTTGACAGGCCTAGCGTGCCAGCTCCATCATCCACTCCGACAGCTAAAACGCAGCGCTGCATCCCTTTTCAGGGGAAATTTGCGTCTGCACCATGAAGCGTTGTACATTATTTCTCAGCACTGCAGGGGGCTCGAGTCCATATGGAACCTTCACAAATATTACCACAGATCAAACCAGCGGCGTCGTGAGGCAGATTTGACATACCTATTTAAATGAGCAGCAGGGGTCCCTGGGCAGCCCCCGGCTGTGCGCAGAGCCTGGGCGGAGAGCAGAGGCCCAGCTCCATTACTCAGCAAAGACACTCTCCGCATCCATCACTCATTTCATTTCTGCCAGGGCAAGAAGCTCATTTGCCCAAGGTCAACAAAAAGTGAAAAGAAGGTTTTCCTTTTTTCCCCCAAGAAATAAATGTACCTGACAAGTAGGGATTTTGTCCTTTGGGTTTGCGGAGCACAAATAAACACCAGCCAGCTCGACAGAGTACATGTGTGCACGCAAGCCAAGCCACCCGAGAGCTGACTGTGGATGGGAAGGCCCAGGGACAACGTCTGTAACTTGTAAAACTCACATATGAATAAAATAAAACTTGACACCATGTTCTAAAAATAGTGGGTTCTGTTGTTTAAAACCGGGCAACAGCATCCAGCCTCTTGTCACAGTGACTGCGGGGAACTCCCCAGCGTGGGCATCATCAGCCAACTTACAGCTCGGAAAGAAAGTAAGACCTGTTCCCAGTACACGCAAACGCAGTTGGAAGGCAACAAGTAATAAAATCACTTCCTTTTGAGCCCAAATTCTAGACTCATACACTACACTGACCTATGAAAAGCAAAAATCGCATAGAATAACTAAACGGTAGAGAGAAGGACTTGCCTCTCCCCCAAGGTGAGCACCCCATCGCCCTGACAGCCCCTTTCCTGATTCAGGTCCCGCCTTGATGCACACCCATGCATTGATACTGAGCTGAGCATCTATCTCCCAATATGACCTCAGTTTGCAAGTAAAAGCATTTTAAGGATAAACCATTCTGACATAAATTCTCTAATGCTTACCTTTAGCAAAGATGAATTAATAAAATATAAAGCCTTTCAACATACTGCCTTGTCTCTGGAAGTCTTATTTTTTGTCCATTATGAAACACACTAGGTAAATTCTGAAGCTGAGGGAAATCTCTGCTATCATTAGTTACTTAGCTTACAGTTCATATTATTTACCATAAATGTAATATACTTACATGCATTAATGAATAATATGACTGCTTGCCAGTATAAAAGAGAAAATGAAATGGGCGGCCATCTTCTCCCCACTGGATTGCTAATAAAAACCAAATGAAAACAAATAAACAAAAATAAAAATATACAGAGACCAAATAGCTTGTATTTAATTGCAATTCATAATTCTGCAATAAGACACAATTTTAATTCTGATTAACTTTTAAATAACAAAATAGCATTAATATTTAGAATTTAGTTTGGCAGGTTTAACATGTAAATATTTAGGATATTTAATATTTCATACCCATTAATACAAAGCAACGTTTGTATCTGAAAAAACACTCCTAAATATTTCACCATGAGAATTTCTGTAATATGTTTTAAATAAACACACAAAATACCAAAGACATCTTGCTAGAACAAAAAAATTTATGTTTGGCTGTAAATACAATGCATTCCCATATTCTTAAAAAGGAAAACTGATAAAGTCAATTATGTAATAGTTAGGAAATTAGAGACAGGAATACTATAAGAAAGAAAAAAACAAAATGGATTTTTCCGTGCCCAGTTATGTTTCAACTCTGTGGTGAGACACCTCTGAGAGTTTGAAACGTTTAAAACAGAAGGGGCCCCACAAAGATGCTTTCTGTAATTCCTTTTGAAATACAGATGGTCGTTCACATCTAATAACCACCCAACAAACCGGGAAACGGAGCTGCTGCAGTAAATAAAGCAAACACCAACTCCATGTGCTCTTCCCGTATCTGTACTGAGCTGTTCCTCTGTTAACAATGTGTGAGAACTCCAAACACGAAGGCTACACTCCTCTATTACATGAGTTGTAAACTCTTTTCTCCCAGTCTGTCACTTGCCTTTAAATTTTGTTTGTGGCGTCTTTCATAATCAAGATGTTTAAAGTGTATGTGTACAGTAGACTCTGTCACGTTTCCTCTATGGCAGTGCTTCTCAACTGTTTTTTCATTATCATTCCTACTAAGGCACCTTTTCAGACACTGTTCTCCCTAATTGCCTGCCTCCCCATGAAATCTTAATACCGCAGATACACTGCATATCTGCTGATGTATTCTGTGGCCCTCTGGAGGGCCACAAACATTGTAATAGCTAAGATTTTTTCACCTCCTGTGAACCAATTTACACCACCTTGGGGGCAATATCACCCCCATTGAAAAAACGTGCTTTAAGACTTTGGGCTTTCTAAAAACTATTTTCCCATATTTGCTTCTGGAATTTTTGTATGTTTTCATGATCAGAAATTTAATCAATCTGAAATTTATGTCTGTGAGGCAGAAATCCAAACACACATTATTTTGTCCAACAAAGAGAGTCATTACTCCATTACAGTTTTTTGAATACTACACTCTTTTCTTTTAAAACATCACCTGTACAATATGTAGGGTATCTTCCTCTTCTGGGGCAACTGGATTACACACAGAACACTTTAAGTGCATACATTTAAAATGAAGACCAAAATTTCATAACAAATGGTGAAAAATGTCTAGATACAGTGCTTGGTTTGAAAAATAAAAACGCATTTTTATTCGCCAATGGCTTACTGATGAATTAAATGGTTCTCCAACACCACTTTCAAAGATTTCATGAAATCTTGTATATTTTCCAGTATTTATAACTCTACTATGCAATTTTCAGTATTTTGTGAAAGTAGTCAGAGAGTGATCAAGAAAGACAAATATCATGGTTGCAGATAAGACTCTACTGAAAAGCTTGGAGGGATTTTGGAGTTGGGTCTCATTCCATGTGTGTGAATATGTGTGTACATGATTTTATAACATGCATTTACGTGTGTGTGTATATACGTGTGTATATATAATTTCATTCAATCTAAAATGTCACGGATTTTAAGATACTCCATCACATATCTTATACAAAGAGAGAAAGAAAAAAAGCAAATGGTATGCAATATAGTTTATATCAGTTGTAAAATGAATCCTGTTTGATAAAGGTGTTAAAATTTGAAAAACTGTGTCTTAGAATTCACAAAATATGGCAAAAACAAACATATGCTGATTGTGAATAATCTGGTCCACTAGTCTGTCTGTTTGCACCATTACCACCATTTAATTAAAATCAGTTTTTTGCTGCATTTTGATACTTGGTAGGGTAACTTCCTTCATTACTCTTATTTCTTTTAAAAATTTCTCGCTGCTTCTTGTACATTTACTCTTTCAAAATAAACTTTGAAAGTTTTTTCCAAAAGTCCTTCCTACGAGGACTTTGAAATTATATTAAATTTATTAATAATTTTTAAAGTAGCAACTCTGTAATACTATCTTTCCTTACATGAAAGTGAAATCTTTTTTCCAGCTATTCAGATTAACACTTATGATCTTTAAGTTTTACAATTTTCTATATAAATCCCTTACATACTTTGGGAGTTTCATTTGCATTTTAGTTTCTGTTGCTCTTGATACTGTCCCCTCAGTTATGTGTTTTCTGTAAAATCAACTTTAATTACACAATACACTTTTTTAAAAAAAATAGACTTTATTTTTTTTTTAGAGCAGTTTTAGGTTCACAGCAAAATTGAGAGCAAGGTGCAGAGATTTCCCACATACCTCTACCACCCCCATTATCAACATCCCCACCTAATGAACCTACACCGACACATCATAATCACCCGAAGTCCCTAGTTTACATTAGGGCTCACTCCTGTGGGCACTGTATGTGTTTGTACAGATGTATAATAACATTTATCCACTGCTCTAAAAAGCCTGAGCCCTGTCTATTCCTTCCTCCCTCCCCCACGACCCCTGGCAACCACTGACCTTTTCACTGGTTCCATAGTTCTGCCTTTTCCAGAATGTCACAGAATTGGGATCATGCAGTGTGTAGCCTTTTCAGGTTGGCTTCCTTCACTTAGTAATATGCATTTAAGTTTCCTCCATGCCTTTTCAGGGTGTGATAGCACCCTTCTTTTTAGTGCTCAACAATACTCCATTATCTGGATGGACCACAGTTTAATTATCCATTCACCAACTGAAGGACATCTTGGTTACTTTCATTTTGGCAATTCTGAATAAAGCTGCTATAAACAACTGCATACAGGTTTTTGCATGGACGTAAGTTTTCAACTTACCTGGGTAAATGCCAAGAAGCAAATACCAAACTGCTGGATCACACGGAAAGAGTAGGTTTCGTTTTGTAAGAAATCACCAAACCATCCCCCGAGTGGCTGTACCATATTCCCCTGTATCCCCATCGGTAAGGAACAGGAGCCCCTGTTGCTCCACATCCCCACCAGCATTTGCTATTGTCAGAGTTCTGGATTCTGGCCATTCTAATGGGTGTGTAGTGGCATCTCATTGTTGCTTTAATTTGTATTTCCATGGAGCGTCTTTTCAAATGCTTATTTTTCATCTGCGTATGTTCTTTGGTGATGTGTCTGTTAAAGTCTTTGGCTCATTTTTAAATCGGGTGGTTGTTTTCTTATTGTTGACTTCTAAGAGTTCTTTGTATATTTTGGATAACAGTCCTTTATCAGATATGTCTTTTCCAAGTATTTTTCTACCATCCTGTGGCTTGTCTTTTCATTTTCTTGACCATGTCTTTCACAGAGCAGAAAATTTTAATTTTAATGAAATCCAGCTTATCAACTCTTTCTTTCATGGATCATGACTTTGGTGTTTTATCTAAAAAGCTATGGTGAAACCCAAGTCTTCTAGGTTATTAATTATTGATTCAGTTTCTTTAATAGGTATAGGCCTATTCACAATGTCTACTTCTTGTATAAGTATCATACTATTCCATAGTATGATTCTCCAACAGTTCATCTAGCTACCCTACTGATGAACATTTAAATTGTTTCTAATTTTTTGCTGACACAGGCTATTCGCAATTTCCAGTCTGATGAGTGATTATGATCTCTTATCCTTAATTGACAGACATTATTTCTGATCTGATATTTTCCAATGTTTACTGGCTACTTTTATTTTCTTCATTTATGAATTACCTTCTTTCCCTTTTGCCCATTTTTCTATGAGGCTGTTTTCCTTGTTAATTTTAACAATAATTTATTCTAGACATTAGACCTCTATTGTGTTTCAAATTTTCTCCAGTCTGTTGCTTGTTTTTTAAATTTACTGTATCATTTTTTTCAGGGAGAAGTTTTACATTTTGAAATAGAAAATTTATTGATCTTTGTCTTCTTTGTTTGTGACTTAAGGGCATAATATTTGTTATTTAAAAATATTGATACTTGTATGATTATCTCTCAACTGGCTACTTTATCTGATTCTATTCTAGAGTTTCAATCTCTTAATTCCAAAATCATAACATACTTTTAAGTCATGACCCAACTCTGTCATCTTCTGGATACAATCTATTTTTTAATATTCCATTAAGTGGATTAAGAAATAGGAGATTTCTGTCCACAGAAATGCAGAAGCATGTTTCCACCAATTTTTCTTTAAGGTTGCCACAAATTTAAAACAGAAAATGAGAATAATCCAACTGTACCGCTGATGAAAATTCATCCTCACCAAAACCAGTGGCAGAACAGAAGAAACCGAAATACAACACTCCAAACTAAATTAAATACCCTCAAACAACCATTTGGAGTTTTTGGAGAACACTCTGAATCAAAAGTTCAAAACTGAGAACAAATGGACAAAAAGCTCAAAGAAATGAAACAACTTGATTAAATTCAGGGGAGAAACAAAAAAGTTGAAAGAATGTGAAATGTAGACTAACTTATAAGTAACCCAAAAAAGAACAGCCTAAAAACAAAATAAAGGACATTAAAAAAAAAGTAGGGAAACAACCAAAAAAAATGAAAATGACATAAAGAAGTTAAGAGTCAGAGAGATGGTGACTGACTTGGAAGACAATCAAGGAAGGAATAACATTTATATAATTGGAGTCCCAAGGAACAAAAACAAAAAGTGGAACAGAACTAATATTCATAACTTAAAACTATTTCTGGATGTAAAGACTTGAACCTACCTATTTAAAGAGCTCATTGTCACCACTGTAATCTAACCCTCAATAATCAACTTGATGCCATATTTTCATAAAGCTACTAGATAGCTTTAGATTAAGAATCCTTAGGATCACCAGGGGGAAAGATAACTAGACTAGCACGAAACTTCTCAAAAACTACAGACAAGGCAAGGCAACGATGGAGCAGCATTTTCAAGAAACTCAAGAAAAGAAAGTATGAACCAAAGATTTTCCCCTTCCAGACAAGCTGTCCTTCAAGTATCAAGGCTAGAAAAAAACAATTTTAAAAATATAAGAACTCAGGGAATTTATATCTATGAGCCCTTTCTGAAGAATCTACTAGAAAATGAACTCCATTCAATCAAGAGATGACCAGGGAGACCTTAGCAAAGGAGTTATGGACAGCATTTAATAAGCTAATTGTAGACTTAAAACTAAAACAAAGACGAGCAAGAAGTGCACAGAAGAGAATGTTAAAAAACCACAAGTATGTATGCGTGTATGTAGGTATATATTTGTAGAGTTGAAATTCAATGTTTTTAAAATGGTTCTTGTCCACCAAAATACATAAAGGCGGAGAAAGATCACAATTTGTTTGTAACCGAGGAGACCATCACGTTACTTAGGTCATCATTACACTCCATGCCACACTGATTTCTTTGTGTGGATTTGGCCACTATGCTGTCATCAGCTGGCAGGAGGCTCACAGGATCTCTGCATGACTAGCATTTCAGCTTCACCTATACTCTGGCATGTTTTTATAAGAGTATCATTTTAACAAATTTCAGAACAATTCAGTTTGAGTGTTTCCTGTATTCAGATATCTAAATAATGATATTCTACTGTAATGCTTATATAGTTTTTAGTTTATAGTTTTGTATTTTCTAAGTGGGCACTCATAACACCTGTGCATATTAAGTGATTTATTCCTAATTTCTTGCCTTTTTTAATCATACTGGTTAAGACTTTCAAAATAAAAATGAGTACTAGAGGCAAGTGTAGGCATACTTGTCCTTTCCTGAACTTCATGCAAAGGAATCCAATGATATGTTTTTTAATCTGATGTGTTTCTGTTTCTCATGATAGTCTTTCTCAAACTAAGAAAATTTCTTTCTATTTCTAGTTTAAGAGTTTTTACCAAAAAATAAATGCTGAATTTTGTTAAATAACTTTTTATTCATCTTCGGAAATATTTTTTCCCTGACTCAGTTAACACAGAGGACTACATTAATAAATTCCTAATGTTAAACCATCCTTATATTCCTGGGGTGTGGGGGGCAGAGATCCTATTCTCTATAATGCTGTATTTGGTTTGCTATCATTTAATTTAGTAAGAATAGAGTGTAGGTTTCTTTAAGGTGAGCTTAGAAGTTTATGTTATCCTTTTTCTGCTCTGCAGCAGTTCACATAATATAAAAGTTAGAAACTTTTTCAAGGTATAACAGACCTCACCGACAAAACTTTCCGGGCTGTGTGCCTCTTTGGTTAGGTCTTTGATTACCTTTGACTTCTTCTCCAGCTTTTAGTCTAACCAGCATCGCCTAATTAAGACAATTTTGGGAACTCTGTTTTTCTCTAAACTGTGTGAGTGGGGTTTGAGCAACACTCTGGATCCACGACTGCCTGGGCCCACCTACGTCCTCTGCCTCGGCCACTTCCCAGCTATGTGCCCTGGGTAAGCTTACCCCACACATCTGAAAAATGGGGAAAACATTATCTACTTACGAAAACTGCTGTGAAGATTATGAGTTAATGCATGCAAAGCACTGAGAACTGTGCCTGGCCTGCTCTAAGTTTTAATAAATACTAGTTACTGTATTATTTAGGATATTTTTCAGATTAATAAGAATCAAGTTACCCATAACAATCTTACACTTTTAAATATCCTCTGAATATTATTATGTAAAATTATTTACGTTGTCCTCTTATGTTTTCTCTCTTTTTCCATTAACCAGACTTGCTAGAATTTGATCAATTGCACTGGCTTTTTCAAAGAGTTAGTTGGTTTTATTGTCCTACCCCTTCTTTTAAAGATCTTTACTTCATTCATCCATTTCATTCTTTTTCTGCTTTTTTTTTTTTTTTTTGCGGTACGCGGGCCTCTCGCTGTTGTAGCCTCTCCCGTTGCAGAGCGCAGGCTCAGCGGCCATGGCTCACAGGCCCAGCCGCTCCGCGGCATGTGGGATCCTCCCAGACCGGGGCACGAACCCGCATCCCCTGCATCGGCAGGCAGACTCTCAACCACTGCGCCACCAGAGAAGCCCTTTTCTGCCTTCTTGAACTGAATACTGAACAGTTCATTTATTTCTAGTCTTTCTTAATAACTAATAAATATATGTTTGCCTCTGCATAAAACACTGTCCGTATCCCATAGGGTCTAATATGAACTGTCATATACTTCTAAATAGTCTAAAATCCCAATTTTGATTTCTCTTTAACCCAAAAGTTTTATGGTTCTATCAATTTTAATTCAGAATATCTCATCTACAAAATTTCTATTTTTATAATTTGTTAGGTTTTCTCTACAACCTATTACATCATGTTCTATTAATATTCCATTGGCATCCGCATAGAAAATGTATTCTTTGTACTTGTATCTGTAACTATAAAATCATGCTGTGTTATTCAAATTCTTTACAGCCTTAGTTAACAGCTTTTGCCTTAAACATTTCAACGCTAAATGCTTGGTGCAAAAAGGTTCATGGTCGTCAAATCCACTTAACGGATATTAGGTTTTATCAATATAGATTAACATTCTTGTCTCACTGAACCATTCCCGAACCTCCCTGAATTCCATTCTGTCTGGCATTAGGTGCTACTCCTTGTTTCTGTCATCAACTGGGTACATATCTTTGTTTTTCTCAATATTTTTATCACTTACTTTAAAAAGTAGAGCAGCTTTTTTATGTTAACTCAATCTGGAAGCTTCCATCTTTTAATAAGGGAAGCGGTAGCACATTACAAGTGCCATAATCTATTCAAATCTAAAGTTCACTGATTTTTTTAACATAAAAAATCAATTTGTCCTATTTACAAAGTACAGCAAAATTGGTAGGTAGATGGCAAAAAGTACTCTGCTGATTCTAAAGGCATACTGTTTAAACACAGTTAAATATACTTAACTGAAATGTAAGAAAATCCTATCAACACTGACATATTTCCAAAATAACACACAGGCATTTTGCAGGGGCACACGGACATTTCAGTTTTTACATTCCAGCTGATAGTAGTAACAACTTTCTAATATTCAGAAGCTGGTATGATCTGAAACAAAGAACCAGTCTCAGAGGGGCAGATATACAAGAAGAGATGCAACTAGTAGAGATATACAGAACAAAGAGAGGAAGAGACATAAGTGAGAAGACTGAGAGGTTGAAAAATGGGGGGAAGAAAAGTAATTTTTTTTCCCCACTAAAAAAGGGGAAAAAATCACTATCATTACAAACATTTCCAGAAAAGCCACTAAGTGTAAGTTACTTGGGCATAGTTTTATTTCTAGAAAACTGAACTGCATCTTTAAATTTGATGTGTACTTTTATTTATTTATTTATTTATTTTATTTTATTATTATTATTTTTTTTTTCTTTTTGCGGTATGCGGGCCTCTCACTGTTGTGGCCTCTCCCGTTGCGGAGCACAGGCTCCGGATGCGCAGGCCCAGCGGCCATGGCTCACGGGCCCAGCCGCTCCGCGGCATATGGGATCCTCCCAGACCGGGGCACGAACCCGTATCCCCTGCATCGGCAGGCGGACTCTTAACCACTGCGCCACCAGGGAGGCCCGATGTGTACTTTTAATATAGCCTTCATCTATTATCTTCCCAGAAGCTATTAATTGAATTGATGTCATAGTTTACTATCAACCACATCTAAGAATTCAGAAAATATAAAAGACAATATTTATTAAAAGATTCAAAATACTTATAACAAGATTCAAAATAAAAACTATCATGTAAAGAGAAGTAGAGAAAAATGACACAACGCCTAGCTTTGAACAAAGGTGACTCAGCAAAAACATCAATGCAAAACAAATACATTTTTAATAAAAATATCTGCTCTCTCACCAATCTCTATTTATCAGCTCTGAAACACCCTAATGCTGCCTGTAAACCGAGCATCTGTGGCCAGCAGGTGACCCTCTAATGTATCCACACATTTTCACTGTTGAGTTACACACCTACTAAGGGTCAACTGTGTTTATTTCCAAACCTGTTTATTAGAATTGTACTTATTTCTGTAATTACATGAATCAAGTATTCCATAAACAGATGAAACATGGGTGGAAACAGAAAAGACAGTTGATGCTTCTATCAAAACTAAGTTGAATGCTTTAGAAAGATTCAAAGGCAAGTTACTAAAAAAAAGTCTGTTCAACTTCTGTGTAAGTCGGTAGAAATATAAAAATATTCTGCACTCAGATTCCTTAGGAAGTTTAAGTTCTTCACTCCACTGTAAGGAAATCAAAACTAAAAACCTCTGATGATGTATCTCGGGGGCGGAGGCACGCAAAAGAAACGAGGAGGAACAGATACCAAAGAAAAACCCTCTAGGGCTATAGCAAAAGACTGATGAATATAAATTTATATTTGAGTGTTTTAAAGAAATGATTTCTGGCTTTAATACTTTTTAAAGTAACTGACAATGCCCCCCCAGCTTATCCAAGAAGCTTCTAATGTAAATTAGAAAATAGTAAATATGTTATTTTCTGGTGACCTTAAAGCTTGTCCTACGTTTTCAAGATTTTAGTTTACACATTTAAAAGGTAAAGAGAAAAATCTTAAAAGAAACCAGAGAAAACAGGGGGCCAGCTAAGAATGTTGGCTAACTGCTCATCAGGAACAACGCAAGGCAAGAAACAACAGAATCACATCAATAAAGTAATAAAAGTCAAAAAAGGGGGGAGGGAATCTATATTCAGTGAAAATATGCTTACAAATTGAAGAAAACTTTTAAATTTTCAAATTAAAAAAAGTTGAATTTGTCTCCAGCAGATCTGTACCCAGCTCTTCTTCAAAAAGGCATATTAGAATGCAAATAAACTGACATTAGTATAGGCATAAACTCTAACCTGATCTAATTTTAATATTATTTAATTAAAAAGAAACAGTTTGTAAACTCCATTCATTATTAGTTATAAAGTACTCCTGACTTATTTCACGACTGCCATGACATAGGAGGGCATCTCCATAACACCTGAGTGACTGCTGATATATAACATAGCACTGTAGGAAAGAAAGAACTATCTGTTTTATTCTTGAACAAACTTACCTCTTTGTTTTGGAAAAATCTCTTCAGGATGCTGTAAAATAAATGAAAAATGCATTAGGTAATTGCTGTAACATATAAACCTGAGTGAAATTTGTAAAAATATTAATGAAGATAACTACCTTCATTATTGGCCGGGCTCGCTTCTCAAACAAACCACTGGGAAAAAGGTAAGCAATCGCTCTCTGAAAATACACACAAAGGTTAATTAACAATTGTTATAAATCAAGTTCACATTATGACTAATAGTAACTGAGTGCTTACCATGTGCCAGATATTGAACCAAGAGTTCGACATACACTATCTCACCTTGTAATCTTCTAAATGGGATAACAAAATTACCACATATACATTCCCCAAAAGAAAAAAATTTGTAACTGTCAAACTAGTTATTAACAATTTTCAAGTGTCCGCTTCAAACATGAGTGTGCTGCCACAAATGACCCTTCTCTCTCCTTTTTAAAGGGAACTGGAGGAGCCCCTGTACGAGGGCTGGGCGAGGGCCCAGGAGCATCCTCCCAGCCCCAGGTGGTAGGTAGATGTCCACATACAGAAGACTGAAAAGGGCTGGCCCTACATCCCACCCACTGTGATACCTGGATGTTTTCAGCAGCTCTTTTGAACGTTTCCTAGAACTTGGGAGAGGTTTTTAAACTACGTTTCCAAACGTGTTCTCTTCATGTCTGTTTTGCAGTGGGGACGCTCTTGACATTCTGAATGTGATGCTCCCCTGTAGGCAACTTCCCCTATTCGGCGGGTCATTCAATATCCCTGGCCCTTTCCCCAAAGTCCGTGCCAGGAACAACCCCAGTGCTTGTGACAAATCTCACTCCCACACGTGTCCAAAGGCGCTTCACCTCCTGGGAGCAGGACTGCCCCCAACTTGCGTAGGCCCCTACAGCTTCCTCCTACACCCACCCACCCACCACCCCACCCACAATTAAAAGGAAAAAAAAAGGAAAAACAAACACAGAGGCCATGGGTTTTCATCTCTGTGGGACGCAGGCAGGCGAAAAGTCAATGGCCTTGGACCCTAGCCCCGCTCTGAACTCTAAATGACCCAGCAGCTCCTGCAGACCCAATGCTGCTCTTTTAGGGCCTGTTCTCTCCATGCAGCAAACGTGCTGGACCAGGTTCTGCTCCTGGAAGTAGGGGCCTATAATTTGGGGGTATATTCAATTATATTAGGGAGCCCAGCTGTGTCTCTGGGTCAAGCGTCATTCCTTCAGCCATTTGGCAATAAAATTGACACTAAAAACAAAAACAACAACAAAAAACTTGGCTCACACATCAGAATGCTAACTTTGTGAACTTTCTTTTCTTTTTGAAAAACTAGGGACTCCTCTCCCTTCCTTCTCTGAAGAAGAAAAGGTGGACTTTTTATTTAATAAGTGATGTTGAGACAACTGATTGCCATTTGAAAAAAGATAAAACTTGATCCAAACCTCACACCATACACCAGAGTAACTCCAAATGAGCCAAACTTGGAAAATGAAACCAAACAAGTACCAGAAGACATGTATGAATTCCTTTATAACCTAGACATGGGAAAGTCCTTCTTAACTACCATCCAAAATTCAGAAGGAAAGAAAAAAAAATTGACCAATTAAACTACAGAAAAAAAAGAGAAAATATGGCTCAAATATATTCAGAATAAAAAAGGAGCAATTAAAACTATTGAGATAACACTTTTCATCTAACAGGACTAACAAAAATTCGAAAGCTTCACAGCATACTGCTGGCAAGGTTACAGAAACACCCTGATGCCTTGCTGGTGGGAGTGTACAACCTCCAGGGTTGGCAGTTTGCTAATATCTAACAAGACTACATATACGTTTCCCGCAGCAATTCCACTTCTACAAATTTACCCTGAAGATACACCCCCATGAATATAAAACAACACAGAACAGGCTGTTAATTGATTTATAAGAACACAATACTAGAAACAACCAAATTATCATACACAAGAGGTTAGTTGAATAAATGAAGGTACATCTATGCCATCAAGTACTCTATAGCTGTAGCAGAAGACTGAGAAAAGCAAGATGCAAAAGAAATATACTTAGAATGTGGTCACTGGTGTAAGAAAGAGAAACAGAAGTCAGAAAATACATACTGGAGTAGGAAAAAAATATACATAGGTTTCTTTTTGCAAACATAAACACAGTCTTTTTTAAAGCAGTTTTCTGATATGTTATTCAGAAATATCTATATTAGAATGATTAAAAAAATGCAGAATTTAAATATTTCGCTAAGTGAAGTTAAGTCAACCAGAAAACCACTGGAGGAAGGTGGTGAATGAAATACCTGACTCTGCTAGCGTTAACCTCCCTGTCAACTGTTAGGTTCTAGGATTCCTGGTGTGTGTGTGGCACTTACCAGGCACCAGAGAACATGTACGAGCAGGAAATGGCCTATATCCTCTCGAGCATCTTAAAATTGGAGGAAAATTGGCATTCACGTCTGAATTGTGGTTTGGCCCACTTGGACCAAGTTTATCAACCATGACGGATTAACAGAAATGTCACAATTAACTGAAATAAGTACTTTTTCACTTCTGAACAATCTACATGAAAAACTATTATTTACACTAAGAAACACCCAGGCGCAGTGGTTAAGAGTCCGCCTGCCAATGCAGGGGACACGGGTTTGATCCCTGGTCCAGGAAGATCCCACATGCCGTGGAGCAACTAAGCCCGAGAGCCACAACTACTGAGCCCATGTGCCACAACTACTGAAACCTTCATGCCTAGAGCCTGTGCTCGGCCACAAGAGAAGCCACTGCAATGAGAAGCCCACACACCACAACAAAGAGTAGCCCCCGCTCACCACAACTAGAGAAAGCCCGTGCATAGCAACGAAGACCCAATGCAGCCAAAAATAAATAATTAATCAAAAATAATAATAAACTAAGAAACACCCAACCTTTCATAAAAACAAAAACCAAAAATACATGTATCAGTTGGGACTCAATTAATGATTCTTCAAGAAGCTTTAAAACAGTATTACTAGCCTAACATTTTCATTTGTTTCAGGCTTAGCATTTGTTTCAAGAGATCTATTCTCAGTTGAGGAACCAGACTTTGGATGTGGCCTGTAAGTAAACACACTGGTATTCAAACATCATCAATATCCATGAACATATACCTGAAATAGACACTAAACCTTGCCTTACTCTGATTTAAGGTTGTTGCTGCCTTAATCTTTCAGTTTTACATTCACTCAGAAGAAAATCTGAGCCACAGGAATAGAAAACAAAGGGCATTTTCCTACAGTAAGCTCTAGCTTAATATTTCCTATATTAAGTTCTGGAATCTGTATGGAATTCAACTTGGCAAAGTTCTCAAGTGTTTTAAAGTAATGTCACATTTGAAAAAATTTTTAGACATATGTATAGCTTAGGTTCAATGGTTGGTTGTCACAAAAACAAAAAAAACATAACACAAAAAACCTTGCTTCTCCCAGCGAGGAAAAAAGAAGTGGAGTATACATTTAGTGACAAGTATAGAACCCTTTAGAAATGTATTAGACTACGGCATGGTTTACTTGAATCCAAAACAAAAAAAGTACTGATTAAAAAAAAGAATGTAAACTAAAGAAAAAAATTAATCCAAGTAAGTCACAGAATAAAGTAATTCTCATTTGTAAACATGTTGCTTACATCTTTGGATTTTCACTAGAATACTGGCAATTCAAGTGTTCCCTAAAATGAGGGCAAAGTATTTAACTATATTCTTAGGCTTATGTCAAAGTATAAAAGAACTGCAAACTCAATCCAGGAGAAGGAAGCACTGGGTCAGGAATGCAATCTCTATTAATTAGGTATCCCAGCTGGGCAGTGGGTTTGCAGCTGTTAACTTGATCAATGACTTACCTAAATGTCATCTCTACTGATTCGCTTATAAATTACCAGCAAGTGAGACTAATGTACAGGTGCTAATTTATTTAAACTGTTCTCTACAGTTCTACACAGCTTTATAAACTGCATCTGGCACCTAATGTTAGCTGTCAGTTGTACTTAGACATGCCTGTCCTAACGACTCTGTTCATTAGAAGTGAGCACAAATTATGAAATATTGTGAAAAATGATACATCAAATGGAATGGGCACAGCAAATCAATTAGAGAAACTTCACACAGCATATTCACACTTTGGAGAACAAAACATTCAGGTTTCGGAAGGAGGTCTATAATACCAATTAAAAAGTAATTGGTAGACTTCAGCAGTATTGTATATCAATTTGCTGGCTTTCTTCCTGAAATTCTAGAGTAACGCAGAACTTAACTTTTAATTCCCAAATAAAGACATTAGTAAATGCAAGTGCAATTCTGTATCCATAATATTTAATATAACCAAAATGTCTCCAACTTAAAATTTATAAGCTTAATTCAAAAAGGAAAATGCAAATATCAGTGGTCCTTAACCTTTCTGTGTTTACAGCATGATTCTGAGAAAAAGAATTTTGATGGTACATGTGAAAGGATGAAAAGGGTGAGCAACACTACACAGATTTGTCTACTCCAGCACAGCGGTGTGTGACAATGTCTATGGAATTCCAGGGCCCTGACCACTGGCCAGCCTTGAGCCTTGGGTCAAGATTTGAGGAAAACATTTCTGCCCACCTCTGTTACACACTATGGGGCTATTTCTTACAGTTTCCATACACACAGACTCTTCTTTTGACCAAACTATAATTGCTTTACACTGCATTACAAACTCCATTCAGCTCAATGTTCATCAGACAGACTCCTCCATGGAGTAACATACACTGTCTCAGACAACAGTACTTTTCACACACTGATCAACATCTGGAAATCACCTGGGAAAGATTTATGGCACGGGAGTTGAGAAACACGGCATTAAGATCTATTTTCAAAATATTTAGCATGCATCTGAGTACTTTCAGCAAGACACCAAACACACATACACTACACTGCTTGTCAGAGGGACCTGTCTGTCCTCCTATCAGATCTTCTGGGGGTTACCAGCAGCACCAGTGATTCACAGGGAAAGAGCAGCAGGCGGTTCCTTTCTTTTCAACATAACTTAAGAAATTAGGCAAAAATTAAACTATTTTGAAATGGTGAAAATCTATACCTAATTTCTTTTTAGTTAATTTGCTATTTCACCAACTAAGAAGGATATTTTTTCATAAAAATTTCATGCCATGATTGAGCATTAAACATTTTGCAAAAAAAAAAAAAAATCTAGCAGATACACAACGCTGTAGCTTTAATAATAAAAAGAACTTCTAAATAATGTACCTTTAAATATCAACAGTGACAAGCAGAATTATTTTTATTTGTAAACTTTACCTGTCATATTTCTTTTTCTTTCACTAATCCACTCCAGTACTCTTTTTTAAAGGCTTATTAAATTAAGGGAGCACTAGCATAAAAGATTACCTGGGTGTAATTTTCATACATAAGTTGTATACACTTCACTCAGTGAGGCCAGAGGCCAGACTTCCATTCAAGCTCAACCTTCTGGAATAAAGTTGTAAACCTAGAAATCAATGAGAAAGGCCTATGAAGAACTGAAGTAGCTACTGTAAACTCATGATTTCCTCCTGCTGAGTCCAGTGGCTCCTAGTTTTAATCCACATGCCTAACAACCTTAGCTATGCCAGAAGGCCGGCAGGCAAAGGGAGAGGCAAGAGGCAAAGACAGACACCTTGACAGGAAAGCAGACAAGGCAGAGCCAGGCCCCTCAGTACACGGACAAACACACACCACGGGGCACCGCAGTTTAACAACCACTCTAAACAGGGACATCCCAAGGCTCTCAAAGGTTAAATTATACTCTCTATATTCTACTAAGTAAGGCTGGGGAGACCGCAATTTATCTTAGAAAATGTTACCAAAAAATTTAATCTTTGAAAATGTGGAAAAAACAGACTTTGGATAAGAAACACCGTGTACAGCTTTGATTTCCTCAACAATAAATACCTACTCTGTAGGTTTTTATGAAGATTAAATGTGCGAATGTATATCAGGGTCCCAGACAGCATCTTGCACATACATATGAGGTTTTCAGTAAGTGGTGGTATTTTTCTTTTCAAATAACAATTAAAAATAAGTTTCTCTCATCTAGGAAATTCCCTTTTGTAGAATATCTAATTTCCTGATATTATTAAGAGACAAATTACAATACCTAGTTTTAATTTATATATTAAAAGTCAACATATTATAAAAAGCATTCACCATATCTAAATACATAACAGCAACCATAATGTTCTTCTGAAGATTAACTGGAAGCTTAAAATATTTTCCTGATTTTGGATATCAAATTATTTATTTTTGTCTTTAGAAATAACCAAGCATTCTGTCAGTATGGAAATGTTAAATGGGACTTAGCTATACTGTCTCTCTTTCAGATTATATACACAGCCAAACCTGTTACAAAAATAATAGTTTCAAAAACATAAATGAAAACAGGAACTATAAAATGATGAATTCCCATATATTTTCAGTGCTTTGGTAACAGTTGGCTGTCACTGTCCTCTTTTGCTTTTACATCTACTCAGATGTCAAAGAAGGTCCCCTTAATTTAATAAAATGCCAGAAGAGGTAATTGACATAAAATGTGAGACTGAGTGAAGCACATCAATCATTTGCAGGAAAGTCGAGCACAGCAGAACCAAGTCTCCCACGTCAAGGAAAAGGGATCACACTTCCACACGGGCTTTCAGACATGAGCGAGGTGAGACAACACACCACCCTACAGTACAATACAAACTCTGGCTGAAGTGGCTTCTGATAAATTAATGTTCCCAAGAGGACTGCAGATTCTCCTCCCCAACATTCTGTCTCATGAAAGCCTCGTATGACCAAGGCAATTAGAAAACTAGTGACTGATTCAAGTCATGGTAGATTTTATTTACTACAATAAAATCTGCCATAAGAACAATAACATAACGCATTAATCTCATGCTCCTTAGTTATATTCTGAGGTAGGCGAGCAGGTATTATTATTTTAGAGATGAGGAAACCTAGTGACCACGCTGTGACCTGTTAGACATTACTATGCGAGTTAGTGATGCTGCAAGGACTCTCCTAATGCCAGGTTCTGCATCTTTCTACAACGTCACTTCAACTACAACAAATTTAGCTTTTAAAAGAAGATTAATTTAACCACAAAGTTCTACATGTTCTGCATCTATATTCCTCACAAGAAATCCAGCTTCATTTTAAAACATTTTACATATTTTAAAGAAGTGATTGGATTTTTTTCATAACAATTCATGATTTCATTACTTTATTGTCTAAATCTAAGGAAGATTTTTATTATGTTCTATTAGCACAATGACACAAAATAACATCAACTTACTTTCATTACACACACACACACACACACACACACACACACATATATACACATAGAGTTTTACAGAAAAGCTGCCACCCCTCACATTTACTGTGTGATGTTAAACACATCTTCTCTGGAAAACAACTCAATATTTTAAGGAGCACAACTAAAAATATTGTTTCTACCTGACTGAATGACAGAATCTTTTAGATTTCTCTAAATAATACAAAAAGGATCCTTTAGATGAAGACACCAATGTCTGTCTGTCTTAAACCCCTTAAAGAAAAAAAATTTTAAGTATTTTAATATACGAAAAAAACTGTTTTAGATCTTCAGTATTTTTGCCTAAATGCATTCCACAGATGACTGCAGCAATCATTATTTTAGCAATTGGTTAGCAGCAAGGAAAAACCAGTTTCTAAAATTCATAAAATAACGAATGGTTTAATCTGAATACAGTGGCACTTAGTTTACCTACATGAAAATTATACAGCAAGCCTAGACTTTTAACTAGGTAATTGAATTAAATTATAGGTCATGTCTACTCTGTAAAAATTAAAACTATTTTCATGAGGATTTAACATCTTAAACTAGCATTCTGATTAAACAGCCAAACAATGAACTCACACCACTCTAAACAACATAATTCATATGTAATACTTATGTTGTGAAAATGTTCATCCCTTCAGATAGATTTACAAAACTACTGAATGATTCTGTTTCTCTCAGTGAGCTAAATATATTCCATGTACACCTAAAAAGGTAGTAAAGAGATGCTCAAAAATGCCTTAGTGGTAAAGTCAGTTAGGTAGTGGGATCCTCTTCCTGAGAACAGTTACTCAGGGACACACAGGTCACAAGGAGAGAGGGGAGGACCATTTTTAAAAGCAGACAGTAATTATGAAAAATCAAAACCAGAAATACACACAGAAATCCCAGGCCCAGAGGCCTTCACTGATGAATTCAACCAAACATTTAAAGAAGAATTAATACCAATTCTTCACGAACAATTCCAAAAATAAAAGAGAATTTCCCAACTCATTCTGTGAGACCAGTATTACCCTGATATCAAAATCACAGACATTACAAGAAAAGAAAAATACAGATAAGTATTAATTAGATGCAAAAATCCTCAGCAAAACACTAGCAAAGCAATTCCAGAAACACATAAAAAAGATGACCCACCCTGACAAAGTGGGATTTATTACAGGAACACAAGGTTGGTTTAACATCTAAGTCAATTAATGCAAAAAATAATAAATAAATAACCCATATCCTTTCAAATGTAGTTAAAATCTCTGATTCTTGTGAGTCTTAACTGACATCTAACATTTTGTTTAAAAGGGTTGGCTGTGATACCAGTTAGATGAGGCCCGGAGGAAGATGGCGGAAGAGTAAGACGCGGAGATCACCTTCCTCCCCACAGATACATCAGAAATTCATCTACACGTGGAACAACTCCTACAGAACACCTACTGAACGCTGACAGAAGACCTCAGACCCCCTAAAAGGCAAGAAACTCCCCACATACCTGGGTAGGGCAAAAGAAAAAAAGAATAAACAGAGACAATAGGATAGGGACGGTACCTGCACCAGTGGGAGGGAGCCGTGAAGGAGGGAAGGTTTCTACACACTACAAGCCCCTTCGCGGGCGGAGACTGCAGGTGGAGGAGGGGAAAAGCTTCGGAGTAGCGGAGGAGAGCACAGCAACAGGGGTGTGGAGGGCAAAGCGGAGAGATTCCGGCACAGAGGATCGGTGCCCTCAGGCACACACCAGCCCGAGAGGCTTGTCTGCTCGGCCAACGTGGCGGGCGGGGCTGGGAGCTGAGGCTTGGGTATCGGCTTTCAGTCGGAGCGCAGGGAGAGGACTGGGGCTGGCGGCAGGAAGAGAGCCTGAAGGGGTTAGTGCACCACGGCTAGCCCGGAGGGAGTCCGGGGAAAGGGTCTGGAGTTGCTGAAGAGGCAAGTCTTTTTTCACTTTCACTTTTGTTTCCTGGTGTGCGAGGAGAGGGCATTAAAAGGGCTGCTTAGGGAAGCGCCGGAAACAGGCGCGAGCCGCGGGTAAGGCGTGGACCTCGGAGACGGGCGTGGGCCGCCGCCGCCCACCGCCGCCCGCCGCCGCCGCCCACCGCCCGCCGCCGCCCGCCGCCGCCGCCGCCGCCCCCGCGGCCCGCCACCGCCGCCGCCTGCCGCCGCCCGCCGCCGCCGCAGCCGCGGGGCCTGTGTGCGAGCGCGGGTCACTGTCCGCCCCGCCTTCCGGGGGACCTGTGCACCCCGCCACTGCCGGGGTCCCGAGACCCGGGGACGGCTTTCCCGGGAAAGCGCACGGAGCGCCACGGGCTGCTGCAACGTCACGCCGGCCTCTGCCGCCGCAGGCCCGCCCCACACTGCGCGCCCCTCCCTCCCCTCTGCATGAGTGAGCCAGAGCCCCCGAATCAGCGGCTCCTTTAAACCCGTCCTGCCTGAGCGAAGAACGGACGCCCTCCGGCGACCTACGCACAGAGACGGGGCCAGGTCCAAGGCTGAGACCCGGGAGCTGTGAGAGCAGAGTCAGGGAAATCTGTGCAGCCTCGGAGGCAGCGGATTAAAGCTCCACGGTCCATTTGATGTGCCCTGCGTCTGTGGAGTGCATGAATGGACAGCGAATCATCCCAAATTGAGGAAGTGGACTTTGAGGACAAGATTTAAGACTTTCCCCCCTTTTCCTCTTTTTACAACGAATTATTCCAAAGTAAGGAGGTGGACTTAGAGAGCAAGATTTCAGACTTCTTGCCCTTTTCCTCTTTTTACAACGAATTATCCCAAATTGAGGAGGTGGGCTTGGAGAGCAAGATTTTTGATTTTTCCCCCTGCTCTCTTTTTGTGAATGTGTATGTGTAATCTTCTGTGTAAGATTCTCTCTGTATAGCTTTGCTTCCACCATATGTCCCAGGGTTCTATCGGTCCGTTTTTTTTTTTTTTCAATAATTACTTTCTAATTTTAATAACGCTACTATATTTCATACTTTATTCTATTTTACTTAACCTGCTCTTTCTTTTTTTCCTACCTTCCCTTCCTCCCTCCCTCCCTCCGCTCTTCCTTTCCTTCTTTCTTTTTCTTTCCTCCCTCCCTCCCACCCTTCTTCTTTCCACTTTCTTTTTCTTTCCTTCCTCCCTCCCTCCCTCCTGTCTTTCTTTCTTTCTTTCCTTCCTCCCTCCCTCCCTCCCTTCTTCCATTCACTCTTCCTTTTGCTTTCATTGCTCCCTCCCTCCCTCCTTTCTTTCCTTCTTTCTTTCCATCCTTCCTCACTCCCTCCCTCCTTTCTTTCTTTCTTCCTTCCTTCCTTTCTTCCCTTCTTCCTTTCTTTCCCTCTCTCTTTCTTTCTTCTACTAATTCTTTCTTTCTGCTTTTTCTCCCTGTTATTCTGAGCCGGGTGGATGAAAGGCTCTTGGTGCTGCAGCCAGGAGTCAGTGCTGTGCCTCTGAAGTGGGAGAGCCAACTTCAGGACACCGGTCCACAAGAGACCTCCCAGCTCCACATAATATCAAGCAGCGAAAATCTCCCAGAGATCTCCATCCCAACACCAGCACCCAGCTTCAGTCAACGACCAGCAAGCTACAGTGCTGGTCACCCTATGCCAAGCAACTAGCAAGGCAGGAACACAACCCCACCCATTAGCAGAGAAGCTACCTAAAAACATAATAAGGCCATAGGCACCCCAAAACACACCACCAGACGTGGACCTGTCCACCAGAAAGACAAGATCGAGCCTCAACCACCAGAACACAGGCATTAGTCCCCCCCACCAGGAAGCCTACACAACCTACTGAAACAACCTTAGCCACTGGGGTCAGACACGAAAAACAACGGGAACTACGAATCTGCAGCCTGCAAAAAGGAGACCCCAAACACAGTAACATAAGCAAAATGAGAAGACAGAAAAACACACAGCAGGTGAAGGAGCAAGATAAAAACCTACCAGACCTAACAAATGAAGAGGTAATAGGCAGTCTACCTGAAAAAGAATTCAGAATAATGATGGTAAAGATGATCCAAAATCTTGGAAATAGAATAGACAAAATGCAAGAAACAGTTAACAAGGACCTAGAAGAACTAAAGATGAATCAAGCATCGATTAAAAACACAATACATGAAATAAAAAATACTCTAGATGGGATCAATAGCAGAATAACTGAGGCAGAAGAACGGATAAGTGAGGTGGAAGATAAAATAGTGGAAATAACTGATGCAGAGCAAAATAAAGAAAAAAGAATGAAAAGAACAGAGGACAGTCTCAGAGACCTCTGGGACAACATTAAACGCACCAACATTCGAATTATAGGGGTTCCAGAAGAAGAAGAGAAAAAGAAAGGGACTGAGAAAATATTTGAAGAGATTATAGTTGAAAACTTCCCCAATATGGGAAAGGAAATAGTTAATCAAGTCCAGGAGGCACAGAGAGTCCCATACAGAATAAATCCAAGGAGAAATACACCAAGACACATATTAATCAAACTGTCAAAAATTAAACACAAAGAAATCATATTAAAAGCAGCAAGGGAAAAACAACAAATAACACACAAGGGAATCCCCATCAGGTTAACAGCTGATCTCTCAGCAGAAACTCTACAAGCCAGAAGGGAGTGGCAGGACATAATTAAAGTGATGAAGGAGAGAAACCTGCAGCCAAGATTACTCTACCCAGCAAGGCTCTCATTCAGATTTGATGGAGAAATTAAAACCTTTACAGACAAGCAAAAGCTGAGAGAGTTCAGCACCACCAAACCAGCTTTACAACAAATGCTAAAGGAACTTCTCTAGGCAAGAAACACAACAGAAGGAATATACCTACAATAACGAACCCAAAGCAATTAAGGAAATGGGAATAGGAACATACATATCAATAATTACCTTAAATGTAAATGGACTAAATGCTCCCACCAAAAGACACAGAGTGGCTGAATGGATACAAAAACAAGACCCATATATATGCTGTCTACAAGAGACCCACTTCAGACCTAAAGACACATACAGATTGAAAGTAAGGGGATGGAAAAAGATATTCCATGCAAATGGAAATCAAAAGAAAGCTGGAGTAGCAATTCTTATATCAGACAAAATAGACTTTAAAATAAAGACTATTAGAAGAGACAAAGAAGGACACTACATAATGATCAAGGGATAGATCCAAGAAGAAGATATAACAATTGTAAATATTTATGCACCCAACATAGGAGCACCTCAACACATAAGGCAAATACTAACAGCCATAAAAGGGGAAATCGACAGTAACACAATCATAGTAGGGGACTTTAACACCCCACTTTCACCAATGGACAGATCGTCCAAAATGAAAATAAATAAGGAAACACAAGCTTTAAATGATACATTAAACAAGATGGACTTAGTTGATATTTATAGGACATTTCATCCAAAAACAACAGAATACACATTTTTCTCAAGTGCTCATGGAACATTCTCCAGGATAGATCATATCTTGGGTCACAAATCAAGCCTTGGTAAATTTAAGAAAATTGAAATTGTATCAAGTATCTTTTCCGACCACAATGCTATGAGACTAGACATCAATTACAGGAAAAGATCTGTAAAAAATACAAACACATGGAGGCTAAACAATACACTACTCAATAACGAAGTGATCACTGAAGAAATCAGAGAGGAAATTAAAAAATACCTAGAAACAAATGACAATGGAGACACGACGACCCAAAACCTATGGGATGCAGCAAAAGCAGTTCTAAGGGGGAAGTTTATAGCAATACAATCCCACCTTAAGAAACAGGAAACATTTCGAGTAAACAACCTGACCCTGCACCTAAAGCAATTAGAGAAAGAAGAACAAAAAACCCCCAAAGCTAGCAGAAGGAAAGAAATCATAAAGATCAGATCAGAAATAAATGAAAAAGAAATGAAGGAAACGATAGCAAAGATCAACCAAACTAAAAGCTGGTTCTTTGAGAAGATAAACAAAATTGACAAACCATTAGCCAGACTCATCAAGAAAAGAAGGGAGAAGACTCAAATCAATAGAATTAGAAATGAAAACGGAGAAGTAACAACTGACACTGCAGAAATACAGAAGATCATGAGAGATTACTACAAGCAACTCTATGCCAATAAAATGGACAACCTGGAAGAAATGGACAAATTCTTAGAAATGCACAACCTGCCAAGACTGACTCAGGAAGAAATAGAAAATATGAATAGACCAATCACAAGCACTGAAATTGAAACTGTGATTAAAAATCTTCCATCAAACAAAAGCCCAGGACCAGATGGCTTCACAGGCGAATTCTATCAAACATTTAGAGAAGAGCTAACACCCATCCTTCTCAAACTCTTCCAAACAATTTCAGAGGAAGGAACACTCCCAAACTCATTCTACGAGGCCACCATCACCTTGATACCAAAACCAGGCAAGGATGTCACAAAGAAAGAAAACTACAGGCCAATATCACTGATGAACATAGATGCAAAAATCCTCAACAAAATACTAGCAAACAGAATCCAACAGCACATTAAAAGGATCATACACCATGATCAAGTGGGGTTTATTCCAGGAATGCAAGGATTCTTCAATATACGCAAATCAATCAATGTGATACACCATATTAACAAGTTGAAGGAGAAAAACCATATGATCATCTCAATAGATGCAGAGAAAGCTTTCGACAAAATTCAACACCCATTTATGATAAAAACCCTGCAGAAAGTAGGCATAGAGGGATCTTTCCTCAACATAATAAAGGCCATATATGACAAACCCACAGCCAACATTGTCCTCAATGGTGAGAAACTGAAACCATTTCCACTAAGATCAGGAACAAGACAAGGCTGCCCACTCTCACCACTCTTATTCAACCTAGTTTTGGAAGTTTTAGCCACAGCAATCAGAGAAGAAAAGGAAATAAAAGGAATCCAAATCGGAAAAGAAGAAGTAAAGCTGTCATTGTTTGCAGATGACATGATACTATACATAGAGAATCCTAAAGATGCTACCGAAAAACTACTAGAGCTAATCAATGAATTTGGTAAAGTAGCAGGTTACAAAATTAATGTACAGACATCTCTGGCATTCCTGTACACTAATGATGAAAAATCTGAAAATGAAATCAAGAAAACACTCCCATTTACCATTGCAACAAAAAGAATAAAATATCTAGGAATAAACCTACCTAAGGAGACAAAAGACCTGTATGCAGAAAATTATAAGACACTGATGAAAGAAATTAAAGATGATACAAACAGATGGAGAGATATACCATGCTCCTGGATTGGAAGAATCAATATTGTGAAAATGACTCTACTACCCAAAGCAATCTACAGATTCAATGCAATCCCTATCAAACTACCACTGGCATTTTTCACAGAACTAGA
The DNA here is from genome assembly GCF_025265405.1 of Mesoplodon densirostris. NCBI lineage: Eukaryota > Metazoa > Chordata > Mammalia > Artiodactyla > Ziphiidae > Mesoplodon > Mesoplodon densirostris. The sequence continues at coordinate 67,187,930 of NC_082674.1, forward strand.
AGAAAAAATTTCAAAATTTGTTTGGAAAAACAAAAGACCCCGAATAGCCAAAGCAATCTTGAGAACGAAAAAAGGAGCTGGAGGAATCAGGCTCCCTGACTTCAGACTATACTACAAAGCTACAGTAATTAAGACAGTGTGGTACTGGCATAAAAACAGAAAGATAGATCAGTGGATCAGGATAGAAAGCCCAGAGATAAACCCACGCACATATGGCCAACTTATCTTTGATAAAGGAGGCAGGAATGTACAGTGGAGAAAGGACAGCCTCTTCAATAAGTGGTGCTGGGAAAACTGGACAGGGACATGTAAAAGTATGAGATTAGATCATTCCCTAACACCATACACAAAAATAAGCTCAAAATGGATTAAGGACTTAAATGTAAGGCCAGAAACTATCAAACTCTTAGAGGAAAACATAGGTAGAACACTCTATGACATAAATCACAGCAAGATCCTTTCTGACCCACCTCCTAGAGAAATGGAAATAAAAACAAAGATAAACACATGGGACCTAATGAAACTTCAAAGCTTTTGCACAGCAAAGGAAACCATAAACAAGACCAAAAGACAACCCTCAGAATGGGAGAAAATATTTGCAAATGAAGCAACTGACAAAGGATTAATCTCCAAAATTTATAAACAGCTCATGCAGCTCAATAGCAAAAAAACAAACGACCCAATCCAAAAATGGGCAGAAGACTTAAATAGGCATTTCTCCAAAGAAGATATACAGACTGCCAACAAACACATGAAAGAATGCTCAACATCATTAATCATTAGAGAAATGCAAATCAAAACTACAATGAGATATCATCTCACACCAGTCAGAATGGCCATCATCAAGAAATCTAGAAACAATAAATGCTGGAGAGGGTGTGGAGAAAAGGGAACACTCTTGCACTGCTGGTGGGAATGTGAATTGGTACAGCCACTATGGAGAACAGTATGGAGGTTCCTTAAAAAACTAAAAATAGAACTACCATATGATCCAGCAATCCCACTACTAGGCATATACCCTGAGAAAACCATAATTCAAAAAGAGACATGTACCAAAATGTTCATTGCAGCTCTATTCACAATAGCCCGGAGCTGGAAACAACCTAAGTGTCCATCATCGGATGAATGGATAAAGAAGATGTGGCACATATATACAATGGAATATTACTCAGCCATAAAAAGAAACGAAACTGAGCTATTTGTAATGAGGTGGATAGACCTAGAGTCTGTCATACAGAGTGAAGTAAGTCAGAAAGAGAAAGACAAATACCGTATGCTAACACATATATATGGAATATAAGAAAAAAAATGTCATGAAGAACCTAGGGGTAAAATGGGAATAAAGACACAGACCTACTTGAGAATGGACTTGAGGATATGGGGAGGGGGAAGGGTAAGCTGTGACAAAGCGAAAGAGAGGCATGGACATATATACACTACCAAACGTAGGGTAGATAGATAGTGGGAAGCAGCCACAGAGCACAGGGAGATCAGCTCGGTGCTTTGTGACTGCCGGGAGGGGAGGGATGGGGAGGGTGGGAGGGAGGGAGATGCATGAGGGAGGGGATGTGGGAACAGATGTATATGTATGACTGATTCACTTTGTTATAAAGCAGAAACTAATTAAAAAAAAAAAAAAAAGGGTTGGCTGTTAAGAAGTAATGCTTCATTGAATAATGTTAAAAAAAAAAACAAACAAAAATCTTCATTTGCTTCCATGATTCCCAGAACAAATTACAGGTAAAACAAGTTTGTCCTTTATGATTGACTTTGTGATCTGTTATGTCATAAACTTTTTTGGGGGTTTGTATTTGCCTCCTCAGTCCTAAGAACAACATGGAGATAGTCATCCCTATTTTAATTTAGTAAATAAAGAAAGAAAAAAAAGATAAAGAAGATAAAGAAAACGAAAAAAAAATCAAGTAATGTGATATACTACACCAATAAAAGATATCATCTCAGTAAAAGCAAAAAAAAAAAAAAAACAAAAAACAACAAAAAAGTTGACAATATCCAAAACCCCTTTATGATAATAATGCTCAGCAAACTAGGTATGGAAAGGAATCTCCAGTCCCTGATAAAGAGCATCTATAAAAACCCATAGCTAACATCATTCCCGATGGTGAAAGACGAAGTTTTCCCTAAGATCAGGAACAAGGTGAGAATGTCCACTCACTATTTCTGTTCAGCTTTCCTGGAGGTCCTAGCCAGGGAAATTAGGCAAGAAAAAGAAATAAAAGGCATTCAGATTGGAAAGAAAGAACTAAAACTATTTCTATTTGTCAGTGGCAACATTTTATATGTAGAAAATCCTAAGAAATCCACCAAAAAACTACAAAACAATTCTATTTACAATAGAATAACTTTAAAAAGCAATTAATGATCTGAAATAAACTTAAAAGAAATGCCAAACAAACTCTGAAAGCTGGAAAACATCACAATAAGAAATTAAAGAAGATCTAAGTAAACAGAAAGACATCCCATGATCACAGATCAGAAGACTTAAGATGGCAATACTCCCAAAATAGATCTAGAGATCCAACATAATCCCTATCAAAATCCTAGCTGGCTCGCTGAAGAAACTGATAACCTCATTCTAAAATTCATATGGAAATTCAAAGGGCAGAGAATAGACAAAATGACCTTGAAAAAGAAGAACAAAGTAAGAGTACTAGCACTAGGTGGAAGAGGAATAGAATTTTAACCCTACTCTCAAATCACTTAGAACATGCCCTCACTTTGAAAATTCAAATATATAGTTAGGTTGATAAAAACTCTGGGCTAGGGGCTTCCCTAGTGGCGCAGTGGTTGAGAGTCCGCCTGCTGATGCAGGGGACACGGGTTCGTGCCCCGGGCTGGGAAGATCCCACGTGCTGCGGAGCGGCTGGGCCCGTGAGCCATGGCTGCTGAGCCTACGCGTCCGGAGCCTGTGCTCCGCAACGGGAGAGGCCAAGACAGTGAGAGACCCGCATATCAGGAAAAAAAAACAAAAAAAACCATCATACCTCTGGGCTTGGGTTTACTTATGGGATTTTCCCTATAAACTTACCATTTGTTTTATCATTTTGTAAGAAAGCTGAGTTTAAGACTACATCACAGGATAAATGTTTCTAAATCGTGTATAAACATTCACAGTGGCTCCTGTGACCTGGAATCAAGGAAAAGTACCCATTTCTGGTTAAAATCTAAACCTCACTGTACCTTATAATGCTTCAAATACAGAGTAGCATCTCTCTGAAACCACAGTTCCAACTTGCAAAAGAGTAGAGTGGCATTTTTCCTTATTCTGACAGTCTGACAGCTTTCGGTATTTAAAACTCTACAACAATTACTTTTCCAACAGAGTAACTGTACTTACATCAATATCCTCTTGGGTAAAAGTTTCTGGATCTTCTCCCATCATGTTGGCTAAGTGTCTCTTTCCTATGTTGAATTCTTCAATCTGCTTTTTAATAAAATCCACTGTGTAAGTTTCACGTCTTAAGGCTGCAACATTTTTCCTTGTTGTCACAGCTGTGGTGTGCCTTAACCTTAATATCTAGGAGAAAATACAAACGGAAAGAAAAGATTTTAAATTAAACAATGATCTTACAGGCCACTGTCTCTAAATAAAACAAGACATTCAAACAACTCTCTTTTTATTATGGTACTCAATTGGCAGGAGTCTGGAGACAAGGTAAAGGCTTGTTAAGACAAGTGTTCCCTGCTAGAAAGCTTGCTTTTAAAAGCTTCTGTTTACAAAGTAGTTGAAACTACTAGCATTTCAACACATTAAAAATAATAATAATAAAAATAACTGTGAGTGATATGTTACCTCCGTGTCTGCTACAAACGGCCACGTTTGATACCGACTGGTCAATGTCGGCTGCTGTGATATTTGACACACAACAAATGAAGAGTAAAACGCCACTCCCTTAAAAAGAGGCACGTGTACATGCAGACAGAAACTAGCAAACAGAAGACACAGACCTAGTGACTTGCTTCTAAAGAACAGAATACCACTAACATGGTAGAACGTCACTTCTTAGATCGGGTTAAAAAAAGACTGTCTTCCCCCTTTTTCATCCTCTCTTGACCAACCTGAGGGAAGCAAGATGTGGTAAGCTGCCCTCCAGAGCTCCACAGGGCAAGAACTGAGGGAGGCCCCGGCCAAGAGCCAGCCCATTAGCCGGCAAGGATGTGAATCCTGCTGACACCCACACTGAGTGTGCAGGCAGCGGACTCCCACCCCCGGCCCCGAGATGACCGTAGCCACTGCCAACACCTGGGCTGCTGCCTTATGGGAGACCCTGAGCAGAAGGCCCAGTGTAACCGTGCCTGGAATCCTGACCCACAGAAACCGTGAGATAAATATCTGTGGTTGTAAGCTGATAAATTTGAGGGTAATTTGTTATTCAGCACTAAATAACGCATCATTCAGCACCCCAATTACAACAAGAAAGCAGGGTACCAGAGAGTTTGCTTACCCAGTTTCACAAGCAAGGAGAGGTGGGAACGATGGGCGTAGCTACTATCAAGCTTTCTTTAAATAAGAACTTTTTAAACTACATAAGGAAAATACAGATTTTAATATCCCAGTATTTTCCATAATTAAAGCAACGAGGGACACACTAAATCTAACCTTAAAAGGACAGGATGAGATCTCAAAGGGTGTTATGCTACCAAAGGGATTACTGCTAATAAACTGCAATTTCTAAAAGTCAAAAATTATCTGGGGGAAAACACAACTAATTTACAGACCTGTATAGTATCTGATACAAACCCCAGTCAATTTTTAAATTTGCTTTTCAAAGAGTTTTAGCAATTGCCAGTAGTTTATTAAGACCCTACTGTAAAACCAATTGGATTCTGTGATAAATATAGAACATTATAATCTCCAGGAGCCCACAAGATGAGAGATGAAAAGAACAGATCCTTAAGACAGAGACAGCAATGTTTTTACAATAAAAGCAAAATAAGCAAGGGCTAGGGCATCAAATGTTATCCATCATCCTTCTCTGGCAGACAGTGCAATTCAACAAAGGCATATTGGCTCAGTAAAAACTGAACGTTTAAGCACTAAGAAAGTGCTTAGTAGAAAATAAAGAGGACATATTGATGTTTGTAATAATAGTTTTCAAAACAGAAATTGGTCTACTGCTTTTTCTTACTATGAAAGTCATAAATATTACAGAAAGTAAATTGGCATTCCTACATAAAATTATATTGACAGGCATTAAGAATTCATGGGTAACCTTTGTATCACACCACGACTGTCAAACTGCTTATAATAAAGCCAAACTACTTTCATTTGTGACAGTTAAAAAAAAAAAATTCAAGTATCTTCACATAGCCATACACTTTCTAATCCTGTCCCACCACTCTCTCACCAATTATTATACCAATTATAATTGCTATAACCAATTATTTGTTGTTGCCAGAATCCACTAACTCTGTACATCTCTGTCCCTTGTGGACCCATTACATGTTCCTAGAACAGAATACCTCTCTTTCCTCACGTAACTCCTGACTCTCCCAACACCTCCTCTGAGAAGCTGACCACCACTCTACCCATCACAACTCATTTGTATTAGGCACTGCACTTCTGTGCTTTTCTGTATTTACCTTTGTAAATCTCACAGTACACTGTGTGTAGTTCCTTGATATTCACGGGTTTAAAACCAGAAAAATTTGGCCATTCCCAAGTAATAGTCCCTCCTCCACCCCAAATTTGGGACACTCAGATATCTGCACTTGTACTGAGGTATTAACATGAAACATGTATGCCACAATTCTGGTATGCAGGAGAAAACCTGCTGGAGGGCTTCCCAACTGAGTAGCCAGGAGCCACAGCTTAACAGAACTTGTTTCTTTTTCCTTTTGCATCAGTGCCTCTCAAACATTTCTGACTGTAACCCACAGTAACAGCTACTGCTTATATCACCCCCTAGGACACACACACACACATATATACATAAACAAAAGGCAAAAATACCCTGTATAAGATGCACTTTGATTATTATTATAATTATTCTATTCTCTCCACTCCCTTCTTTAACCTCTTATGAGATTTCGTAACTAATGGGTTATGACCCAAACTAAACAAAAAACAGGTGTAGTGTTTCAGCAACTCATAAAGTGATTAAAAACTTTGTTGTTTTACGAAACATGGCCCCTAAAAGAAATATAATGATTAATATTGGAGACGCAAGTGAAGAAATGCTAATATTTAAGACAGATAAGCTCTGTGCCAGGAAATAAGCTTTATAAATGTCTTTAGCCATGTAGAAGGAACCATTAAGGGTCTGATGGGGTCAGTTAAGGCTTTCAGTTGTATCTGAGCTGTACTGCATGCGCCAACACATGTGCTGTGGAGGTATTCAGGAATGTGGGGATTCAGCATCTCAGGACCATCCCTTGAGAGCGCTAAGGGTGGATACCGCCTAGTAATTGTTTGACTTCGATGATTTGTTTACTTCGTAGTGCCTGGCTCAAGTGAAGTGCTCAGTAAACATCCGCCATATGGGTGAAAAAAAAGAAAAGCTTTATTTATTTCAGGAGTGCTCAGGGAGGTGAAATTAAAGTAACAAAGAAAAATCATTTTTCACCCACCTTATTGAAAAAAATAATAATACCTAACGCAGGTGGAAAGAAGTGCATGCTTTTACATCAACGATGGACTGTGAACCGCTACAGCCTTTCTGGAGAACTATGTGGAAACATCTATTAAATGCCTACTGAGAAGTCCACATCCTTTGCAGCCATCACCTCACAACTGGAACTCTCTCCTACAGAAATGAAAGCATCACATAGAAGATATCTGATGTAGTGAGAATTACACCAGGATGTTTACTGAACATTTTATTAGTGGGAAGAAAAAGGAAACAAAGCAAATGCCCATCAACTGTTAAATTAACTTTGATACATTCATACCACAGAATATTATGCAGCAGTTACACACGTAATAGGTGACTTGGAGAGATTTGTGCTATACATGTAAGTTAAAGAAGCAAAAAGTAGAACGGGATCCATTTTTTGAAAGTATGCATATGCATGCATGTCTATGATTAAATGAACATCGAGAAAGACACAGAAGGATACATACGTTCAAAGGTTTCGGAGTTCCAGGGATGGCGCAGAAGTTAACAACTCTCTGTCACCTCCTCCACTTTGCGTCAACAATAAGAACATTCTGTATGCTACAGCCCCTTTTATAGGAAATTATGCGTATACAGAAAGGATACACTCAAAAGAGAGGCATGAAAAAAATAAAAACTTCCAACCTATTTTCCAGCTAAAAAATAATAAAAACAAATGTTTGATGGATAACTGGATGGATGGATTGGTTGATCTGAGTTAAAATATAAAAGAAAGAAGATTTTTTAAAAAGATGGCACTCCTTTTTCAACAGTTTTTGATCACAGTACTTGACTTCTTTACAGTATTTGGTAGTGTCAGTCACTCTCCCTCCTTGGAACACTCTTCGGTTTTCTATGCCTCCACACTGCCTGGGTTTTCCCCTACTTCTCTGGCAGGTCATTCTCAATCTCTTTGGGTGGCTCTTCTTCCTCTGCTGTTTGTCCTTCAGGGTCCGATCGCTCTGCTTAGTCCTCATTCACTACAACCCTAGATGATCTAATTCATTTCCAAGACCTCAATTACCATCTACAAGGTAACAGAGGACTTGTAAATCAGCTTTCTTCTTTAACTTGCGTATCTGTGGGTTTACTGGAAATCTCCACTTGGACATCCCAGATATAACTATTTAATAAACACAATTATATCCAAAACTAAGCTCGTTTCCTTCCCTCTCAAATCTCGTTCCTCCTACTCAGATCCCATGTCAGTAAATCGCGTCATCATCCAATCGGCTGTGAAGCTAGAATCCTGGCTTCCCACTGCCCTCAGGATTAAATTTAATTTAGAAGTTGTGATCTCCATCTCTCAGAGACAAAGTACCGGGAAAATTAAGAAAACGGAAACTGCACAGATGCAAGACACTTTAAAATTGTCACTCTCTCTCCTCTCCACTGTGCGACTTTCTGCATTAAGTCTTCGGGTCCCTGCAGGGGTCCAGTTCTCATCCACCTCCGCCCTCTGGACCGCGGGGCTCACGGGCAGGGCGGGACCCATCACCCACCCGGCCGGCGGGTCAAGGCAGGGGTCGCTCTAGTTCCGTCTCAGATAACTTCCCCCTCACTGCACCCTGAGAAAACCAGCAACAACTTCCAGGGTGGGCACCAGAAGACGATCCCACTCCTCTCTCTATCTCAGATCGCTGCTAAGCACCTAAGACCCGAGGGGCCCCGTCTGAGGGCGCGGAGACGCCAGGGAACCGCGACGGCGCCGGCTCCACATCCGCGTGCTACAGGGACCAGCACTCCCACCTCTCTCAGGCCTTACCTGGCATCCGGGACTTCTCTGCAGCTTAGAAGCCGCGGCTTTCCAGAGGCCCTGTCCCCGAGCAAAGCTAACCCGACCCCCAAGAAAGAGCCGGTACGAAACAGCTGCGCCGCAGGACACACAGAGAGCCGCCATGTTGGCTGCGGGAGGCGCGGGCAGTAGGACGAAAAGGCGGGGCTTGCGGACTGCGCAGGCGCTGATGGGCTCCGGGTCCTCGAGGCTGCCGGGAAGAGGCGCTGGAGCAGGGGGCGTGTCCCGCGGCCAGAGGCGGCTCGTCGCTGATTGGGTGTGGGAGCCCGCGGGGCGTGTCCGACCGTGCGGAAGGTAGTGGGTCCGCGTTCTGCTCTCGCGCACGTTCTGTGCGTCTTGTAGTCGGTCGCTCCCCGAGTCTCCTTGGGACGACTGCCATGTGGCTGTCTCGCCAGCCCTTCCGCCCCACGTCCAGCCTGCCCTAGCGCCGGCTTCCCTGCGCAGCCCTGTCTTCACGTTCCATCATCACCCAGCTCCTCTCCCCGCTCAGTAGGACCGAGCTCCGTGCCTCTGCTCCCAGCAGACCCCTTCCTGGCATGGGTTTTACCTCCTCCTCCCTTCCCACGTGGATCGGGGTCCAGTGTCTCCACCCTCCTCCGGAAACTGGTTGTTTCCTAAGTGTATGAAGCGCGGGCTAACCCTTAAACCTGCGAGGACAGACACTTGTCTTTGCTTGTCACCCCCTTACTGTTAGTACTAAGCCTCCCTGGAAACTCAATCAGAACGAAATAAATGGGTATGAATATAGATGAGCATGGCTTGCCTTCTGGGGCTTTTTTGCTGTTTGCTCCAGACAGTAACTCTCAGGGCGCTTTCTACGAAATACATATTACAGGATGTAGTAAGCCGCTCTTAAAGGGTTTCCAAACCATTAGATTCGAAGGATCAGTAAAATTAATACGCAAATACACACATGCATATGAAAAATCTGAGGTCAAGTCAAGCAAGTAAATGTCATCTACCATCATTATTTCATAAAACACAGAACATGTTAATGTTAAGAAGGTAGAAGTGACATAATCTTGGAATGAAGTGTGGTCCTTCAAATGGAGTGTATTTATGTGTACGCAAAGCTCGCTCTCGTTCTTTTTGTTGTTACCTTTTAGGCTAGCGAGACTTTCATCAAAAGTTGGCAAAGACCCATGAGCTAGTATTCGGGAACCAAGACTTTATAACTTATTAAAATAGATGTCTTTAAACAGCAGTTCCTATACATTGTAAAAAAAAGTTTTTAAACTTAATTGTGGAAATTTCACCAAGACAATCAAATAAGTATGTAGAAGCAGAATTTATGTAATTTTTAAAAAATGACATGTTGGAGCATATGAAAAATACATTAAGTACTGAAATTAAGATTAGGAATTGTGGAAGTTTTTTTCTCTTTTTTTTTTCTCTAAGATTCGTGTTATGATCTTTTACTAGATCACAGTAAAGCAAATGTAATACATCTCCCACCTCTAGGGGCAACCCTTGGACTGCTGCTTTGAATTTCCTGTGTAACCTTTGAGTTTGGGAAGAAATATGTAACTGTAGGTTGACACTGGCTGCATAATTTGGAGACAGAAGGAAAGATTGGAATCAGGAATGTACTGATAAACATTTAAAATATGAAAAAAATGTAATTTTACCTAACAGCTACAGCTTAGATTCATTTAATTTTTCTCTCATTTACTGAGCACCTGTCATGTCAGAGGCAACAGGCATCCTTGGTCCCATACCAGGATCATAAAATCCCAACAGTCCAACATGGTGGAGTCATGTAAATGTGAGAATTTGGTTCTAAGAGCAGCTTCTAAGGTAAATATCAGGAGAGTCAAAATGTTGGACAAACAACACCAAGTGTTGCCGAGTTGTGAGAATGCAGGAAGTGTTAGATACTGGTGGTGAGGGTGTAAATTGATATAGTTTTCCTGAAATCAATGAATCAATGATCTAAAGTTAAGATGAGCACACCCTACAATCTATTGATTACATTCCTAGGTATATATACCCTGCAGGAATTCTTGAACAGTATATCAGGATACATGTATAAAAATGTTCATAGAATCAAATTCTTTTGTAACAACACAAAAAACCTACACACATTTTTAAAGGATTCCTAGAAAGCGTCCCTGGAACTGCAGAGCTTTGTCGATCAATATGGAAAACTTCAGTCTAGAAAAAACATGAAGGCTTGATAGGTCCCCAGACAACTGAGATCTTCAGAGAACTTTGAATCAAAGATGACCAAAGAATGAAATAATGCCATTTGCAGCAACATGGATGGAATTGGAGATGATCCTACTCAGTGAAGTAAGTCAGAAGGAGAAAGACAAATACCACATGATATCACTTATACGTGGAATCTAAAGTATAACGCAGATGAACTTACCTACCAAACAGAAACGGACTCACAGACATAGAGAACAGACTTGTGGTTGCCAAATGCGGGTGGGGGCAGGATGGAGTGGGAATTTGGGGTTAACAGATGCAAACAATTATATACAGAATGTATAGCAACAAGGTCCTACTGTACAGCACAGGAAAAAAAAAAAGATGACCAAACACCGTATGCTTCAGGGAAAGTGCATAAAATGTGGATCAAGAAATCAGAGTTCCCCTCTGAGCCCTGCCACGGACTCACTCTTGACACTTGGTGGTCATTTTGCTTACAGAAAACCTGCATTTCTCATCAGTGTAACAAGGGTGTATTAGTGTCAAGGGACACTTGAGTTGTTTTCGCCTCTGGGCTTGTGAATAATGGTGCTATGAACATGAGTGTACGGTATCTGTTCAGGTCGCTGCTTTTAATTCTTTGGGGTATATACCTAGAAATGGCATTGCAGGATTCTTGGTTTTGTTTTGTTTTGTTTTGTTTTGTTTGCGGTACGTGGGCCTCTCACTGTTGTGGCCTCTCCCATTGCGGAGCACAGGCTCTGGACGCGCAGGCTTAGCGGCCATGGCTCACGGGCCCAGCCGCTCCACGGCACGTGGGATCTTCCCGGACCAGGGCACGAACCCGTGTCCCCTGCATCGGCAGGCGGACTCTCATCCACTGTGCCACCAGGGAAGCCCAGGATTCTTGTTTTTAACGTGGCCAGATTTTTAACTTAATCTACACAGGCGGTTGCCCACAAAAGATAACTTGATAATTTAAATCTACAACATAAAAAGGCTCTAGTTATATAGATCACTCCCAGCTAAACAAACAGCATACATGGAGTATGAAAATGAGTAATGTAAATTTCACTGGCGTTTAAAAATATTTAGATGAGGTAATTTTAGTACATAATTACTATATATCAAGCTTCTCTAACAGTTTAAGAACTGAATCTGTCTCAGCCCACAAGTAAATCTATTCTCCCAAAGTTCATATATTTTATCATATTGATTGAATTTTAATAAATAAGAAATAGAACAAATATCTTCTTTGGCTTTTTACCCCACTGTGTTCAGTGTGAACCCCATCCATTTACATATGCTCTTTACCTACCAGCTGTCATTTATGTCTGCTATAAGAGAGACAGCACTTAGGGAGCTGTCAGTCAATGCTGTTATGATGCTTCAGGAATCATTTCTCCCGGCTTAGTTATCAAAAATAAAACAAATTTACATGGAACATAAATGTGGATTAATCGCACGATTTGCTGTGCATTGAAAATGACTTCAAAAGCACACAAGTTCATGCGGCAGTATGTTTGGGTCAGTGTCTCCTTGACCATGTTTGCAATTACTTTGCATAGATCAAGTCATTTTTAAAGTGAATTTAGACAGTAAAGGTAGTTATCCGGGTAGGGTGGTAGAATTTTAAGTGGTTTCCCTGCTTGAAATAATAGTGTGTAGAAAATGTTCTTTGACATTATGGGTGTCTCTTTCACCCATGTCCGAGGCATGAATTTGGGCTCAATCCAGGACTCCTTTGATGGATGCTGAGTGAAGGTATAGCAGATCTAGAAAAAAGGAACTAAATGAACAAGATTTTAGCCTGGATATAGTCAAGGGTCTAGGACTTGCAGAATGAAATAAAATTGGAATCAATAAAATCACTAAGGGCATGGTTAAAAGGAACAGGCTTAATAATCAAATTCCAGAAAACTAGAACTAAAGTGAACTTCTTGAGGCATAAAAGAGACTATTTTAGGCCCGACAGAAGAAGTACCACTTTACACAGCAGGGAGGCAACTTAAAAAGCGCATTGCTCCTCAGAGGTTGATGCAGTCTGAAAATGTAAATAAGTAGCAGATTGTGATCCAGACCTGAAAAATGCGAGTGTTCTCATTCAAAAACGTACTGAAATGTTATCTTACCCTTTTGCGGAAGTAAAGCTCAGAACAAATCTCTAGAGTCTGTGTCAGAGAAAGTGTATCGATTTAGGCAGACCGTGGAGTATGATTCTAAGAAATATAAAAAGAATTGTATAAATTATACACGCATGTACACATAAACACACACATGCACATGTAAGACATTACAAAGTGTAAAGAGAATTATATAACATGGCATGAGTTGAGCTCTGTTCTAAGTTTTTTCTCATGTAATCATAACACCCCTATGAGGGAGACGCTGTTATTACCCTCTTGTGAGACATAAGGAAGGTGCCTTTTGGACGTGTTAGATGCCTTGATCCGGTCCCACAACCAGGAAAGGAGGGAGCCGGACACAACGTGCACTGGAGCACGTGCTTCTCTTTATTATGCCCAGTCCTGGGCAGGACTGGCGTCTTTACCAAAGGTGTCTTGAGAACCTCATTCTTGCCTTTCTCCATTGTACCTGCTCCCTGGTACCATTCTCTTCTGGGACCCAGTCCGCTTATCCGCCTGCTTTAGCACCAACCCACTTAACTCCGTCTGCTGCTCTCATGGTCCTCACCCATCCCACCATCTATGTAAGGACACAAGGCTACATCTGCTAGGTTGCTCTTCACTGGTCAAAAACTGGCTGCCGCACTCGTTGCCGACGGCCTGTCTTGTTGCTCTCTAGCTGTGCCGCTGCCCCAGAAATGCTTCGATTGCCTGCAGTCCTTCGCCAGAGTAGGCCAGTGTCCAGGGCACTGGCTCCTCATCTCACTCAGGCTTATGCCAAAGATGTAAACTTTGGTGCAGATGCCCAAGGCTTAATGCTTCAAGGTGTAGACCTTTTAGCTGATGCTGTAGCCGTTACTGTGGGGCCAAAGGGAAGGATGGTGATTATTGAACAGAGTTGGGGAAGTCCCAAAGTGACAAAAGATGGTGTGACTGTTGCAAAGTCCATTGACTTAAAAGATAAATATAAAAATATTGGTGCGAAACTCGTTCAAGATGTTGCCAATAACACAAACGAAGAGGCTGGGGATGGCACCACTACTGCTACTGTACTGGCACGTTCCATTGCCAAGGAAGGCTTCGAGAAGATTAGCAAAGGTGCTAATCCAGTGGAAATCAGGAGAGGTGTGATGTTAGCTGTTGATGCTGTAATTGCTGAACTTAAGAAGCAGTCTAAACCTGTGACAACCCCGGAAGAGATCGCCCAGGTTGCTACGATTTCTGCAAATGGAGACAAAGAAATCGGCAACATCATTTCTGATGCGATGATAAAGGTTGGAAGAAAGGGCGTTATCACAGTAAAGGATGGAAAAACACTGAATGATGAATTAGAAATTATTGAAGGCATGAAGTTTGATAGAGGGTGTATCTCTCCATACTTTATTAATACATCAAAAGGTCAGAAATGTGAATTCCAAGATGCCTATGTTCTGTTAAGTGAAAAGAAATTTTCTAGTGTCCAGTTCATTGTTCCTGCTCTTGAAATTGCCAATGCTCACCATAAGCCCTTGGTCATAATTGCTGAAGATGTTGATGGAGAAGCTCTAAGTACACTCGTTTTGAATAGGCTGAAAGTTGGTCTTCAGGTTGTAGCAGTCAAAGCTCCAGGTTTTGGTGACAATAGAAAGAACCAGCTTAAAGACATGGCTATTGCTACTGGTGGTGCAGTATTTGGAGAAGAAGGACTAACTCTAAATCTTGAAGATGTTCAGCCTCATGACTTAGGAAAAGTTGGAGAGGTCATTGTGACCAAAGATGATGCCATGCTCTTGAAAGGAAAAGGTGATAAGGCTCAAATTGAAAAGCGTACTCAAGAAATCATCGAGCAGTTAGATATTACAACTAGTGAATATGAAAAGGAAAAATTGAATGAACGTCTGGCAAAACTCTCAGATGGTGTTGCTGTGCTAAAGGTTGGTGGGACAAGTGATGTTGAAGTGAATGAAAAGAAAGAGAGAGTTACAGATGCCCTTAATGCTACACGAGCTGCTGTTGAAGAAGGCATTATTTTGGGAGGGGGCTGTGCCCTGCTTCGGTGCCTTCCAGCCTTGGATTCAATAACTCCAGCTAATGAAGATCAAAAAATTGGTATAGAAATTATTAAAAAAACACTCAAAATTCCTGCAATGACCATTGCTAAGAATGCAGGTGTCGAAGGATCATTGATAGTTGAGAATATTTTGCAAAGTTCTTCAGAAGTTGGTTATGATGCTATGCTTGGAGAATTTGTGAATATGGTGGAAAAAGGAATCATCGATCCAACTAAGGTTGTAAGAACTGCATTACTGGATGCTGCCGGAGTGGCCTCTCTGTTAACTACAGCAGAAGTTGTAGTCACAGAAATTCCTAAAGAAGAGAAGGATCCTGGAATGGGCGGAATGGGTGGGATGGGAAGTGGGATGGGAGGTGGCATGTTCTAATTCCTAGAATAGGGCTTTACCATCATTCATGAGCTGTGAGAGGAAGCGCGAGGCGGTGTTCCTCACCAATAATTTTGAGAGGTCAGTTGAAGGAGGTGACTGAAGAAAAGGCTGGCTGAGGTTTATGAAAATCACTATAACCATCAGTTACTGGTTTCAGTTGACAACATAGAATGGTTTACTGCTGTCATTGTCCATGCCTACAGATAATTTATTTTGTATTTTTGAATAAAGACATTTGTACATTCCTGGTAAATGAGTATAAGAGCCATGCACCTATGTACTGCTTTCAACTTAAATCACTGAGGCATTTTTACTACTATTCTGTTAAAATCAGGATTTTAGTGATTGCCATCAACAGATGAGAAGTTAAGAAGCAGCCTTTCTGTGGAGAGTAAGAATAATTGTGTACAGAGTAGAGCAATATCCAATTATGTGACAACCTTTGTGTAATAAAAATTGTTTAAAGTTAAAAAAAAAAACCTGGCTACCCTTCAGACATGTTTCCTTTGGCCTGCACAGTGATGTGTGCGTGTGTATGTCTGTGTGTGTGTGACATTTAAATGTGGATGCCTTAGGTTGATACACACCCTCCTTCATGTCCCCACCACTCTCGGTGGCCTGCTTCGGGCTGTTCCCGTGTTCACGTTACAACCCTGCCTCCTACGGAGTACACTGTGAGTGCTACACACACGCCCTGATAAATGCTTCCCCATATAAACATGAACCCCCAAACTATTCAGATTTTGTCTACTCAAAGATAGCTAGGAATGTTCAGGCTCTAGGACCCAAAGGATTTTTCCAGAAAGGCCAACCTTTCTGGACATTGAATACTTTATGATTTGGAGACATTGGATAAACCTGCCCAGCATCTCTGCTGACTCTGCCGTCCAGCTGGAAAGTGGAGTCTTGGTACTTTAGGAATTAAAGTACGAAATTAATCTACACAAAGACTATTTTATCTTTAACACCCATTATTTAGTGATACATACTTTGCAAGGCTCTGTGATAGAACTATCTGGGTATTAAGATGATACCTGTCTTTCAGGAGCTTATAAACGTACAGGGAGAAAAAGATATTTACACAAATCTGATCATTCTAAAGAGACTGTGATATAGTCATGAAAGAATCGCAAAGTAATTTGGGAGTCTGAGAAAGAAAACATTACTTCCTGTCAAATGGATCAAGATGGTTATATTTCCTAAATGTTTTATGGAGCTGCAAATCAAAATAAGGAAACCATCAAACTCATTTCTTTACCATTATGCAGAACCACTTCTAAAACTCTCTCTGAAAGCAATTAAACTACCCCTTTTATAAATCTGACAAAGTGGAATTTTCTTTCTCAATTTATCAGATCAGGTGATTAAAAATTATTCTTCAAAATCCCTAAATGACTCTCAAGCATTTGCATGCCCCCTTTCTTATTTCCACTGAAGAAACATTCCTGGCCCATTTTCCAAGTGTTTTCCGAAATAAGTATCACATCTGAAATCTGAAATTGTGTCCAATTTCACTGAGCAGATCACAGCCTAGTGAATGACTAAACTATCACATCTCTTTATGAATAAAGTTTGCTGTGATTAGATTGTAAACACCTGCATGTTGTTATTTTAACTTTAGACTCAAAAGAACATTTTATCCTGGGAAATGTAGATACCTGAAATAAGCATGTCAGTTTTCAAACGAAGCTATTAGAGTTCCATTCTTAATGGAAGAAGCTTAGAAATAGCTCTGCTTATACGGTAAATCCATGATTTCTTGTTGTTTTATTTATGTGCCTGACACTCTTTAGATATAGGTTGCTGACCTCAGGGTACACACATGTCAAATATTCATGTTCTTTATGACTTCGTATCTAATCACAGCAATGTATTTCTTTATGCAGTCAGAACTCAAGAGTTCAATTTAATAATTCAACCACTTGTGAAGTTTATAACAGGGAAGATAAAATTGACAGTACAAGTCTGCGTGACTTCCAGATTTTATTTGTTATACATTTGATCTATTGTTGGAAAGAGAAGGCAGAAGGAAAGAAACAGGATTTTGGTTTTCATCTTCTGTTTTTTGTACCTGCACAATCAGTATTGTAGAATCACACTGGGAACAGCAGTGGAGAGGGATTCCTGCTAAACCACAGGCACAAGCATTGCGTTATTAACATTGTATCAGTCTGTGCTCAGCTGTGGCTGGGATTTATTACCTGGTATTCACTAACTTACAAAATTGTGGAAGCACCATCTCCCCCGGAACTACACGGATGATGCTGAGGCTACGTTGTGCACCAGCCAAGTGGACGCCTCATGCCCTGCCAATCCAGAGCCACTGAATCCAGTTACAAATCTAAGCCTTACATGGGGTCCTCTGATTGGCAGAAGCTAAATAATATCTGGAATTCTAGATGCAAGGAGTCTTTAAATTTCCAGCTGGAGCAGTACAGGAGGGATGTAATTTGTTTAACAGTTTTGCTTGCTGCTCTATTCCTAACAGTTTTCCAAACAGTACCCAGTACCTAGAACCTGGAACATAAGTGTCTGTTGAGGAAGGAAATTGGAAGTTAAGTCATGGTTTTCGACACAACCACTCAATGGGGATGTTGCAAAGGCAGCTTAAGCATCTACAGATACCTAGATGAGATGAATTTCAAGTCTTTTTCAAATCCCTTGAGGACAGAGTCCATGTCTGTTTTGTTCACATTGTACCCCAGCTCCACTGTGCCTGGCACAATACTAGGCAATCAATAAACTCTTGTTGGTTGAATGACTGATGATGTAAAATATAAGCTGTCACTTTCTCCTATCTCCATTATTCTTCAGGGGTCAAGATCCACATATTGACTATTCTCCAGTTTTTGTTTGCTATCATGTAGATATTATATTTGATAATGTTTTCATTTGATTTCCTTTGTATATTATTTGTTGCTTTTCCCTTTCTGCTTTTAATATTTCTTCTTTGTATTTAAATTTTGATAGTTTTTTTTGTGTGTGTGTGGTATGCAGGCCTCTCACTGTTGTGGCCTCTCCCATTGCAGAGCACAGGCTCCGGACGCTCAGGCTCAGCGGCCATGGCTCACGGGCCCAGCCGCTCCGCGGCATGTGGGATCTTCCCGGACCGGGACACGAACCCACGTCCCCCGCATCGGCAGGCAGACTCCCAACCACCGCACCACCAGGGAAGCCCCTAAATTTTGATAGTTTCATTAATATGTCTCTTGGCTTGTTTCTCCTTGGATTTATCCTATATGGGACTCTCTGTGCTTCCTGGACTTGGGTGACTATTTCCTTTCCCATGTTAGGGAAGTTTTCGACTATAATCTCTTCAAATATTTTCTCAGACCCTTTCTTTTTCTCTTCTTTTTCTGGGACCCCTATAATTCGAATGTTGGTGTATTTAATGTTGTCCCAGAGGTCTCTGAGACTGTCCTCAATTCTTTTCATTCTTTTTTCTTTATTCTGCTCTGCAGCAGTTATTTCTACTATTTTATCTTCCAGGTCACTTATCTGTTCTCCTGCCTCAGTTATTCTGCTATTGATTCCTTCTAGAGTATTTTTAATTTCATTTATTGTATTGTTCATCATTGTTTGTTTGCTCTTTAGTTCTTCTAGGTCCTTGTTAAACTTTTCTTGTATTTTCTCCATTCTATTTCCGAGATTTTGGATCACCTTTGCTATCATCACTCGGAATTCTTTTTCAGGTAGACTGTCTATTTCCTCTTCATTTGTTTGGTCTGGTGGGTTTTTTTTTTTTTTTGCGGTACGCGGGCCTCTCACTGTTGTGGCCTCTCCCGTTGCGGAGCACAGGCTCCGGACGCGCGGGCTCAGTGGCCATGGCTCACGGGCCCAGCCACTCTGTGGCATGTGGGATCTTCCCGGACCGGGGCACAAACCTGTATCCCCTGCATCGGCAGGTGGACTCTCAACCACTGCACCACCAGGGAAGTCCCTTTCCTTTATTTTTATGAGAGAAAAACTAAATTTCCTAGTATTTCTTGAAGTAATCCTCTTTTGTTTTAAAAATAAATTCGCTTATTTTAAAATTTATGGCTGCATTTGGTCTTTGTTGCTGTGTGTGGGCTTTCTCTAGTTGTGGCGAGCGGGGACTACTCTTCATTGCGGTGCGTGGGCTTCTCATTGCAGTGGCTTCTCTTATTGCCGAGCACAGGGTCTAGGTGTGCAGGCTTCAGTAGTTGCAGCTCACGAGCTCAGTAGTTGTGGCTTGCAGGCTCTAGAACGCAGGCTCAGTAGTTGTGGTGCACTGGCTTAGTTGCTCCGCGGCACGTGGGATCTTCCCAGACCAGGGCTCGAACCCGTGTCCCCTGCATTGGCAGGTGGATTCTCAAGCACTGTGCCACCAGGGAAGCCCTGTTTTGTATTTTTAAAACAATAGAAATTTCCCTGTCGATTTCTGCAAAACTGTTAATAGCTTGCACCTGTTAAAAAAGGTTTAAATAAATACCAAATAGTATATTAAGGGGAAAAAGGCTGATGTTTTTGCCAAAAGCAAGGCATTTTCCCAGTAACATGTTGTCGTATTGAGGTACAGAATGTTTTGTTTTACAGATTACAAACAAAAACCACTTTAAGAAAGGCAACTACAGGGACTTCCCTGGCACTCCAGTGGTTAAGAGTCCATGCTTCCACTGCAGGGGGTGCGGGCTTGATCCTTGGTTGGGGAACTAAGATCCTGCATGCTGTACCACACAGCCAAAAGAAAAAAAAGAAAGAAAGAAAAAGGCAACTACATTCTTTGCAAGTGCCATCAACACTGAGATCATGCTCTATCCCAAAGGTTCTTAACATTGGCTGGATGTTGAAAAAGCACTGATGCCTAGTCCCGGGCCCAGAGATTCTGATTGAATGGTCTGGGGTATGACCTGGACTTTGAGATTTGTAAAAGCCCCCCAGGTGATTCTCACGAGCATGGGAATCTCTGCTCTATGCCTTTGTCCTCTCATGGCAATGAACGTGCTACTCAAAATATGACTGCTGAGACACTTTAATATTCTTCAAAGGCCAGCTCACGATTTTGGAATGAGCATTTACCCTCACTTTACAATCCCAGGCATATTGTCTAACATTCCTACCTGTATTGTACCTGTTGGGGCTTGGCCAGGTTCACTGGATCTCTTTTATTTTTCTGCCCCCATCCCCTGGCTTCTATATGCTTTTGCTTCCACCTGTTCACATCTGTGCCTTTCTTTGGAGGTCTGCCACAGGGCTGGGGAAGCCACTGTGGCCACAAGTACAGAAAGCAGGAGAAGCCTGGGAGTTCACTCTTCCTCAGGGGAGACTTAGCCAACGGCTAACTGGTGGGACAAATGAAAGCCCAGCTCTCTTGCCTCCATTTGGGATAAACTGAGGTAAAACTTACAGTCCAGTTCTCCTGCTAGGTCAGGCTGGCTCTTCTCTCCAGCACACTTAGCCTGAGATCACACTCTTGCTTCCTTTTGCCCTTTCTGTCTTGCTCCCCACCCCTACCTCATCCCTGGTTGGTTCCCCCTGGGAGCACTTCCCGAAAAAATCATTCACACATACATTCTCGTCTCAGGATCTGCTTCTGGGAACCCAATGAAGTCACAGCTCCTTGGTGGCCCCATAGAGTAACTATCGGTACAAGAACGTGAGTTAAGAAATGAAAGAGAAAATAACACAGTGAAACATTAATTGGAAGAAAACGAATAAACGTATTCAGCAATGCTTGAAGAAGGCACAGGGTCACCAAAGAGGACTTCCTATTTTTAATCTTCATTTGAAAGTTAAAAGATTATTCTGTGTGTTTTTAAAAACTACCCAGAGATATCATGCCATGAGTGATATTTCCATCTCTTAAGGGACAGCAGCAACAGCAAACTAGTTTCATATATTTGATCATCAGTATCACATTTGCAGAGATGGGTGGGTATATGTGTTCTGCCAGGATGACTTAACCAGGCAGACTTGTGCAAACGGACACATCCTGATTAGATCCTTTGGCTACTGGCATGGAACAAATTATGACATGCCCATGCAGGAACATGGTTCCGTGAAAATTCAGAGCAGACAGGGTTTTTCTTCCATTCTTGGAAAGAAAATACTGGGTTACTTTTAAGTAAGTCATGGTGGTTCAAGAATCATTTTTGGACCACTTGAGAATGGAAAGACAGAGTGGATTCAATCCAATTTCAGACACATGAGGCTCC
Organism: Mesoplodon densirostris; assembly: GCF_025265405.1. Classification (NCBI taxonomy): domain Eukaryota; kingdom Metazoa; phylum Chordata; class Mammalia; order Artiodactyla; family Ziphiidae; genus Mesoplodon; species Mesoplodon densirostris. Next base: position 67,209,221 of record NC_082674.1, read on the forward strand.
AGAAAGCACTGCTATAACAGACACTCATTTTTGCTCTTAAGGCTGCAACCTTGGCAAAGAAGCAAATGCTAGATCAAGGTCAAAAGTGACCCGAAGCTTCTCTTAAGCAGTCATTTCTCTAGCCTGGAATTGAGGCCAGAGCAGCATGAAAGCAGCTCCTTTCTGAACACACGGATTCTGAGGCTGAAGAAAAGGCTTCATTTTCCAGAGCTGTCAGTCTGATGCCTTTTTTGACAATGAGATTTACTAAAGAATTTTATAGAGAAAAAAAAAAGGAGAGAAATTAAGCAAAATGTCCAGATGTCATCTGTTAAAAATGTTTTATTGAGACAATAAACAAATAACATCAACAAGTACTAAAATTTTAATTAAAATATGATTTACAGTGCTGCTCTATACCACTAGAAGCATTCTTATTGTTGGGAAATAAGATTGCACTGCTTTGTGTCCTTAGGACACGCAAACATCACATCTGACTTTGCGGGTCTCCCCCAAGTCGTGTGATCTCATAATGTCTTTTCCACACCCATGAGCATGAAAATGTTCTATAACACTTGAAAACACAATGGCAGTATCAATCCTTTTCTTTCATGGCTGGCTACATCACTAAATAGATGTATATTATGTTCTCTTGCCTTCTGCTCAGAAAAATTTAAGTATTGCATTTCTGTCAATTCATTGATTGAAGAGCTTCCCCCTCAGAATGTTGACAGCTGCTTCCAATGTTTATGAAATAACTTGGGTAACAGCTGCCAGTAGATTGGCTAAAGAAGATCTGGAACCATGTAATTAGCATTCATCAAATGTGCACATTTCCTTTGAAAAACCTCTTCAGCCCAAAGTTGACTATCAGGAAGCTGATGATTCTTGTCAAGTTCAGAACAGGTCTTGCTAATGCTTAACTCTGCATTAGCTGATTTTACATGGAGCCTATTAATATAGTTACTATTGAATAAGTTAATATCGAATGCTATTTGTAACGAATACTGCTTTAATTTTTGTCCTTTAGCCAGCAAACATCCATGTGAGAACCGTCTCTTAATGATATAATGCACTGATTAGTCCGTTGTACTTGAGTGGATGTAATTCCTAGATTTAAAGTGGAAATAAACCCAGTCACCTAATTAATTACCCTTATGGACATACAAATATTCTTTGCAAGAAACAACATGGATATGTATTGTAGTCACTGCTGTGTTAAGGAGTGCATTAAAATCCTTGAAGTAAACACCAAAATATCAACGGTGGATGTTTAGTGTGGCATGCCTGTGAGAGATTTTTCCTTCTTCCTGTACATTGCAAATATTTTATTTGCACAAGCAATTCCTATATAATTGAAAAAATGAACTTTCTATTAAAATGCTTTGAGTGCTTAAAGGAAGCTACAAGGGTACCTTCACAGCCAAAGGGAACACTAGTCTTACTTAACTATATTGAAAGGACCTGGATTTAGAAAGAACTTCCCCAGGGACTATGTTCTTATAGCTATAGGAACAGATACTACAATGTTTGCAACATATACATAGCAGTGCCTATAAAAGGACTAGCATCCTACAAAGAATGAGGACACATAGGCTCATGTTAAAAAATAAATCAAAAATAAATATTTGATTAGTAATATGACTACAGATCTAAATGTCCCTAGAGCAAAGCTTATGCTATCTAGAGGACGGATACTGCTTTTAAACCCTTTCCTGAAAGCACATCCACACCTGTGCGTTTGTTCATATGGTCAGCCTATCAGGTATTCGTTCCTGATCTATTTCAATCTTCCAGGGTTCATTTCGAATGTTGCTTCTCCCCTGACCTCGCCCCTCATTCCAGGAAGACGGCTGCATTCTCCTCCTTGACCCTACTTCTTTTTTTTTTTTTGCTGTACGCGGGCCTCTCACTGCTGTGGCCTCTCCCGTTGCGGAGCACAGGCTCCGGACACACAGGCTCCGCGGCCATGGCTCGCGGGCCCAGCCGCTCCGCGGCATGTGGGATCTTCCGGGATCGGGGCACGAACCCGTGTCCCCTGCATCGGCAGGCGGACTCTCAACCACTGCGCCACCAGGGAAGCCCCTTGACCCTACTTCTGCTCTTTGACCTTCTCTAACACACTGACTTGCCTCTGGCTTCACCTGTCTTCTGGACTGGGAGCGTACCTCTCCTCTCGCCAAGTCCGTTCTCAAGGGAGAGATTTCACAGGCAAAATCAGCCTCCTTCATCACCCACCACAATGTGCTATAATCTTTTTAATTTTCATGCGTGATGCATGTATTTATTTTAATTTTTTACCCAAAGATAGTGACTAATAATTCTCTTTTTCTACAGTTTTGTTGAGGTATAATTGACATACATAAACTGCACATATTTAAAGCATGCATTTGATAAAATTTAACACATATGTCCATCTGTGAAACCATCACCACTATCACAATAATGAACAGTTCTATAATGACCAAAAGTTTCCTTGTGCTCTTTTTTTTTTTTTTTTTTTCTTTTTTTGCGGTATGTGGGCCTCTCACTGCTGTGGCCTCTCCCGTTGCGGAGCACAGGCTCCGGATGCGCAGGCCCAGCGGCCATGGCTCACGGGCCCAGCCGCTCCGCGGCATATGGGATCCCCCCAGACTGGGGCACGAACCCGTATCCCCTGCATCGGCAGGCGGACTCCTAACCACTTGCGCCACCAGGGAGGCCCCCCTTGTGCTCTTTTGTCACCCCTCCATCTAGCCCTGGCCCCAGGCAACCACGGAGCCGTTTTCTGTCCTTATGGATGATTTTGAATTTTCTAGAATTTTGTATAGATGGAATTATGTTGTATGTACCCTTTTGTTCCAAGGCAAGGTCCTGGTTGCTTTAATCCAGACAACTATCTAAAAATTCATCCATACACTTTTATATCAATAGTTCATTTGTTTTTATTTCTGAGTAACATTTCTTGGTATAGGTTAATCATAATTGATCTATCCATTCTCTAGTTAATGGGCACTTGGGTTGTTTCCAGTTTTTGGTCATTATGAATAAAGCTGCTATGAACACACGTGCAAGTTCTTGGGCAGACATGTGCTTTCATTTCCCCTCATTAGATAAACACCTAAGAGTGGAATGGCCTGGTTGTATGGTAGATGTACATTTAACTGTTTAAGAAACTGTCAAACTGTTTTCCAAAGTAGTGGTGACATTTTATACCTTTACCAGCAGTGCGTGAGATTTGCTGTGGAACTTTGCCAACACATGGTATAGTCCATCCTTTTAGTTTTAGCTGTTCTAGTGGGTATGTAGGGGTGCCTCATGGATTTAATTTGCAATTTCCCAATAACTAATGATGTTGAACATCTTTTTATGTGCTTATTTGCCATCTGTATATCTTCTTTGCCTAAGTATCTGTTCAATCTCTGTCCTGTTTAAATAATTGGTTTATCTTCTTATTCTTGAGTTGTAAGAGTTCTTTATACTTACAGGTCTTTATACATACATACAAGTCCTTTATACATGCAAGAATATGTTTGCAAATAATTTCTTCTAGTATGTGGCTTGCCTTTTCATTTTCTTAACATTGTCTTTTGAAGAGCAAAAGTTTTAACTTTGGATGAGGTCCCATTGTTTTTATTTTTCTTTTTATAGTTCATGCGTTCAATGTCACATTTAAGAACTCTTTGTTGAATCCAAGGTCACGAAGTTTTCTCTTATTTTTTTACTCCGGATGTTTTTGGGTTTTGTGCTTTTATGTATATACACGATCCATTTAAAGTCATTTTTATGTGGTGTGAAGTAAAGCTTGAGGTTATTTTTTGCATATCACTATCTAGTTGTTCTAGCACTGTTTGGAGAAAAGATTATCCTTTCCCTGATGAATTACCTTGACACTTGTGTTGAAAATTAATTTACCATGTATGTGTACGTCTATTCCTAGAATTTATTCCATTGATCTGTTTGTCTAACATCAATACCACACTATTTTGATTACTGTGGCTTAATTATTATAAAGCTGAAACCGTTTAAGTCCATCATCTTTGTTCTTCTTTCAATATCACATTCTAGGGCCCATGCATTTCCATATAAATTTTAAAATGAACTTTTTCTTTCTTTTTTTTTTAAATGAACTTTTTCAATTTCTACAACCAGTAGAAATGTTGACCATTTCATTGATTCTATAGATCAATGAAGTTTTTATTTATATCTTAATAATATTAACTATTTTGATCTATGAACAAAATATATTTTCTCATTAATTTAGGTATTCTTTGATTTCTCTAAGTGCACAGGCTTTAAAATCTCCCCCCCCCCACCTTGGAAATCTGGATGTCTTTCATTTCTTTTTCTTGAGTTACTTCATTGATTAGAACCTCACGTATGATACTGAATAGACGAGTTGATAGTGGACATTCTTGAATAGTTTCTGATATTGGGGGGAAGCACTTCATCATTCACAGTGTTAGCTGTAGGCTGTTCACAGATGTGTTGTATCAGGTTGAAGGAGTTCCCTTCTACCTCTAGATTGCAGAGAGTTTATCAGGAATGGGTGTGGATTCTTTCAAATCCTTTTCCTGCCTATGTGGAAATGTTCATATAACTTTCCATTCTCGTTGGATAGTATGGTAAATTACATTGACTTTTGACTTTTCAACCATCCTTGTTTTCCTGGGATAAAGGCCAGTTGGTCAAGAGATAGATAGGAAATTGTATTCGATTTTCTCAAAAATTGTGAAGAAGTTTTGACTCTGTGATCGTGAAGGATATTGATCTGTAATTTTCTTGTGATGTCTTTGTCTGGCTTTGGTATCAAGGTAATCCTGGCCTCATAGAATGAGGTGATAAGTATTCCTTCTTCTGTAGTTTCTGGAAGAAGTCATTTTAAATTGGTGTTATTTTGTCCCTAAATGTTTGGAAATTTTTGCCAAAATTTAAGCCACCTGGGCCTGGAGTTTTTAACTACAAATGTAATTTCTTTAGTAGAGAAAGAAATCATCCTTGGTATTGTTTATTTGTTTACATTTGTCTTCTGTCTTTTTGTCCTGATCAATCTGGCTAAAGATTTATCAATTTAATCAAAGAGCTCTCTTTGGCCTCTGGGTTAGGTATTGGTTACACTTTGCATTGAACAGTGTGATTGCATGGCAACTGATGGTGCTATTTCTGAAGTCAGGGGGTTAGGGAAGTTAGAGATCTCCCCTCAGACCTCATCCCAGTTTCTAACTGTATCCCTCTTATTATTTTGTGTGCCCTCTTCTGAAGAAATTTGGACAAATTCCTTTTGAATGGGTCTAAAAGAAATATAAGTGGTATTGCACACAAAAAAGTTTAGGCCTCCACACAAGATTGCCCTTACTTTTGATACCAGCTGCAAGTGTGGGAGTTTCCAAAACCATCCTCAGGTTTGATAATTCACTGAAAAGATTCACAGACCTCACCCAAAGCTTATACTCACAGTTAATTTACTACAGATTAAAATCAACCAAGGGAAAAAGCAGCATATAGGGCAGAGTCCAGGAAAAGTAGCAAACACAGAGCTTCTGTTATCTTCTCCCCATGGGTCAGGGGGCATTGTTTTCCAGCATCCATGAGAAACAGTATGTGAACAGCTTTGCCAACCAGAGGTACCAACAGAGCTTCAGTGTCCAGAGTCTTTATTAGGTCTTCATCACAAGGCATGGCTGATTGAATACCCATGTGGTTGACCCCACTCTTCAGGTCAACTGATACTGGGTGGCTGCAATCCAGAAGGAGGGAAGTAAAGATTTGAGAAGGAGGGGTAGATAAAAGGGATGCTGGTTGGATGGTAAAATCTGGGCTCTGCTTGGGATACAAAGACTTATTAAAGTCCACAGTGGCAGTATCATATAAATGGAATGATGCAATATGTAACATTTTGAGGGTTTTTTTCTTTCTTTCTTTTTTTTTTTAACTCAGCATAATTCCCTGGAGATTCATTCAATTTGTTTGTTCCTTGCTACTGCTGCATAGTACTCTGTGGACGGATGTTTATCTCTCACCACGGATGGTCATCTGGGTTGTTTCCAGTTTTCAGCTATTATGCTATGAACATCTGTGTACATATTTTTGAGTGGATATGAGTTTTCATTTCCCAGGAGTGTGATTACTGGTTGTATTAGTTGCAGGTTTAGTTTTATAGGAAACTGCCAAATTGTTTTCCAGAGCACCTGGACCATTTCACATCCTCACCAGCCATATATGAGTGATTCAGTTTCTCTGTATCCTCACCAGCATTTGGCATTAACACTATTGTTTATTTTAGCCACTCTGATAGGTGTGTAATAGTATTTCATTGTGATTTTAATTTGCATTTCCCTGATGACTGACAGATTTGAACAGTATTCCGTGTGTTTATTTGTCATCTCTGTCAAATGTTCATGTATTTCACCTATTTTCAAATAGGATATTTTTTCATGATGAATTTTGAGACTTATTTATATATTCCAGATATAAGTTGGCTATGTGGTTTTCAAATCTTTACTCCTATTATGTAGCTTGTCTTTTTATCTTCTTAATGGGGTCCTTAGAGCAAATGTTTCTAATTTTGTTGAGGTCTAATATATTAAATTTTCCTTTCGCAGATCACAGTTTTGGTGTCAAGTATAAAAAGTTGAAGATTTTGTCCTATGTTATCTTTTTTCTCAAAGCTTTATGGTTTTACTTTTCACATTTAAATCTGTGATTTATTTGTATCTCTTTCTAAAGATAAGTAGAATTGATGTTGAGTGAAGCCCAGCCCACCACTGGTCCTGCGAGTAGCACGTATTGGGTGTCATCCTATAATGTCTTCTTCCTCTTACGGCCTGGTTCTCTGACATATAGGACTGATGTGATGTCAGAAAACCTATAGCTCCTAGGAATATTTTCAAAATGACTAAGCTCAGAAATAGTTCACTGTCTCTGAGAGTCAGGTGATTCTTTGATTCTTTTAAAATTGCAGTTTTAGGACACCAAAAGCAAACGTTGAGCCAAAGTGGGTAGCACACCAGGGCATCCCATTTGGATGCAATACCTAAACCGCCCCCAGCCACTGCCTCACACTCTAACTCAGGAGCTCTGCCTGAAAGCAGAGGAACAGCTTCAGGCTGAGGACCAGATTCCTCAAATATGCCATCCTCGCTACAATAACCACCTTTGAAATTTTGAGTTAATTGAAAACCGGAGTCTTCTGCACGGAAGCTAAGGAAATGGAGCGCCAGCCTTTCCTCTCCTCTGAGCTCTGCTCTCCATTGCACCCGAAATCCGACGGAGCAGGAAGCAGAGTGTGGTGAGTCAGGGTTTGGGGGGAGGGGGGAGCAAAGTCTTCCTGGTCCTTTCCTAGGAGAGCCTTGTGCTCTCTGGTCCTGGCAGTGTTAAAACGTAGTCTTTATTTTGTGAGGCATTTCTGTTGATTCTTTGGAGATTCTTATTACTGGGGACCCTTAATCTGTAGTTCTTTCAACCCAGGAGAATGCTTTCCTTTTGGTTTAATCTGTAGAACAGACTAGAGTTAATTTTTTGTTGGCCAGCATACCTTATCTAGAGAAACCTTTGGATGATCACAATTAATCTTGTCTCCTTAAGGGAGATACAGCAGTTGCCGATATAATCACCTGTGGCAGATACGAACCTGTTAGAAACAGTCTCCCTCCAATGGAGAGGATGACTGAGGAGAGGGAATCACTGTAAGGGAGCTGGGCTGGGGCACCCCTGCTTTTTCTGATAGTGCTTGTAACAGTTATCTACTGCCAGGTACTAAGCTACCCCAAACTTAGGCAATTTGGGCAGAGCTCATTGGAGTACCCTCTGGGTCGTTCCCAGTCTGGCTTTTCTTGGCAAGGCTCACTCACATGTCTGGGGCCTCAGCTGGGAAGGCTGAGACAGCTGGGCCTCTCTCCATGTGGTGTTTCATCGTCCAGCAAGCCAGCCTGGGCTTGTCCACATGGTGGCAAAATTGTTCCTAGCGGCAGGAGAACAAGCAGCAAGGCACCTTGACACTGGGCTTGGAACACACACAACGCATTTCCACTGCCTTCTATTCTGCAAAGCAAGTCACAAACATCCCAAATTTAAGGGAGGAGAAATAGGCTCCACCTCTTGGTGAGTGGAGTTACAAATAATATGTGGCTACATTTAGTAATTGACCACAGTGCTTTAAGACATAAATGCATTTTTGTCAATTTCCTAAGCCAACAAGCTACTTAACAGAAGACAGAGGATCAGCCAACAGCCAAACCAGTCCACATAAGAGGTCATCAACATCACCTCTTTGACCACTTACAACCAAGAATGCCCAGATAATGACACTGCTGCTTTGGATGAGGAGAGTGAGAATAGAAAGATGGGCGATTAAATGCCACTTATATCTTTTCTTTTCAGTTCACAATATCAAATAATAAATAGGCCTTTTGTTTCCTTTCATAAGTACAGTATTCTAAAACTGTTTCACTTGAGCTCTGGAGAAGTGAAATAAGCTTTCTATAAACCCAAGCTGTTAGCAAGGACATTTTTTTGTGATAAAGTTTAAGTCCAAGTTCAACTACACATAGTGAATGCCAGGTGCTGTAATGCTTCACAGTTATGTGACACTCCAAGCGGGTAGAGGGGGCGTGTGTAGCATGATTACCATCTCCCATCCATGTTGTTTGAAATTTTTGAAATTCGTTGCCACAAAATCATTGTGCTTGAGTTTAAGAATATATTTGAGTTTTCCCTGGCCTTGCATCCACAGCAAGTGACATTTTGAAAAATGTACTGAAATGGATTAACCTAACCTTCATGTGTACCAGTGAAGGTTCAATGCAAAACAATCAGTATGACAAACATTTCAGCCTATTAGCCTAAGTATTTAGGGTTGTTTATTTTGAAATGTTTTCAGGGTTTCAAGAACATAAACATATCAGCTGGAAAAGATACATTTCTACCCATTTCCATCCACCCACTCATATGGAAAAGCCAGTATATTTTTATAGCTCAAAAAATCAGTTATTTTCCCAGGCAAATACACGGGTGGAATTTTCAAGGCATTCAATGTTACACCTGTGAATTGGAGAACAGAATCAGGCTCTTTGTGTCTCAGGAAGGGAAAAGCATCAAGGACCGAATACCTCTTGGCTTTGGCACAAAGACACTATTTACTATGATATGTGCTTACATTATAGATGTGAACCAGCATTTAGGCATGTAGCCAATATATAATCACTGACATTATGGCTGAAAGAGCCATATAATGTGGTATAATGTCATGATGGAAACTTGACCCTTTCCGCCTAGATTTTGGTACCCTACTGACTGAATATTGCCTATGCTAACTTCTCTGGGTAGATGACAGAATTGTGCAAATTGTTAAAAAAAAAACACAGCAAGGGCAAGCTTTACTCTTTCGGCTACTACTACTACACTACACTACTTCGGTAGTGATTTTAGAAGAGAACTGTTCAAATAGCTACACTGTTACTTGCTGAGTTCATAAAGTGTTTGAACATACCTCTTGTTGACCACTGTTTCTCCAACTTCTTTTGGGCTGTCTCATACTCTCCAGAATGAACAGAATGCTTTCAACACTGCAGATGCTGAACTACCGTTATCCATTTTCCTTTAAGTAGCATGATATTCTTTAGGTGAGCAATTCTTATTTTCCCAGGAAGATTTTTGTGAGTAGTGAATAGAAAGTCACTTATTTTTTTTTTCTTTTTTTTCTTTTCTTTTTCCCCCTTTCTTTTTTTACTTTCTTTTCCTTTTCTTTCTTTTCTTTCTTTCTTTGTTTTTTTTCTTTGTAAAGTATTAAGGTGCAAAGGGAAAAAACGTGGGCTTTGCTGTCAGATGCAATAATCCACCACGACCACTTTCTAGCTAGTTAGTTACAAACCTCCTTGAACTCAGTTTCAAGGTCCGCATAATCAGGGCAATAGCCCCAGCTATGCAGGTGGTTAGTGATAATGAGCAACATGGTATGTAAATTTCTGAGCAGATTGTAGGTATGTTATAAATAGTCAAAATTATCATTGTACTTTGCATAGTCAGGACATGTCTGTATTTATGTCTGTGGTTCATCTTTTAGTTATGCATGTTGAAATGTTCTTTTATTATATAAAACATTTCGTTTATACATCGACCTGGTTCCCGTATTCTTTTAGGCACATTTTATTACTATTCCTGATAACAGCTTAACCAGCAGTGTTTACATCAATTGGGCAAGAAGTGGATTCTGGGGGGACTGAGCTCTGAGGCACAGCTGGTCTGCACCCTGTGGTGTGTCATGGGGAAAGCACTGCCTTCCAGGGAGGACACTTGTACTTTTGTTCTTAAAATGAAAACCTCTAGTTGATAATATTTACCTTGACCAGCCCACACAGTAGTATAGGATAAACTATGACCGCTTTTTAAAATGTTAGTACTTAAAATGTGATCTTAAATTAGTTTTAAAATGCTGTTTTTAAGAATTTAAAAATGATACTTTAAAATATTATTATTTTAAATACCTCATATAAGTGGAATCATGCAGTCTTTGTCTTTTTGTAACTGCTTATTTCATTTAGCATAATGTCCTCAAAGTTCACCTGTATTGTCACCTGTAGCAGGATTCCCTTCTTTTTTAAAGCTGATAGTATTCCACTGTATGTATAGTCCGCATTTCTTTATCTATTCATCCATCAGGCAATATTTAGGTTGTATCCACACGTTAATTTTTATGAATAGTGCTGCAATGAACAGGGGAGTGCTAACAATCTTTTTGAGATCCTGATTTCCATATTTGGGGGATAAATACCCAGAAATGAGATTGCTGGATTATATGAAAATGTTCTTTTTAATTTTTTGAGAGCCCCCCCATACTATTTTCCATGGCAGCTGCAGCATTTTACACTCCTACCAACAGTGTACAAGGTTCCAATCTCTCCACGTCTTCCCCAATACTTAACATTCAGTTTCACCAGCTCGAACTGTGATCCCTGCCCCTCCCCCAGCGCTGCTCCAGTTCCCCTCTTCCCTGCCTTTCCAGAGCTCAGACCGAAAAACAGGGAGTCATCCTTGCCTTCTTGTCTCACACCCCGTATCCAACGCATCAGGAAATCCCACTGAGTCTACCTTACACATACGCCTGGAATGTACCCACTTCTCACCACCTCCCAGCCTGGTTCAAGACACTCTCTTATCTCACCTGGATTGTTGCAATAACCTCCCGGAGGGCTCTGCCTGCTTCCACTCTTGCTGCCTTGAAGTTCCAGTTGGCCTGCGTCATTCTACCCAAAACCTGCTGATGGCTCCCATCTCGCTCAGAGTAAAAGGAAAGTCTACAGTGACCTGCACAGGCCCTGCAGGACCTGCCCCCCTTCCCCACCCCCCAGTTCACTTACCTCCCTCTCACCTCACCTCCTGCCAGGTTCCCCTGCTCACTCTGCTCCAGTCACATTCACTCCTTTCTGCTTTTTCTCCAATATGGCAAAGACGCTCCCACGTAGGGCCTTCCCCCTTTGTCCTCCCTCTTTCTGTGGCCCCCTACCCTCCTCAAAATATTTGCAAATGTCCTTCTCACTGAGACTTCCCTCCACCACATTGTTTCCATTGCAGCCCCCAACATTATCCTCCTTCTCCACTTCTTTCTTCTCCAAAGACTTATCTCCTTCTTATCAATTCTGTTCTCATCTGTTTTGCTCATGGCCTGTCTCATGTAGAGCAGGAGGCTTGTAAATGTACATGATTTTCTCCCCACTGCTGTATCCTTAGTGCGTAGAACTAAGACCCTCCATGAATAGATGAGTGGATGGATCAGTGAATGGAAGCATGCATTTCCATTGACTAGAGTGACAGCTCTTCCTCATGCAGACGAGGGATAAGTATGTAACTGTGCTCTTGAAAACGCTTCCAATGTTAAAAAAAATTTAAGTCAGAATCTCTACAATGATTATTGCTGTAAATAGTACACTACAGCTTAAAATGTAAAGTAAATATTATTTTCATCAGAAAGAAAGCTGGTTATTTGTGTGAAGGCCTTGCTCACCTAGGTGTTGAAGGGTAATTAACAAGGCACATCCCGTGTGTCTGTGGCGCTTGAAAGGCAAGAAGTTGGATTTTTTTGTTTAATTTATTTAATTAATTTATTTTTGGCTGCATTGGGTCTTCGTTGCTGCATGTGGGCTTTCTCTACTTGTGGCAAGCAGAGGCTACTCTTTGTTGTGGTGTGCGGGCTTCTCACTGTGGTGGCTTCTCTTGTTGCGGAGCATGGGCTCTAGGCACGTGGGCTTCAGTAGTTGTGGCACGCAGGCTCAGTTGTTGTGGCTCACGGCTTTAGAGCACAGGCTCAGTAGTTGTGGAGCACGGGCTCAGCTGCTCTGCAGCATGTGGGATCTTCCCGGAGCAGGGCTTGAACCTGTGTCCCCTGCATTGGCAGGCGGATTCCCAACCACTGTGCCACCAGGGAAGCCCAAGAAGTCGGATTTTTGAGTCTATGGCTTGATGGTATGGATTTGTCATTCTTCTCCACTGCTCACCAAATGAAGAGTGAACTGAAACATTTTTTACAACAATTCCTTGCATTGAAGAAGTTTTAAAATGTAGAAAGAAACGTGTCTTCATTTTTCAAAGCTCTGCATAGTGGGGAATTCTTAATTTTTATGTTAACTTGAGCTCAGAATGGAATTTCAAGGATGCCATGCGGGTTGCAGGCAATGTGTTCTGGTGGAAAGGAATTTTTGTTTGTTTGCATTGTTTTTTTCCCCTTCTGTCTTTGCCAGTAATTGGCTCCGTAGTTTCAACGAACTCCCATCATGTTTCTGTTTTCAGGCTGCAAAACAGGAAGGAGAGAAATTACTGCCCTTTTATAACAATGCTGTCATGTTTTATAAACAAATGTTGGGAAAGGTAAAAATACTTTAAAATGTGAGGAAGAAATTTACAAGTTCGTGTAAAGTGCTATTTGTTCGTGTAAAGTGCTATTATGTATTCAACGTGAGCAGAGAGGTAGTGTTTAGGCCTAATAGTGTGAACCGGTGATTAAAGATTTCCCCAGGGAATTGCTCCACCAGGTGCAACCCTTGTCCACCTTGAAGGCCAGATCCACCTCTGTACTTGCACACTCTAAAAACTTTGTTATACAAATGCAAGGTACTATATTGTTACTAAATTAGGTATTCTTTTTACTTTAGAAGAACTCCTTGCTAGTCTGATGGGCCTGAAATTTACAAAGCACTTTCTAATATGTTAATCTGTGCTTGAGAGGATCAAGGGTTTTAATGAATCTACTGGTCTGAATTATATGTCAGCATTTTTAACGATGAAATTTGCACGTGTGTTGGATGTTGTTCTAATGCAATTGAGGCAGGAGATAGATGGCTCCAGGCTGAGCAGCTGAAGTTCATCCCCTGTGGACAGACCCTCCAAAACAGCAGGAGGGAGGAGAAGCTGAGTCCTGCCCATGTAAGAGGTAGAAGACCACATATTTCTCCTTCTCGAGGTCAAGGAGACCTTCCCGACTACACATGCACAGAAAAGCTCCTCGGAGGTCAAAAGGGAGAGGGCACCACCTCAGAGTAGGTGATGCCAACCTACCCATAGGCCTCTTGGCTGGAATCCATCCTGGCTGAAGGATGCATGTACACACAGGGGAGGACCCTGAGATAAACCAAATACAGACTCAGAACCAGGCAAAGCAAGATGACTGGCCAAAGGAAACCCGGAAGAAATGCCCCATATAAGTGATTCAAATTTACCACGAAGGCGCGGGACTCTCTTTCTGAGCACGACCCTGTGAGTCTATTCACACATACTGTACTCTTTTTCCTCCTAATAAACACTTTACTTGTTTCACTACTTTCTGTCTTTGTGGGAACTCTTTTCTGCAAAGCCAAAGTGCCAGGGCCTTGTCACTGACCACGGGTCTAGTAGCTAGGATTCTGTGCTCTCACTGCCCTGGCCTGACCTCAGTCTCTGGCTGGAATCAAAATCCTGCTTTGGGGCTTCCCTGGTGGCGCAGTGGTTGAGAGGCCGCATGCTGATGCTGGGGACACGGGTTCGTGCCCCGGTCCGGGAATATCCCACATGCCACGGAGCAGCTGGGCCCGTAAGCCCGCGCGTCTGGAGCCTGTGCTCTGCAGCGGGAGAGGCCACAACAGTGAGAAGCCCGCGTACCACATACACACACACAAAAAATCCTGCTTCAAGCTGCTGTATGCTGAGGCCACCCGAGACCACAGTGGTATTTCCATTTCCATATTTTACACAAGAATCTACAAGATTGGGATTTGCCCAAGGTCACATAGCTGGTAGTTGACAGAAAGGAGATTCTGATGCCGAGCAGGGCCCTGTGGGGCTCCCGGGCATGGAGGCCTCTTTGTCCCCCGTTTCTTGTCGGCAAGACTCCAGCCTCCATGACCTTCCCTGAGTTCCAAAGGGCAGATTCGAACAGCTGCTAATCCAGGGAGGAGCAGCCAGGAAACCACCTGAGACAAGATTAAAGGGACCAGAGAAGCCCATCAAGATTAGGAGACCCACCACCTGAGACCCTGCACACACCCCAGTCTTGTCAGCAACCCCACCCTTTTGAAACTTTGCAGAAGAAAGAAGAATGCGAGATTGTTACAGCCTTGATCCTGATCACATACCTCCGACCTTGAGTCTTGACTATATAACCTCTCCCTATTCCCCAGGGAGGGGGCCACCGTTCTTGAGGCGCTAGCCTACTGTGTTCCCTCTTTGCCCGGCAAAGAAATAAAGCCATTCTTCCTTTTCCTCCATAACTCTGTCTCCGTATTTCTGTTTGCCATTGGTGCACAGAGAGCCAGGATTCTGGCAACAATTCCAAATTAGATATCTTGACTCCTTCCCATTCTGTCGCTATTACTCACTGCGCGGATGGTCCAGGTGGCTGGCCATGGGACATGTTTACAGTTCTAGTCGCCCCGATTAGTATTATTCCATTGGGTTTTTTTTCTCATCAGCAATTAAATATTTCAAGAAAGGAAACCCAGTGGACTCAAGGTTCACTCATGGGTGTTCTTGAAAAACCACCTCTTCAAACCCTTCAAGAGAAATGAACCTAGATTTTATTTTACAAAGGTACCAATTCCAACTCAAATGTTTTAAAAGCACCTCGTGATTGTTAATAGAAAACATGATTATACTGTCAATGCTCTGATACTGTGTATCTTCAAATCCCCCACTGCTGACAGATCACAGGCACTCAATCACTGTTTTTGAAGGTACAAAGGCAGTATTTCTGTATTCGTTATTGGCACAGATGTATGTGTTCAGTGCGTTTGCCTATATTGTTAGTTATCTTCACGTAGGTGTGTATGTCGCCTTCCTTCCTTGAGGGCAGGACCACTGTCCTGTTCTTGTTTCCTGTTCTATCCTGCAAGCAACACCCACTTTCGGCATCCCCAAACCTTCAGTAGAGAATATTACACACAGCAGTTTTGGAGAGTAAAGGAGGAGGGGGCTGCATCTCTGAGGGAAGAGGTTCGGAGGGTGTTGTGGGGCCACGAGATGTGCACAAGTGAGAAGGAGAGGTAGGGAATTACACCCTTCCTTTCTCCAGAATCCTAGCCCTTAGGAGAGAGCCCTGGGTGTCTCACCATATATGAGATGGGGGTGATAGTCATCTTATTCACTTATTAAAGGACAAGGTGACCCTACTGGGCTGGAAGACTTGACTTCATTCAGGCTACATATTGGCCACTGCTTATTTGCGGTTATAACCCTTTTATAGGCAGCGTGACTAGTTCCGGAAACCCTCCTGCCCATTCGCGTTGCCTTCTACCTCAGCGCTTGTCACACACCTGTCGTATGACTTGGCTCTGGGTCCTTCTGCTCATTTACCTGGAAACTATGTCCTTCCCAGGGGAACCAGACCTAAACGACTTTTGAATAAACTGTAATGGAAAAGAATATGAGGAGAATATATATATGTATAACTGAGTCACTGCCATAAAGCGGAAATTAACACAACATTGTAACTCAACTATACTTCAATAAAATTAAAAAAAAAAGACAAAGGAAATCTTGTTTTGCTTTCACTTTGACTTGGCCCAAGGGTGAGTGGTGGACGTGGTGGCTAGTTTATCATGGCCCCCTGGGTTCAACGGGTGTCTGGCTCCACCCTTAAGGGCCGTTTTTTGGGGGTTTTTTTAAAGGGCCAGTTTTAAATGATGACTAAACAACATGAGAGCAAAACTCCTGGGTCTCAATATTCTGACATATTTTAGAAATGGGTAGGAAATTTAAATCCTCAGTAAAGGGAATGAACAAGAGGATTCTGAACCGTGGAGGCCTGTTTTACACTGACAGCAGCAGGCTGTTTTTCCCTCCTCATTCTTTTTTCTCTCTCTCTCTCCTTTTCTCCTTCTCATTTACCTAGTAATAAGAAAAACTGATGTCGATAAAAATTTTCCTCTATCTCATCTGATTGATCAGTATGTGTTCTCTCCTGATCAGTGAGTCTTGTGGGGTTTTTGCTGCAAAAACCTTTTTCCCATCAGTTTGTTCTAAAATGCTGCATTCTCCTGAGCTTAGGCCAGGATAGGGGTATTTTTCCAGTTTACATAGGCAGAGAAGTAGCGCTGATCTCATTTCGACAGTAAACAATTGATAACTTCAGAAGTACCTCTTTAAATCAAGACTCCTCCTAATAAAACATCCTTTAAAAATTCTTTTCAATTGCAGAATGGGGAATTAGCCAGCCTCTGTACCACTCAGGCCTATCCTGGGCTCAGCTCTGAAACACCACCTTTCTCCCCGCCAAATGCACAGAACTGGGGACGCAGGTGCATGGATGTGGCCAAGGTGTTTGCTCAGAGGTGAGAAGCCATGGACCCTGCCTTCAACGCAGTGTGGAACCAGATGACCTGGGAAGGACCTCGGATTTCCTCTCTGCTCCTGTTTCCTGCATGGAGCTCACCAGAGTACAACGAGAGTAAATAGCTTTGAAACTGAGGTGCTTACGGAAGTAAGTTCCAAGTGTGATGCCCCACGTGGAGTATATTTCCTAGAAAAGAAAGCCCAACTGCCTACCATTGGCCAGAGTGAAGAGCCCCAGCCTTTCTGTTGTGGCCGCACCAAATATTTCCATTTCCTGGTGGTTTAACGGTGGTGTATTCTTTCCGTTTCTAGGGCTGACGAATTCCGCCGCCGTCTTTGCTGCCTGCAGGATGGGGACCACAGCAGATTTCTCACAGGGGACAATTACCGTGAGTATGGGACTGTGTTCCGTTTAAGACAGAGTCTGACTGTGGTCAGAAGAGAAAAGCACACTTGATTCTTGTTGGAGGGATTGTTATTAGCTTAATACTAGTTAATAGTGAAGTGTGAGCTCTTCCTACACTATTAATCTATAAAGCCTTAAACTTGGGCTCCTTGAACTCTTTTTTTCGGACGTATAGTCACCCTGCCACTCAGAGAATCGGAGAAATTGTCATTGTTGTTAAGGTAAAGAAGGCTCTCTTGGGTATATGCGGTATATATATATATATATATATATATATATATATTTGGCTATGTTGGGTCTTCATTGCTGCGCGCAGGCTTTCTCTAGTTGCAGCGAGCAGGGGCTACTCTTCGTTGCGGTGCGTGGGCTTCTCATTGCGGTGGCTTCTCTTGTTGCGGAGCACCGGCTCTAGGCGCATGGGCTCAGTAGTTGCAGCACGCGGGCTCAGTAGTTGTGGCTCACGGGGCTTAGTTGCTCCGTGGCACGTGGGATCTTCCCAGACCAGGGCTCGAACCCGTGTCCCCTGCATTGGCAGGCGGATTCTTAACCACTGCGCCACCAGGGAAGCCCTATGCAGTATTTTTTTGTTATGTGTGTGTGTGTGTAAATGTAATCCTTCCTCATCTAGTGTAAAATATTTTCCATGGCATCTATGTAAGGCCCACAGCCCTTAATTTTAAAATATTGTGGCATATTTTAGTGGAGTCTAACAATGAGATCAGTTTCTTGCTGAAAATCAGAATTTCTTGCTGAAAATCAGAAAGGAAACCTTCCCTTTATTCCAGCACCCAC
Source organism: Mesoplodon densirostris (assembly GCF_025265405.1). Taxonomy (NCBI): domain Eukaryota; kingdom Metazoa; phylum Chordata; class Mammalia; order Artiodactyla; family Ziphiidae; genus Mesoplodon; species Mesoplodon densirostris. The sequence goes on from NC_082674.1 coordinate 67,227,168, forward strand.
TGGAATGCATGGTGCACGTGGCAACGGCCGGGTCTGTTTGGTGTCCCAGAATCGTGCTGGCTTTTTGAATAAGTGAACATAGACCCCAGCTTAAAATGCCTAAGCTTTTCTCAATTCAGGGGTAAAATTCTGGTCCTCTGACCAGTGTCTGGCTGCCTGGGTTCAGACACCACCCATAGACCACAGGTGTGATGGGAAGTAAAATTTTTCATGACTCCAAGAGGTTGCTCTGGAGATTGAACAAGGAAAAGAACTTAAAAACAAACAAACCCATTTCCCCTTTATTTATAGAAACTAGTGTTAGAGGAACCCTGGCTAAGGGCAAACGCTCAGTTGAGGGGTTTTCCAAGTGGTGTTAAAGGGTAGAAGCCAGAAGAGTGGGCTGATAATTGGGCAGACCACCGTAATAAAATTTGGGATGTGGAAAAGCAGGTCTGGTGCTTAGTTTGGGGTCCACGTGAGAGCAAAGCTCACCTGAGGCAGAGAATCAGTTAGGATGACTTTAGTGTCAGCAACCAGCAACCAGTGAGGAGAGGGAAAGTGCCTGAGAGGGAAGGTGGATTGAAAAGGTACCAACAAGTTGGGCCCAAAGGGATGAACTTGGCTTTCTCCATGTCAGGGGATGACACACCTTTGAGGACAGCTTTGTCAGTGGGTGTTATGGCCCCACTAATTCATCCAGTGGACACTAATTCAGCACCTACTGCATGCCAGGCTCCACGTTAGGCACCAAGACAAGAACCTTACCTTCCTAGGACTTACCTTGTAGTGGGGAGCAGGACATTGACTAAATACATGCACTTGGGTTGTGAGTTTTGATTAGAATCAGGAAGGAAATGGACACGGGGAGCTTCTCTGAATTGGGGAAAAGGGTAGGACAAAGGAATCTTTCCTGAGGAAGTGACGTCTGAGCTCAGGCCTGAAGAATGAGTAAGAGCAACTTGTGCAAGTCATGGAAGAAGGAACTCTTCAGAGAGATGGGTGTGGGGAAGAGCGTCCGGTGAGCGGCTGGAGCACAGCAAGTGGGCAGGGAGGATGCCAGATAGGGTCCTCAGGTTGCAGGGGGATGAGGTCACATGGGGCTTGTAAGTTCTGCTAAAATTCTGTGATTTCAGTCTATGTGAAATGGAAACTTCCAAAAGCTTTTTAAGAAGGGAGGGGCATGATCCAGCTTGAGTTTCTAAAAGCTTCCTCTGCTCTCTAAGGAGAATGCTTGGAAGGGACAAGAATAGGATGGGGTGACAGGCAGAGATGACGCTATAAGGACGGGGGTGGGGCTGAGGAGACAGGGTGATGGCTTAGGCTTAGGGCTACACACGTGTTCCTGCACGTCTGCCCTCACCTTGATTTAACTTCCTGCAGCACCTCTGCTCCGGGATTGCAATAGGGAAGAACTTTTTTACTCTGTTATGAGTTAATCACTAAAGGGATGTTGCCTATAAGCTTAAATTGCACACAATGGCCCATCTCGGACCCCTGCCTCCGAGAGATTAAGGTAAATGAGCATTCAGCTAAAATACCTGTGTTTAGCTCCCAGGAAACCTCCTGAGCAGGCCCACCTGTGAAAGACTGCAGGAGGGAGAAATTAACACCTCCCTTCCGGAGGCTGACCGGAAACAGGAAGTGCTTGGCTTTAAGCCCGCCCCTTTTGATATAAAAGGAGCCTGAATTCTGACTCAGCAAGATGGTTCTTTGGGTGTTTAGTGTGCTGTCTCGCTCTGCTGGCTTTCCAGATGAAGTCACTCTTCTTTGCCCCAGCAACTCGCCTCTCAGTTTATTAGCCTGTCGTGTGGCGAGCAGTACAAGTTGGACTTGTTAACAAATTTTGAAGAAGCCACCCAGGAGCCTTGCTGCTCGTGGCCTGCCAGCCCTGGTTGGGGAATTCTGGGCTAAGACCCTAGCAGCTGCCGGGACCCCGTGTCCTGAGGGTCTGCCCTTCAGAGTTCTCTGAAGCAGCACCGGCCGCCCCAGCACTTGGCCTTGGAAGGAAGGAATCGACGTTTGCGAGCCGACGGCCTCCATACGGTAGGGTAAGTGACTCCGGTGTGTACAGCCGGGAACTTTATTCCTCTCTGTTTGGGGCTTTTTCTCTGAAATAAGCCAGTTTGTTTCGTATTGGAGTGGGGTGTACCCTGTTGGAGAGAGGAAAGAGTTGTTGGACTTTCACCGATTTGTGAACTGGTTCGTTTGCTTCTCTGAAGGCTAGCACCTGTATGCGCTGTTTGTGTTTTATCTTGAATTTCTGTCTCCAAAAATGGGGAATGTTTACCACCAACTAAAGATTCTAAAGAATATTCATCGCCCCCGTTCAGTAGGAAATAGCCAGGGCAGTCTTTGTCCCTTTTCCCACAAGATTGTGGACTGGACGTTGACAGTGGGTTATGGTAATGGGGCAGAACCTCTGTATCCTGTTACCAGTTAATCACTAAAGCGATGCTGCCTAGAAGCTTAAATTCTCCATAACGGCCCATCTCTGGGACCCCTGCCTCTCAGGTAATGAGCATTAAGCTAAAATACCTGTGTTTAGCTCCCAGGAAACCTCCTGAGCAGGCCCACCTGCGAATGACTGCTGGAGGGAGGAATTAACACCTCCCCTCCGGAGTCTGAGGGGAACCAGGAAGTGCTTGGCTTTAGTCCCTCCCGTTTTAGTATAAAAGGAGCCTGAATTCTAACTCAGCAAGATGCTTCTTGAGGGCACGAGTCCACCATCTTCTCAGTCTGCTGGCTTTCTGGATAAAGTCACTACTCCTTTAACAGGTTCTGGAGGATGCAATATGCCAACCACCCACATGCTGAGTAGAGGAGAGACGACAGGCCCTGGTCCATCATCTGGGTGGCCAGTGAGTAAAGAGTTTCCTTCCTTTGTGCTGAGCCATTGCCCATGGGGATCACTGCCCTCTGGCCCACATTCCTTTTAGAACAGACGCACACAGAGAATGCCTTTGGATGGTGGATCCTTTCCACTGAGCACTGCTTGAGCTGCTTCTTGGCTTATTACACCTTTTTACCCATCACCTTTCCAGGAACCACCCACCGTTCACACCATTTTGCAGGCTAGCAGGTGTGTGTGTGGTTTCCCAGTGCCCAGAGTTTGCCCCCCAAATTCCACAGTAAGAACTTGGAGTTCAAGGCAGGGAGAAGACAGAGCAGGGCTGTGAAAATACCCTCTAATAGTAGGAGAAATGTAAATGAAAAACACCAGGAGATGCCTTTTATAGCATCTACATTATTACACTAACAGAAGTAAATTGTATTTTGATTGTGGCCGGTTGAAAACCACATCCTACACGTATGAGGTATATTATCAGGCTAATCAGTTGCTGATCCCAGGACAATTTCATCCCAGTGTGTACTGGGAGAGTGCAAATAACAGAGTTTATTCCATTCTTCTTAGTAATTTAAATGTCACTTTGTTAAATGAATTTGAAGACAGATTTGCATTACTTGAATGCAGTGTTTCCAATAATAATGTAACACTTTTTTTCTTCCGGTACGAAGGGAATGGCTTCATATAAAAAGTAAGTGGTTAAGTTCAAAACATTTTCCCACAGGAGTGTCTTTTCGTGCTATGATTTTTAAATTTTGGGAGGGTTTCTGGTGTCAGCTTTAAAGTCTCTGTATATGTGCCAATGACTAAGCTATTGTCTCTCAACCTACTTGTACGTGTGTTATTTTATGATCCCAGGGCTGGGACTCTGCAAAGCAGACTTGAGCTTTGCGGGCTGCTTCCCTGATAGACGCTGCCAGCAGGGGGTGCTTTGGAGGCGGAAGGGGGATGGCTCCCCTCCGCAGCCCGGCCTGCCTCTTCATTCAGGCAGCTAGGGTTCATCCAAGTAGTGGCAGTTGAATGTGGTTTGTCCAGCGCTCACAGAACCTGCTTTATCTCACCCCATCAGAGATGCAGCTGGGTTCCAGCTCAGCGGAGTCTCTTCTTTAAGCTCCCACATTTACGTCGTCTCAACCTCCAGTCCTGCAGTTGTTCCCTTCATGATATCTTAGTGTCCCTTTTTGCCTTTTCAGTTGCTCAATATCTAGGTAATGGTCGAATTATCTCCGTTAAATAGCCGATGTGGTTTCGGTGTCCTGGCGGTGCGGCCACTGCGAGGGACTGACCTCTGCAGGGCTTCCAGATCTCAGCCTCTTTCTGAGTTCAAGGCTGCGTTGATCAGGCTCGGGGTAGCTGGGATGTAAGCACCACAGTCCCATGAGTTGGAGGTGTACTTGCCCGCGGGGGGCCTCTGGTCCTGTCCGACTTTGCTTTACACTGAACAGGCTGACAAAGTCCACGCAATAGAAGCATTGGGGGCATGATAGAAATAGAAGCCATACAAGTAGCATTTGCCGATTTTTCCAGCTGGATGCTGCTGAGTATTCTTACATAGGAGAATAAAGAGATTTCTTTTCCTAAAGGGAGCTGCTAACAGAAAAGAAATTTAAGCTCTGGGTCTGAGGGACTGTGGCTCAAAGCCCTAAGATGGCTTTTAGAAGCTGTTGTGCTTCTTGTAGCCAGAGTTGCACCCTGGGACTCGGGGACTATTCTCAGCTGTAAAGTCTTCTTCTTCTTCATCTGTAAACACTCTGACAGCAGAGTGAGAAGAGGAGCTTATAAAAAACCACCTGAGGAAAAGAATCTGAGAAAGAATGGTTAGTGTATACGTATAACTGAATCACTTTGCTGCATACCTGAAACTAACACGACATTGTAAATCCACTAGACTTCGATATAAAATAAAAAATTAAAATCAATGACAACTTCTTAAATAAGTGATTAGTCTAAATAAAGAGATGTGGGTTAAAACAACAACAACAACAAAAAACACCTGACCTGCAGCAAGGAGGTGGGGTCAGAAAACCATGATTTCTGTTTCTGGCTCTACTATTTATACACTGGGTGATCATGGGCCAGGCATATCCCAGCTTCCTCATCTCAAAGCACACAAAGGTGACTCCTGCCCCGGATGGCGGTTTTGAGAATTAAACGAGATCACATTTGTAAAGAGGTGGGCCAGGGCTTGCACCCCATAAGTGGCGGTCTCCAGCCAGCATCCGCTCCCCTCCCCTCAGCCCTCACTGGGCTGACCCCTCCTCAAGACAAAGCCACCAGGCTGGGGCGAGGAGGGGTGCTGACTCGCCGTGTGAGAGGATTCCCGGTGGTCCTTGGCTTGCAGGGTGTAGCTTTGCCCCCTTCCCCAGTCACACATCCACACGGTCCTGTAACGGACAGAACCAAGACCTTCGTGTCACATCTTACAGAGCGCGTTTCACGTCCCACCTGGCTTGTGACACTTACGCATTTCTTTGCTTCCCCTGAGATGTGAGGAAGCTACAGGGCAGTGCGGCAGAGAATTTAATCAGCCCGAGCTTCCCCCTCCAGGCAGCCCTGACCGCCCTCTTCATGTGGGCTGAGACTCTGTGCTTTGGGACCATGGCACCTTCTCTGGGCATTTCAGAGATCTCCACGCCTCCCATGCATCCTTGGTGTCACCTGGAAACAGGTCATTCCCTCCTGCTCTGGTCCACAGAGTCCCTGAGCCAGTGTTTTAAAGAAAACTCAGATCAACTCCCTCTCCTGCTTAAAGCCTTCAATGACTCCCACTGTCTGTAAGATAGTAGTTAAGCTTCCGTCTAATCTTCAGAGGTGTCCCCACCATCGGTTGCATCTCTGGCAGCCATGCCCTTGTGTCGTTGACCCTGAGCTGACAGCAAGCCTTTCAAGGCTCAGACATGAGAATCTTTGCAGCTTTGGTCTTGTTCTCTTGGAACACCCACTCTGGCGGAAGACAGCTGCCACGTGAAAAGTCCAGCCACCCGACGCCACCGTCCTGTGGGGATGGCAGAGGTAGCCGCGTGGCAGGGCCCTGAGGCCACATGGAGAGGAAGGGAGACCACCCCGTGACCCTGCCAGGCCTTCAGGGGACTCCAGCCCCTGCTGCCTACTGACTGCCATGCATGAGGGACCCAGGGAGAAGAGCAGAAACCCCTGAAGCTGGAGCAGCAGGGCTGGGCAGCATCTCTCTCTGTGATGTCTGAGGGCTGCATCACGTGCTCTCCAGGTGGGCTGCCTTGGGCTTCCTCCAAACACGGAGTCAGCATCCGAGAGCAAGCCACCTAAGAGACCAGAAGTGAAGCTGCCCGTTCCTGAAGGCTTGGAAGCGGGCACAGGGTCACTTCTGCCATATTCTATTGGTCAAGCTGTCCCAGAGCCCAGGCTCCAGGGTTGGGGACACAGATCTCCTCTCTCGATAGGAGACATCTCCAAGGATTCAGGGGCCACGTTTATAAACTGCTATAGTCTGATAGCTGGCCACAGATTATTTCTGTTTCTCTCAGGTGCAAAATATACTTGCTGCTCCCCTCTTGCACACACTCCTACCATTGCAGGCATCACACCCTTTTAATTAATTGTTTACGTGTATGCCTGCCCTCGAACTTCCTTCAACAGAGACAGGGTGTCTCATTCTTCTCTGGATCCCTCATGGCTGATAGGCTTATGACCCCGCATATAACATATATCCAGTAAAGGCTGAACCACCGTAAATTACACTGTAGACACGTACAGTAAATGGATTGTAACCAACATAAATTTAGAAAGGAGAATATCAGCTAATGGTTGGATTAAATACTGTATTTAATTACATATTTCCCAGATAGATCTCTCCCTCTTTTCAATTCATTATGATCACCTTGAAAATTAAAAGTAAGTCTGAAAAAATTTGGAAGTAGAAATGGAACTAGCAGAAGGCTTAAGTCTTGCTAGGTGAGCAAATAATTATATTAATATTCATTATCTTGTCCCACCTGCTCATGTTTCGTCTTTATTTTTGCCTCCCTTTTCTGCTGAGCTGGGCCAGGGTGACAGCAAGAGTCAGAAAGGCCCACCCCCTGGTATGACCTTAACCACCAGCTTCTACATCACTCTTCATCCCTCATCAGAAGTATAGATTTGGGAGTAGCACACTACTATATATAAAATAGATAAACAACAAGGACCTACTGTAGAGCACAGGGAACTCTACTCAATATTTTGTAATAACCTATAGTGGAAAAGAATATGAAAAAGAATATATAGGAATTCCCTGGCAGTCCAGCGGTTAAGACTCCACACTTCCACTGCAGGGGGTTAGGGTTCGATCCCTGGTCAGGGAAGCTCCGCGTGCCACACGGTGAGGCCAAAAGAAAATTACTAAAAAAAAAAAAAAGTATATATAAACACACACACACACACACATATAACTGAATCACTTTGCTGTACACCTGACACACAACATTGTAAAGCAACTATACTTCAGTAAAAAATAAAAAATTCAGGCAGAAAAAAAGGAGTACTTTGACCTCACACGTAGGAGGTGCAAACGAAGGCAGAAGGTCAGTCTTGGCCCTCAGCCATCATGGACAAGGGGGAGGGAAGGGATATGGGGAGTAGAAGGAGCGGGGAAACTTTGGTTTAGGTTAAACAAAGCAAAACACAACCCGGGAGACATCCCACTGGCACTGGGTTTTTCCTAAACTGGCAGCAAAGGGGACTCAGCAGGGAGTTTTGAAACCTGGATGTTGTGATGCCAGCCTCATATTTATAACCTGGAGGGGGCATCCCACCTCAGTCCGTCCAAGCGGGACCTGGTACAGGGTGGTGTTCCAGGAGATGGCTCCTGCAGGGAGGCAAGGGTCCAGCGATGAGGACCCAGGGAGAGCCAAGGGAGAAAACCGTTCATTCATTCATTCTCTTACGAACAGGTATTTACGTGCAGCCCACTGTGTGCCAGGCTCAGGAATAGGATGGAGCAAAGACAGCCAGGCTTCCCATGCCTGGAGAACTTGCCTGGCAGTGAGGGGCACTTGATGAGGGTTTTAGTTAAAACCCACACACTGCTTGTGTTGTGGTGAGTTCTGCAGAGGAAACCCGCCAGAGCTCTCAGGGAGCTAAGTGGATGGGGCAGTGTTTTAGGCAAGGTGGTCGAGGAGAACCCTCCTGAGGAGGGACCACGTGAGATGGGGGAGGAGATGCAGCCTGCAGGCCCACAAGCTGCAGGAACCCCATGGTTTCCAGGGGCGGACGGAGATGGGCTGGGCCACACCCTGCAGCCCTTGTGAGCCAGGTTGGAGAATGTGGGGTTTCATTTTAGGTGCCATGGGAAATCACTAAAGGGTTTTTTTTTTTTTTAAATTGGACTAGAGTTGACTTACAATGTTGTGTTAGTTTCAGGTGTACAGCACAGTGATTCAGTTATACATATATTCATTCTTTTTCAGATTCTTTTTGCATAGCGGTTATCACAGAATATTTCCTGTGCTATATAATAGGTCCTTGTTGGTTCTCTATCTTATACATAGTAGTGTGTGTATGTTCATCCCAAGCTCCTGACTTATCCCTCCCCCCACGTTTCCCCTTTGGTGACCATAAGTTTGTTTTCGATATCTGTAAGTCTGTTTCTGTTTTGCTAATAAGTTCATTTGTGTCATTTTTAAAAATTAAATTCCACATATAAGTGATATCGTATGGTATTTGTCTTTCTCTGTCTGACTTACTTCACTTAGTGTGATAATCTCTAGGTCCATCCATGTTGCTGCAAATGGCATTGTTTCATTCTTTTTTATGGCTGAGTAATATTCCATTGTATATATATACCACATCTTCTTTATCCATTCCTCTGCCGATGGACATTTAGGTTGCTTCCATGTCTTGGCTATTGTAAATAGTGCTGCTATGAACATTTTGGTGCATGTATCTTTTCTAAGTAGAGTTTTCTCCAGATATATGCCCAGGAGTGGGATTGCTGGATCACATGGTAATTCTATTTTTAGTATTTTAAGGAACTTCTGTACTGTTCTCCATAGTGGTTGTACGCTAAAGGTGTTTAAACTGGGGAGTAAAATAATTATGCTTTAGGAATATCCGCCCGATGCCACGTGGAGTATAGAACCATCAGACTACTGCAGGGTCTTGAGAGGATAGATGCTTAGACACAAAGGTGGCGATGGGGATGGACTGGAGTGGATGTCTGGGAGTTGCATTCTGGCAGCAGGACCAACAGGACCGACTGAGAGATGGTTGGGGTGAGAGAGGGCGAGAGAGGGCTGAGGAAGACGTTCAGATTTCTTCAGAACTGGGTGGTCCTTCACAAGAGCCAGTTCAGGTGGGATAATCTTAAAATGCCGACAGACCTCCAAATGGAAATGTCAAGTCCGCAGTTGGATATGTGAGCCTGGAGCACAGAGGACAGTTCTGGAGATGCTATAGCACAGAGACGCAACCACGTGAGAGCACGGTGCTCACAGATGAGAGCACGTGGCCGAGGATGGGAGAGACCTCAGGACCAAGGGTGAGGCTGCCGATATTGGAGACAGTACAGAGGAGAAGACAATGACCGTGGTGAGTTTAGTCCACGTATCAGTCAGAATCCTGTCTGACGGCAGATTTAGGGCTGGGAAAGCGAGCAGAGCTTCATAAAGTGATTCTTTACAAAGATGTAGGTGAGGTTTAGGAAAAGCAATGAGGGATGCAGTTTTCACACCTGCAGTGAAGGGGGAGCCACTGCTGTGTGTGTGTGTGTGTGTGTGTGTGTGTGTGTGTGAGTGATGGGGCGGATGGGCTCGTGGAAAGCATGAGTGTGAGTGGCTGAATGGAGTGAGCTGTCTGATGGGAGTTGTGGTCATCGTGGGAGACACGGGCTTGGCCAGGAAGATGTTCCTTCACCCTCTGCCCTCCAGCCACGGTCCTCTACTGGCTGAGCCCTCAGGAGCCAGAGAACGATGGAGCCGGGGATGCAGTACCTAGAGGTCAGCCTCCCTGATCACCGGGCAGGTTGAAGGCTGAGGATCTGGAGGGACGAATGGAAGTTTCCCAGCCCAGACCGCACCGGATGCTGTCACGTCTGCAGGATTTTCACAGGCCGATCCCACGTGTGTTCTTTACCATAAAGACTCGGGGTCAAAAACACTACCTGCTCTTCTTGAGGCCCAGGACCTCGTGACAGAAAGGCACCCACGGTGTTGAGGTCTGTGCCTGCAAAGGCAGTCCTCTGGGAAGCGGGCAAGGGAAAAAAAGAGGGGGGGACTCATACTTTCAAAGACACTAAAGAGACATATCAGCTAGTTGCAACTTGGACCTGTTTCCATCCTGATCGAAACAAAGTAAGTTTTAATAAAAATTATGAGACCATGTGGAAAATTTTAATGATGCTTGGGAATTTGATAGTGTAAAGGAATTTTTGTTAACTTTGCTGCATGTATTTATTGTTATTATCTTTCAGGGACATATTTTGAAATACTTATGGACAAAATTATGTGATGTCCAGCATTTGCTTTCAAATACCCTGGTGCGGGTTGAGGGCTGATGAGTGAGTGGGGTACAGATTTTTGGCCTTGTGTAGATAATCACTGACGCTGGGTGACGGGTACAGGGGGGCTCATCACACTTCTTTTTCTACTTTTGTATATATTTGACTATTTCCATGGTAAAAACTTATACTTAGAAAAAAGAAATATTCTCCTACAAATATTCTTCCATCTACTGTCAGCAGGGCAGATGCATTGCAAGTGTGTTTTTTTTCTTAATAGCATCTGCAGGTCTGAATTTATGAATTGGCTGGCCTGAAAAAGGTGCAGTCCATCTAACAGTACTTTCTTTGTAGGAATTACTTGATTGTTGTGTAGATTTCATCATTTCCCCCCTCCCTTTTTTCATAGATTCATTCATTTGTTAAATAAATAGCTATTGAGCCTTTCCTATGTTCCAGTTAAGTACTTACCCCTAGGAATACAGGAGTGAGGCAACAGGCAAGGGCTGAGCCCTCTTAAAATCTATAGCTCTCGAGTAAGGAGGGCACCGCAGGGTCCAGGGTTGTGCTGGGAAGTTCAGGCTCCATCACTCTCCTGAAATAGGTCCATGATGTCTCTTCCTATCCAGAACTCAATCTCGACTCAATTGCCAGGTAGAAATGGACCATCAGATCTGAGCTTGCCCAAGTCACATCTCCAATGATGATCAGACAGGGGAGAATATAAAAACGTCCTTTTACAGTTCATCCTGAAACAGATGTTTTCCCACTCATTTCCCCTCACCAGACGCAGAAGGTTAACTCCTATCACATAAGAAAAGTTGCATCTTCTGCTAAAAGTTGTATCACTTGCTAATGTGCCAGGTAGTTTTAACAATCTGGTCACAGCGAGACCTGGAAATTCAATTACCAGCTTGTATCCTGTGGAAAGAGAACAGAACTGGGTATACAGAGCTTTCTGTTGAGAAACAAAGTACAGGCAAAATCAAAATGCCTTCTATATTTAAAATGGATAACCACCAAGGACCTACTGTATAGCACAGGGAACTCTCTCAATATTCTGGAACAACCTAAATGGGAAAAGAATTTGAAAAAGAATAGATACACGTATGTGTATAACTGAATCACTTTGCTGTACATCTGAAATTAACACAACATGGTTAACAACTATACTCCAATATAATAAAGTTTTCTAAAATGCCAGGCTCTACAACCTTTATGCTTGTGACAATGGATATTTCCATTAAGGTTCTGTGTCCAGTGTCACACACATATTCAAGCCTTTACTGCCAGATTAAGCACCTTTTCTTCCCTCTAGACTAGAGACTACAGTTTTTTTTTCTTGAGTACATAACTTTCTCTCTGCTCTTTTTCTCCCCACCCGGCCATCTCTCCCCATGCAGAGCCATCTATCAGGAAGTTTTGGTAGGAAAGCCTTGTGAATTTGGGAGACAAGGGTCTTCAGATACAGAAACCACAGGAGAGAAGGGGTTGGGGTGATGAAATTGAAGGGAGCTCATCAACAGCAAGAGAGCAAACGTCCAACCTGTTCCTTTTTCCTTCCACTCTCCGCCCTTCCCAGACCTCAAATGTCCAAAGCCTGGAGTGTCCGTTCATGGGCTTATCTGCACCCTGAGGTTTGAGATATATGTGTGTCCCAGGGCTTCATGTTGTTCAGCGGATTCAATAGAGAAAATAACTTTTAAAATACTTTTCTGTCTAAACAGTTCATGAGCCCTGGGGTGGGCGTCTAGGGAGTGTGCCTGGGGATAACCTGGATGGCACAGGCATGCAAATGACAACAGATTGTCACCCACATGGCCACATTCCCCTCCAGGAAGGTTTTTTACCACTGAGCAGGTTTAAATCACTTTTATTTGTAGTTACATACTGTGTAGAGAAAACTTGTATTTGGCCATTTGACTAGAAAGAGGAGTATCGGGGACATTGATACTGCAAAATAATTATTGATAAGAAGCACAAAATGGCAACGAGTCTGCAAATTCTTCTCAGCAGTATCTGAACTGATCTGCAGGTACCTCCTGTTACACCTGACTGTGTTACTAGTGCTTCAAAATTTAATGTTAAAAACATAAAATATATGAAATTTGGCTTTTACTTCACCAGGAATTAAACACATAAAACTATTTCTACAGTCAACGTGTTATTTGCAAAGTTTTTACAAATATTAGTGTGAAATGTTCTCCCTTATTTGTCATTGAGGGAAAAAAAAGCAAAGATTATAAAAACAAGTCAGTTAATTTTTTAAGAGCAATATGCAAGATTTCTAAATACCGGGCCATGAAATGAATTTTTAATATAAATGACACAGTAATGTGTGGTTAAATTTCAACCTGCATTTTAATATCCATTCAGTCTCCAAGGATGAGAAAATATACCATTTTAAAATTAATTCAATCAATTCTAAAATTGTTAACTTAAAGTGAATGAAATATCCTGTGTCATCTATATCTTGGTAAGATGAAGATGTGATGTTTTATAGGTAATAATTAAAGATTGTAAAATATGAACCAGAAGATATGGTTTTAAAAACAGTGATATAAAATAATTTTTACTTAAAAGTCACAAAGCAGTGAAATTATTTGCGGAAACGACTAAGAGCACACAAGGGGTTATTTATTACGATCACAAGACTTTGCAATAAAAAAGAAAAAGGCCTCTGCTTGGTACGATCCCCACTGAGTGCCCCTCCTCCAGGTCTTTCCTGGGGGTCTGAAGATCTCAGGGCATCGGGCACGCCACAGAACTGACTGATCACCAGGGGTGGCTTAGCCGCTGCTGCTTGGAGCTGGCTTTCTGGCCCTCTCGGTGCTCCAGGCATGGCTGAGCAGAAAACCTGTCCTCCTGAGAGATTCTGGGAAGGACGCAGGGTACACGTGGGACTCAGAGGCTCTGCTCGGCTTTGTGGGGAGTGGGCTTTGCACCACGATGAGCCCAGAGGTCAAGCAGGGCCATCAGGCTGCAAAATGGAATCAAGAATGACTTTCTCTGTTGATGAAAAATAACTCGCAGAATGAGTAGGGGAGACACATCGCTTTCAAAATGAATAAAGTGACCTTAGTGAAAGAACCGGAGAGAGCTGTATTTAGTCAACAGGACTGGACTGGTTTTACTTTCTTAGTTTTGACAAAGGTGCCACAGTACTGTGAGTCAGCAGCTTTAGGGGCAGGCAGGTGAAGGGTAGGTGAGGGTTCTCTGGATGACCTTTCTGTAGGTTTAAAATTATTTTAGGGAATTCCTGGTGGTGCAGTGGTTAAGAATCTGCCTGCCAGTGCAGGGGACACGGGTTCGATCTCTGGTCCGGGAAGATCCCACATGCCGCGGGGCAACTAAGCCCGTGTGCCGCAACTACTGAGCCTGCGCTCTAGAGCCCGTGAGCCACAACTACTGAAGCCCTCACACCTAGAGCCTATGCTCCGCAACAAGAGAAGCCACCGCAATGAGAAGCCCGCGCACCACAAAGACGAGTAACCCCCGCTCGCCGCAACTAGAGAAAGCCCGCGTGCGGCAATGAAGACCGAACGCAGCCAAAAATAATTAATTAATTAAAAAAATATGTTAAAATAAAAGGTTATAAAATAAAGTGCTGAAAATATCCCTTTTACAAGGAGTGCTAGAGATTTTGATGCGGCATGGAGAGTGTTTGCCCAGCTCAAATCCAGCGCCTTGCCTGAAACATTTAGTGTGGAAGCACCTTGAAAACTGCACTCGGATGCGGGGCACACGCAGCTTACTCTTTGCGGGGTGGGGGAACGTTCTCGGCCCTGGATCAGGGTGTCCTCATGTAGCCCGTTTGCACCTGGAGCTGCTGGGGCAGTGCCTGCCCCATCTCTTTTATGTCCTAATAATGCCGCCTTTCCGGCCACCCATTGAATCGGGTTCCTACTGCATTTCACACTTGGATTAACTCAATCATGCAAATGATGTCAAGCCTAAAAGAAATCGGGCTGTGGGCAAATAAGAAATGCTAATAAACACTGAAAATACGGCTCAGAGCGGGATGCTCCTTTGTGGCACTGCAGCCCGCGGTCCTTAGATTCCTGTGCTCAGGCCGAGCCGGGGTTGGGAGCTGTAAACAGGTTTGAGTTCTAACATAAATAAAAACCACAGGGCTAATTAGACTCCCAAATCTTGATTTCAGCTCTTTTGGTGGAATGAACTGCTTCCAACAAGATTAGCAGGATAAAGTTTCCCATGTAAAGCATTCCTTGGAATATTTTTGTCCTTAGCAAGCGGAGATTTCCAGGGGATGCTTTGTAGGTTTCCTCGGGTTCCTTCCTGTATACACACCATGATGTCTTGGCCCCAGGGCCCCGGTCTCTCTATTTGGAGGGCCCTCTATCAATCACACTTGTCCAGACCCTAATGGCCTTTGAAGGCCCAGTTAAAACAAAATCTCTTAACTCGGAAAGCTTTCCTGATGGCTTTCAAGAGAAGGGCTTCCTCCCTGCCCTGAGCTCTGCCCTGTTCTGCTGGGTTACCAACATTTACTGTCTTACATCTTAGGCTTTTGTGCACACGAAGCTCCTTTCTGCCTGAAATGCAGGTTCCCTGATGGAGCAGCTGTGCCATCAAGGTATCTCCTGCAGATATGCCATCACAGCTTATCCTCACCATTGTGGGTGGTCAGCAACTATTCTTAGAGGATTTACTGGGAGTTTAGGTGGTGGATGAAGAAAGGACCACAGTAGTGGAGGCCGATAGAGTCCCTCATCCTATTCCGCTCACATGATTTGGTTTCAATTCTCCCCAGGCAGAGAACATTAGGCAAAGAAAGGGACCCACTGTGTATGCTTCTAAGCAAAAACCAGGGACTTCCCTGGCGGTCCAGTGGTTAGGGCTCCAGGCTCTCACTGCAGGGGCCGGGGTTTGATCCCTGGTCGGGGAACTAGGGTCCTGCAAGCTGCGTAGTGCAGCCAAAAAAAACAAACAAACAAACAAACAAACAAACAAAAAACACCCTAAAGTTTTTTTTTAGTAATTTATTTTATTTATTTATTTATTTTTTGGCTGTGTTGGGTCTTCATTGCCCCATGCAGGCTTTCTCTAGTTGTGGTGAGCGGGGGCTACTCTTCATTGCAGTGCATGGGCTTCTCATTGCGGTGGCTTCTCTTGTGGCAGAGCACGGGCTCTAGGCTCGCAGGCTTCAGCAGTTGTGGCACAAGGCTCTGTAGTTGTGGCCCGCGGGCTCTAGGCTCACGGGCTTCAGTAGTTGTGGTGCACAGGCTTAGTTGCTCCGCAGCATGTGGCATCTTCCCAGACCAGGGCTCGAACCTGTGTCCCCTGCATTGGCAGATGGATTCTTAACCACGGCGCCACCAGGGAAGTCCACACACCAAATTTAAAAAGAACCAGATATGCACAAGGAGGCGCTGGGCCCCCCTGGAGACCCTCGGAGGCATGATTCCCGCTAATCCCGGTCTCCAGGGGGTGAACCCCACACGCAGCAGGTGCAAGGTGTGACCCCTGCTCCCTCCTGAACCCTCCCTCTGCTCAGCACCGGCCTCGCTCCAGGGTTCACCTACTTTGCTGTAAAGCTGTTGACCTAAGGCCGCCTTCACAGAAAACTTCCTGTGTCCAGGAACATGAAGTAGGTTTACACTTATTGAACACAGACACTTCACTTAAAACTTCTCTGTATCATTCACAGCACCCAGCCCAGAATGGAGCTCAAAATGATTAGTTGAAAAATTGCCCCAACCAGTGGAATAAGTTCACCTATCTCGACCTCTCTCCATCTTTTCTCCCTTACTTCACCTCACATGCCCATGACCTGTCGCTGGAGAACGCAGCGTGGAGAGAGCACAGCAGTGCTGTCCGTAAAGATGACACTGAGGTCACTAGTAACAATTTTTTAAAATTGAAATCTAGTTGATTTACAATGTTGTGTTAGTTTCAGGTATACAGCAAAGTAATTCTGTTATACACATGCATACATATTTATTCTTCCTTAGATTCTTTTCCACTATAGGTTATGAAAAGATATTGAATATAGTTCCCTGTGCTCTACAGTAGGTCCTTGTTGGTTATCTATTTACGTACATAGTAGTGTGTATATGTTAATCCCAAACTCTTAATTTATCCCCCCCTTCCCCTTTGGTTCCCCTTTGGTAACCATACATTTATTTTCTGTCAGTGAGTCTGTTTCAGTTTTGTAAATAAGTTCATTTCTGTCGTATTTTAGATTCCACATGTAAGTGATACCATATGATATTTACTTTTCTCTGTCTGACTTACTTCACCTAGTATGATAATCTCTAGGTCCATGCATGTTGCTGCAAATGGCATTATTTCATTTGTTTTTATGGCTGAGTAGTATTCCATCGTGTGTACATGGACCACATCTTCTTTGTCCATTCATCTGTCGATGGACATTTAGCTTGCTTCCATGTGTTAGCTATTGTGAATAATGCTGTTATGAACATAAGGGTGCATGTGTCTTTTCGAATTAGAGTTTACTAGCAACAACTTTGAGAATAACTTTTTTTTTTTTTTTTTTTTTTTTTTTTTTTTTTTTTTTTTTTTTTGCTGTACGCGGGCCTCTCACTGCTGTGGCCTCTCCCGTTGCGGAGCACAGGCTCCGGACACACAGGCTCCGCGGCCATGGCTCGCGGGCCCAGCCGCTCCGCGGCATGTGGGATCTTCCGGGATCGGGGCACGAACCCGTGTCCCCTGCATCGGCAGGCGGACTCTCAACCACTGCGCCACCAGGGAAGCCCCGAGAATAACTTTTACTGAGGGCTTCCTATGGGCCAGGCGCTGTGCTTAAGTGATTGACACGCATTATCTCATTTAATCCTTCTGACATCCTCTGGGGCAGGAGCTAAATTATTATCTTTATGCCTCGTACACACAAGGAATCTGGGAGAGTTGGAAGTGTGACTTCAGACCCCAAGCCCTAAATCAGCAGGAAAAACAGTGTTTCTCCTGGTCCCGTAGTCCTTCTCACCAGTAAGGCTGCATTGGGCACAGAGGCAAGGCTTTGAACATACATTTCCTTAAACATGATCATTGTTTTCGACAGGAAGACTGGACTGCCACCGGTCCCTTCCCCTGGCTTGATGTAAACAGCCTCACCTCCATCTCTGGGGAGGAGACTGATGCCTGGGGATTACTTCCTGGAGGACTGCGTTTCTGTGACCACATGCAGATGTCAGGAGTCTGCAGGGTTCATCCGAGGATCTATCTCCAAGAGCCGTGATTTTCATAAAAGAGCCATAATAGTAGACTTTATGCCACATTCATTTTTACCTTTCTGCCCCTCTGTGAGAAATACTGTCAATAAAACTCTCCACCATAATCCTTTGCATCTTAAACCCACTCACTTATACTTAATGTCCACCAAAGTAGGTGGGTTAAAAATAGCCTCTTGTTCTCTCCCCTTCAAGGTGATGGGCACCCCTTTCCATTCCAAATGAGAGAGAAAATCAGAGCTCAGCTGTGAACCCCTTCCAGAGGCTTGTTGGAGCCGCGCACACACCCCTGACAGATGCAACAGGGATTAATGAGCCATGACCAGAAGTTTGATTTTTCTGTCAAGTGCTCCCATCCGTTTTTAATAAACAGAAGAACAACATAAACTCCATTGCCTGCTCTGCACGGCTTCCACCGAGCGGGCTGCTCCTGGCACCATGAGTGTTGAGCTGAGTTGTGATTCTAAACAACCGACAAATGCTTTTACGAGCCCCTTTGGTCGGCTACTCTGGCGACTGGCTCTGCTCTCCCAGACCCACTTCTTTGCCTGTGTTCAACATGGGCCTCTCAGTGCTTTGCCAGGGGAAACCGTCAAGTGTAATATCACATTTACAACTAAATGGCTTCAATTTATTGTCACCGGTGTAAAAATGCCAAAATACCCACTGTTTTCCCTTTAAGCCACGCTGTGTGCTCTTTTGCAGAAGGCTGTCTCCTGCAAGTTTTGGATTTGGAGCCAAGGCACAGAGAGAACTTAAGTAGCAGATGGTGGGAACCAGGTACAGTGGCGGGGCGACATCTGACATCGTGGCACTCATCCTCTGTTTGGATGAAGCTGTATTTTGTGTCCGTGTGATATCTATTCTTACCAAAAATACTGCTTACCAGAACTTGCTTTTGTCCACATTCACCAAAAAATTGCGTTGCTCAAAAAAGGAGATGTCCGTTGTAAAAATGATTATGAGTTCAGCATGTAGTTCTTTCTTTTTCTTTTTGGTTTTGCAAAACACACTAGGATTTATGTGGGGCATTTGCTTCTTTATTCCCCAAGATAGTTGCTGAGAAAGACTGGCTGCCTTAAACCCAAGTGACCACAGGATGTCACCAGTGTTCCATGAAAATTCCACCGAAAGGGCATTTACCTGGTAATGCAAAACTTGTCTCTTAAAGAAGAAAGGTCAGAGCACACACGTGTGGTCACACCTACAGTTTCAAATAAAATCTGGGTTTGCAGAGGCAGGCTTGGCTTCATCACGTGAAATCAAAGCCAATCTGAACCTCGACTGTCCTTGAAGAAGACGTGCCACCTACTAGTAAACCAGTAAACTTAACAGCCCAGAGCTGCTATTTAATTGTCCCTGAAGAGAAGTCACCCTGAGGTGGAATTAATAACCAATACCAGATCTTTTCCCCCCCCCTCACTTTAATTTTCTTTGAAAGCTTCCTGCTCAAGCAATGTGGTGGCCAATAGCTAAAGTTATGGACAAGGTGTTAGCTGAGAGGTGAACACAGCGGGAAACCCAGGGCCCATCGGCCACTGAAAACGAGGAAGCAAAGTGAGGGACTCTACGGAAGACATGCAGGTGATGGGATGGGGGGAGTCAAGCCAGCAGGAGACCAAGGCACCTCCTCAGCTTCCCTCCTGGTGGGAAGGAACCTGGTTCAAGAAGATTCCTGTTGGTTTATGTTACCAGAGCTTCACTGAGTTGAGTCAACAAGTGTATCATCCTCGCTGGTTCCACGGGCGTCATCGTAGTCCTCACCGTTGTTTGGTCGTAACCGCCTACAGCCTGAGGGGGTCTGTTCTTTTCGGAGCAGCGGTCAGAAAACCCACACCACTTCATCCTAGGGATGGTCCATCAGGAGTCTGGATGGAGCGTGTCTCCCAGTCTTTCATTTGTGTATCCGTGTGTACAGGTCTGAACTGCTGTGATTTGTGAAAACTTAATGCAGGCAATGCTTCTATTGGTATGGAGGCTGCTATGGGCGGAGTGTGTCCCCCTGCCTGCCCTGCTCCCATACGTTCAATTTCTAACCCCCAGGGCCGCAGACCGGGACTGCGTTTGGAGACGGGGTCTTTCGGGAGGTAATTAAGTTAAGATGAGGTCACTAGGTAGGCCCTAGTCCAATAGGGCTGGTGTACTTATAAGGAGAGGTTAGGACGCAGACAGGCACAGGGAGAAGACCCTGTGAAGACACAGGGAGAAGACAGGAGAAACAGCTCCGCCCACACCTGGTCTCGGACTCCCAGCCTCCAGATCTGTGAGGACATACATTCCTGTGGTTTAATCTACCCTAGTCTGTGGTCATTTGTCATGGCAGCTGTAGCAAACCAATACAGGGGCTGAAATATCTCAGCTTGGCAACATTAGTTGTGTAATTCTGATCACAGTGTCTTTGGTTAAACACAAGCTGCTACTGTAATCACAATGGCCCACACCAGCTGAGAACTTGGTGAGTGCTGGGTAGTTTACCAAGGGGATTACACACGTCAATCGTGTAATCACCACGGCAGCCGTCGGAGGCTGTCATCCCCACTTTTCAGATGAGAACACTGAGGTGAGGAGTCCTGCCCCGTGGGGCTCCGGGGCCCACACCCCACCTCTACAAAAGGTGCTCCATCTTGCAAACCATGGGGAGGAAGGATCCCAGAAAGGGGGCTTGGGAGTAGGGAGGTTGCGGTGTTTTCTTCATAGTCCTGTCTTTGATCCACGAATTTCCAACAGACCATTTTAACCTTGTGTGGGGAGTTCTGAATAGGATACACCTGCCCCAGGAAGTGCGTGGGTTACCCAGAGTCAAGCTGGATGCCCATTCTTTTAATCACAGAATCACCTTCCTTCCCTTTTAGGGCACACTCACATCCACAGGTGGTACCTTCCAAATTACCTAACCCCACCAGTTCCCGTGAATTGCACTGAAAGGCCAGGCTGACAGGAGTGACAGGGCACAGGTGACGTTTAGTGAGTGGGATTGGACCCTGGGGCGCAGACTCAGATGCTGGTGAATCCAGGATTCACGTGGAATCAGAGCGTTGTGGAGCCTGATGGGCCCCGTAAGCCCTCGGGTCCATTTAATTGAATTCATGGCTCTGTTACAGCGTGGACTGTGGGTGCTGTTAAGGCCTCCACCTCCCCAGACAACAAGCTACCCCGCTGGGCCCTTGGGCTCCGTCTACACGGCAGATTCTTAGCGCCCTCCTTCAGCTGCCGTGGAAGCTGGGCCTGTAACTTGCCTGGGTTTGCACAGTGAGTGGCTGGACCAGGCCAGAGGCTGGCTTGTCTCGTGGTCAGTGCCTCATGCAAATATCCAGGTTTATTTTTAAAAAGAAAAAAAAAGATAAGCTGTTAAGTAATTGCTCTCACCACGGAGGAATTTGCTGCCTAAGAAGGGATTCACCGTGGAGGCTCCTTTAAATAGGAAGCTCCCTTGGTCCTGGAAATACGATTGGCTTTACAGAAATTCAGTTTACAAGCCTTTAAAACACACCTATTTTGTAAATAGACAGGGGCACCCAGGGACTCAGCACACACCAAGTGGGTTCAATAATCACCCCCGAGAGGGTAGCTGTGGGGAGGGGGCACGGGCACCTGGGGAAGGGCTGTGCTCCACGGCTCTTGAATCTGAGGGGAGCTGTGCTGAGCGCCCCACGTGCATCATGCCGCAAATCTTATCACAGCCTGGTGAGCTGAGAATGAAGACTGTCCCCATTTCACAGGTTGGGAAACTGAGGCACGGAAAGAATAGGTAACTGGCGTGGGATCAGGTCCTTCATGGACCCAAAGCACTATGAGCTTCAGAAGAAAAAAGGGACATGAGCTTAACTCTGAACTTGGAATTAAAAAAATAAAAAACCGGCAGCTAGACATTCACTGACTCAAAAATAGAGAACACATTGACCTTCTGCTTTTGAAATTGTTTAGTAATGGGAAGCTGGTTTCAAACTTGACTTGGCAGAGTTTGGAGGAAGACAGGCTTATTTTTAAAAGGCGCTCGAGGTGTTTTCAAGGCAATGCCATCAGTCTGACGTGGGAGGGAAGAGATGTGAAGGAGGTGTCTTTAAACATCTTATAACTAATTTGTGTAGAAAGTAAAATATCAAGAAAATCCACATCGTTTTGATAATTGTAGAGTATTACCCCCTTTTTAAGGATTAGGAAAAATATTCAGGCCATTATTTGTTCAACTCAACTATTTAATTATGTGAATGTCTTTTTCAAAATATCCTACTAGGGTCTCAGCGGATACGTGTGAGTGTTCTGTGCCATGACTTCTGTATAATAATAATAAGTGAAAAGTAAACACAATTTGGTGCTTAAATAGCTTTCCTCTTTTCCTCGGCCATCCGGGCCTTCACTTCATTTAATTACTCTGTTCGCTGCTGGGGCATCCCCCCTCTCTGTGATGCTTTGGGATGCTGGAGATGTCCCATGTGCAAAGGCACAGTCCGTGTGACACTGGACACTGGATCCTGAGGTTGAGGTGCAATCTTTCTGGACACATACTTCCTCATACCTGGGTGTGATAAGAGATTTGGTGAGTTGTTAGTGGCTTCTGCCTCTTTTAAGCATCCCTGGTGTATTTCTCTCTGTGCTGGATTCACCCGCTTAGAGAAAGCAAACGATTTACAAAAATCACAAAGCACAGCGCAAGGTACGGGTACGCGGCTGGATGTGTTCTGCAATTTGCCGCTGTGTTGGGTGTTAATTTCTGTAACTGAATATTTAAGCCTAGTAACTTGCTTGGGCTTCCGTGTTGTTCTTAATGCACCAAGCAGCTACACTCACTAGGTCCTTCCTCTCTCCCTTCAGCTCTGTGTGTGTGTGTGTGTGTGTTTGTGTATGTGTGTGTGTTTCCTCCCTGACCATCCCCTGGTAGGGAATCGTGGGGCTGGGGGCTGGGTAGAGGCCGAGGGGGCACAGGCCTACCTTTGATGCCCTTTCCAGCGTGGTGCTCTGACTAATGAACAGAGACTGGGTCTCCCCTTGTCCAGAGATGGAGCCCATCGGTCCCTGGGTCCCCACTAGCCCACGGGCACCCAGCCTGCGTCCCGAGTGGATGACTTCTGGCTCACTGTGCCCTCACAGTGCTGCTGCCAGTGGCCGTGAATAACCTTGCTTTTGTGTGTATTTATTTTATTTTGAATTTCTCCACCCTGCTTCTTTCCACCCACAGACACCCACCGCCCACCCCTGCTCACCGGCCCCATGTGGTGATTTCTTGAAATGTTAGATTCTTTCTTCCTCTGTCCCCCCCTTCCAGTTCTGGAAGCATTTTGTTTCTGTACTGCTTTGTGAAGCTGGTGCTGAGTCCAGATCCTTGGGGCTTTAAAGTTGAATTAATTATTAAACAGGAAGGGAGCAGTGCTTTCAGCAGACGCCAAGTAACTCTACTGCAACCTGGCACAGCTTTTCCCCACCCTTATGCTGTGGTTTGCTGAGGGCGACTGGCGATTTTTATTCTAGTTTTAATCAAGCATTTCTGTAAGTTTTCAGGCAGTTAAGATCTGGCAGCCAAGGGCTGGGGCTGGGGAGGGGTCAGTCCTCATCACCTTCTGAGCATTTTGGCCAAAACAGTTTTCTTTCTTTTTAAATCAGAAGCACTTTCCCAGTTTGGAAATCAATCTGAAATCGCCCACTCCCAACTGTTCACCTTTCCTGAGAACAGGGTGGGCTTTTTCTCAAGATACGTGTGTGTGTGTGTATAGATACACGTTTTGCCATACATACATCTACATATATAAGATGTGTTTATATTAGTTCCTATTTGTAGAGAATGTGCTTTT
This sequence comes from Mesoplodon densirostris, assembly GCF_025265405.1. Lineage (NCBI taxonomy): Eukaryota > Metazoa > Chordata > Mammalia > Artiodactyla > Ziphiidae > Mesoplodon > Mesoplodon densirostris. The sequence goes on from NC_082674.1 coordinate 67,250,445, forward strand.
CAAATAAAACCATCAAAACACTGACTTCGTTGCCATGTGATTGTTATAATCATTGCTTTAATTTAGGGGTAAGTTGATGGTATCACACCCTGTATTTAAAAAAAATAATAAAGACACCTGCAGAATTTCTCAATTTCCTGAGTCTAGGCATTGATACTTTTCAGAAACTCACATCTCGTCCGCGTGGCTGGCCTGCTTGGCCCCGGTGCCGGGCATGGGCGTCCTCTCGGAGCTACAGGAATGAGACGGTGCCAGTGTTTCCCAGAGAAACCCAAGCTCATATCAAAGGATCAATGTAATCGCCTGAAAGGGCCAGCTGCCCTCATGCCGGGCTCCCCATTTCTTTCCACGGGGCCTTTCCCGGTCTCAGCCGACTGGCTTTCCACAGGAAGCCTCATAGGAAGTATGCTCAGCTCCACTGAGCTTGGCTCCGTGGCCGGGCGGACAGCAGTGCAGGCTGCAGGGTCAGGGGAGCAGGTCTGTCTCTAGGTGCAGCTGGGTGCGTAGGCAGCAATATGAAGCATCCTTTGGGAGGAAATGGAACAAAGATTTGGTTAAAAATCTCAACGTTCATGCATATAAATTTGGAACAGGGTTAAAAACAGTAAGCCCAACACACACTCCTGCAGCCCTCCCAGGAACCTTGGGTCAGGGCTGCCTGGGAGAATGCCAGGACATGAACCCTGCACGGCCAAACTCCCTCACGACGTGTCTGGGAAACTTGCGCCGTGCGTATCCTTTATAGTCTCAGAACTTTGTAAAAATGAAAGATGTCCTGTGAGCCTTGCTAGCCAATTATTATTTTGAAATGTTTCGTTTCCCTTTGGGGATTAAACAAAAAAGGATTCTTGCCGGCATTTCTTTATTTTTTTAAATATATAAAATGTTTTCCTCAAGTATATTGTCTACATCTTGACTGTATAATTTCCATCAATCAATACATTTAACTGCAATAAACCAATACATTTAATTACAATTAAATGCAAAAAAGTGTGATCCATTGGTTCCTTTGGAAAGGTGACTTAGAAGAAGCCAGATAAATGCACACTTCCACAAATTTAACTAAACTCAACATTTCAACAACCTCTCCTATATTTTCCCTGAATCGCCACCTTTTCCAGTGACTGACCCGCTCTCACCGTAACGCCCTCTGACTTCTGACCTCTGTGCTGTGGTGGATTCGGGGGCTCCCACCCCCAGAGTGTCCTGTTTGGTCGTATTATTTAGGATTGTGTAATGGCCACATCGTAGTCACTACGCTTCTAACCACAGTAAATAATTTAAAACCCAGATTAAAAATGACATATTCCTCATCAACCAATATTTGGAAAATATATGTATTAAATGAACAACTTGTGTCCCATTTCGATCTTTGTGTCCCATTTTCTTTCTGGAAAATATATAATGAGCTGGGTTTCAAAGTAAGTGATAATATTTCTGGTCTTTGACTAAGCAAAGATCCTCATCCTTTTTGTTTAAAAATGGGTGGACACATGAAACACCCACGGAGAGTGTGCAATACAAAAATTTCAAAAATAGTTTATTTAAAATAACCTCCCAGAATCTAAAAATGACTGGATATATGTATATGTATAACTGATTCACTTTGCTGTACGCCTGCAACTAACACAACATTGTAAATCAACTGTACTCCAATAAAAATTTTTAAAAATCAATCAATAAATAAAATAAGAACAAAAAAAACCTCCCAGGAGCCTAGCCTAAGTCTTCTGGTTTAGATATTACAGCACACTTGAAAAGAACTTGTACTTCGTTGGACCGTCAAAGTAGCCAATCAACACTGTCAACAAACAAAAAAACAAAGAAAGAATGCAGAGAATATTAAAGATGTGCATGGCTTTTCCAACACCTTTTATTCCCCCAGCTTTAAGGAGAACTCCAAGAATACCGTGTGTCCCAACCTACAGTTTCCTGAAGTCTCTCTCCCTTGACCTCCAGAAAGAAAGTTAGGAAATGTGTGTTTCTGTCAGATTTGTGTCAAATATGTTCCAAAAGAAAAATGAGGCATTCCCATCATTATGAGGACCATTTACTGGACAAGCTGTCACCCTGCCTTCCTTGCTATTCTGAGCTGGTGGCATGGCCGCTGTGCTGCGTGAAAGGCCGGATTCCGGGCAGAGTCCATCCTCCTGCCCTGACGCCGGTGGTCTCTGCAGGTGTATGGGCCACAGCCCTAGGCAAGGCTGTCCCCGCCTTCCCCAAAGGTCTCGGAGCCCTTCTGCAGCCCAGATGGTTCCAATTTGAGGCCTCCACTCAGTGCTGGAACTGGATTGAGTTTCTTCCCTGAAACCAACAAGACCTGCTTCAGCATTTTGCTTGGATTAAAATATTTGTCCCTTTTTTCACAGGGCAGAAGGAGGACTCCTGAAGCCTCCGAAGGAAGGAAATCATTACAGGGCCCTACAGAAGTAGGTCATGTGCTACAGCTGCTCGTAGTTTAAGAGGAAGAAACATCGGCCCTTAAACCTGGAGCGCGACTCTTTCCAAATGCTTGTGAGCAGCCCAAGAAAAACATCCTTCCGAGGCTTATCTAATAACCAGCATCTGTAATCGTCTCAATGTGCGCTCAGGGGTCCTTGGAGTTTGCACCTACTTCCCAGGGCCGCCGAGATGCTGAAACAGAAAACAGCAACATTTAACGAAGGGGATTTAATAGTTTGTGTTAAAGCTGATATGGCCCATTAGGGGCTGTCATTTTTGTAAACAACGAAGACACGTTACCCTCTTCTTGGGTGTAAAGTTGCTCCGCGCCGGACCCGCAAACGTTCGGTAACGGTCTGTAGAACATGCAGGAAAGACAATTAAGGCACCACGTGAAAAAGTCTGTTTTCCTCACATATTTGGTTTCTTGCTAAGTAAACTCATAAAGATCATACATGTGGAAGCATATGCTTACATTATAAAAAATAACATGAGTGTGCATTTCATTAACAAAAATCAAAGAACAGACATCCTATAAGTGTTTTGGGTTCCTATAAGCTTGGGAAATATCAGAAGTGATTAGTTAAATAAAGAGCACAGTTCCTGTTCTTCAGTTCATATTACAATAATAGAACGGCCACTATTTTACGGTGCTTTAGGGCACATAAAATTAACAGCTTACAATGCCATTGAAGTCAGAGTGACAACCTTTGAAAGCTGTAAGTAAGAAAGTTTCCATACAATCTATTTACTGCAGAAATAGAATATTCTGCTTGCTGGGCTTCAGATTTCATTTTTTTGGAGTTTATTTTTGCATCGCGGCGGGCACCAGGCAGGGACAAGATCTGAAGAGCTGTACCCTTTTCGAGACTAACCGGATGCACTTGAGAAATGCAATCTACTGGACTCTCTGACTTTGTAAGCGGAATTTGCTCGCTTTCTGTCCCTTTTAAAGACAAATGACTCTTGGGGATAGGTTTTAGGTTTAGCTGCACCCGACTAACATTTCCTTCTGTGCGTAGAGGGAAAGGTTTGGGGGTGGGGGGAGGTCCAGATTCAAATTATTCTCATTATTCACAGAGCCTCGAAAGCCCCCCAGTGATGCATTTTGAGAAGTCGCCTCGGGCAGAACTTGCTATCAATGAAGGCCAGGAACAAAACAACATTTAAAAGCAGATTACAAATCCCTCCTAACTAAGCAAAATCAAATCACTGATCAATAAGTGCAGCTGGGTTTAAATTGTTTCCTTAAAAAGGCTTTAAAAACTTTTTTGAATGAGAGGCTGGAGGCTGAACCTTTTATGCTTTGGTGCAAGCTCCTTCTGGAAAAGTCTTTCCCAGCTCTTTCCAGCGAGGCCTCTCTTGGGATGAGCTGGAGCTGCTCTCTTTCTGCTTAACTTGGGCCCTGTGGCTGGAAAGGCTGGCAACGGGGTATCCAAGAAAGGAAAGATGTTCTTTGATGTATGTCAGGCGCTCCAAGATACTGTAGCTGCTCATCCCAACAGCGTAGCTGGATTCCCCATAGTCATCTAGGAACACTTTGTGAAATGCCCCAACTGGTTGGCTATTATTGCTATAAAATCAGCTTGGAACCTAAAGAAAATTTTCAACATAAAAAGGCCCCAGGGGCTTCCCTGGTGGTGCAGTGGTTAAGAATCCGCCTGCCAGTGCAGGGGACACGGGTTCGAGCCCTGGTCCGGGAAGATCCCACATGCCGTGGAGCAACTAAGCCCGTGCGCCGCAACTACTGAGCCTGCACTCCAGAGCCCGCGAGCCACAACTACTGAGCCTTTGTGCCACAACTACTGGAGCCCATGCTCTGCAACAAGAGAAGCCACGAGAATGGGAAGCCCGTGCACTGCAACGAAGACCCAACACAGCCAAAAAAATAAAAACAAATAAATAAATTTATTAAAAAAAAAAAAAGGCCCCAGACTCTTAGGTCACTTCAGCCACAAAAAAGCACTGGCTAGGTTGTGGTTCGTTATCTAGATCAAGGTCATGTGGAGGATGCGGAGGGGTACCTCGCAGCGTCATATGTGACTCAGATGCCTGCTCTTTTAGGGACCAGATTCAAACAGGGCTTTTAAAAACAAGGGGAGAGGGGCTTCCCTGGTGGCTCAGTGGTTGGGGGACCGCCTGCCGATGCAGGGGACGCGGGTTCGTGCCCCGGTCCGGGAGGATCCCACATGCCGCGGAGCGGCTGGGCCCGTGAGCCATGGCCACTGGGCCTGCACTTCCGGAGCCTGTGCTCCGCAGTGGGAGAGGCCACAACGGTGAGAGGCCCGCGTACCGCAAAAAAAAAAAAAAAACAAAAACATAAACAAAAAAACAAAGGGAGAGAGAAAAAGCGAGAAAACCAATGAGCAAGTGGAGTTCAATTTAGTCACATGTGTTCCAAATGGCACAGAAATAAGCAAAAAAGTGTTCTGGTACATTTTTTTAAATGATTTCATTATAGCCAGACAAGAATTGAAAGATTGTCCAGATGCTATTGGAAAGATAGAAACATGAGATTAAATTTTAAAAATAATAATAATACCACAAATGGTTTCTTGCCCCTGTAAACAGGCGACGTATGCGATCTTTGAAGTTAGGCCGATTTGCAAATCAGTTTATAAAAATGGAAGGTTGCGATTAGGTAGCAACGTTTGCTCTTGGCCTGGCTCTCTGGTTCTCTCTGTGGACATCACTCAGCTGGGGAGGATGGTCCTTTTAGCAGAATAAGTGGGGTAACCAGACGGTGGGAAGCTCCGCTCATACACCCCTCGCCAGGCTGAGTGGTGGTGGAGGAGGGTGCTGCCCGGCGGGGCCCCTCAGACAGCCCGTGTCACACACACAAGTGTGAGTCGCCGGTGGGGACATCCCGTCCCAAGAACCAGCGCTTGGGCTGCAGACGTGCTCCTTCCCAGCATCCTACTTGACTCAAAGGACTCCCTCCTTTCTCCCCGGCTCCTCCTCTCCATAATATTCACCCTGAAGCATTGCACCTGCACTATTGCAAAGCCCTGCCCTGCCTCGTGTGAAGAAAGCTCTTCCTTCTCTGAGGTTCCTGTATTGCTTGCGTGGAAATGATTTACTGCCTAGGAAACGGAGGCGTTATCTCTACTGCTGTGGGTGCGTCATCTTTCTAAGAAGATGTCAAGCTCCCTGAAGGTGAGGATTGCGAAGTCTCTGGAAGCCTGCTCAGGGCTGCGATGGCCCAGTTGCTCAGTAAACATCGGTCTGTTACTGGATGGTTGGTAACGAAGCTGAAAATAGATGCAAAATGAACATGCCTCATTAGATGCTCAGTGAGGTTAAACTCTCATCCGGGGACTCAAAGCCTGCTCAGTGATGGGACTTTCGCAAGCACCCCTCGAAGCAGCCCCTCTCTACGGAGTGATGGGAGCAAAGCCAGCGTCCCTTTCACAGAAATCCTCTGAGAGTGTGAATTTCAATCCGTCCCGGGATTCCAGGCGAGGCTTCCAGCCACGCAGCCATTTCACTCTGTTGAGCTAAGACCTTCCATTATCTGGTAAAAGGAGTCACACTCTCGTTTTCCTGAAAGTACTTGAGTTGTTACACAGGACGGACCGTTCTCATCTCCTGGTGGCATGACAGTTAATTCCAGGGCTTCCGGCTTTTTTCCTTCCGCAGGACAAATGCTGAAGGTCACGCTGTTTCGTGGCCAAAATGTTCTCTGACCTACTCGCAACCCCAGGAAAATTTCTCCAGCAACAGCCTTGTTTCCTAACATCGTAAATAATCTCTCTACACAAAAATGTACATGAACACAATAAAAATCAATACAGATACCTGGGCTTCATAGTTGAAAATTTTTAATGGATACTTGCAAATTAGGATCTCAAAATTCTAACAGCATCCATTAGTCTTTTCACTTACAGGTCTTTAAATTTTACCGAAGGGACCTATTTCTTATTTCCGGAAATGGAAACAGACACACTCCGTAGAGATGTGTTTATTCTATGAAGCGCTGGTCACGGGGCTGCCCATGCACTCTTGGCGTGGCTTGCAGGGCGAGGCTCTCATGCATTAACTATCTCAGCTAATGGATGTGCCACTCAAGTCTTCTGTGGGTCGTACAAATCACATTGTAAAGAGGCAAATTCATCTCTTTTGTTCAAAAACAATTCACTAAATACCTAATACGTGCAAATACAAGTGGTGGAAAAGCTACCCGTAAAGCACATCAGTCTGAATGTGATCCTGCCCAGCATTCCTTTTTTGTGTCGATAACTGGCCCCGTTGACACAGCTGGACCACTGTGTCCCTCAGGGGTTCGTTACCTGTTTAAAGGCAGGGTCGTCCCCGGATTACCACAGTCTCAGGCAATGCACACGTATCCACTAATAGGGGAGTGGAAATGTAAAATGTAAATGAGCGCTTGGGTCTTTTCTCTCTGTCAGATGCCTGCTGATTTTCTGCTAAACGGCTGTGTTCTGGAGATCTTGGAAGTAGAGGCTGAACACACCTCTTTGTAGTGTGTCTCACTTTGACTAATCTTTGGTTGGGGCAACTGCCTCTAAGCGGCTTCAGGGAGAACATACACAAAGCGAGCTTCATCATGATGTGAAAATGCCCTGTAGCCGCTGGAGCGCTTCTACCTGATTTGAAAGTCCCTCCTTCCACCATCATTTACCCTCCTGGAATTACCTGCCTTGTTCTCCACGAATTCTACCCAGACAGACACCGCGTTCTCAGCAGCCCCAGCTCCCTTTCATTCCTGACCAGCTCGTTGTGGCCTGGAAACTTTTTCCTGTGTCTTTCAGTCTCCCCAGAGTATCCCCAACCTGTAACCTTTTACCCTTTCCCCAAATGGCTGTTTCAAGTTTTCATGTAAGTAAAAAGTCTAGTAAGCGACTGGTAACCACTGCTTAAATAACCGTTGTGAAATAAAAATTATTTCATCCAACTTGGCATGACTTCTCTGATGACGAACTATGTTATTCAGTTTACTACATTTCTAGGAGCTCTCCGGATTAGCTCCAGCGTACATCTGGTCCCTCCACTTTCTGAGGTTCTCTCGGTTCTTAAATACTCAGGTGTCCAGCTTGTACCACATTCATCTTCTGATCTGGAACACAAGCTGCGTGCATGCCTGTGTGCTCGGTGGCGAATGTTAAATTTGTGGACCCCATGAATTCCTGCAGGAGGACAAGAATATGTCCTTTATCGTCATCTTTTTCTCCTTCTTTTTTCATCATGAGTCCCAGTATCACTGAACATCTACAATCACAGGAGTCCTTCAGTACATACCAAATTACTGGTAACTTTTTAAGGCAAAATTCTCATGACTTCAGTAAAAACATTGCCTGGGAAGAAAGCTAGGATACAGCAGCCTAGTTCTGCACTAATTCAATCTTCAGCATGAACGTTTAATAAGAAAGCCTGGTTTAAAAAAAAAAAAAAAGAATTAAGAAAATGAGTAGTTTTCACTGTAAATTTTCTTCAATTTACAATTTCTAATTCTAAATAGGTTTTGAAATGTATAACAGCATGGTTTGTTATCAGGTAATGTCTCAAGTTTAGTTGAAGAATTTTTTGTGTGTGTTCTAGGAGGGTCATTCAATGTTTACCAAGGATATCACTTGATTATTTTGTTTTTTCTAATAAGTATAGATAGGTTTTTAATCCCATTTTTTCTCTTAAAACTCTCTTGTCTAGGAATTGGACTATTACACACACAAAAATGTTAGAACAGAAACAAAGGGTATCACTGTTTTTCTTACATTCAAGACAACTTATTTTATTCAGAAATAAAGAATTTCTGCATGCATAAAAGATCAGAAAAGAAAATAGTGGAGTCATCCACGAGGGCGAGGTGGAGGGAGTGAGTTCCCATCAGATGTCCTGGGAAGGCTTTTGAATTTGAGTTTTGAAATTCATGCAGATGTATTGACACAAAGGCCCAGTGGAGAGTTACCAGCGTGCTGTGGCTTAACCATTCGGGCGACAGCTTCTGTGTCTAACAAGGGAGGAAAGCCACGTACAAACTCTGAATGAAGGAGGGCACGGGCTACGATTCATGCACGGAGAGATTTCTGTAGGGGGATCTCTGCAAGCTTCAGTCCATCATCGCAAGTTCTACAGGAACACCTAGTAAAATCTCCATGAACTGGTAACAAACCCAGCTCCGGGTACCTCTGATGCCATGGTATTTACCTAGCAGTCAGCAAAAGGAAAAACAACGTACTCTTCTTTTCCTAAGTAAAAGCAAGTGAATGAAAATCTAAATCATCCAAATTGCGCCTCAAAATGGCATACTTTGATAGAAAGAAACAGTGGAAACTGCCTAGTCTGTTGTCTGAATTAAATACAAATTTACACGCCCAACTGACTAAAATAATGAAAGTGATAGATTAGTGTATTGCTGCTTGATCACTGTCTACAATGCAGAACTTATCAGCAGCCTGATTTTGAGAACAATTACTTGTAATTAAAGCTGTGCAGGTTACCAAAAAAAAAAAAAAATAGAAGTCCTTTGTGTATAACACCAATTAATTACTTTTTTTTCAGTGAGAATAGCTCAAGTATCTGTGCTGCTATTTATATCTGACCACATCAGGAGTGGTGGGGATAGGAAATACGCCTTGCTTAGCAGCATTCTTGGGATGCGATTTGCAACTCACGCTTCTCAGCCAGATTTCCCTAAACACATAAAAAAAAATAATAGCATCCATAAGACTCTAACATCAGAAGGCTATTAAGATTCCTGTTTTCTTCATAATTAATAAAAACAAATACCCAGACCTGACTAGACAGCTTGTAAGTCACTTTCTCTTGCTCTCTCCCCACCTGTAGAGGGATTACAAACACAGGGATGCCCCGACAGCACTGCCCCTTTCCTTGTAAGGACCCACGCGTGAGTGTATTTGATTCAGCCTCACGACAGTCCATCCAAACTGAAAGGCATAGTTGGCCCTCCTTGCTCTTGGTGATGCGTGCGGTCGGCGGGCTGGCAGAGGATGGGGAGAGGCTCTGTTGCTGGTGTCCAGCTGCCGCCACCGCCGTGACTTGGAGCCCCTTGCCCTGCGGGAAGACCGTGCAGTCACATAACTTATTTCCTCCTCTCCCTCAGTTATAGAGCAAGTTCCGGATTTTCAGGACGCTCCTTGCAGACCAGTCGTACGACTGGTTGTACGACCGACAGCAACTAAATTCCTTTCCCATGGTACAACTTTCTGCATGTGAATGCACGCACAAAACAGGCAACTAGTCAGGAGTGGGGTTCTGTGTCTTGAATTTGAGTTTAGGAAAGACAGTCACTGTAGGAAATGCCAAAATAAATGAGGAAATGGATTTTATTGGGGCAGGTGACCACTGAGGGGCGTTTGTCTTTATTTTCTCTGTTTTTCCAAGGGGCCTGTGACATTTCTGGAATGAATGGTGATCTTTTGTGCTTAACGATGCAAGATGGGCGGGGTGTCCCACTGACGAGGGGCAATTTCTGGCTCCATCCCTCGTGCTGTAAGACTTTGAGGGACTGACCTTCTCCAAGGTTCCCACAGGTCCTGTGTGTGAAATTACAATAATATCTACTTCATAACTCTGTTGTGAAATTAAGTAATTTATATAAAGAAATCTTTAGGCAAAAGAATTGCTAGCGAGCCTTAGCTATTGTCATCAACTAATTGGATTTTAAAAAATAATAAAAAGTCAAAAATAAATTATGGCTTCATGGTATTGTACCTCCAATTCTCATAATCTTGATCACTCCTTTAGATTAAGACTTTACAGCAGGGCTTCCCTGGTGGCACAGTGGTTAAAAACCCACATGCCAATGCAGGGGACACGAGTTCGAGTTCTGTTCCGGGAAGATCCCACAGGCCATGGAGCAACGAAGCCCGTGTGCCACAACTACTGAGCCTGCGCTCTAGAGCCCACGAGCCACAACTACTGAGCCCGTGAGCCACAACTACTGAAGCCCGCGTGCCTAGAGCCCATGCTCCACAACAGGAGAAGCCACTGCAGTGAGAAGCCCGTGCACCGCAACAAAGAGTAGCCCCTGCTCACCGCAACTAGAGAAAGTCCACGCGCAGCAACGAGGACCCAATGCAGCCAAAAATCAAATAAATAAGTAAATTTATATATTAAAAAAAAGACCTTATGGCAGAAGATCCAAATTAAACATAGGCTTGGTTATATGCTTTGGACATTTTTCTGGAAGGACACACACAAAACTGTTCATAGTGATTTCTTCTGTGGAAAGGGGTAGGCTGGGGGAAAGAAGGGAAACTTTTCTTTGTCTTTTACAAGTTTCTGTAGAATTTGAATTTTTACTGTGCACCAATATGTATTTTACTTCACAGGAATCGATGCATACTTGCAGGTGCCCTTTTCAGATTGACTGTCAGAGCCCAGGATTCTGAGACAAGATTGGTGTAAATGATGGTGGAGCCCCTGGACCCCCTAAGGGCATCGTGGGGACATGTAGGGGACACACCATGGCACTGGAGCAGTTCTGGGCCCCAGACTCCATTGCTGACCTTGGCACACTCTCATCCAGGGAACACAGCACATGTGACTGGGGCTGGGGCTCAGTCAGATCTGACGTCCAGACACTGGGAGCTGTGTGCCCTTGGGGAAGATACTGGGCCTCTCTTTGCAGCATTTTCTTCACTGGATTCTTTTTTTTTTTTTAAGGAGGATCATTTGAAAAGGATCTTTCTTTTTTTTTTTTTTTTTTTTTTTTTTTTTTCTGTATGCGGGCCTCTCACTGCTGTGGCCTCTCCCGTTGCGGAGCACAGGCTCCGGACACACAGGCCCCGCGGCCATGGCTCGCGGGCCCAGCCGCTCCGCGGCATGTGGGATCCTCCGGGATCGGGGCACGAACCCGTGTCCCCTGCATCGGCAGGCGGACTCTCAACCACTGCACCACCAGGGAGGCCCGGATCTTTCTTTTAAAAAGATAGCCAGTGAGGATACTTTTTCACTCCTGCACATCTCCACTTCCGCGTGTGCCGAGAATATTCCATCAGCTCTGCCGTCAGGTGAGGTGGGCTTCCTCCTCTCCTCCCCTGACTCCCCTTCCAGTCTACTCATGAATTTTTTCTTTAAATTTAAAAACATGCTGTATCTGCCAGAGTTCAGTCCCTTTCCTTCTCCCCTCCTCCTCCTCTTTTTCTTTCTCTTTCCCTTCCCTCTCTTCTCCGTGTTTGCATCTTAAAGCTACCGAAAGGAAGCGTTCCCAACGTGGTCCACAATGGTTTTATAAACAAACAAAAGAACTCCCCAGCCGGAAACTCTACCTCAGCCTTGGAACCCTTTGTGTCTGGGTTAATTTTCTCCGATTCTGTTGGAGTGGAGGTTCAGAACTGCTGTCAGGAGCTACTCTTCGCTCTAAATGAGGAAAATTAATAGACTTTTCTCTTTAACCCAAATTCTAGGCTAAATCATCACTAACCAATCAGCTTTCCTTTGTGGCCTTACTTTTTGCAGTTTTAATGTTATTTGGGGGCTTGAGGATTTTTCTCTTATGCCTTCTCTGGGTTCTGCAGGGTGCACGGTTTAGCCTCCAACTCCACACATTCTAGGGAGAGTCTGGTTGGTACGGAGGGGACCTCTCTGCCTTCTTTTGCTTCTATTTTGAGGATTAGAGTAAGGGGTGAAGCCCGGGGAGCCAGAGGAAACCTTAGGCGTTTATCATCCACCCCTCTCCAGTCTTATTTCCAATCTCCCGGCACATCCTTCCAACACCCCCCAGGATGTGTCTATTCTCATGGAAGACTCTTCTCAATTTATTACCATGCAGTGATCTGATATGCAAGTCATCAAAAGCATTTGTGGATAAACACATAAAGTCTTCCCTGTCCCAGCACGAGGGGTACCCCAAACCCCCCAACAAGATGACACCGAATTAAATCTCAGAGACAGAGTTTTGGGTGAAGTAGAAAAGAATAGCTTTATTGCTTTGCCAGGCAAAGGAGGCCACAGCGGGCTCATGCCCTCAAGACTGTGTGTCCCACCCTGGAGGGGGTCGTGAGGAGTTTCATAGAAATGGTTCAAAGAGGGCGTGGTCAGCCCATGGACACTCTTCTGATTGGCTGGTGGTGAGGTCATCGGGAGTCGGTGTCATCAACCTTCTGGTTCCAACCGGTCTGGGGTCTCCATGCTTGTGAGCAGCAGATAGTTAACTTCTCCCGCCTGGAGGGGGCTTCAGTGTCTGCAAAACAGCTCAAGGATATTGTTCTGTGCATTCCTTGAGGGGAAACCAGGACCCTGCCCCAAGGCTGCGCTGTTGTTTCCTGACTGCTCCTCCCTGGTCTCTGCATCCCCTCCCTTCCCTGATGAGCAACTGTTTGAACCTGCCCATTGGAACTCAGGGAAGGTCCTGGAAGCTGAATGAAGCCCATTTCCTATAGTCAAGAAGTGGGGGACACAGAAAGGCTTTCATGTCCAGGAGTCTACAGGGTCTAGCTCGTTATCACCACGAACACCACATGCCAGCCACAGATCGGAGCTCTCACCCAGAGTGGAGGACAGAGGACAGGGACTTCCCTAAGCTCATCAGGATGGGCCTCTATCATACTTGTTTTCATCCTGAGTTTTAATCAGTATTTTGCCTGAGTCTTGCTCTCTGTGTAGCAAAGGATTGTGGGGCTGGAGACAAGCAGCCTTTCTCTACCTTTGATCGCTGGCTGCCCCTCAGAGCCCCCATAAGGCCCTGACCTCGCCTTGACCACTACACTGTTTCTGGTTAGCTCACAGAGCTGAGCCTGGGCACCGACTGCCTGCACGGTGGGGTCACCTGGACCACAGTCCGCTCCCCCAGACAGGGTGCTCTGTTGACACTGCTAAAGACGAATGCAGTTTGCAAAACGAATGAATTATTCTTATTTAATTAGCTCAATTTGCCTTCAGTTTCCTCAGATGGTGAATCTGGTAGGGATTTATTTGCTAGAAATAAGTCAGATTTCCATCTCTCCTCCGCCTTTATGCAAGACCTCAGCTTGCGGTACATTGGCCCCGAGGCCCACTGACCTCCTGGGTTACCCTGGCGCTCAGTCACGTCCATGGCCCACTGCGCATCATCTGGCCGGGCAGTGTCAGCTGCCCCCCCATGGCCTCTGGTTGTGTGGGTGCCTCCCTGTGCCCCAGGGACTAAGGGCTCCACAGAGAGGCTGACAGGATGTCCCTTCCCCAAAGTCACTGGCGCCCATGTCCCTCCCCGACTGTAGCTTGTGCTGGTGGCAACACTGTCAGGGATTAGAGTTCATCCTTGGTGGAGAAGAGGCAGGAGATGGACTTGGCTTTTCCTTCCCTTTTCCACCCCTTCTCCAGGGAACTTCAGGCCATGGCACCCTCCCCCCTCTGTCAGCCACAGCCAAGTCCATGTGCAGCTCGGCTCGGCTCTGGGCTGTCTTCCTTCAGATCACCAGACATCCCCAGATACAACCCTCACCATGGACACAGCCCAGGCAAATGCTGAAATCACTGCTCCTTAGTTAGTGTGATTTGATAGACAATATTCCAAACCCATCAAATCCAGAAGTTATGCAGAGATGGGGAATTTTCATGCTAGTTTTTCCTCATAAAAAGGAAGTTTTACTCCTGGATTCCTTCTCCCCTCAACTTCCATGGTATAAGCTTCTGAAGCTTGAGAAGCAGTGATCAGTTACCATCACGAATCAACCCAGCAGAGGAGCTAGGACATGGAGTAGAGAAGGATTCCTCAAAAATGTGAATAACACAGAAAAGTGGCGCTAAGATTTAGCATCAATAATTGGCCCTCCATCAAGTTAACAAGTGGATTAACACCATTTACAAGTATGAACCCAAGAATGTGTTGGGAAACAGATTCTCCGAAATTTATTGGGATAGAGCCGTGATAACAGATTAACAAATTCTGGCCAACAGACCCAATATTCTGTTGTTTGACCAACTTAATAAAACAGAGATGCTCAGTGAAACTGCTTTTCTACTAAACAGAACTATCCCAAGAACATATGCAAGGAGGATAAATAAGTATGTGGCTTTGACAGAAGAGCTGGAATGAAAGCAGAATGTGAGGGACAGTAGAAAATCTAACTGTCATTTCTGCACCCTATGTAGGTTTCAAAAAGTGGACATTCATTGTAAATGAGCCTCTATTCAGAGGAAGAGGTTCTATATATATGGGCACTATTTTTTCCCCCATTTTTATGATGGATGATCAAACCGTGCTTAGCTTCTGTTAATATTTGAAGTTTATAAAGATCTCTTAATCCAAATAACAAGAATAAAATAATTTTGTGAAAATTTATCAGGCTGTACGCCTAGGACACATATTTATGTTTTCTTTATGTATATTACACCTCTATTAACAGTTTTAAAAGATACCAATGCTGGGCTTCCCTGGTGGTGCAGTGGTTGAGAGTCCGCCTGCCGATGCAGGGGACACGGGTTCGTGCCCCGGTCCGGGAAGATCCCACATGCCGCGGAGCGGCTGGGCCCGTGAGCCATGGCCGCTGAGCCTGCGCGTCCGGAGCCTGTGCTCCGCAACGGGAGAGGCCACAACGGTGAGAGGCCCGCGTACCGCAAAAAAAAAAAAAAAAAAAGATACCAATGCTGACAATCTCAGCTCTCACTGAGACCCTGGTAAATCAACCTCACTGATATATATTTTTGTAAAATGCTCCTTTCGGTACTACACCCTGCAGCAGAGCTCCGATTGTTTAATCCCTGGACTAGGTGATTACTTCAGAGCTGGTGACCTAAATGTTCTCATAGGATGTGCTTTCCAAGCTCTAAGAGGAGGGGAGAAGAGTGACAGTGGCATTAACGGCAGCTGGGGACTCTATCCTTTAAAAACCCCAACAAGCCCACTCTGCTTGTCAGGGTGACAAAGCTCTACCTCTGGTCTGTGGGCCGGAGGGCAAGGGCAATCAAGCCTTATTTGAATTGTGTAGCATCTGAGACATTGGAAATCCTTTGGAAGGTCACTCATTAAGCCCCGCTACTTTTTCTCCTCTTCAATTTAGGTAAATGAAATAAAACCATGAATGTTGGGAGTCATAATTCAAGTATTAAAATTTATTGGGTAAAAAAAACCCCTGAAGATGAGTAATACTTGAACACATTCCAGAGTCTTCCATCTAGGGCAAATCCAGACCAGCCTGCAAGGGGATGATGGCCTTGACTCGGTGAATGTCATCCAGCTCAGAAGCAAAAGGATGATGACATCATTACATCCTCAATTGAACTGTGAGTGGAATTTATCGCCCTGGCAGGTAAGGGGCGTCCTCAGCAAACGGGAAGACCTCACATTTACGCTCCATCCCGTGATACGGCAGGTATGACTCAGGCCACACACAGTTCATTGTTCAGGGCTGGAGTGCCTTTACACCAAGTTAAACTAGGTAAGATGAGATACAATAATAAAATAAATAAAATACACATCTTGAGTCCTCTTTTCAAGTCCTAAAGAATGGGCAGAAGAGTGACCCTTTGGAATCGTGAAAGAAAGAGAGGAAGAATGGTCAGTGTGCCCTGTACTTGATTCCACCAGAGGCCCCCTGTCCATCTCCTAGCTACCCCTGTGGGGGTCACCCACATCCTACGGTTTTAAAAATTGTTCTTTAATTAATTAATTTATTTATTTATTTATTTTTGGCTGTGTTGGGTCTCTGTTGCTGCGCACGGGCTTTCTCTAGTTGCGGCGAGCGGGGGCTACTCTTTGTTGCGGTGCACGGGCTTCTCATTGCGGTGGCTTCTCTTGTTGCAGAGCACGGGCTCTAGGTGCACGGGCTTCAGTAGTGTGGCACGTGGGCTCAGTAGTTGTGGTGCACGGGCTTAGTTGCTCCGCGACATATGGGATCTTCCTGGACCAGGGCTCGAACCTGTGCCCCCTGCATTGGCAGGTGGATTCTTAACCACTGCGCCACCAGGGAAGTCCCTAAAATTGTTGTTTTACACGGCACTCAACAGCATTGGGGTGGGGACACAAAGACTGATTAAGGGTGGGTGCAGGGACGGCCTTGCATGTGGACAGGTGGCCAGTGACATAAGGGGAGAGATCTGAGCTCTGGCCCAGCCCCTCCTTTATTCAAACATCAGGTGCTAGCTAGTTGCTCCAATGAGCTCTGTCCTGTGCTTGGCACCTCCCCTCCCCCTCCCCACCCCTCCACCGCTCCGTGCAGTGACGACCAGACCCAGCACCTAGCACCCCCAGAGAGACGGCTTCTGTGGCTGCGCTCGCCCTGGTGTTGGGCTCGGGGTACTGAGGCCAAGGTCAGGAGGGCCTTTGGAACCCCTGTGAGCCTGCGGGCAGCGTGAACACCCACCCAAAGGATGGAAAACGGGACTTTGTCAATCACACGCGCAGTTTCATTGATGGGTTTGTGTGTAGGGTGAAGACTTTCTGAAAGCTGACTCCTAATTCTCAATATAATAATATTATCTAACAGCTTGTACTTGTATATTAATTTAAAGAAAATGATACCGGTGCTTTTCTGATTCTGTGGATTGCAGCCTTTCCCCCCTACCTTCCTTTACCAAAAGTAGAAGAGAGAATACGCCCCACATCCAGTGACTGAGAGCTCTGCTCGCGTGGGGCTCTGATGACCTTGGGTTCCAAGACTCTGCTTTTCACGCGCCCAGCTTGGCGGCTCCTTCTCTCTGTTCCCTCTCCGCCTCTCCCTTCCACTTTTCATCCTGCACTCTCCTCCCAACCTTCCTGTTCAACCTGACCTGAAGCACCTGGGGATAAGTCAGGGTTTCCGAGTCATCAAACTACGAAGCGTTCCCGTCCGCCACTTCCAGGCCCGGGTCCTGCCTCCCAAGGGCACGCTATCGCCCTGTGGAGTCATGGCAGAGACTTCTTTCCCTACGCCCCTTGCCAGTTTTTGCGGCTGTGAGTGATTGTTCACTGCGTGTTAAACATACACAGTTGACTCTTTGTTGGAGTCAACTGGATCTCCATTTGAAAAAAACTCAGACTATTTGCTAAACTCTGAATGAATTCAAGATTGTCCTTCCATTTGAAGAGCTTTTTCCTCTCCTTCAGGTGCACGGGCAACCGTGGCTGGTGTTTTTGGGATGCTGACTGTGTCTTTGGCCGGCTACTAAGCACTTCCTGTCGCGGTAGCTGAGAAATAATCTCTCCTCTAACCCTCACTGCTGTCCTGTGGGGTACTATAATTTCGAAGCTGAGTGAAATGAGACCCAGAAAGCTGAAGCGACTTGGCCACCTGGCGCGGCTGTAAGGGGAAGACAGAGGTTGACCCCTGGGCCGCAGAGTGGGTATGGGAAGGGGCTCTGAGGGTGCTTTTTCTTTCCTTCCCACCTAATTCACACAGTAGAGAAGAGACCACGTGCAGATATGTAGTTCTTCTAGGTCTTAGGGAAGCCGGAAAGAGCTAGAACAATCACCAGTGCCCAGGCTTGAACCTTGACGTAACCTCCAAAGAAAGCAGAGCAGCCCAAGGAAGACAAGAACTTCAACTCTCTAAAGGACCTCCAAGTCTCTCCATTAGAGCACATTTTTTACCTTTAATTCTCTCATAAGGACTATCATATTTTCTCAGATATTTTATTGTTACCAATATGAAGTTTTTTCGTCACAAATAATGTCATTTTTAGACCATCTATATGATAACAAAAATGGATGGTGAAAAACTCAGCCAAGCACTTGGTTGGACTTTTTTTTTTTCTGGTTTACATAAGATCAAATAAAGTCAAATTTAATTTTTATAGAATGAGCTGGGCCTAAGTTCTTCTATAAAAATAGATTTTTCAGGGAAAATGGGAAATTGACAATTTCCCCAAGAATTTCCTATGAAGAAGTACTCTCTCTTAGTTGAATAATGACTTGAGATTAAGCACTCCTGTATTCTTTTTCCTTCCCTTTATTAATAATTAGAATATACAATTGATTTAAAATTAAATAAAATTCTCATAAGCATCATTCACGTCTTCATGACCAGTCACTTGCGCTTCGTAAAACTGGATTTCCATTTAAATGGTTTCATGTCAAAATGGGCTGCTGGGGCCCCAGCTGGGAAGCAGCCTGACCCGGCCCAGCCAGCACCCTCCAGCCAGCAGTGCAGGTGGAGGCCACGGGGAAACCCGCTCAGGCAGGTGCAATCAGTTGTGACCAGGGATGGCAAAGGCTGCAGGGCAAGCACAGATTCAAGGGCATGGCCAGCTGGACCAGAGGGAGGGTGACTCCAGATGGAGGGCTCCTGACACCAGATTCTTGAAGTGGCTCACACAGCCCTCAGCTGGTCTTTCCTTTGTGTCCCAGGCTGACATGGGTGCATCATCTCCCTTGTGTCTTCTGGGCTCCTGTCCAGATTCTCAGGGGATCCTCTGGGCAGTTGGGACCATGGACAATTTCCCCCCTAAGAAGGAAACTTAGGAATTCTTTCTCAGGTTGGAGGCAAGGGCCTGGGCTAACCATTGAAAGAGATTTTTGCCTTGTAATTCACTAGTTGTATTGAAAATGTAAGAACACAATATTTACAATTAATTCTTTCTTTTCTAAAAGTGACAACTTTCAGAATAGCTAAATAATTTCTAGTGTCACTTTTTTCTCCCAATATTAGTATCACATGTGAAACCTGGTATCTTGAGACTTCCATCACCCATCTGGTTCTCTAAGAATCTTTATAAAGGGCAAGTACTAAAAAAAGAAAGAGAAAGAAAGGAAGAAAAAAAGAATGTTTTAAAGGATATACTGATGTCCATTTTGCCAAACAGAACATTTTCTAGTATTTTTATCAGGCTGTAATGAACTAAGAATCATTATCTAGACTTAACTCGGGAAATAAGTTAAATACTGTAGCATAATTGGTGTCTCCATGCATTGGTTACGTTAGGGGTTGGTTCTCATCTCTTTTGCTGGAGACCATTGGAAAGTCTTTAGTGAAACCACATTTAAGTAGGATTTAGGTAATCTGAGTGATTACATGGCTGGGAGAAAGGGAAATCCTTCTCACTTTTGCTTGATTGGAGTTCATCTCAGCTTCTACTCTGCTTGCGAACCACCATTAGCTCATAGGGGAGTGGACCCAGGTCGTCCCTGGGGACACGTGTGCCAGTGGGAGATTCCTTGGCTGCTCCATTCTCCTTAGACAGGGTAGTCACATGCTCTCGAAAGGTCATTCCAGTCTCCCTTCTACAATTCTGTACTTTGTTGAAGAATGATTGTACCCTCTCTGGATCTTCTGATCCAGAGCCATGTTCTGAATGAACACACGCATTCCATGGGGCATTTTATCAACTGTGGTTGAGCTTTAGGATATTTCTACAAAATCATTAATTTTTTTTGCCATATTATGAACCTGTGTGATGATAAGAGTTCTGAATTCTCTCTTCTTTTTCCTTCTCTCCCTCAACTTCACTTCTAGAGATATTCTTATTCCAAAGAGTGTTCATCAATGACAGCTCTAGACCGGGAATGGGACACAAGTAACTGTGTACATGGCTGGGCACTCATGCATATTGCTGCAAGATCCTGAATAAAATATTAGCAAAGAGAGATGGCAGTGTATTAAAAAAAAGATTGAATGGAGTTCACTCCAGAATGCAGTAACAGTTCAATAATAAGAAATCAGTAGGGAGGGTGGGAGGGAGATGCAAGAGGGAGGGGATATGGGGATATATGTATACATATAGCTGATTCACTTTGTTATACAGCAGAAACTAACACAACATTGTAAAGCAATTAAACTCCAATAAAGAGGTTAAAAAAAGAAAAAAATCAGTAAATATAATTCACCACTCTATTAAATTAATCACCAATCATTTGTTGATCTGAATAAATGCTAAAACATGTCTGAAAGTTAATATCCAATCCTGAGTTTTAAAAAACCTTCGTGTAATGGGTCTAGATCCATACTTTCCTAACATGATCAAACTGCACACACACACACACACACACACACACACACACACATTCATTCTGGTGTCAGTATTATAGTGTCATGTTTTGTGGTGAAACCCTAAAAAAGAACTATTTCTATTAAAGTCAACACCAGGTCAAGGGTCCCTGTTATCACCAATATTAAAATTGTTCCAGAAGTACTTCTCAAAGGAATTAACAAAATAAGAGGTGTGAGCAGGAGAAAGAAGGAGGCAACATTTTTCTTATTTGCAGATGATCTGATATGATTGTACACCTGGGAAACACCATGAGAGTTAAAAAAAAATCATATTTAAAAGCAAAAGAAATAGGTGGCTACTCAGTAAAGAAAAAATTAATAGCTTTTTCCATACAAACATAAGAGACAGGGAAAAAACGGGGAGACAAGACTGTATTCATTTGTTCAACACATTTTTCTGGAGAGACGTTTGTGCCGTGCCTGGGGGACACAGCTGTAAGAGGTCAGAGTCTTGTTCTCTAGTAAGTTGCCCTGCAATTAGAGGAGACAGAACATAAACAAGCAAACACATAAATGAACAAATAAGACTTTCAGATGGTGGTAAGTGTGGGGAAGGAATTCAGGAGAAGAACGTGATGGAATCGTGGAATTAGGGAGGCAGGTGTCACACAGAGGGGTCTGGGACGGCTTCTCCAAAGAGGCGGATCAGAGCTGAGACAGGAGGCATGAGAAGTAGCCTGTTAGCAGAGACCCAGGGGAAGGAAACTGCAGGAAGCAGGAGAGGGGGAGGACGGGGCCTCAGCAGCCTCAGCAGGAAGCCCTCTGGAGGCTGGAGCTTGTATTCAGTGCTTTAAGGGGAGGAGTGTTGATATGATTAAATGTACCATTGAAACATTTAACTCTGGCGGATTCAGAGAGACTGGATTGTGGGACGTGTGAGTGGAAACAGAATAATCTTTATTTATTTATTTATTTATTTGGCTGTGTTGGGTCTTAGTTGTGGCATGCGGGCTCAGTGGTTGCGGCACTTGGGCTTAGTTGCCCCGGGGCATGTGGGATCTTAGTTCCCCAACCAGGGATCCAACCTGTGCCACCTGCAGTGGAAGCGTGGAGTCTTAACCACTGGACCGCCAGGGAATCCCAGTTCTGTGGGTTTCGGTTCTATCTGCTCATGACTTTCGAAGGCTATCTCCAGCTAAATATTTCCACATTGTTGTGGGTTGCATTGTTCCCTCCAAAAATCTGCTCAAGTCCTAACCCCAGAAACCTGTGAATATGACCATAAGTAGAAATAGGGTCCTTGCAGGTGTAATCAGGTTCAGATAAAGTCATACTGGATCAGGATGGGCCCTAAATTCAATAACCGGTGCCCTCATAAGAAGAAGAAAATTTAGACACAGACACACAGAAAAGGAAGAGAGCCATGTGAAGACAGAGGTAGAAACTGGAGTGATGAAACTGCAAGCTAAGCCGTGCCAAGGAGTGCTGGAAGCCTCCGGAAGCAGGAGAGGGACACGGAACAAATTCTCCCCTGTGGCCCTGCTGACACCTCAATTATGAACTTCTGGCTTCCAGAACTGGGAAAGAATCAGTTTCTGCTGTTTGAAGCCCCCTAGTTTGTAATTCGTTCCTGCAGCTCTAGGAAACTAATACACACCTTAATGTCTAATATTAGGGCCTATGGAACTTAACTTTGTTAAAACAAAACTCTTCTTCCGTTACCTATTAACATATATATGTATATAATTTAAAGTAACATACATCAAACGGTAACAGTAGTCAAGCATGGACAGTGAGAATGAAGGGGCTTTGGCTCTATACCTATTTGTATGGTCTGAATATTTTACAAGCTGCATGCCTTGCTTTATAATAGAATGAAATTTTCAAAGAAAGAAAATGTACAGTGAAAGCCGGCCAGATTGCCATGAATGGAATCCAAAAACTTCAATTGTGTAAAATGAAAGGTCATGTTTTTGGGGGATTAACAGACCACGATGACTACGGGCGGCTGGCCAGCTCTGAGCTCCAGGTGTCCAGCTGCTCATTTCTAAACGCATCGTGGTCCCAGCCGGGCCTCGTGGCCGTGATGGTGGTTGTCTGTGCTGGTTAAATAGCCATGAGGTTGATTGCTGGTCTAGGGGCTGGCTAGGATTCCTGGGATAATGGCTCCATCCCTGGAATCTCCCAATTTGTTGGCACCTGTTTCATGGGTCCAGCTGGGGAGACTGGGCCTGAGGAATTCAGCCAACACAGAGATCCAGCCTCACCCTCTCTCCTCCCCAAACTGCACTGTTGCCCAACTGCTCGGCTTCCCAGCCCCTCTCTGGAACCATGGAACCAGTCTTGAGAACTTCAGCCTATCTGTCCCCTTTGGGAACTTGGAATCATGAAAGTCAGGGACCAATAGCCAATCTCAGTACACAATCTGAGTTTGAAATTCTACAGGGCGTGCCAGGAAGTGTGTGTACTGTATTATATATTGTACCAGGACATGTATAAGGAATAATAGGAAACAGAAATAAATTATTATCTCTCTGGTCCCACTGAGACAGGAGATAGATGGGCTCCAGGCTAGACATTTACAACTGGCCTCCTGTTCACACTTCCTGGGATGAGGATAAAATGGGCTCCAGGCCGGACATTCATTACCAGCCCCCTGTTTACATTTCCTGAGGCAAGAAACAAACGGGCTCCAGGATTACATGTTTAAGACCGGACTCCTGTCTGCATTTTGAGATCTGCACCTCGATATAAAAACCAGCAACAGAAATAGGGTAGACAACCGGCTGTTGGACATTTTATGGCAGGGACAGAGAGGGGCTAAACCCTGTTAAAAGATCAGGAGGTCATACATTTCCCATCCTTGGGGCAAGGGAGACATTGCACATGCGCAGAAAGGCTCCTTGGGGGTCCAAAAGGAGGGAGCACCACCCCATAATAGGTGATGCTAAGGCCGTCCCATAGGCCTCTGGGCCGTAATCCATCTTGGAAAAAAGTTGCTCAGGCATGTTGGGGAGGGTGCTAGGGCAGGGCAGGTGCGGAGAAAGAAACCAGATAATTGGCCAGAGGTAAACAGAGACCCGGAAGAAGTGCCCTATATGAATGACTTAACCGCCCCTTTACTGCGCTCCTCCTCACTGGGGGGACGCCCACACCCTTTCTCTTGGGGTGTGCATCTCTGCCCTGCTCCTGTCTTAACTAAACAGACTGCTTCTCTGTGTGCTCTCCCACTTGTTGGGCTATGTCTCTAATAATAAACTTTGTACCTGTTTTTAGAGTTTTGCCTCTGTGAGAAATGCATTTTTCACGGGGGGCAAGAGCCAGGGGGTGTGGTGGCTGGGATTCCCGGTTTTCATCCCGGCTCCCCAGGTTCAATTCCTGGGCGGGGAATCGAGATCTCGCTTCACACCACCACTCACTGCTGCCTCTCCGAGATCATCACTATTCTAATGTTTTAGACTCTCTTTTCACAAATTATTGGTTATCAACTGGATTCATTCCACTGTATTGCTATTGGCCTCATATGCTCATTAATACTTTCCTTTTCTTTTTTTTTCGATAAATTTTTTGTATATAAATACAAAGTCATGTTCCAGGACCTTTTGCTTTATCCATTTCAATTCTGTTTGATGTGCACCTTACATTGGGCCTGTCAGTGGCATCAGTAGGCTATACTCTAGTGAGCTCAGATAATCATTCAACCTACGGTGATTAAAATGAGCCCCAAGTAACTGGCCCTGTAACAGCCCCTCAAGAGCAGCTGGCACCAGGCATTCCTGTAATGCACCCCTTTAAGCTCCCTAAACGTGGAGAATCCCAATTGCTGACAATCACTCTTCTTCTGATGGAAACACGAGTTTTGCGTAGCTTTGTAAATGCGTTCCTGCAGTTTCCCACCCACCCTGTTTCCTACTCCAGGCCCTCTGGAATCTTCCCCATCCCAGAACGCTGCGGCGTTCGTGATGCTTAATTTTAAGGGTCAATTTGACTGGGCTAAGGAATGCCCAGATTGCTGGTAAAACGTCATTTCTGGATGTGTCCATAAGGTGTTCTTGGACGAGATGAACATTTGAATTGGTGGCCTGAATGAAGTAGCTGGCCCTCCCTGACGTGCGTGGACCTCGTCCGATCCACTGGAGGCATGAGGAGAACCCAAAGGTGGAGGAAGGGAGAATTGACGCTGTCTCTTTGCCTGACGACTTGAGCTGGGACATCAGTCTTCTCCGGCCCTCAGACTGGGACTCATACCGCTGACGCCCCTGGTTCTCAGGCCTTGGGGCTTGGACAGGAGCTACCCCGCTGGTTCTCCTGGGTCTCCAGTCTGCAGATGGCCGATCAGGGGACTTCTCTGCCTCCATAATTACATGACTACATAATTACAGTCCCTTCCTTATAATAAATTGTGTGTGTGTGTGTGTCCCACTGGTTCTGTTTCTCTGGAGAACCCTGAGTAACACACCATAGACACGAGGCTTAATTCTCCCTAAGATTTCCAATCATTCCACCCCCCTGCAGCCTTTCTACAAATCCTTGAGCAAGAGGGACCCAGAAGTATTCTGCCACCCACTGGGCTGACTGGAGAATCAGAGCAAAATCAGAACCACCAAACCAGCTTCATGTAGCTGACACAAGGCAAAGAATGGGAAGTCCTCCTGCCCCCAGAACCTCAGAGCCCCCCACAGACAACGGGTCTTCCAGGAGAGAGGTTACAGAAAGGAGAGACAGAATTTATTAACCGTCTCCTTGGCCTGCCGTTCCTGACTTCCTTTGGGCTCACCAGACGTCGCTAGGCGCCAGACACATATGCACGCTGCCATTTGCGTGTCTGTGTTAAAGTTGACTTAATTAGGAGAGTTTACCTAAAATAAATGCTTAAATGAATTCTCTTAGTGGTGCAACATTTTTGTCTACTGTCTATAGCTGTGCCTTGTGGCTGGAAAAGGACAGGACACATGAAGTGTGCAGCCGCTCTGAAATCATGTTTACACGCATTGATGTGCAGTCAGCAAAGAGAATGGGACTGGGGTCGAATGAACTCCTGTAGGATAAATAGAGATAAATAATTCAGATTCTCATTAGAATAGAGGCACAGGGCTGCGGTGCATGGGAGCGCCCTGCCTTTGTGTGAATTGGTATGCAGTCAGAAGCCATAGCATGTAATCGAGCATTAATATTAACGTAAATCAGAGGCAGGAATTAGCAATATTTCTCAAGTCTTATAGGGTAACTGAATTCGCACTATATTGTTTCGTCCTCCTGGGCATTTTAGTAATCGTGTAATAGAAATGTTAAGGTAGTTGAGATATCCTTTCTATGACTCTGTGAAAGGATTTTTAACACAATGTCTTTGGTAGACAGTTTTGATAGAATGCATGGAACAAAAAGAAATATGCCTATTTTGGTAATATGGGTATGTTTCATTAGCTCAGCCTGCAGCGATATGACATTACATTCTAAAAGGAATACAATTAATAACAATGAGAGATTTTTAGCTCTCAGAGCATAGCTGGAGGAACGAAGCCTGGTGTCAGGGCAATTAAGCGAAGGCACTGCATTACCTTTGTCTGTATACCCTGGAACATCACCCGGTCTCAATGTGTTGAATTGTCATTTCTTTAGTGTAGAATTTGTAATTTATTTTGATGTTTCCTGTAATTCAGACCACCATCAGAAAAAATTATTTTTCCTCTCTTTTTTACTCAGGTAAGAAAAAAACCTTTAAAAATAAGAAGCTCATAGAAATAAACATTTCTTTGGATGGGCATCGCTTCCATTTTTCTAGAAGGGAATGAATGACTGCAGGTGAGATGCACCCAGTAACTGTTGGGGACGAAACCGAATGGAACCATCCCATTGGTGCAGCAGAAACGTATTTTAAAAACCTCGGAAGCATGTCTAGTCCCTGCTGTATAGAACAGCAACCCAGGAAAAGAAGTTGCACTTGGAGACCATTAAAATAATCAGCCAGGATATTATTTTATTCAGCGTTAACCTTTATGTTTTATGTTAAATGACAGTGAAGGTTCTGGAACACGATGAATCCCCAGAGTCCCGGTAGCCGAGATTTCTTTTATCTCTAAAGAGGTTTCATTTCAGTCTGCAACGTGGAAACTGCTCCTGGCTCCCTTCACTGGTCCTTTTTAATAGGCATAGCAAAAGATAAAATGGTTTGAAACATGAAAACTCTGGTTTTAAAACAGAAGGTATGAATAGGCTGGTTGAAAGCCCCATTTGGGTGTGTCCTGTCTGCGTCCAGCTTTCTGATCCTGGATCTGTCTGGGCGAGGGGGAGGTCGCAGGGGTGGAGAAGGTGGGGAGAGGGCGAGAGGGCGTGCCAGAGCCCCGCAAACACTGGTCCTGCTGCCCAATGATCCTGATGGACTTTTCCTGGCCACCATCCATAGCCCGTCGGCAGGCGTCTGGCTGCAGAGCCTCAGCCTGGGAGGGATTAATGCCTGACTCCATTTCCACTCATGAGTAATGTATTAAAATTTGGTAGCTAATAAATTCTTCATCTGAGAGGCTCCAGGTTACTTCTGACTTACACGGCGACCTGGTTAATGTCACACCAGCCTGTGTTGGGTTCCCAAGGCTTCCGCACGCAGCCACCCGGACTGCCAACTCCCTCTTCCTGTGACCACCGGTTAGTTCCTGCATAAATGCAGAAGCACACACCTCTTCAGACAATTAAATCACACCAAACTGCCCGGGGACTTAGACCTGCGAGGGTTATGTGAGCGGTCCCCCTCCCCGGCTAAGTATTATTGACAAATCCATCAAGGGCAGTGATGCATTGGTTTCCACCCTACCTAGAAGGACACTGGGGCAGCGGTGACATGCTGTCACCGTGGTAACTGCGGCTGAAGTGAACAGCCTGTTAGGACGGGTGACCTCTGTTGGCAGTGAGTCTAGAGATGTTGCACTTGCCTGGCTGCCATGTCATGGGGACTCCGGTGCAGCCCGGTGCCCTCCGATTGATTCATTAGGCCCTAAACGTATCGATCGCTCCAATTTGCAGGAATTTATTATATTGATATTGGACTGATTAACATTTTGTGCCAGACTGGTTGGGTATGCACTTGTAACAGCTTTTAATGATTAATTGACTTTTATGATTCCATCTCAGGGCTGTCAGTGAGCTGTGAACTGTGGACAGGCTCGCTGCTGGGCTGTCTCTCAAGTGGCGCAGGGCAGTGATTGAATACCTAGGAAATTAGTGTCCTTGCTGGCTGATTTTATGAAAGATAAATGCTATGACGTTTCACGCAGACCTTAACTTAGAACAGAACTAAGCAGATCATTTTGCAATTTGATCCTAAACAGGTAAATAGCACAACTTGTTTAGCATTTTACAAGTTAAGCACGCAGAAAACAGAGGCAGTCAACGGGAAGCCCGCAGAAGGTAAAATGAAATAATATGGGCTGGACCGTGCAGCATTTTAATAATCACGTAATATGTGAGAGCCAACATCAGAGCCCATTTTTCAGCCTACAATATACTGCTCTCATTCACTCGGTGCTGAGCCCAGGCTGCACCATTTGGCAGAAGCTGAAAAGTTAGCATGTACCTTCCCGGCTGCAGGCAGCCCTGCAATATTGCCTGGTGAGTCGAGGAAAACACGTTGACTGATTTGCCACAAAAGTAAATAGCAGAGGAAGGGACGGGCTCTCGTTTAATATGTGCCCCTGACATGAAATAAAGGGAATATCACACTCAGCGCGGTTTATGTGGTGCCTAAAACAACTGTAAACATTATGAAAAGACAGCGGGAGAAGACGAGAATTTATTGTGTTCTCGCAAGACGGCGAGAGAGGGGCACGCAGGCTGGCGCTGCCAGCCCACACCTTCCCACATTCATATTTAAAGCATATTTCCTTTCTTTCATTTTAATTAAAAGACTTAAGTTAGGGAGAAACTGTCTAAACATCATGTCAAATTATTCATGTTTGTACATATAAGGAATAAAATGAAATGGTTCTCCCGTGCACGGCTCTTTCTTCTTTACCCGTTCCGGATTTTTCTATCACGTGACATACAGAGTAAGGACACCTTTTTTTGATGTGCAGTTGTCAGTTGCTAAGGTGGAACCCAACGTATGCGTATACATATTTTATGGCTCTAGTCTGAGATACACGCAAACCATAGCATCTTTATTTTCTCCAGCCCCCCACTGGTGCCAAGCACGGGGGTCACGGAGTCAGGTACCCCAAAGACACCAGAAACTCCATCTTGTTGCCTCGCTCATTTCTGACAAAGGCTTCTTCCTCGGCTTGTAGAGAAACTACCCTAATATCTTTTCCACTTGTGGATAGAACTACGGCTTTGTTTTTGTGATTCCATTATCCGGTGGAAAGCAGAGCTTGCTCGGCATCTTGATCTGTGTGTGTTTACATATGCAGATACACAGGCAGTCTCTGAATGTATTATGTAGGTCACCTGCGTGGTCCGCAGCGCCTTCACCTGACTCTCCCGAATTCTAAGGCTTGCTCGGCATTGGTTGCCGTCGGCAGCACCTCAGTCGCCCCTCTCAGCGCACAAAGTACAGAGGAGGTGAGAGCACTGGAAACCCTCAACGTGCCTCTCTCCTGCTTGGAAATTGAGAAAGCAGAAACATAATTGCTTTTGTTGGATCACAATCCTGAATAGCAAACGACGTTTGAAACATCTGCCCTTCCTTTGATTGGCTTTACATCTTCTCTCTTTTTGGCTACTGTTCATTATTCTGCATTTTATTCATTACCGAGAAATACTTTGCAAGCCAATATTTTCATATGCTGAAGGCTGACTTGGATTCAGGGTATTTAATCTGATCCAGCCCCACACAAACCCGTAATAGACTATGACACACCACACATAGATAAATTCTATGGAGACAACTGGGTTTCATGCCCAAGGATCTGATTCTCTCCATTGTGCCAGAAATACCAGATCCCCAGGCACGGAGGAGGGAAATGGGTCTCTCTCCAGTTTCTTCCTTTTATTGGAAAGGGGAAAGGGAAGAGCCTGGCCCCATCCACAAGTCTGTCCTGGGTTCATGCTGCAAGGCTGCAGTGGAGTTTCCTCTATGTTTGTAAATACACACGCACCCAGGCACACACACCGATACCTCAGACCCATCAACCGTATGCCAGTTCTCTGCCATCGGGGGGTGGGGGGAGTCCATCCTTTTGGTGTCTCATCAGCATCATATGCTCTCAAATTAGAATTCAGATTTCTTAACTTGCTCAGAACCATTGGTTTCCTCTCACCTGCATTTGTTCAGCAAGGGGAATTTTCAGGAGTCACTGAATACTCTCTCGCCTCTTTCCTTCCAATCACTAATCGAATAGCTTTCTGTATCTATTTTATCTTCTGGTTCTGCTGTCAGATACCTGTCACACTATTAGCAGGAATTCCATGAAAAATTTAACAGGAAAAAAAATGTTGATTCCCCCGAGTGGACGACTGGAATACATTCTCTCCTTCTCCCATGGTTATTACCCTTCAAAATGCTTGCCTTTTAGTGAGCATTTTAACTCAGGCAGAGAAAGGTTCAGAAAGTGTGGGAAATGATCTTATTCTAACACCTTAGGAAAATGTTCAAAAGTTCAAGTAGAAAAAAATCAATATTTTGGGGGACTTTCCTGGTGGTCCAGTGGTTAAGACTCTGCGTTTCCAATGCAGGGGGCATGGGTTAGACGCCTAGTTGGGGAATTAAGATCCCACATGCCGAGCGGCGTGGCCAAAAAAAATCTTTTTTTATCTGTACGTTTTATTAGTAAGATCTACCTAAAGAACCACTGTGGCATACTTTATTTTATAGTCATAAATATGACAACAATCTGTATTACGTTACTTATATGTAATAGAAATGCTAGTATCAACTATTACATATATATATATATATATATTTTTTTTTTTTTTTTTTTTTTTTTTTTTTTTGCGGTATGCAGGCCTTTCACTGTTGTGGCCTCTCCCGTTGCAGGGCACAGGCTCCGAATGCGCAGGCTCAGCGGCCATGGCTCACGGGCCTAGCCGCTTTGCGGCATGTGGGATCCTCCCGGACTGGGGCACGAACCTGTGTCCCCTGCATCGGCAGGTGGACTCTCAACCACTGCGCCACCAGGAGAGCCCTATTTTATATTTTTGATACTAGACTTTCTATTATAGATTGAAATTTTTTTTTTTTTGTGGCTGCGTTGGGTCTTTGTTGCTGCGCACGGGCTTCCTCTAGTTGCGGCGAGCGGGGGCTACTCTTCGTTGCTGTGCGCAGGCTTCTCATTGCAGTGGCTTCTCTTGTTGCAGAGCGTGGGCTCTAGAGGCAAGGGCTTCAGTAGTTGTGGCGTATGAGCTCAGAAGCTGTGGCTCGTGGGCTGTAGAGTGCAGGTTCAGTAGTTGTGGCACACAGGCTTAGTTGCTCCACGGCATGTGGGATCTTCCCAGACCAGGGATGGAGCCTGTGTCCCCTGCATTGGCAGGCGGATTCTTAACCACTGTACCACCAGGGCAGTCCCTATAGACTGAAATTTTACTTAACAATTACTGCCTTTAAAGTTGAAGGTATAATCCATCACAATGGTATGATTTATTATTTTATAAGCGTATTTGTATGTCTCTGATCTAAACAACATCTCCAGTAACAGGTGCATGTATAAATATATTTTCATTCAGTGTCTTAGTCTGGCTGCTCTAACAGAATGTCATAAACTGGGTGGGGGGCAGTGCTTATAAACAACAGAAATTCATTTCTCACAGGAGGCTGGAGGTTGGCAATCAAGGTGACAGCATGGTGGGGGTCCGGTGAGGACCCTCTACTGGGTTGCAGCCGGCAAACCTCCTGCTGTGTTCATACTTCGTGGAAAGAATGGAGGCTAACTCTCTGTCCTCTTCCTAGGAGGGCACTAATCCCCTTTGTGAGGGTTCCACCCTCACCACCTAATCACCTCCCAAAGGCTCCACGTCCAAATAACATCACGTTGGGGAATAAATTTTCAATGTATGAATAGGAGGGTTGGGATACAACCATTCCATCCATAATGTAGGAGAACACACATTTTCTCGGATATTTCAGTAGCCACATGACTCAGAGTTTTAAACCCCGTCGCTTTTAGTTCTTCACCTATCTTCTTAAGGCCTCAGAAAGGAAGCTTTTATTGGCCTCCATGTTTGGTCTTTGAAGGGACACAAATGTCAGTTAACATACGGTGTTTCCAAATATCTAAGCGTTGGCTGAAACGCATTCAAAACATCTGGTCTGAGGTGGTGTCTCACTTTTATCTCAATGTTGCGGCAGAGTACAGACAAAAGGACCAACTTCCGAGTCACTGCTGCCTGATTCTCTATTTTTTTCTAGAGCCTGAGACCACGGGGCACATGGGTTCCCTCTGTGGTTGGCAGGGCCAGGCTGGCCGGGTTCTGGGTGGGTTCTGGCCTTTCAGGGGGAATGGAGGGTCTCTCTCCACTGCGTGGATTGTGAACTGACTGGCTTGCTGGCTGTATGGGGGTGGCTCCCCTGTGCTTCTCCCTGTTCCAGGGTAGAAATAGGTGAGCAAAGGGGGAATGGAGAAGCTCCTCTTTCTTCTCTCCCAGGGGCTTTCTACCAAAATGAATAATTCCTGGGCACCTGCCAGGCCTGGGGGCAGAGGCCCAGTTCCCCAGTGCTGGGTGGAGGGGCCCCAGCAGCTTCTCTGGGAACAGAGGCTCAGAGTGGCAGAGGGTCTGGCCTTTCACCCTGACTCTTGTAAGCAGTGGGATCCTAGGCGGACCCTTTTCCCTCGCTGGCATCCTTCTCTTCAGCCCTAAGTGATGTCCTTTCCACAACGCTCTGCAGCCTTGCTGTCCCACTGCTGCTCTGGTGGTTAGCTCTCCCCTCTATCTCTGCTTCAGTATCACCTGAAGTCTCTGACCCACATACTCTGGGATTTTAATGGCGAGCTTGTAAGGAGGAAGGAGGAGATAGGGATATTTAGGGTGGGGACTCAGAAGCCCACTCTAGATGTAAGGCTGGTCCTAAAGAAGGGTGACCCACAGAGGTCAAGGTACCTGACACCCAGTTGCACTCTGGGCTCACACCCACCAAGGGTCTAGCCCAGGGCTGGTCCAGGTGCTGGATTCCACGGGCAGTGCCTGTAGTCAGCATGACTCCATCATAATTCCGCCCAGGCGCATCTTAGTGGAAACAGGCCTCCTTCCAGGAGATTCTGGGCACAGAGCAGTGTATAGGCCTCACCCAGGTCTAAGGAAGGGTGAGATGGAGAGCAGAGTCCCAGCGGAGGGGCTGGGCAGGAAGCTGGCACTGACTAGGTCTCCACTGTAAACCAGGCTCTGGACCAGGCGATTCATAAACAATCTCAGTGTTTCCCAGGCTGTGCTTCTTGTGTCACTGATGGCTGAGGTTGTGAGGTGATTTCAAAAAAATTAAGCAAAGTATAGTCAATGCAAAGTGTGGGGGGAATGATGCAGGGATCCTTCAGTTGACTGGATTTGGAGAGACTCGGCATTGTCTCATGTCATCTTCATCACAAGCTGCTGGGGTCTCAGGGTCTTTGACTTAGGATCATACAGGGCCCTTAGTCCAGTTGGAATCGGACCTGATCTGGCCCCAAACTTTTGGACCATGCTGTGCTGCCCGGGCCATGCCCCAGCCTGGGAAGAACATGTAGGTGTGGAGGGCGTGCAGGTGACAGGGACCAGCAGTCCAGCCAGAGGCAGGGCTGAGGCAGCAGGTGAACTCAGGGCCCCCCTCCCCAGCCAGGTTGGGGTCTAACCTGCATGGGACACAGGAAGCCTGGGAGACATACAGCCTGAGGTCACTGATGTTCAGCTAACGCCCCGCAAGCACCTCATACTCATTCCCGCCTTACTCTTGGAGGCTGGCCTCTGCTTCTGAGTCCCCTGCGGCCCAGGCTTCCTGATGCTGACTGTCCATCTACAAGCCCCTCTCTCTGAATATCCGCCCCAGCTATTACCTGCCAGAATACACTCAGCTGCCCACCTGGGGTCAGAGCTGCCCCCCCGGAGACTATCCCTAGAGAGACCCCAGGACCACCTGGTCCTCAGCGCAGTGTCCTGGACCAGAGGTTTTACTGCCCGATGATGCCCGTCTTATACAGTAAACCTGATGTGGTTACAAAAATGCTCAAAACCTCCAGATGGACAAGCTTTCTCTCCAATGTGTTTATCCACTGGGACAACCTTTACCTCTGAGGTTAAAAGAAGCACTGGGCATAGGAAGTGGCAGGTAACATGAACAGGGGTGGGAGCAGGGTGGCAGACTTTCTCATTCGTGGTTGCTTGTCTCCTGTGGCTCTGCTGTTTCACCCTGTGTTTGGATATCTGGGCATGGATTCTTCAAACTGCATGTTAATGACCTCATCTGTGACTTCTGTAGTATCAGACATTTTCAGGAAACATTACAGTTATAATTTCCAGATTAATAAAACTGGAGACAAAGTTGACCCAGTGGACATAATTTACTGTACTTTTCAGAAAGCTTCTGATAAGGCCGTTCATGAAAGGAAAATAAACAACCGTACGGTAGAGAGTAAAATCCTATAAATTACAGCTTCTGACGGAGCCGAACCTGGTGAAGAGATTCACGGTAACCTGGCTGTGTCATGTTGTTTATCCAAAATACGTGGGCAAATGGAAGTGAAGAAATTTAAAAAAATGATAACCCTTGAGTTTCCATCAAGTCTGATTAGCTCTGAAATGGTCAGACTGTAGAGAAACAGACAGAACAGGGCCTCTGAAGTACAGCTGCTGGTGAAAGAAGGAAGATGCTTTAGGGCTGGGCCGGGAGGAATAGCCACAGTCTGGGCTGCTAGGTCTCATTGACTGGGATTTTTTGGTCAAGCTCTAGATAAAACCCCTCAGGCAATCAGCACTTTTAGGGAGAAAGGTGAGCACATGCCCAGAAAAAAGAAAACCCCAAGCCCACCAATGGACCCAGCAGCCCTGGGGGAGGCCTGGGAGCCCCCGTGTCCTTCACACACCTGTTGGGGGGTAGGGCTGGGGGTGTGAGGCCGAGCCTCCAGGACCACATGGGGTGAGGCCGAGCCTCCAGGACCACATTGGGTAAGGCCAGCTCCCCGCAAGCCTGCCAAGGGGGTCCTTTTGTCTCTGTAGATGTTACAGACACTCTGTTTTTCACTGAAATGGCCAGATGCTCACCTGAAAAGAACCCTTATTGTCTATCTGTTTGTTAATTCTGTCCCAAAGAGCACAGCCCAGCTCCCCAGCGGGCTCCTTGGGGTCCCCACGTCAGGAGCTTCTGGATTGACCGAGGTGGACGAACGCGCTGCCCTTGCCCCCGGTGGATGCAGACCAAGCGGGGGATGGGGACAATGCAGGACGCAGGCGAGGGAGAGGGGACCTGCCACCCATCGTGGGCTGTGTGGCCAGGGAACTCACGGGAACTCACAGGCCTGAGTTTTCACCTGTAAGTGGAAATTCTTGAACCATGTATCTCACAAGAAAAAAATAAATGAGCCCTTTCACAGAAGTGTACAAAAAAAGTTTGAAAAGTTAAATCATTAGATGAAAGCCATGTGACAGTATGATAAATGCAGAGGAGGATGATTCCCTGTAGAAGGATTAATTTACTAACAATGCTGAACATTTATTGAGTGCTTGCTGTGTGCTAGGTATTGCTCACCAGCTGTACACATCCGACCTCCTGTAATCCTCATGGAAACTTCTACAAAACCACATTGGACTCACAGGATAATGAGGCATAGAGAGGCTGAGAGATGGGCTCCAGGCCATGGAGCTAATTGCCAGGAAGAGAATTTCCGCTTGGACAATCAGATTCTGGAGCCACCACGTGACCCACCATCTTCCGCAACAAACATTTAGCATAATCATTATGCTAATACCTATAGCCCTATCATTTCATATAATATATTTTACGTTGTATATATAACTATACCATAAGAGCTAACATTATCGAAGCATGTTAATTTAATTCCTTGGTGCAAATTCCTTCCCAGGCACTACATCTTTCAATCTTCATTCAATCTGTGAATTGTCATCCTCACTGAAAGCTGTGCAGACCGTCTGTAGGGACAATTTTGTTCCAAGATATTTCTTTCCTTAAGCAGGAGGTCAGCCACTGCCCTCTGTGGATTACCCAGAGACCGCTCCACCCCCTGCATGGTCTCAGCCCAGTGGCTCTGTTCTGGGCTTACTCCATTTTCCCTACGGTCCAAAGACTAACCCAATCAAAAAAAAAAGGGCAGAAGACCTAAATAGACACTTCTCCAAGGAAGACATACAGATGGCCAAGAGGCACATGAAAAGATGCTCAACATCACTAATTATTAGAGAAATGCAGATCAAAACTACAGTGAGGTATCAGCTACCTCACACCAGTCAGAATGGCCATAGTCAAAAAATCCAAACAACAAATGCTGGAGAGGGTGTGGAGAAAGGGAACCTTCCTACACTGTTGGTGGGAATGTAAATTGGTATAGCCACTATGGAGAGCACTATGCAGGTTCCTTAAAAAACTAAAAATAGAGTTACCATATGATCCAGCAATCCCACTTCTGGGCATATACCCAAAGAAAAACATGGTTCGAAAGGATACATGTACCCCAATGTTCATTGCAGCACTGTTTACAATAGACAAGACATGGAAGCAAGCTAAATGTCCATCGACAGAGGAATGGATAAAGAAGATGTGGCACATATATACAATGGACTATTACTCAGCCATTAAAAAGAATGAAATAATGCCATTTGCAGCAACATGGATGGACCTGGAGATTATCATACTAAGTGTAGTAAACCAGACAGAGAAAGACAAATATCATATGATATCACTCATATATGGAATCTAAAAAAAATGATACAAATGAACTTATTTCCAAAACAGAAACAGACTCACAGACTTCGAAAACAAACTTATGGTTACCAAAGGGGGAAGGGATGGAGAAGGGATAAATTAGGAGTTTGGGGTTAACATATATACGCTACTATATATAAAATAGATAACCAACAAGGACCTACTGTATAGCACAGGGAACTCTGCTC
Source organism: Mesoplodon densirostris (assembly GCF_025265405.1). NCBI lineage: Eukaryota > Metazoa > Chordata > Mammalia > Artiodactyla > Ziphiidae > Mesoplodon > Mesoplodon densirostris. Next base: position 67,286,705 of record NC_082674.1, read on the forward strand.
AATACTCTGTAACAACTTAAATGGGAAAAGAATTTTAAAGAGAATAGATGCATGTATATGTAGAACTGAACCAATTTGCTGTACATCTGAAACTAACACAATATTATTAATCAACTATAATCCAATATAAAATAAAAATTAAACAAACATACAAACAAACAAACAAAAGACAAAGATCTGATCTGAACAGCTCTCTCCTCAGGGTGTTGGCCTAGCTTTTTCAGGGTAAAATGAGACCCAGAGTGAGTGCAAGGCCATCCCACTGATGACAGTCCTACCCCTGGGGATCATAACCTTTTTAAGGGTGTTCTAATTCCTCTTTGCCCACCTGTGTTTATTTCAGTTCCAGAAAGCAAGCGTGAGCCTGGGATCACTGAGTGACTCCAAGGGTCCTGACATTCAAACTTCACGCTAAGGCACATATAAGTAGTGTATACATTGTCCATTGTCTATAAAACCTAATTCTTTGGAGCCAACCACTCCTTATGCATTTGGAGTTTTCTGTGACTAAGTGAATCATTCTAATTGAATGAAATAGCATTAGTGTTGATGACCTGAATCTGATCGTGGCACGAAGGTTACACGTGCAGGTAAACCTCTCAAAGAAGCCTGTCCTCTGGGCTTCCCTGGTGGCGCAGTGGTTGAGAGTCCACCTGCCGATGCAGGGGACACGGGTTCGTGCCCCAGTCTGGGAAGATCCCACATGCTGCGGAGCGGCTAGGCCTGTGAGCCATGGCCGCTGAGCCTGCGCGTCCGGAGCCTGTGCTCTGCAACCGCAATAAAAAGAAAAAAGAAGCCTGTCCTCTTTGACCTTCATCACCCACCTGCCCCCGTATCAGTTTAAAGCTTGACTCTCTGGGTTGGCTGAATCTTCACCACCTAGATTATTAAGTGCTCAGGTGACTTGAAATGCTCACAAGCTGCAGCTCCTCTAATTCTGCCCCCAACCAGAGGAAGGGCCTGGAGAGGTATTTTGGGTGTCAGGTGGGTGTTCTCAGTGCCTGGGGAGGTGAGCAGATGTTTCTAAATTCTTGCCTCTCTCAGGGGGGCTGTCTTCACCATCAAACTTGACAGTGACAAAATGATGGAGTCAGAATATTGAACGTATGGCTCACTCCCCAGGTCCTGCCGTCCTGTAGGTGCAGAGTCCGTGGCCCAGATCCCAGGGATCCCAGGGAAAGCTCAGGCCTCCTCCTCAGCCCCCTGGCCCAGGCGCATGTCCTCAGTGGGTTTGCTTTGAGCTCAAGTGTATACTTGAGTCGCCTGATAGGAAAATTTTGCTGGTGATGTTTTTCTCTTTATTCCTCAGGAAAGCTGTGTTCTTCATGAACCATGTGCATGATGTGCTTTAGGCTGTGTCTAAATGATGTATTTCTCCAACCCCAAAGTGAAACATTTAGATGGTTTATACCATATTTTGGTATATTTAGAAACAGCTGGTTGATGGATTGAATTTTTAATTTTTCACAGAAATGTTTGATGTTGGGGAGACTGTGCCCTTTAAGTCCTCTGAGGACAGAAAAGATTTGTATAACGTTTCTTTTTCCATAAATATTTTCTATTTTGATGAATGACTCTGAACAGAAACTTCATGATGGCTGAGACAATCTTGTCCCACACGCCAGCTAAAGGCTCCTTTCCGTCACTACGGAGAACAGTGCGGAGCTTCCTTAATAAACTAAAAATAGAACTACCATATGACCCAGCAATCCCACTACTGGGCATATACCCTGAGAAAACCATAATTCAAAAAGACACAGGCACCCCAGTGTTCACTGCAGCACTATTTACGATAGCCAGGTCATGGAAGCAACCTAAATGCCCATCAACAGACGAATGGATAAAGAAGATGTGGTACAAGATATACAATGGAATATTACTCAGCCATCAAAAGGAACGAAATTGGGTCATTTGTAGAGACGTGGGTGGACTAGAGACTGTCATACAGAGTGAAGTAAGTGGGTGGACCTAGAGACTGTCATACAGAATGAAGTAAGTTGGAAAGAGAAAAACAAATATCATATATTAACGCATATATGTGGAATCTGAAAAAAATGGTACAGCTGAACCAGTTTGCAAGGCAGAAATGGAGACACAGATGTAGAGAACAGACACGTGGACACCAAGGGGGAGGGGGGGCTGGGATGAATTGGGAGACTGGGATTGACATATATATACTAACTAATATATATAAAATAGATAACTAATGAGAACCTGCTGTACAGCACAGGGAACTCCACTGTACAGTAGAAACTAACACAACATTGTAAAACAACTATACCCCAATTTAAAAAAAAAAAGCTTCATTTCCCAAAGTCATGGTGCCCAGCCCTACGTTGGGAGTCTGCCCCTAAGTCCTTCAGAATTCATTTGTCATCAACCCTTCTACCCTACTTTGGAACTGGTTTTCAAACTCATCTGTGATCATTCGCTGCCATAATTTTTTTTAAAAGATTTTTTTTTGTGTGTGATGTGGACCGTTTCTAAAGTCTTTGTTGAATTTGTTACAATATTGCTTCTGTTTTATGTTTTGGTTTTTTGGCCCCGAGGCATGTGGGATCTTAGCTCCCCGACCAGGGATAGAACCTGCAACCCTCTGCATTGGAAGGTGAAGTCTTAACTACTGGACCACCAGGGAAGTCCCTGCTGCCATCATTTTAAATAAGCAAGCCTGAATATTCTGTCAAAATGCTTCAGTCCCCTGAGCTGCAAAAAGTAGGCCGTTACTGATGTTCATGCCTTGCACATAATAGACACCCAATATTTATTCATTAGGTACATATTCAATCAATATTACACACATATTAATTTTTAATATACTAAAATATTAACATATTCTGTGTTAGATAGTAAAATAATATTCATGTAAATTAATATATATTTAATAATATAAAATATATTAAATTGAATTGAATGTATCCCTCAGGGCTAGTAGCTATGGAGAAGTAAAATGATTCTAATATCTACAAGACCCTGGATGGGCAGGAACTAATATTTACTGAATATAGAGTAGGTACCAAATCCTTTGCACATGATCTCAATTTGATGTTCACAAAAACCTAGAGGGTACAGCCTACTTTCTCCAGCTTCCAGGTAGGGACACAGAAGTTTCAGAGAGGTGGAGGAACTCCCTCAACGCTGCACAGCTCATAGCTGCAGGAGCCTGAACGTTCCCAGCCAGTCCGGCTCCAGAGCCCCCGCCTGCCATCCCCTTCATGCTCCCCTGAACCTGCTAAGGTCCCCCCGTAGTCATTTCTGCCCGGCTCTGGAAATTCCACAGGCGGCTCGGCTGGATGGGGAAGCAGAGGGATTCCTGGACCTGGGGCAGCTTGGACACCTGGGCGTGGAGGGGCACATCAGGTGGGCTGGCTGCCCCGCACACTTGTCGAGGCCCAGAAGGTTTGAAATGACGGGATCGGAACTTCTCAGAGTCATTGAAAAGCTCTGACCCGGGGCAGGAGACCCAGTGCAGCCAGAGAGAGAAGAGAGAAGAACGCAGGCATCTTCCACTAGCCGCCTGTGAGCTTAGAAATAGTCGGGGCTGGTGGCACCGCTTCCTTCCCCGGGTGCTTGGCGTCACGTCCCCTCTCTCATCAGACTCAGGCCGTTCCTGACACGGAGTTGGGCTGATGAGGTCCCTCTGATATCTGACTGTGGCCACGAGAGGAAAGGGCAGAAAGGAGGGGTGTGAGGGCACACGAGAGTCAGCCACCAGGAAAACATGTGGAAGGGGTGCCCCTTGAAAGCCAGGGGCACACCTGACCTAGGTAAGGAGGAAAGGTACCAACACAAACCAGCTCCCGACCACACCAAGGCAGGCCCCCCAGTCCAGTCGGTGACCTTCCTTGTGGATTCTGATACGTCAGTGAGTAAAAAGAGAAATGATGATTCCATAATATATTTGCTATGCATTAGGAGTATCTATTGATTAGACGTCAAACTTCTTCCTCACACTAAAGACTTAGGAGTTTTGCAAAAATGGAAAACGAATTCAATTTTGCAAGCATTACCCAGGCATTTGCTATATGTCCTGCATGGTGCCAGGTAGAAATACCAAGGTGAGAAGGACAGTTACCTGCTGGGTGCTTGAACCACAGTGGTGGCCCTTTCGGTGTGAGTCTCGGGCTCAGAATCCTGGCTCATCTGAGAGCCTTATGGGAGGGCAGGGGCCCACATGAGGAAAGGGTTCGGGCGTCGAAGGCACACAGGCCCCAGGGACTAGCTATGAGGCCTCCACCAAGTCACCTAACTCCTCTGACCTTCACTCTTCTTATTTATAAAATATATAAATACTCTCTTTTTTTTTGCATGCACATTTGAGGATCCAACAAGATCATGGGTGGAAAACATTCAGTAGCACAGTCTCTGGCTCTTAGCAGGTGCTATTGTTATTTTAAAAAATATTTATTTGTTTATTTATTATTTATTTCTTTTGGCTGTGCCAGGTCTCAGCTGCAGCACGTGGATCTTTAGTTGCAGCCTGCGAAATCTTAGTTGCGGTATGCAATGCATGTGGGATCTAGTTCCCCGAGCAGGGATTGAACCGGGTCCCCTGCATTGGGAGAGCAGAGCCTTAGCCACTGGACCACCAGGGAAGTCTCAGGTGCTTTTGTTATGATTCCGGTCGAGAAGGGTGTGGCCCTCTTACCTCTTAGGCTGAGTTCCACACACATCAAACAGATCGAGTCCTCAACAGCTTATTTTTAAAAAGCATTATCCAAATTTGATGAAAGATCACCAGCTAGGACAACTGAAAACCAACGTTTTGGGTCTCTGCAGTATAGAGGCAAAAAACTTTTCCCCCTCTTTTCAGTGGCATCATATGGGAAGCGCTGACTCAAAGTGTTTGGATGGTGAGAGGGAGGGTGGAGGTGAGGAGACAGGAGGGGGGCACTTAGCCAAGATTTGCAGGTGTTACATGGAAACCCCAGATTGGTTACTGAGACTCTCCTGAGATCGGGGAAGGAAGCGGGTGGGTGGACAGGTGGGGAAAATAGTGGCAAAATCAGGCTGAAAACCACGGGCTCCATCTGATGAATCTTAGCAAATTTCCCTTCATATTTCCTTCCTTCTCCTGGGGGTGGGATTTACATAAGCATTTTCTGGAGTCCAGATAACAAAACCATGCCTTGAGAGACATTTCACTTTTTCTGCCCATAATCCAGGCTGATCCCTTCCAACAGGCAGAAATCCTTGATCAACAACAACAAAATATGTACTCACCCCATTCTGAAAGTTTTCCAAATCACGGCGCAAAGGAGGAGGGGGAGATGCACTGCCCGCCTGGCATCCCAGCCGCTCTTTCATCCCGGAATATTTTTCTCTCACTCGCGTCCTGTTCAAAATCCACATTAGCTCCTTGGTTTTTTTGCACAACAGAAGGTACTCGTCAGACCTTCCTGATGAAACTTAACCCTTTGCAGAGTCTTTGTTTGCCCCCTCAGAGCGTGTAGAAATATGCCCATTTGGCACGGGGAGCCAGGCTGCCTCCAGGAAGATGCAGGGGTGCGTTTTTCAGAGGAAAAGGTGTCTTTTTCAAGAGCAGCGATGTTTATATACGGCAGGCACGTTACCTCTGAAATGGATGCACTTTGATATGTAGTGAGTGCCGGCACCTCCTTGTTCAGGATGGCTCTGCCCTCTTAGGAAAACGGTGCTGTGTGCCAACCACAAACTGGCACTTGCCATCTGCCTCTACAAGGATTAAATCACAAGCTGCTATGACCGCTGACCTTCAACACCCCCTGAAAGGAGTTCAGGGTGGAGATCAGGAATGAGGCCCTCTGTGCTCTGGGAAAAACGGGCAGAACAGGCCTTCAGATAGTTAGATATTTTCAGGAGAAGATTTTATGATTCTTGCATCTCCTCGTATCTAGAAAAGCACTAAAATCATGAATGGTGACATCTGCTCCTCGTGACTAGCAGTGACCTTCATGAAACTAGCAGCAACCTTCTGCCAAAACGTGTGCTTGATTGCATGGACTCCCCCTTCACCAAAGTCACACATACCCTGACCTTCCCCCCTACCCCTTTGGAGCAGTTCCTCAGAGCTACCTGAAATGCTGTCTCCCGGGCTATAGACCTCATTTTGCCCCCAATAAAACTTAACTCACAGTTCTCACGTTGTGCATTTTTTTGTCAACATGCACCACCTTCACTGTGATCGTACCAAAAAAAAAAAAAAAAGAATTCTACATGATTGAAACACCTAACTGTTCCTGACTGTTATTCAGCAGAAAGCGTTGTGCTTCTTAAGCGTTTCCCCCTTTTGTGTTTTAATTAGTTAATTGATTAATTTTTGGCTGCGTTGGGTCTTCATTGCTGCACGTGGGATGTAGGATCTTCCCAGACTGGGGCTCAAACACGTGTCCCCTGCATTGGCAGGTGAATTCTTAACCACTGCGCCACCAGGGAAGCCCCAGTGTTTCCCCTTTTAACGCTGTTTTGAAGGCCCCCAATTGAAAATGCTTCTGGGTGCAGATACAGAGGTGTGTGTTCACAGGCGCCCATCTGGGAGGCTGGGGGCAGAGGTTCGCATCCGCTCGGCAAAGCACGTGGGACTAGGAAAGGCCTTGGTGGGCTCTGCACTTTACCCACATTTCCACGTTTCCTGGCACCAGTATGTGCCGGCATTCAAGGCTCCACTGGAGACACAAATCTTGCATTTTTCTTCTGAAATCCGGAAATGTAAAGTTTCGTTGGCATGATGATCTGGGAGCCCATACCCTGGCGGTGCCGTCTGGTCCAGGCTCCAGACACGGAGCAATTCCACGTCTAAAATGGCCCCAGCACCCGTGACTCCAGCCTCTGTTTAAAGTCCTCTTGGATGAAAGCGTCCAGAGGCTCTTTCACTCCCAAGTGGTCCTTCCTGATGCGTTATTTATGTACCTGGACCCTGAGCCCCGGGAGGAAAGCTGGTGGAGTTTCTTCAGTGGTTTCCACAGAGGCTGAACAGGGAGCAGATCAATGGGGCAGCCTAGAATATTCTACCAGGCAGGTCACTGGACAACGGTTTTCAGTAACACAGAGTTCAACCTAAATCCCTTATGCTTACGCCGGTTCACCCCTTTCCTGCCCTAATGAAGGATGGCAAGTCGCGTTTCTGTATAAGAGCCTGGGATGTGCAGTCACCTTCTGTATATATCGCTGACCTCCTGCCCCTCAACCACGCACACTGGTCCTCCACACACACCAGCTACTGAATGATAAGCATTGTATACACCTGGAACTGAGCAGGTTCCAAACACCCCTAGCTTCCATGAACAGCCTCCTTTTCTGGTTTGTTAGCCTTATGGTCCCTTAGAACTCCGTGAGGATTTTCCTATCCTTCTAGAATTGGGTTCCCAGAGGGAAGTCCCTCCACAACCAGAGAATGACAAAAACTCCCCCCTTCCAACACTTTTGAACACATCCTAGGGTGAACACATTACTCTCAAATGAATGGGTTTGGATTTCCACCACTATTCCAAACTAGTCTTGAATTTTTAAATAAATTAGTTAATTTTATGGTAGGTCCTTGTTGGTTATCTATTTTAAATATAGCAGTGTGTACATGTCATTCCCAAACTCCCCATCTATCCCTCCCCCCACCTTTCCCACCTGGTGACCATAAGTTCCTTCCCTAAGTCTGTTGAGTCTGTTTCTGTTTTGGAAATAAGTTCATTTGTATCAATTTTTTTTAGATTCCACATATAAGTGATATCATATGATATTTGTCCTTCTCTGACTTACTTCACTCAGTATGACAATCTCTAGGTCCATCCATGTAGCTGTAAATGGCATTATTTCATTCATTTTTATGGCCGAGTAATATTCCACTGTGTATATTGTACCACATCTTCTTTATCCATTCATCTGTTGATGGACACTTAGGTTGCTTCCATGACTTGCCTATTGTGAACAGGGCTGCAATGAACATTGGGGTGCATGTATCAATTTTTTTTTTTGGGCGGTACGCAGGCCTCTCACTGTTGTGGTGTCTCCCGTTGCAGAGCACAGGCTCTGGACGCGCAGGCTCAGCGGCCATGGCTCACGGGCCTAGCTGCTCCGCGGCATGTGGGATCCTCCCGGACCGGGGCACGAACCCATGTCCCCTGCATTGGCAGGTGGACTCTCAACCACTGCGCCACTAGGGAAGCCCCCATGTATCCTTTTGAACCATATTTTTCTCCAGATATATACCCAGGAGTAGGATTGCAGGATCATGTTAGTCTTGAGTTTACTTGTGTGCCAGCCTTGGTATCACGTTGTTCCCCGTTGTCCCTTCCCTAATCTTCTCTCCACCGATCAGACCAGTCTGGCGTCCTCTCTCTAACTTAATGAGCATGTCTCTATTCTAATCCGTCCTAACAGGTAAGGGCACTTCTACACCATCTGCAGCCACTTGAAATGAGCCACTGAGGACTCACCCAGGGAAGATGCTCTTTGCATCCTCCTCCCACCCCCGCCCCTTTCCCTGTTCTGACCAGAAGCTGCTGGTGAGCCTAGCAATTCTGAGAAAGGGTCTCCTAGAGACCAGAGCTTCCTACAACCCCAAGTCTATCCTGACTTCCTATTGCTGGAGGGGCAAAAAGCCTCCACCCTGCCCTGCGTATCCATCCTAATGGTCTGAACCCTAATGGCATTCATTCTGAAATGTTTGCAGCTTTACAAGACGACCTGCTGATTTTCTGACATCAAACGTAAGGTTGGGATGGGAGGGTCCTGGAAATGTGTTTCCCCCTCTGCATTGGAAGTAGAGAATTGCATTTGTTAGCATCTCCCAGATGCTAAGAGAAGAGAGCTGGGCTGAGAATGGAGAGCTGGACAGGATCCAAAGCTGCTGTGTCATATTCCTGACTTTCCTCTGCCAGATCTTCTGCAAGTGATAGCACATCACACAAAGCTCCCACCGAGGGAAGGACCCACCCGTTCCAGCCCTGCCTAATGACAGACCAATGTGAGTTCATGCACAATTTGAAGGAAAAAAAAAGAAGCTGTTAGTGTGCAGCTTCTATGGCCAAAGCTAATCCAGGGTCTTAAACTGCTTCACAAAGGCCCAAGGCCAAGGCTGCGCTGGGCCCAGGGGCAGGTGCTGCGTGGCTGGCGCATTACACACCAGGGCATCCTGCGCCTCTAATGCCCTGGCTGCCGGGGGTGGGCCTCTCACTGCACGCGGGTCAGAAAAGGCAAGCTCTTTTCCTCCAGGACTTCCCCTTAATCCATTTAGGGGTAATCCTGGCAGTTCTCCACAGGAGACACCTGCTTTCCACAAAGAAGCCACGCTGCTCATTCCTCTTCTCGGCGAGGGCCTTGCCTCGGAAACTGATGGGGGGATGATGTTCCTCCCAGGTCCTAGCCAGGTACAGAATTACATTTAAATGCTGTTATTGCTGATACTCAGTATTCTTGCTTTCTGCTACCTGTCATTTTCACCTGTTGTTCTGGTATTCTATTCTTATCCTGAATACCCTTGGCAAAGCTTTCATTTCATTCTGTGATATTTCTTCTTGGTCCTTTCCTAGAGGAAGTGAGTTAAATTCAAATTTAAAAAGAGGAGAAGAGAATCATGTGAAACGGTGGACGTAACTCTTAAAGCACTTACAGTGTGAATTTGTTTTTGAAGTCAGATTTTGAGTGTTTCAGTCACACGATGTCAGATGAAGATGCGGAAACTCACGGGATTACTCAGACCATCAACGTGCGAGATCTTAAAAGTCAGGACGAACACCATTTTAGTTCCAACATCCAGTGTATGGAGAGATCAGGCGAGGCTGAAAGAAGAAAAGGGTAAATAAAAACATCCAGGTCTTCTTTGCACCCAGAAAGATGGTGCTGATTAAATCAGACCAGGATCTGAAATTTTCAATTCAGATAAGACTTGAAAAACAAACAAACAACCTTTTCCTTTGAAACCCTGTATATTTCTGAAACACCCATTCCCTAACAGTAGATTTTATATGCTCTAATAATCTGGTGAGTCAATGCTACCAACTAGATGATAAGCAAGATATCAACTTGCTTCATTATTTTCCCTATAAATGTGGATTTTATTTCTTCTTCTTCTCTCATTTTCAAATAAGGAAGAAAAGAAGAGCAATGTGGAGATACAGAGGAGGGGAGGGGACAGTGACAGTCTAATGACAGATATTCCAGCTGTGAGACACCTCAGGGGGTGTCCACCCAGCACTGACCACACATTAGAGGAACCCCAAGAACCACATGGGACCCTCCATGTGACCTGGCCCAACAAATTGCCATCATGTAAAGCTCAAATCCAGTTTATTTTACTGAATTCAGGAAGATATTGGTTTTTATGGACACATTTAAGCCTATGTCAGAAGAAAATCAAGGCAACCAGCTGAAGAGCAAGTTTGAAAAAATATATTATAAAATATTGTATTTGTACAGATTGCACTGTGATGTATATGTATCATATACATATACATTTATATATATAAAGAGAGAAACAGAGGCAGAGAGACAAAGACAGGGCACACTGAACTTCACTGTGACCATTGTATAGGGAAAAAAATGGACTGGATACGAATAAAAGAAGATTGTAAGTGAAATAAACTCGATGTGAAATTAAAAGGTTATATTTGAAATAAACCAGATGTCCTTCATCCTCTAAGAGTCTAAAGCCTCTAAGAAATAATATTTTCACCCTGTTAATGTAGCAAGTTGCTTTTGATACAATGTCTTTGACTCATTGACTTTTCAGAGCATTTGTATGATACACTGAGTCTAATTCCACAATCTCTGCTCAGGGCAGAGGACAGCCTTGTATTGGTTTATCTAGGAGAACAGCACTCAACCCACCCCTGCCCTGAACAAGGAAACCCTGTCCAAGCCCTTGGCTGTGGGAAGAGGCAGGAACATCGCCCATGGGCATCGCTCTGGACCACAGCGCCCGTCACAGAGTTTTCAAAGGACTGAGCCAACAGAACAGACCAGATCTTTAGGAGAAAAAAGGAAAGCAGAGTGCAGAGGTTGTCCTTCTCTGGGGTCTGCACCCATTCCTTGGTGCAGAGCGGAGAACAAATCAGAAAGGAATTGATGGTGCTGCCCAAGAAACAAGAGGAGACTCATATGAACACTTCTAAAGGGAAGGAATTGATGACACCAGCAAAATGAATACAGACTCGGCCACAGACCTTGGCGGGGAGCGTGGTCCAGCACAGAGCGCGCCTTGAAGCAGGCAGGGAACGTGAAGGTGCAGGGGGGCCCCTGGGCTGTTCCCCCAGAACATGGTGCCCCTCCAGCCAGTCCCACGGAGTTAATCGTTGTACAGACTGTGCTCCGTCCAAGCAGAACCTGGCAGTGGAGCCAGGGGAGCTTTCTCCTCCCGTCACGTTGGAGGGCATTGTTGCAGAGTACGCAGGATGAAGGCGAGAATCTGGCAGAAGGAATCCTTCCATCCTCCTGGCTGTGGAGTGAACAGGTGGCCCCAAATCTGTCTATGTGGTAGGGGGTGGAGGTGGGTGGGAAGAGGATGAATCTTAAAATATAATGTCCTGAAACTTCAGTCCCAACCACATAAAGGAGGGGGAAAATATGCTGTAAGGCAGTATTCTCAAAAATTTCTGCCAAAATATCACTAATGTCAGAAGAAACTCCATGTGCCTTGGACGAGAGGAAGGGCCAGATATGGGTCCAAAGCCATCATCTCCAACCACAAAACGCATCTGAAGTCTTGGTTTTTGTTTTTAAATCATAGGATGATTTTCTGTGCTATCGTATAATAGATCCATGCTTGTTTTTATCTAAAGGTATAGTTTGAAATTATCTATCAGTTAAATGACTTAACTTGTCCCCCAAAGAATCACATGGTGCCTTGATGCTCCAGGAAGACAGGCTGCACTCGTCCTGGGACCTGACCCATCACCTGCGCCCTCTGCAGGTGTGAAGAGAACACTGGCATCCGTGGGACAGGACTCTGTGGTGAAGACAGAGCACAGAGGCTGTGGTGGCGGGAGGAGGCCCCGTGGACAGGAGGGGACCTGGCGCCCTCTCCCCCAGGGCCCCTCTCGCTTCGAGACCTGCTGACCCGTTCTGCTTGCCAAAGGACTAGGCAGCCATCTTCCGGACCAAACGTGGGAAAAACTTGCTTCTGGGGATTTCTCTTATCCTAGCTGAGATGGGTAATTGTGTGTGTGTGTGTGTGTGTGTATGTGTATGTGTGTGTGTTTTCTCAAAAAGATTTGAAAGAAAAAATGAGAGCACAAATAGCAGACTATGTACCAGAAACACAAAAGGCCAGGGGACTTCCCTGGCGGTCCAGTGGTTAAGACTCTGAGCTTCCACTGCAGGGGGTGCGGGTTCCATCCCTGGTCTGGGAACTAAGATCCCGCATGCCCATGCCACAAAGGGTGGCCAACAAACAAACAAACAAAACCCCCCAAAACAACAGGCCAGCTTTCTTTCCTCTACCACTTGCTCTCACCTAAGATAACCATGCTTCATCTCAGAGGCCAGGCGAGGCTGGGCAGCCATGTCACACCCATTCCAGTTCACGTCCCCTTCAAGGACCTGGTCTCCCAGATTCCCAGAAGAGAAGGAACCGGGCTCAGAGCCCAAATGTGACTTAAGACACACAGGTGAGGGACTTCCCTGGTGGCGCAGGAGTTAAGAATCCGCCTGCCAATGCAGGGGACATGGGTTCGAGCTCTGGTCCAGGAAGATTCCCACATGCCGCGGAGCAACTAAGCCCGTGCACCACAACTACTGAGCTTGCGTTCTAGAGCCCACAAGCCACAACTATTGAGCCCGCATGCCACAACTAGTGAGCCTGCACGCCTAGAGCCCGTGCTCCGCAACAAGAGAAGCCACCGCAATGAGAAGCCCGCGCACCGCAACGAAGAGTAGCCCCCGCTCTCTGCAACTAGAGAAAGCCTGCGCGCAGCAATGAAGACCCAACACAGCCAAAGAAAAAAAAGAAAAAAGACACATAGGTGTGTGTGGTATGTGCTGTGTGTGTTGTGTATCCTGTGTATGTCATGTGCGCTGTGTGTGTAGTGTGATACACACACGCAAATCATGGGATGCAGTGCAGTGAATCTTGAGCTCAAACAGAGCTCAAGTCTGTCTTTACCACCCACCCCAGACCCCCTCCCACTCCGTAATGTGACCTGAGAGGTTTCTTTGTCTTCAGGAGATGGTAAGGATGGAGTGACTGGCAGATGAGATCATCCCAACCCTTAGACAAGATGCCGACTCCTATCTACGGCATCTGCCTCAGTCCTGTATTCTACCAAGTGTAAAAGAAGACCAGATTCACACAATAAAGACAACCCCTACAGAAGAATTCTAACTGTAACAAGAGTGAGAGCTCAGCCTTATCACAAAAGCTTAATAATGCGGAATAATATTCCACTGAGAATATGGAAGAGGTTGAAAATAGTTTGCTTTAATTATTTCACTACAGTCTCTACTATGGTATAGGCAGGTAGACCGTATTGATCTAACAGTATCGATGATATATCTTAGGCTTTCTCTATATCACTATAAAGAAATTGGCAGGGAGGAAAAAGGCTCCACTTAGTTGGAAATCATTCATCCTTTTTCCAGACCAAACCTTACAAGTGAATTCAGTCTCTGAAATCTGGGTAAATCACATGATCTTGTTTTCACTCTGACCTTTGGAATCTGGCTGATTGAGGCTGGGTCTGCAAGCCCAGTGGTCCGTCCTTATACTAAATGGACCTACGAGAAACCAGCCAGTTCAGCCAGGCCACCAGCTACTAATCAGCCAGTACCTGGTTAATCTTTATTGAGTTTCCAGAGTTTTCAACTGCCTGCATCCAGGTGCACGAAGGAGTCTTTGCTTTTCTTTGTCCTGTCCTGCGGGGACAGGAAGAACGGTCTTCTGTGGGAAAAGCAGACAAGATCTGGTGACAACAAGTGAGCCCTGAGACAGTGGCCTCCTAGCCAAGCCACTGGCAGAGGGCACAGCCCAGGCCTGCCTTTGCTATACTACGTACCACTTCTGGCTCCCCACTGGGACTGGAGTGGAACGTGGAAGTGTGGGTGGCATTAGTGACATAGTACCATCAATGGAGATCCTCGCTGCAGACCGTAGAAAGAAGACGCCGAAATTCACCACGAGTCCTGCCTGTGGTCTCCAGGGGTATGGGAAGGGCATTTTGCGGGGTAACTGTGTGTTAAGGGTACACTTTGGCTATTTCCCCTGGCCGGGTCTTTGGAGGGGGAGCTAATCACTCAGTAAACAGAGAAGAGAAATGCTTATACTTAATAAGCCATTGCAAATGGAAAAAGCAAGCTCCTACCCAATGTGATTCTCTCTAGAAACAAATGGCTTGGATCCAAACACTACAAATACCCTTTCAGAATGCCGAGAGGTCTCTCAGTCCCAGCGCCCCCAGAATGAAATCCTCCGGCATCTTCTCTTTCACATGGAAGTAGCTTTAACAAGGGAAGAGGGAATGACTGTGTGTGCACGCGTGTGGCACAGTCGTGCGTTTTTCTTTTGTCTTGTTTCGGAGCCCCTGATGGGCAGTGCATCCTTCTCTCTGGGGAGCAGCCGCTGCAATTAAAGGGGAGGGCCAGATACCACGCGGAGCCGAGGTGCTGGGAAGCGCCTCCAAGACACCCCCAAGGGTGTGCTCAGTCCCCTCCCTCCATGCCCCCTGCGACACTACGGAGCTCTGGCTGTGCAGCAAGGGGCAGGGTTGGCCTGCTGGCAGAAGGGAGGTCAAGGCCTCTGCCAAGGTTGGCTGCTCTGGTCTCTCTCATCTGTGTCCTGCGCCAGCCCTCCTGTCGGATGAAAGAAACAGTGTGGTTCAGTGGCCAAGGCAGAGCTCGGGCTCGGAGCCTCGGCTGCGACCCTGGCACCACAGTCCTGGCCACTGATTATCTTGTGCCCACTCTAGATGTTTTCACTTAAAATGTGGGCAATAAAAACACTGACCTGTCTCCACAGGCTGTAATATTAAAAAGAAGAGGAATGGAGGACGGGGCACTTTGTAAATACACCACAAGGAACTTCTAAATACAGCTGGCCGAGCTCACCAGCCACCAGGGCCATGTGAGGAAGCAGAGGATGCTCTGTAGTAAGGCAGCTCCCAGCCAGGGAGTCGGGGTGGAACAGCCGCTCTCCTGCTTGCACACTTGCTATTTCTTAGCCCTTCCCTAGGAAAGAGGACTTCAGGGGTTTCCACCAGCGCGCGCGTGCGCGCGCGCACACACACACACACACACACACACACACACACACACACACACACACACACACACACACACACACACACACACACACACACAGCCAATGTCAGGGACACTAGCATCGCTTCCAAGTGGAATAATTCAAAGAATCCAGGAAGAAGACAAGCACCATTTTTTTCTTTTCTCCTCTCTATTTAAGAGGGGGTGAATCTCTGGTCTCCTTCTGGAAACAAAGAAAGGAATAGGGCTCGCTAATATGATAGCCCCTCAATTTTCCAGCTTGTGATTAGAAAGAGAGGTGATGAGAAGTGATCATAAATGGTGCTAGGTCTGCACGCCCCCCCCGCCCTTGGCGATTTCTCCCCTTTCCCTTTGGTAAATTAGACTCAAAACTGAAAGAGTCATCAGGATGTTTCCACTCTGCTAAAACCCATGGCCAATTTGCCTTATTAATATGATTTCTTTATGTTTCTATAGTTACACTTAAAAACGTTTCAAAACTACAGTTGGATACCTCTTCACACCCCTTAGGATGGCTCTTATTTAAAAAGCCAAGACAGAAAATAGCAAGTGTTGGTGAGGACATGGAGAAATTGGAACCCCTGGGCACTGCTGGTGGGCATGTAAAGGGGTGCAGCCACTGTGGAGAACAGCAGGGCAGTCCCCCCCCCAAATTAAATATAGAATCATCATGTGATCCAGCATACACCCCAACAAATTGAAAGTGGGATCTCAAAGAGATATTTGTACATGCCCTTTCAAAGCAGCATGATTCACAATAGCCAAAAGGTGGTCCCAACCCAGGTGTCCATCAACAGATGAATGAATAAGCAAAACGTCATCTCTACATACAATGGACTGTTATTCAGCCTTAAAAGGGATTGAGTTCTTTTGTTTTCTTTTTAACATCTTTATTGGAGTGTAATTGCTTTACAATGGTATGCCATGGACATTATGTTAAGTGAAATAAGCCAGTCACAAAAGGACAAATATTCTATGATTCCATTTATATTAGGGACCCAAAGTAGTCCAATTTATGGAGACAGAAGGTAGGATGGTGGGTGCCCGAGGCTGGGGGAGGGGAGGGGAGTTGGTGCTTAATGGGGACAGTTTCAGTTTGGGAGGATGGCAGTGTTCTGTGGATGGTGGCGATGGTTGTACAACAAAGGGAATGTCCTTAGTCCCACTGAACTGTACACTTAAAAATGGCTAAGATGGTGAACTGTATGTGTGTTTTACCACAATAAAAACTGTTTGTCCATCTGACACCATGTTCTACCCTCCTGACATACTTGAGGGAGGACTAGGCATTCCAGTCCCCAGGAAGGCAGGGCAGAAAACTCTCAGCTCTTCACCGCCTCTGGGCCTGGACTGGGGAGATGCCCCGCGTTCCCGGGAGTTGGGGGGATCTAGACTCCAGTCCCTCTGGTCTCATCACCAGGGCCCATGCGGCGGGTCTCAGGCTGCCCACCGGCCTTCCCTGCCTGTGGCCCTTTGCCCGGAGGCACCAAGACAGGTCACCCACACTGGAAACAGCAGGCCAGATGGGAGCTACGGGGTGTGCGGAGAGGGCAGTTTGGGCCTTGACTGGCACCTCTGCTCTCTTACCGTCCTCCCCTCGCAGCTGGTCAGGGATGCCAGTCCTTCTGCCAACTTCCCAACTCTGCGGAAGTCCCTGAGCTGATAGAAGAGCATGGCCGCCACGTGTACCGCCCAGGATGGCTGGCCCGCCACGGTGTCTTAGAGCTCTCAGGGGGCCTGAGTCTCCTCAAGCTCCAGCCCAACTTCTGGGGTGCCGGCGCCCTCTCCTCCATCCCTTCCTGCGCCCGGCTCCCCTGCGCCCTCCCCAGAGGCCCCTGCAGGGCTTCCCCACCTGTCGGCCCCGCCAAACAGCCGCTCCCAAGTAGCAGCCAGGGAAGCTCCCGTGAGGCCCCAGCAGAACCAAATCTCCCTCAGCTGGGCACTTCTGTTTTGTTTGTTACCATGATCCTCTTTCATCGCCTTTCCCCATCCCTCTGGAAGCTTCTTTGGCTGCAGACCTCTTCGTTAAGTGGCTGTTTCTTTCGGAAAACTGGTGCTCCCGACGGGGACTTCTTGGTACTTTCCATCGCGGGCCAAAAGGAAAAAGCGCTTGAAGGACACCAGGGCTCTAATAAGGCAGGTGCAAGACGATCCTTCGTCTCCTGTGGCCTGGGGCGCGCGGAAGGGAGGAGAGGGCAGGGGCGCAGGGAACGGTCCCGGGCGGCCAGGCAGCCGCTGCACCCCCAGCCCCCGCCCCGGGGGAGGCGGGCTTCGGGGGCTCCAGATCCCCAAGCGCCTGTGCGGTGCGCGCGCCGGGGGTGGGGAGGCCCCGCCCGGGCCGCGCTGCCTGTCCCCACCTCAGCCCGGCGGCAGCTTCGGCTGCTCCCGTTAGATGGCGCTCGAGGCTTTCCGACCACTCGCGAAAGTGCGCCGGGCCGGGCACACAAAGCCCCGCGGGCCGGGGGGGGACGCAGCCTGCCGGCGAGGGCGCGCGAGGCCGACCCCACGGTGCCGCATGACCAGGCCCGGGGCGCGAGCGGGGCGCTCCCGCTGGGCCTCGGCTCGCTGGCCGCGGCCTCCGACCCTTCGCTCTTCCGCCCACTCGCGCTCGGTCCCGGGGCCCGGCCGCGCTCCGGGGATAGGAGCCGCGAGGCTGGGGCTCAGGCCGCGGGGGCCCTGGGACCGGGGAAGCGCCAGGTGGGAACCGGGGCGCAGACACGAGCCTCCAGCCCGCGCCCGCCCGCTGCTCCCCGACTGGCCGCCCCGCTCTCCGCGAGCCCGGCCTCTGCTGTGCGGGGAAGCGGGCAGGTGCGGGGTCGGTTGTGTGTTTGAACCGTTCCGCTGAAATTGTGGTTCGGTACGAGGTTTAATAAACTTCGTGGGCGCTCGCGTTTCCAACAACACGGGGCAAACTTTCTTGCTGTCCCCGATGCGGGTGGAGCCCGGGTGAAGCTCAAGCAGCCTCCTTAAAAAAAAAAAAAAAAAAAAAAAAAAAAAAAAAAAAAAAAAAGCTCCTGGGACTCTGGGGCGTAAAATGCGACGGCTAATTTCTAAGTAACTGTTCGGGGATCAGGGAGCGAGCTTTCCTTCCGCCACCAAGTTCGGCTCCCCTTCCACCCTCTCCAAGAAAAGTGACTTGATCACGCTCTCCCGTCCCTTAGGCTCCTCCTTATGTCGCCTGCGCGGGCCCCGCCGCGGAAAGGGGTGCGTCTCCCAGACCCGGAACACGCAGCAGCGAGACCTGCCTTTGTGCCTACACTTGGCTGTGAACTTTCCCGCGCGGTGGGTTCTCCTTTAAGAAAGTAGCGATCTCTATGAATATTTAATGCCGGGCGCGGGCCGGCGGGGCGGACGCGAGCCCCGCGCCCAGGTCCCCGCAGCCGCGACGGGGACCGGGGGCCGGTGGGCCGGTGGGCCGGGGGCGCGAGCCGGGCTGGGGCGCGCGGCCCGTCGCGCTCATTTCCTTAAGAAAGCGGGCGGCGCGGTCGGAGGGACGATTTTGGCCCCAGCCGCCTTCCCCCCAGCCCCGCCCCGTACCCGGTTTTCTGCTACAAGCGGGCTCGGGAGCTCTGAGCCCCAAGTGTGCGCTCTTGTCTTTGATGGTATCGACCAAGTGCGGTTTCAAATGTTGCCCCGACTGAGGCCGGTTTCCTGTCTGTGTGCGCAGTGGATGGAAGGACCGCGCCGGGTGAGTCCAGAGCGCGGGGAGCGGGCAGCCGGCCCGGCGGCGGAGGGGGAGGGCCGCCCGGCAGAGGCAGGCCTCCGGCTGGCTGGGTTCTGAACTGGGGAGCCAGGTGGAAACGGAGACCCCGGCAGAGAGGAGCGTGTGTGTGTGAGTGGAGGGGGGGGGATGGGGGGTGATGAGGGACGAGGGGTCGCGAAGCCTGGCGCCCAGGAGGCCGCTGGTGGGAAGGTCTGGCGCACCTCGCAGCCGTGTCCCTCTGCAAAGACCCGGGGCAACTTTCCCTCGCCGCCGCTGACCCTCTTCCTGCGAAGGAATAAAGTGAACTTGCTCAGATACTCGATTCCGCTGGCGGTTCAGTTCTTTCTGCTTTGGTATCGAGTTTCTCTTCCACCTTTCAGTGTGAACAGCCTTTGTGTCCTCAGTTCTAAGGTGTGCGTTTATGTATACATATATTCTATAGTGTGTATATATATTCTATCGTGTTTGTATATATATGAAATATATATGAAATAGTGTGTATATATATTCTATAGTGTGTGTGTGTATATATATATACACATATCTATGAAATCTCCTAGGTACTTTATGATCCCATCTGGATAAATTAAACCCCAGATCTGTAATGTTTATTCTTAGTTTACAAAAGGCAGGGAAAAAAATGTGTGAGACACATGTCTGCAAGTATATCAAAAGTACTTTCCCTTCTGCTGGAAAAAGTTGCCTGCAAATGGCTTCCCTTCACTGATCCTGGGCCACCTCTACTCCTCCAGGAAGCTAAATCGGGTCATAACTAAAGCACCCATCAGCCCAAGCAATTAAGTGCCAATAATGACTATTAATGACGGTATTACTAATGGTGGGAGTTGAGGACGCCAGACCTGCTAAAGGTAATCAAGCTGTTTCAAAATTCTGCTACCCCAGATTTTTATAGCATTCCACCCCAGTAAAGGAGGTAAGAAGACGGATGAAGTTCTCAGAGAGTTCTCCAGTAGGTATCCCATGGTCAAAGCTGAATTTATTTCTTTCAGTAAAGTTGATTTCTATTTCTGGTAAATAACGGAGGCTTCACTCCTGGCTGTGTCAAGTTATGCGAAGTGTAATTGATGGTGGTGGTTATTTGGTTTGGATGCAGAATTTGGTCGTGGGGGGGATTGGAAGGGAGGGTGCGTTCTCTCTCCAGTTACTCTGGTCATACTGAGAGCCCTGGAAGATTTTAAGAAACAAGTGTTTTAAATCTTCAGCTGGGCTCATGGACATCGGGAAGGCTGGGAGCTGAGGAAGTAAGGGCTGGTGAACTCAGGGAGCAAAGGAGAAATAAGGAACTTGGTCTGAAAAAAGATTTTATTTTTGCTCATGGGTTCACATGGTTTTAGCCTGTCACAAGCTGAGTGACTGTTCAAGAGAAAAGGTTAGTGAGACTCATCTGTTGGTGTAAAGGCTACTGAGGCTGAAGATGGGTCACCAGCCCCCCTTGCCTTTCTTGACACCCCTTCTCACCCCAAACGGAAATCCAGGCTCAGTTCTGGGATGGGAGGAGGTGGCAGGGAGGGAGGGAGGGAGGGAGGGAATACATAGCCACTGGGAGTCCACAGTGAGAAGGGAGGGCAGCTTGCAGGGGCCCTGGCCAGCCACCATGACGCAGGCAGCCTCAGCCACGGGGCAGTCGGAGGTGTCGGGTCACCTCTGCTCATTCCCCAGCGTTCAGCCCTTCCGGCCAGCCTGTCAGGACACTGGGTGAGTTGGGGCGGTGAATGTGTTCAGGACATCTCCCCAGCACCTCGCTGGCTCCTGGTGGAAGCCAGAGCAGCAGCGCACATCTGGTTCTGATGTATTTACCAGGCTGGGATGGAAATGCCCAGGCTGCACGGCAGAAACCTGAGCTGCTTGCGACCAGTAAAGTCCTCTGCTAAGCAGCGTGAATGGTTGGATGGTTTCAGAGTGCTGGGTGGCCCCCACTCTCCAGGTGAAGCACTTGACCCTACCCCATTCTGTTTTGTTAGAGTTAATTGCCTTGCAGTAAGGGTACCTCACACCTCAGCCAAGGAGTACAGCAGAGAAGGGGTCCTCCACAGGTAACTGGATGGTGCGGGGTCATCTTGGACACCTGACAAGTCCCCAAACCTCACCTGAATGAAATGGACCTGGGGTATGCTCTTGCCAGTGGCTCCTTTTGCCTGGCTCAGGCTGTCAGCAGCCCACATAGGACCCTGTAGTCCTGAGAGTCCTGCTACAGCTCCTTGGAGAGGGCAGCTGACCCCAGAGGCTTAACACGACAGCTCCATACTCAACAACAAATTCCCTGCTGACCCTGAGAATCCCAGGAAAGAGGGGGCTAGAGGCCGGCACGCAGCTCCCGTAACTCGGGGCAGTCTGGGCCCTGCCCACCACTGAGTCTGGTGGCAGGGAGAGGGCCAGGGCTTGGGAACAGGGCTCTGAAAATCTGCTGTTCCGCTTCCTTGGGTCAGCTGCAGACAAGCCTGAGACTGCAAATACCTGTGAAGAGGGGAAGGCGTGGAGGCTAGAGCTGGCCCTGTGTCCTACCGGGGTTCTAGGGCCCTGGGAACCCTCCGAGGTGGCTGGGGGCAGAATACCAGAGGCCATTTGGTCCCTCGCCTTACCTTACAGAAGGCCCACATCATCAAGGTCTGAGAGGACTTGCTTTCCCAGGAAACGCAGGGTGGGGCGGATCTGGTGAGAATTGGAGGCGTTTCCTCAATTTACTTACACCTGGTTTGGAAATTGACATACAGAGGACAGCAAACACTTTACCCAGATAGGACCTCCGTGGTGTCAGAAAACTTCTCCCCACCTCCCCTGGGGGTCCCGCTCACCCCCATTAAGTAGCCCAAGCGCACTGTTCAAGATGTCAGGTTAGCTGGGGGAAGGAGTTTGATCCGTCCCCTCCACCCAAGTAAGTACAAATGAATTTTGTTCTCAAAAAGAAAACTTAGAGCTTGACACTTTCCCCAGCCAGATCCACCTAAGTTTCACCCAGGTCTCTAGTCAGCAACCGCAACACACCCCCACCTCTTTTTCCTTTCTTTGTGGCTTAAAGTTGCACTTCAGGAGGGTTTATATCATGTTGTTCATGTCAGCAAGCCTCCTTGTCTCCACTCCCACCCATCTCCCTGGATGGAATTGTAGCTGGAAACCACACAGACACAAGAAATTCTCTTTAAAATTTTCTGCTATTCTTCCCAACTAGAGGAGTTGACAAGACGCAGACACGTTAAGTTGCAGAAAATACAGTGGACTGATCAGCCAAAATGCATCTCATTTGCACTTGTATGTAGCCGGGGGTAGGAGCTAGTGTCACTCAGGCTGGGCTGACTGGCTGGAATTTCCGAGCAGGCCCCTCCGCAGGGGCCATTTGTGGGGTCGAAGCCCCGGCCCAGCCCAGGCCAGCAGGAGGAGGGCGTAGTGGGAGGCGTCCGAAGGCCTGGCCCGAGGGCTGGAGCCACCTTCGGCAGACCTCCTGCTCTGGGCAGCTCGGGGGGCTGGGAGGCCTGGAGGGGTGGGTGCTGGCAGCTGGATGCCCAGGTCGTCAGCCATTCCCAAGGCCTCCCCCGCCCCGGGTTGAATTAAAGAAAGGAAACACCTCCGAGGAGAGTCACTGACCACATATTATACCCGCTTCTACCTCTCTCCCAAGGTTTTGTCCCCGTCACCCACTTTGTCCTCATCCACCCACGGGTGGAGGGACACCTCTGCCTGATGCGTTCCTCCACCTACTTCGGGTCCTGAACTCGGACCCTGAGCTTCTCGCTTCCCGTCTGTCTCACTGAACCCCACTCCTGGGCCTCCGAGTTCCCAGGGAAACCTGGGTAGTGCCCTGGGAGCCTTGGAACCCAGCGGGGGCAGTTAGGGGGAAGGCACGGGTCTTTGAGGTGTTCCCGCTCTCCAGGCACCCACTCCCCTGCGCTGGTCGCAACTTTGCCCGACCCCGGGGCTAGGGCCCAACTTCTACCCACGTATTCCCACCCGGCAGCTGGCGGCCCGGGCTGCGCTGGGGTGCAGGGTCACCGCTAGGGCTCGGTGGCGGCGGCGTGCGGGCCGCGGGGTGCTGGGGCCGACGAACTGGGCGCAGGGCCTTTCCCAAGGCCTTGGGAAAGGCCCACCTGCCTCTGTGAGCGCCCCAGCAGCGCGTCCTGGAGGCGTCCTCAACACTGCGTCCCGCTTGCTTTCCTTGCCTAGGCCCTGGTGACTCAGACGCCGCCAACCCCACGGGCTCCCTTCTCCAGCGCTCGGCTCTGGCCGGGCGGGGAGACAGGGAGGCGTGCGCAGTGCTCCAGGCCTCACCGCCGGGCACCCAGGCACGGCCGGGCATCCAGGCACCGTCGGGCACCCTGGCACGGCCGGGCCGGACTGCAGCCCACCACTTTGCCGGGGCCAACCGGGGTCGACGCGTGTTGCCCAACGGGACCAGCGCCTCACCGGGCCGCCGGGGGACCAGCCACGCGCCCTCGCTCGCGGCGGAGCGCGGGGCCGAGGCTGCGACGTCGGGCAGCCAGCCCCGCACCAGTGACAGCCCGGGCACGTCCGCGGAGCCCGGGGGGGGGGACGATCAACGGACTCTCCGTCCCGGGAGCTGGGGACACGCCTGTAAGGTGTGTGATGCTTTAAAGATCCTTGGTACTACTTTTGCGCGAAGCCTTTGTTCCAGCTTTGTCAGCTTGCGCGCCTTCGGCAGCTCCCCCTCCCGGGCCCTTCCACCCCCATCACCCCCCCCGCCCCCCCAACCCCTGCAGAGAGGGCCTGGCGCAGGGAACCTGCCCGGACCAACTGCCCCGCTCCAGATCCTCTCCTGCAAAATGCTTGTCCCTCGGTTACATCTCCCCTTCGCGCTTGGGGCAAATGAACACGGTTTGCACCGCCTTCGCCTTTGGGGCGAGGTTCTCCCAGAACAGGCTTTCTGAACGTGACCTCGGGCTGCGGCGGCGGCGGCGGCCTCCTGCTGCTGGTGAAAGAGCAGCTCCCCAGCCACAGGCCGGGGCGACCGGGGTACGCACAGCAGGGCCATGGGTAGGGGGTAACCTGCCCTCCCACGGTAAGGATTTGAGGACGAAAAGAGCAGGTTAAGGATAACACGGCCGTGAACTAACTTGACTCCTACTGGCAACAGGGCCACCAGGGCCCGGTATTCCTGGGTAGGGTGGCCCTCTCCCAGCCCCCAAATTAGGTACAACTCCTCTTTTAGCTAAAGTACAGCTAGATGCAGGGTGTTTAAAGGATACTCTGGCAAACAGGATGTGCAGATAATGACTGTTCCCATACACATAGGCTTGCATGCATCGTCGTATGTGGCCACACATTTCCCATTTCTCCCTAGTGTTTTTAAATTAAAGCTATTTAATTTGTCTTCATTCCTTCTTTCTAGGCCTTTATGCCTGCACATAGACATTTGGAGAAAAATCAAGTGTGAGCACCTCTCCCCGCAGAAAGTTCTGTATGTTATGTAACACACTCACACAGGGATTCCTCGGGTTACCAATTTGCTCCCAATCAGCCAGCACTTGGCTTTCTGGCTGGGGTAGGGGTGTCAGGGTGATGCAAATGGATGTGGCAGCTTCGCTGGGGGGAGGCGCTTTTCTTCCCCCTTCTTGAAGCCCCAGTTCAAGGCCCAGGAACAAAGGGAGAGGTAACTGATCTGTCCTTTGGTCTCTCTCCCTTCACTTCCACCCCGCTCACCTGCAGACCTGCAGGCCCTCCTCCTTGATAAATAGAGGAAAGCCTGTGAGTTCAGGTACACAAGTAAGTAGTGCTGAGCTGCGAGGCTCCCCCATTGAAAATCAAAAACCCCATTTTAGGTGTGCCTTGAGTCCCCACCACCTCCTCTCCCCCATATGTCACTGGACCCAAGGCTATTTGCTTAGCCTCCCTATCTTGTTAAAAACATCCAGGACAACTATTAAATAGTTCCTGGAAGAGTTAAAGACCTCTCTCAGGTTTGAAATGGTTTTTTAAAGCCCTGTTTGGAAGAAATCTTGGAGAAGTGCAAAGCATAATCAGTAGGATGGCCCGAGCAAGTTTGAAAGATTTCTCCCCCAAAACGTTAACTAAAAAGAGTTTGTAGGTGTTGTTTTCTTCACTGATGGGTGTTTCCCTGTTGTAACCTACAGATTCTCAAGACCAAGCTAGTAAGACATTTAGTTTCATTTTGTTAGTTTCTGGGTGATACTATACTTTCCGATTAGACCTAATTTATTTATTTTTTTAAAAACTCTGCTGGAGAGTTTTCAACCTTGGAAATGTGAATGAAGAACAGACTCTCCCTCCGAGATGCTTACATGGGCAGAATGGAAGGACCCTGCCTGGCTCCCTTCACACCTGGAAGTTGCCCTGCCTGAACCTAGGTGGACTGAGGCTGACAGGTTTGGGCACCTTTTATTTCAGTGCTGGCGCAAGGCGAGCTCTTTGAAATGAGTATCTATTCTATTTCAGAGTGCAGTGTCCCAGTCGGCTAAATGGGCTTGTCTTCTGCCAGGAGGGACACAGTCCTGCAGGACAGAACGAATGTTGGATCTCCCAGGAAGCTCTTCGTCAAAACATCCCTCGCCCTTTTTTGTTTTTGAATTAAAAGATGTGTTTGCTCTCCTCTCAGTGTTCGTCCCGTTATTTTGTACCTACAACCATGAAATGTGGAAAACAGTTATTCTTTTTTGTCCTCTGTAAATGTCTCCTTTGGGGACCTCGGGAAGCTCCAAACCTACCTCAGGTGTGTCCTGTGCTTTTGATGTTTACTCACTACTCACTGGGGCACCCAGAGACTCACACTAGGTTCTCCCTTCCCCTGGGCATCCTTTCCCTCCCAAACAATGCCCCTCTCGCAACTTGAAACTCGAAGGGGAAAGGGACTTACTTAGAGAAAGCATCCCAAATTAATAAAGACCAGACTCAAGTTCTCCAGGTAAGTGATGCTTACACTGGGGGCAAGGAAGCCAAGAACCAGCATCACCCCAGGTGCGACTCCTGTCAGGAAGGAGTGAGGGGAGCAGGCACTTTGCCACAGAAATTGCTAAAACTATGGCAACTACGTGAGGTTTACGGTTCAATTTTGCTATATTCCCAGCCAGCTCAAGTTATTTAAATTTTAGTTTTGTTCACACACGTGCACACACACCCCAACGAGGGTTAAGTTACCAGCGCAATTTCCCTGGGCAACTCTGGTGACAGGAACCACTGCCAACAAACTTATTTTCTGAAGAGTAAAAAAGAAAAAAAAAAACACAAAACCTCTCCATCTCTTTTAAACGGTTATTTTATACTATGTAACATCCACACAGACAGGAATTGGCCGGGACACCACTGCTGCTTTTTCTAGGAACAGGTAAACTAACCATTCTTCCCCTCCCCCAAGACGCAGCTATTTTTAAAAGCTAAAATTTCTCTTTCCAAAGGGAGGAGAAGGAACAAATTCCATTAATGAATTACGTACATGGAATGTGGCTTGTCTAGGGCAATTGTATTTGTAAATAAATGGCTTCCTGTTTATTATGTACATTTTCCTGAGAACTCTGGTGCCTCTGAGCACTTAATATAGCAAATATTCAACTTCTGGTTTAATTTCCACAGGGTTTCTTCCTTTCTTTTTCTTTTCTTTTTTTCTTTTTGTATTCGCTACAAAGAAATCAGGTTAAATTGAGTCAGTTGTGGGGCGGTGTTCATGATCCTGAAGCGTCCAGGCTGAGCGGGGTGGGGGGAAAGTAACCTCTTAAGTTCTCACGTTTGCCAAAGTGCGAGCGAAGGGGGCTGGCTCCCTGGAAATGCTGCTGCAATCAATCTGGGGAGTTTCACTTTTGCCCCCGGATCTTTCTAAAGCTGACCACGGCCTCCTGTGGCAGCTTGAGAGGCGAAGCCGGTGCGATCCTGCTGGCGGGCGGCTTGGGCACCGACCCGCCGCCTGGCAAACCCGCCTCCCCTGCGGCCGCGTTCGCCCACCGCCCGCTCGGGGTCGCCGCGCAGGCCAGCGGCCCGCAGCCCCCGGACGGGGATCGCTATGCGGCCGGGCGCACGCGGCCGACCCCAGCGTTCGTGGGGCGCCCGAGTCCCCCCCGACCCCGGGGGCGACGGCTGGGCCTGGAGCCCCGAAGTCCACCAAGCGCCGGCCTCCCGCCGTCCCGCCTCCGCTCGAATCCCGAACAAAGCAGCGCCCCGTGCCCCAGGCCGGCCCGCTGACCCCTGCTCCCCGCCCCCGCCTTCGGACTGCAGTCCAGGGCTGGAGCCTGTTCCGAGCCGGTGCGTCCCCTCCCTGCGCGGCACCCTTCGGGAAAGGACACGCAGTGCCCCCGGTGGAAGCCCCAGGCCCGGGTCTCTGGCCCCGACCCAGGTCCTTGGAGACCCGGGGCTCCAGCTCCGTCTTTACTTTTCCTCCAGGGCCCTAGGGCGTGGGCCCCAGAGAGGGTCGGTCAGCAGGCCCTGAGCTCAGCTTTCTCAGCCCCACGGTCATCGAATTCCCGGCAGAGCAGGCCGGGCCCCAGGACGGAAAATCCGCAAACGTGGAGCAGAGGGCAACAGACCTTTCTACCCTGGTGTTCCCAGAAGTTGTCTCCAGACGCCCGGAGCCTGAGCCGCGCTGGGCTCAGCCGCCCCCCAGCCCACCCGGGAAACTTCCACAAGTTCGCATCCCGCTCCTCAAGTTCTTAGGTTTTCTCCAGCTACCGGCCTTGTCGATTGCACTGCCAACTGTCCTTTAGTCTCTAGGGCTCCCGAGGCCTGAGTCGGTCCAGAATTATGATAATCATTGTTATTATCAGGCTGGGGACGGAGCGCAGAAGCAGAGGTTGGGGGCTGAGGGACAGAGAAGAAATGCTGATGAGGGGGGATATTTCAACGTGTTTCAAAAAGTTTCAGTTGACAATTATCAGTAACCCCGATAGACA
Source organism: Mesoplodon densirostris (assembly GCF_025265405.1). Lineage (NCBI taxonomy): Eukaryota > Metazoa > Chordata > Mammalia > Artiodactyla > Ziphiidae > Mesoplodon > Mesoplodon densirostris. Next base: position 67,314,452 of record NC_082674.1, read on the forward strand.
ACTCCATTAAAAAAAAAAAAAGAATTTACTACTGCTCTTGAAAAGCCGTTATTTTTTACATCGCTTTTAGGAAGATAGATGAACAAAACATCGCGTTTCAAGCCGTTTTGATCTGTAATTAAATGGCAGTATCGGTTTGTATTCTCCTACGGCTTTTACAGAAGTTGCAGTGATCCAAAGTCGGGTTGCTGTGTCAGAGTGGCATTTTTATTAATGAGAATACAAAAAGCTTGCATATTCTTAGCCCTGCTTGAATTTAGTTGCTAAGCAACCGGTGTATGGTAATTCATCCGCGAAATTTAAATCTTTGAGAAAGGATCTTGCGTTTTGCTGAATGGTCGCCACGAGGAAAACAGCTTGTGGGACTGTCCGCAGCTGTTACGGCCGGGCCGCCGGGCAGAGCCGGGCCGGGCAGGGTCGGGCCATCCTCTCCCGCCCCGCGAGCGCCACCGCCCCACCTGGGCACTGGGCCCCGCGCTGCGTCCCCGAGGGAGGCGGGCGTCTGAAGCCTGCGGCCTGGGGCCGGCACCACCCTCCCCCGCTCCTCCGATCTCCCACTTCCACCTGCGGCAGACCTTGCACCTGAGCCAGCCGTCTGCACCCCAGGGTGGAGGGGCCAGGCCGCGACCCCGCGCCGCCCCCCTCCCAGCGCCCGCGCCCCCAGGCCCGCAGCGCGCGCACACCCGGCCGCCGCGAGCACGCCGGTTGCCCTCTTCCCAGACCCCTCTGAGGTCACTTCCAGGAGGACTCTTCCTCAAGGAAGATCCGACTCATACAGAACGCAGCCCACAGCCCTCCAGAAGGCCAGGCGGCCGCCGCAGGCCGGCAGTGACATCATAGGCTCCTGCTCGCCACGCTCGCGCCCGCATTTTAGGAGACAGGAACAAACACGGATGTGAAATCAAGAATGAAAGAGACAGTAATCTAATTAATAGGCCATGAGCCAGGCTAACAGAATCAAAGAATCTGATTACACAAGTACCCCTCTTGCTATCTCCGCCGCCCCGCCCACACCCGTCTCCTCCAGCCTCCCCGCCGCTTCCTTTGCTAGGTTGGAAAGTCCAGGAGGCAAACCCAGAGCCCTCCGATTTCCTCACTGAAATCAAGATCAAGCCCACGGTGGGGCTCCATCAGCCGGGAGGTCACGTGGGTGACCTTCGGGCCCTCGGAACAGCCGCTCTGAGGAACTGAGATGACCAAGTGACCTACAGGATTTGGAAAGCTGGAGAGGTGACCCCTACACTTCCTACAAGTATCACTCTCAACCACGACAACGACCACGACCACGACCACCATCACTACACCTGCACTGATTGCTTCTGCTGTAACGGGACCAGGAGAGAGCCATTCTTCACTCAGGGCCATTTTAAGAGGGTCTACTTTTTCAAAACACCATAGCACAACTCTTTTTTCTCCATCACCTTGCTTCTGGGTCACCGATAACTTCCAAGTCTTAACTCTCCTTCCACACCCTTCCCCACCACAGACATCTGAGCACAGCCAGGTACTAGGTTTTATCACTGCTACATAGCATCTGTTCTAATAGGTCCAGTCAGCCATGTGCAATTCATGAAAGAAGTGAATTCTCTCATTTCTATCCTTCTGCCTTGAAAAAAACCAGGTCCACCTCTTAAATAATTAATTTCAAGTCTGCATCCAGTGCCAATACTTGTTGCATCCATTTTAGAGTTTGATTAATTACCCTGGAACTTGGGCAAACTAAACTCAGTGTGGAGAGAATGTTTCTTCCTTCAATTTAGTTCTGAGAGCTACAAGTTATTGATGGATCTTTACTCTATTTACATACAAATTGGTGCAAATATGGCCATCTCTTAAAATGCATTTTGTATAAATATATAAAAGTGTCATTTTTGATTTAGCTTGAAGAGGTTGATCATTTATTACAAAAATAAACGAATAAATACAACCATATATTGTTGCTTCCAACAGGATAAATACTTTACAAATATATAATTTAAAAAACAAATTTAATTGTTAAAATTATTTAAAATATTACACTTATCGATAAAACTATCAATAGCATAGACTGCATTTAATATTAGAACCGATTATTCTCTGAATGTTGAAAACCATTCATACAAAACAGATTATGAGCATGGTAATGAGCGTACACTGGGGGCTACAGGGAAGCAAAGGGAATCTTTAAGATCAATAATGAATAGTTCGGTTTTGGAACAAAGAAGTAGTCCTTGGCTAAGTACTTAAAGGAAAAAAAAAAAGAACAAAAAGAGGCCGAGCAACAACAGCAAAGTGACTATTTTAAATACACCTTGAATGATTTATCGCCCAGACTTGCAGGGGAAGATGGTTGGGTGAATGAGATGGCTGTAGCTTGGACAACTGATCAGAAGCCACGGGAGACTGCAAACTATAAATGGGCCTAGCTTGGGATTAGCCAGATTGATGGAACAGAACTTTGTCACTTTCCTCTGAGTTGGAAGGGGAGGAGGGGGTGGGCAGAAATGGAGGAAACAAACGAACACTTGACGAAGCACAAGACACTTGCGCTACAAAGGAACACAATGACCAAATTCATTAAAAAGATCTGGTGATATATAACAATATTTTCATTATTTACATGTGTAACAATATAAGCCTTAGCACAAAACCTCTCAGTTGTATCTGCCCTCACTTGTTTTCCAACCATGAATTTCATTTTGTAAATACATTCAAAGGGTTGATTTTTTTTTTAAAAAATATGGAGTGCAAGCATGAGCTCACTTTAAAAAAATACAAAATAATGGAATAAAATGGGCCAGCTTTCCCAGCTGCTCTAAGTTACTCTGCTACCTCTAAATCAGAGCTTCTTCCAAAGTAAACAGCAAAGGTTACTTTTTAATAGAAAACAGGGTGAAATCCAATGTTAGTTCTTTTGTTGTCAGCCAAATCAAGTAAGCAAATGCCTCCTAACATTTGAAATAGACCCACTCTCTGATCAACCACTACCAGTCCTGTAGGGAGCATAGGTTTTCATCTCACGCGCCAGTAGCATCCACCCTATAAAAACAACCACACCCGATCCTCAGCTTTCCAATAAGGCCTTCCGTGCTTGCCCCTGTAGACCCTCAAAAAATGATAAAAGTTTGCCACCAGCCCCCCACTGCAGGTTGTAAATTTGCTGGGCAAAGAGATTACAATAGCAAGACAAATAGGAAAGGAGAAGGCAAAGAAAAGTAAACTGTGGTTTCTTGTTTTCATTTTTTCCCTGCTCTCTGTTTAATAAATATGGCCTTTTTCAGATTTCACAAATCAAAATGATTGTGATTTTTAGTACGATTTGGTGTTTAAAATAATGCAACCCAATACACGGCCATCTGGCTGGGCTTGATTTATGAAAGTGACACAGGGTCTGTCTGGAAGAAATAACTGTTCCTTGTTGCTCTCACAGTTTTCCGGGTTTTTTAACCCCTGCATTGATATCACAGGGAGAGGGAGTAAAGATGAGAGAAGACGCAAAAAGTGAGTGACAGCTCAATGAGATTAGGGGGAAACTAATCTTCAAAATCATTGCTTTATCACCCCCAAATACTTTTTTTTTTAAAGTACAATACGAAGGGACTCAAGGAAGCAGAGCCTTTTGCATCTTGCTACTTACAACCTGAGGCATTACACTTTCATTTTCCCACATTGTAAATATTGATACATTAACTTGATAAATGTGACCGCTCTGCAGGGTGTATCTAAAGAGTGATCAAAAAGTGAAAACCCCCAGCACCGGTAAAGAAAATATAGAATCATACTGGGGAAAGACGGAAACACAGAAATGTAGAATCTTAAGTCTGAGCTGGTGATCACACTGAGGGTAATGCAGTGTGGACCACAATCAGAAGTTTAGAGCTACATTCTCCCATTATAGAGAAAACAAACAAAACAACCCCCCCTCAAAACGGCTTAATAATTTAAACTTAATTACATATAGTTATTAATGGGAAGTAATTGATATAAAAATATTTCATCGACTTGTAAGCTATTTTTTACCACTATTAGTCTTCAGAAAAAAGAGGAAAGAGATGTAGCAATATGGTGGGGGAGGGGAGATGAGAAGGAAAAGAGAGGCTAAACTTTGGTGGTGGTGGTGAGGGGCTCTGTGTTCACCATTAATAACCAGTTGGCACATTTTTACTGGGGATGTAGTCCAACATTCTGATAAAGATGATAAAGGACACAGGTATCTCTGAGAAAAGGACTAGAATTTAGACAATCTCACCTAAAAACACCCACTAAAATTAAGGGAGGGACAAATTTTGTGAAATTAACAGACTAACAAGGAGTGACTACGTGGTCAATTACTAGCGGTTTCTCTCATTGCCTTTTATTCTAGATTTGCAAATGTACCTTAGGTGGAGCAGAAAGCTTCCTCATCTCTATCCCTTCAGGATTTGCATTGTAAAAAAATATTTTCTAAAGGACTCTTTTCTTCCCACACAGTGTTTATGCATCAGACACAGACTATTTCATTCTAACAAATTTATTTTCTCGATCAGCTCTTATGGAATCACTACTCAAATTAAATTACAATCAAATGATCACATCAAAAGATACCCTTATTACCTAGCAACTGTCCATATTTTCATTTCATTTTGATTTGTGCTCGTCTGAAAAAAACACGTAATACAAGATCTGGGGAAAAATAAATTACCGTTTTGCAGCAGTTCATAAGTATTCTGAATAAAATATTAAAAGAAGTCATTTAATGAAAATATAAAGCAAATATTTTTAGATCAACAACGGATCTAACAATTCTATATTGCCGTCTTTTGAAAAGTCTGTTTATTAAAACCTACCAAAAACACTGCTTGGAAAGGGCAGTATTATATAATCACATCCACAGCACCCATTCAATCAAAGTTGGCAACGGATTGAGGAGAAGAGTCCGGAGAAGTGCTGTCTTTCTAAATCCCTTGATCTGAGTCAGTCCAGAAATAAAAAATAAAAAATATTAATAAAAAAAATATTAGCGGTGGCATCTTTAGTCGTCGTCCACCCATCGGAGCGTTAGCCGATAAGCCGGGGTTGGATGCCGGGCCTCGCTCCGCGCCCAGTCCGCCCGCCCGCGCCCGGATTCGCCGGGGCCTCTCCTACTGGCCGCTGGACATCCCTTGCTCCCTCGCCCATCCCTCTGCTCTTTCGAGATGCTTTTATTTCCAAGGTTACTTTGAGGATACGTTTTCTTTTTCTTTTGGCTTTGCTATCAGTCTGTTAATTTCAGAAGCTGTGAATACATATATGTATATATATATATTTCTTGTTTTCCAGAGATTGTTCTTTTTGTTCTCCTTCCCGTTTCATAGTCAATTTGTTTGTCCCCAGATGACTCTGATATGGACAAGAATAACAGGGTCCGGGAGCACAGAGTCACCCCTGATTAAACCCGGTGCCTCTGCCTGCTTTCTGGTCGCTCCCAGGAAACAAAGTTTCGGTGGATCTCTCGAGGCTAGGGTTGGGGGGGGGGCGGCCCTTTGGAGGGAGGAGGTGGGAGGGAGGGGGGATGCTTTTTTTTAAACAAATGTTTGTTTGTTTTTTTAAAGAGAATAGGACAATGCAGGTGCTAAGTGCTCTCCACCGTCGCCCCGTAGGACTTCTCAGGGTGGGAAAAGCCTCGCGAGCGCAGTTTTGGGGCGCTAGGCATCTTCACCCTTCTTTAAAAGGAAGCCCCCAAACGAACCCCCACCAGAGTAGAAACGAGATCTCACGATCGCCCCCTTTTTTCTTCCGGTTTTGCCACGGTCGTGTATATAAAACAGTCTGGGCATTTCTAGGCTTTGTTTGTTTGTTTGTTTCGCCCCTCCTTCCTTGGACTTCAAACAACGTCTCCTCGGTGCGTCCCTCTCCTTTCCTCCCGAGGGCGGGCAGGCCTGTCTTTGGGAGGAGGGGAGGGCGGCCCGGCCCGCCCGGCCGCGGCGGCGGCGGCGGCGGCGGCGTGACAGCGGCGGCGACGGCGGCGGCGGCCCGCTCCGCGCTGCGCCCGGGCCTTCACTGCACGCTTGTCTGCAGCCCGTGGTGCGGCGGCGGCGTGTCGGCGCTCACGGTGCCCACCTGCGAGTAGACGTCGTCAGGCGTCTGCTGCTGGATCCCGGGCGGCGTCATGCGCTTCTCCTTCTGGCGCCGGTTGCAGAACCAGACCCGCACCACCTCCTTCTCGAGCTGCAGGCTGTCGGCCAGGTTGGTGATCTCCTGCGCAGAGGGCTTGGGGCACTTGAGGAAGTGGCTCTCGAGCGCGCCCTTGACGCTCACCTCGATGGAGGTCCGCTTCTTGCGCTTGCGGCCCTGCGCCGCGATCTTGTCGATGCTCGTGGGGCTGCCGGTGCTCGAGTCCGCCTCCTCCAGCCACTTGTTCAGCAGCGGCTTCAGCTTGCACATGTTTTTGAAGCTCAGCTGCAGGGCCTCGAAGCGGCAGATGGTGGTCTGCGAGAACACGTTGCCGTATAGGGTGCCCAACGCCAGGCCCACGTCGGCCTGCGTGAAGCCCAGCTTGATGCGCCGCTGCTTGAACTGCTTGGCGAACTGCTCCAGGTCGTCGGACGTCGGCGTGTCCTCGTCCGAGTGCGGGTCGTGGCTGTTGAGTCCGGGCCCCGCGCCGCCGCCGCCGCCGCCGCCGTGGTGCGGGGGTCCCTGCGCGTGGTGCGGGTGCGGCGGGTGCGCGTGCGCGTGGTGGTGGTGGTGATGGTGGTGCTCGGCCAGGTCGGGAGTGTCCCCGCGCACCAGGCCCGGGTGCACCAGGCTCTGGGCGCCGCCGCCCGCGCCGCCGCCGCCGCCACCGCCCGGCCCCGGGGGCGCGCTCAGCATGCCGTTCACCGTGAAGCCCCCGGGCTGCGAGTAGAGCAGGCTCTGCGGTGGCGGCTGCTGTCCCCCGGCCATGGACGGGAGGTGCGCGGCGGCGGCGGCGGCGGCGGCAGCGGCGGCGGCGGCGGCGGCGGCCCCCCAGCCCCCGGGGTGGCCCTGGTGCGGCGGCGGCGGCGGCGGCGGCGGCCCGAGGTGCGGCGGCCCGCGGTGGTGCAGCGCGGTGCCCGCGTGCAGGTCGTCGCGCCCCGCGCCGCCCTTCACGTCGGGGCCCTGCGGCGGCGGCGGCGGCGGCGGCGGCGGCGGCTGCTGGGGGCTGCCGGCCATTCCCACGGCGCTGCCGGACCACGGCGAGCTCGCCTCCACGGCGGCGGCGGCGGCGGCCGCGGCGGCGGCGGCGGCGTGGGGCAGGGCCGTCACCCACTGGTGCGCGTGGCTCAGCATATGGCCGCCGTTGCTGGCGGCCATGGCCCCCTGCATGAAGTCGCTCTGCACCATCTTGACGGAGGCCGGGTCCCCCCGGTAGGCACCCGAGGTCACGGCGGCGCTGCCGGGCGGCATGCCGCCGCCGCCGCCGCCCGCCCCGCCGCCGCCTCCGCCTCCGCCGCCCCCGCCGCCGCCGCCACCGGCCCCCGCCGCGTCCGAGTGGACGATGGAGCCGGCCGCCAGCAGGCTGTTCCCCGGCAGGTAGGGGTTAGAGGCCGCCGTGGCCATCCCGCTCCGCTCCCGCCACCCTACCGCCGCCACCACCGCCGCCGCCGCCGCAGCAGCAGCCGCGGCCGCCGCCGCCGCCGCCGCCGCGCCCCCCCGCCTCCCCCCGCTCCGCCCCCGCCCCGGGCCCCCGCCGGCCCCGCCGCCGCCGCCGCCTCCGCCCCCGCCGCCGCAGCCGCGGCCGCCGGCTGCAGCTGCAAGGCCGCTGGGCAGGGCGCGGGGGTCGCCGGCCGGCCTTAGTCAGCAGCAGCCGCCGCCGCAGCCGCCGCCGCAGGAGCCGCGCTCCGGGGAGGGGGGCTCGCTTCTCGGCGGGGCGCGCTCCGTGGCCGGCCCCCTCAGGGGGGGTCGTGGCCGCCCCCCAGCCCCGGCGCGATCGGCTCGCTCCAGCGGGGCTCGCCGGGCGGGGCGCGGGCCTGCGCCGGGGCTCCGGGCCGGGCGCGCCGGCTCGCGCTCCTCCTCCTGTCCTCGGGCGAGCGCGGACTCTGCCGGGGCGCGGGGCTCGGTCCACCTGCTAAGTGGAGGTTTCGCTGGAGGCAACAAAGAAAGCAGCCGCTCCTTTCTTCTGGACCAAACCGCGGACGAGCGGCGACCGGCCGCTCCTCGCCGCCTCCTCAGGAACGCAGCTCACTCGTCTCCCTTTGGAGTAGTAAAACTTTTTTTGTCCTTGAAGGCGTGGTGATGCTGGCTGCTCGCGTGCGGAGAGGAGAGGCTGGCTCCTGCTCTCCCCCTCCGGTCCTCTCGTTTCAAGTTTTGTTCTGTCCTAGGAAAACTTCTGGCGCTGGTGCATTTCTCTGAAGTTGCTATTGCCGGAGCTCGTGGTTGCCTCTGAAACAACAGTCCTTTTTCATTCTCCTCGCAACAGTCACAGTCTGATGCGACATCTTTCCTTTTGGGTAGAAATTAGGAGACAAATATAACAAGGAAAAAAATTGAACAGGAGAAAAAGGAGGTCGAGTTTCTCGGTTACCTTGCTGCTGACGGTTGGGGTTGGTGTTTTATTTTTTTCCCAGCAGAGGTCTGCAGGAGGAGGAAGAAGAGTGCACTGGTGGAGGTGGAGGTGTGTGTGTGCATATAGGGGATCCTTGATACACAACCAACTCCAGTGGCACGATGCACGGCTCGGAGGCTGCCCCGACGGCGCTGGCGCTGGCCGTGCCGGAGCGGAGTTGCCGCGGGAGCTCGCTCTGCGCCCTGGTTCGCGCGCTCTCCCTCTCTCTTCCCCTCTCCCTCCCTCCCTCTCTCGCTCTCGCTCTCGCTCTCTCGCCCTCTCGCCCGCCCGCTCGGATCTGACAGTTCGCTCTCTGTCCCTCCCTCTCCGAGCGGGGACTGTCGAATGTTTACCCTCCGCCGCGAGCGCGCACCCACCACTGCACTTTCCCAAATACAAGGAAGTCGAGCACCAGGGCCCCCGCTGATTGGCTACCCGCTGGGTGATTGGCAGGTCCGGAATGACTGGCTTAGGACGCGCGGCCCCCCTTCCGGCCGTTCCGATTGGTTGCTTTTTAATTTAGGCAGAGCGTCGTAGAAGCTGGAAATCTGTCGTCCCCCCCTCCCCCCGCCGCCTCCCTCCGGTTCGCCACTTTCTCCTCCCCGCCCCTCCTCCGCCACCCCCTCCGCCACATCTTAACTCTTAGTGTCCGGCCGAGACTTAGGCTTTCCCTCCTTGGCTCTGGGCATCTCAATAGGTCTGGGAGGGGGAGGGGGCGGGGGAGGGGGCGGGGGGGAGGGGGCGGGAAGAAAGGGAAAGGAGGGTGGGCGGGCGGGGGTCCGAAGGAGAACGTAGAGGGGAAAATCGTGAAAAATAGCAACCTACCCACTCCACCTGGTACCGTGTTGTGCTGCCGTCCTCCCCGCCCCCCACCCCATCCCAGAGATCGGTAACGCGCCCGGCACGGATGTGCCATTCACGCCAATACCTATAGGCAGATGTGTCCCCAGTGGTTTCAAAGTTTCCTTGCTCCTCCACCAGCCGAACCCCGTCCCCGCCTCGGCGGGGGTGGGAAGGGGGAGCTGGCGGCGCCGAGACCCCGGGTAGCGGCCGCGCTCCTTGGAAATCCGCCACCGCAACTTTCCGCAGCCGCTTCGCGCCGGCGGCGGCCCCCTTTGTTTAAGTTCTCGGATGCCATAGTCTGGGAAACCTGCAGCCCGGGACCAGCGCCGGGCCCGCGCGTGCGAGAAGGACCGCAGGCTGCAGCGCGCTCCCCACCCCCGCCTCTCCCTTCTCCCGCCCCCTCCGCCGGGATTCCGCCGAGGAGCGCGCGTGCCCTTGCGAGTCCTGGGGTGCCAGGCGGCGGAGCGCTCGGCCGACCTTCCCGCTAGACACACCGTCAGTGTGTCTCCCCCCGCCCCCCCTCCGCCCCCCAAATGCGTCGGGAAGCCTGCGGCAGCGGGAGCGGCCTAAGGAAGCGGATCCGCCCGCCGCGCCCTCCACCGCTCACACTGTGTGCGGGTGCGTGTGTGTATTTCTTTATTTCGATGCGGTCGTTATTAGCGGTGTTTCGCCTGCTCGCTATTCTTGGGCACGCTGGGGCTTTCTCTTTCTCTCCGGCCTCGGAGGGTCTGCGGCGGGCGGCGCTGAGCGCGTTCTCAGCCCAGCCCGGCGGAAAGAGTTAAGGGGGCCGGGAGGGGGAGCGCGCGGGGTGGGCGGGAGAAGAGGGGGTGGGGGGAAGCGGCCGAGCGGAAACGCTGCACAGAGGAGCCTCAGCGAACCAAGAAAAAAGAGAAAGTCGCCACGAAAACAAGGGCAAATTGAACCCTCCTCGGGGATTTCCAATGAACTAACCCGACTCGGACATTCAGTAAATACATCGTCCCTAATGAGTGTGCGTGTGCTTGCACCCCGCACCCGGCCGCGCTGCGCCGGCCCTGCCCGCCGCCCCGGACGCAGACGGGGAGCCGCCGGGGTGCTCGGGGCTGCCCTTCTCCCGCGAATAATTCCTCTCCTGAGCGCAGTTAGGGGTACTCAGAGCCGGAGCTCTCCAGCCCAGTCGCAGACACGCAGCCCTTGCGAGATCTCGAGATGAACAGTGGGCGCGTAGCATTTGTGTAGGAACTGGTCCAGCTTCTGCGTGCCGGGGGTGGGGGGGGGGGGGAGAGAAGCCCTCGTAGGTAGGTTTTAGTGATTCCATTATTGCGAAGGTATAGACCTGAACGGCGGCGGTAACCAAACCCCAGACAGAACGGATTTTTTCCCTGTGCGTCCCCCTAAGGTTCCTTTTTATATTTATGTATGCGTATATGTATATATGAAAGATGGAACACAGATTTCATTGAATAAATCTGAGATCTCCAGGTGCAGACGTTTGAATAGTCGGTGCCAGCACCCCATGTTTTCCTTTCCTGCCGATTTTGCTTGGATCCGGCTCAAAAACCGAGAGAGTCTCGTGGTTTTGTTTACACTGAATGGGGAGGATAGGAACAGAGCCATGGGGCCCCTTTCATTAATATACAGTGAGGATTTTGTCTAAATTACTGCTATGAATTTCACAGTACACGCTTTCAAAAGCAGTCTCAGGTGGCCTGATGAAACGTGATAGCGCTTCTGCTATCCACTTTACACACATTCACTTTCTTTCTTTTCAAGGAGGGTGTGTGTGCGCGTACGGGAAGCCCCCCAAAACGCTTTGCTCCTCGAAATCAGAAATACACTTCTGTTCCGAGCTCTGTCCCCTTCGTCCTCCCCCTTCGCGTACTTAGTTCTCCAGTCGCTCCCCAGCCCCACCCATCCGTCCCCTCCCTTTGCCGAGTGTGATTGTTTTGTCTGGAAAAAAAAAATCCAAAGTATATAACAAGGGGAGAACAGTTAGTGCTGATTTTCATTTGCATACATTTTCATATATTTTGGTGAAAATAATAGACTAGTGGAGAGCTGGGCTTAGAGGAGTCGCTGGAAAGGCAAGACTAAGGAAGCACCGCTTCTGGGGAGTTGAGAATATGCCTCCCCCCACCCCAGTCACCTTATTTTTTTAAAAAATGAAACATCTTCATTTATTTTAAAATCTAACCTTGGAAGTTTGCTCGGTAAGTGTTTTTCATTTTCTTTGCCTGCTTTCTCTTTTCTGCCCCTCCTTTCCGGTTTATTTATGCTCTTGTAGGTTTGGGAGCTTGTTTCCAGTGCTTGGGACAAGAGAGGGCAACTGTTTTCAAGGAAGGAAGGGAAAGAGTGTTGGGGGGAGAGTTAAAAAAACCCAACCCTGCTAAAATATTACATAAAACGATGGCCTCATTCCAAAGCTCCCCACGGCAAGGCACTTTACTTATTTTTTTTTCTGAGGAGGAGGAGGAGAGTGCTATTAATTTTAATTGTTGATTGTCAGGGAAACATAAAGGCCCTAGAAAAAGAAGTGATGATGAAGCACGCAGTATTATAAATATTTCTTGCTTTGGGGTTTCCTTTTTCTGGAGAATCAGGACTAGAGGGAAAGAAACCCCCTTTCTGTAGCCAATGCTGATGTGTTGAACTACGTGTGGCTGCCTGGGATTGGGGTGAGGGATTCCTGCTGGGAGCAGGGGGATGGAGTGAGGGAGGGGGGCTTGGCAAAGGGAGGGCAGAGAGCTGGAGAAGAAGGAGGCAGGGGAGGAAGAAGTGGCAGGAAGTCGGTGCCCCCCTGGTTAAGGCCGCGTCTGGGGAGCTGGCCGCAAGCTGCAGTCTCCCAGCTCGGTAGTGAAAGGCCATCAGAAAGAGGGTGATCAATCAAAACTAACCAGGACACCTTACACTTTATTCCCAAAGGAGGCTGGAGCTTTAGCGTGGCATAGTGTTTTACTTTGTTTTCTATTTTTGACGGCCGGCCTTGCCCCCCTCACCGCCCCCCCCGACTCTCACCACTGTCCCTGGGTTTTGTAAAAAATTAAGGGTGCCTTGCTTGCTAGGTGCAGTTAATTCGAGAAATACGGCTGGAGGAAATAGCTAGGCCAAGTCCAAGCCCACGTGAGAACCTTACTTACTGTAGTGAAATGGACTGGAGAGGATCCTAAAAGGTTCTTGGTTTTGCTCTTTTTAGAGGAAGTCACGTCTGGGGTGGTGAGGGGGTGAAAATCAAATAGCTGGAATATTATTGCACTTTTGTCTCCGGAACACCTTGCAATTTGAAATTTGTAATTTCTTTGGAAACAGTTGATGCCAAATCAATGAAATGGTTTCTCAGGAAGGAGGAACAGGTTTCACTTGGGGAGGGGGTAAGAATCGCCAGTTTTCCGCTCCTTGTTTTGCGTGCCTGGCAGCGTTGCTTTTGACTGAGGTTAACTCTCTGTGCTCCATTGGACCAGATGCCATATAGAGCTGCTCCCTGAAGATCATTTGTTTCCTTGATGGGGAACATTTCTGAGCAGAGCATATTGGTTGCCATAGAGAGAAAAAGAAAAGGAAGAACACTGGTCACATTAAGCTATATGTTTGTGCACTGGGCTTTAGATAAAAGGACCTTGGCTCAGCCAAAGAGAAGAAGCCGAGATAGAGATTTCTAGCGCCACCAAAACTAGCTTTATTTTGTTTTGGACTTTTACAGTTGAAACATATAAGCTAATTTTATTTGTTGTTGTTAATTTTATATGACACGGTTTACTGAACAAAATAAACTTTGCAAGTGCTCGGGAGTCGCACTCTTGACTTGTCAGCAGGGGGCGCACTGACTTGTCTTAGCAGGTACCGTGTAAAATGCAGCTGTTTCAAAAGCAAATCTGCTCTTCCAAACTTGCCAAAGGAACAAATGCCCCTACCTTTCTATGCATATTCACGACGAGGAGTGAATTCATTGCAGAGCACAGCGCCTTAAAATAGAAGGACAGTGAGCCGCCCCCCATCTCCCACCCAGCCCCTTCTGTGAAATGGCCCCGAAAGAAAAACAGTTCAAAAAAGTATTCCTCCATTTCTTTCCGCAGAGTGGATGTAAGTCTGGAAAACAGAGTTGGGCTGTGAAAGCAAAAACACTTTACAAAATTATTAGGGGTATGTAGTAAGCTACCTCAGAAGCTGGCTTTCGGGTTGTATATTTTGGGAAACAGTCAAGAAGAGAAAAATACATTCTAAAGATATTATCTACTAAATAGTGAACATTCTTCAACTTGATGCAGGCTTTGACTTCTAAATAAAAATCCAGCTCCTGGAGACTTAGTCAAGGCATCCTGGATCTCTTTTACTCCATTTGATATTTAATGGCTCCTTTAATTCTTCATACCTCCTCTGGCTGTAGAAAGATTTTGGATTTATCCTTGAAAGGCTTGTAAGGGAAAAGGGAAAATACAAAATAGCCATCCCTGAGAGGTCACTGTGGGCTTGAAACTTTTTTGGCACAGTATGACTTAACACAGTTGCAGAAAAGTTTTAAGAGAGCACAGGCTTTCCGCCTCAGAGATTTTTAGACACAGCCAAGGAAGACTGAACTTTATTGTGGGGAAGGATGAAAAGATACGTGGAAAACTTCCTAAAATAGTGAAGGGCAAATCCTGTCCGGTTCTGAGGAATTAGTCAGTTTGTCACTAACAATTTTCCCAAGGAGATTTGGAGAGCCTAAGAAAGGGAAGCCACGAGTGACTTGTGAGAAGCTGGCTTCCGTTGTTCAGCGGCTCTCCACACCTGTGAGTGTGCCACCGAGCCTGCAGGAAGGGCCCCGGGCTGGAGGCTCTACCGTCCCTCTGGAGGAGCGGGAAAGACATCTTATCCTTTCGAACTCTACTCCAAGCCAGCCAGGTTCCAGCCAGAAGTTTTGCTTTGAAACTAACTTGAAAAAGTCAAGGTTTGCGTTTAAGTGGTATTTCATCTAGGAGGGCTGAAAGATTATGGGAATAACGTATGCAAAGGAGACACTTTAAAAAACATTTTAATCCCATGATTTTTATCCGGGAGCTCTCACGTTTAGAGTCAGGAAATGTACTGTCAGGTCTGTGCGAATAACACAAAGTGGGAAATGGAAGAAACTGTGAAATTTGAACCCAAACATGGCTTTTTCTTCAGCTCTCCAGACATTTCAGACAAAAGACTTCTGGGGGAGATCCACACGCCCTAGGACCAATGCCTCAAAGCTCTAGGTTACTTTGCAGGCCCTGGGCTGCTAAATGCATTTTAAAATTATTCAGGAGAAAGGGCACTTTTCTGTTTAGCCAGGCATTTTGTAAAACAATAGTTAAGCAATAATTGTACATATTGGGAGCATACTTTTTGGTATCACTTTTCATGAGATCTGGGATGGCTACTATCTTGGCTGCTTCGTATGTTCCTTTTCTATAAAGTTACTTAAAAAAAAACCTGGAAGCAAAAAAAAGCTTGCTACTCATGATATCTACAATCTTAGGTTACCTCGAGCAAAGGAAATAGAAAATAATAATTCTGGGTAAAGCAACAAGTTAATTTGAGAACTGGCATATTATAGAGACCACGTTAGCATTCTGTAATGATTTGGAGGTGGGAACAATCAAGCTGGATATGAATTAAGATCCAAAGAGCTGGGCAAAGCTACAGACTTTAAATTGTTGGGGATGGTGAAATTGCTTTTGCCAAAAGAGAGAATGAAGAACATTACCTGGGTCAGATGTACAAAATACAAACTGGGTATTTACTCATTTGCTTCCATTTGAGAATGATAAGGTGCTCCGTCCGGTACCGTGGCAGTGCAGAAGCACATTTGCCGTTAGCATTTACAAATTAAAATGTGTAGCATACCCACAATCCACACTGTGTGCTAGATCCAAAGAAAGGGCTCTTCAGTGGTAGCTTTTGGGTGGAAATGAGTATTTGTCATCTGGCTGGGCGGTGGGTGGGTTGTTTCTTGGTCTTGCTAAGTTTTTGGAAGTGTCCCGGTGGTTCCTCCTATGTAGTTCTTTGTATCACTCTGATAACTGATTTATCTGATCTGCAGGAAAGGAGCAAGCACTTAGTTCTCTTAGATGGGCTGGAAGGAGCAATGATAAATTCAGACACTTGTGATTTCTCACCCTCAAGTAAGAAGCTTTACTTCTGAGGCTTATAGGACAGCTTTAAACTACAGACCATCTCAGATTGTGGAATCTAAATTAAGAGGGCACGATAAGTTGGTAATCGAGTGTATGCTTTAAAAACAACCCATTTCCAACAGTTTGCTCACTGTAGCTGCATTCGTGCACCTGACGAGTCTGGTAATGAAAGCTACCAATCGCTAGGGAAGCCGTGGCTGACACAATGTGATGGACTCTTCTTGCCTGTCCCCCGCTTCACCTCCCCCCACCAACAGTGGTCTTCTTGGAATTGAAATTCACAGGGCTATGTAACAGAGAACCCAGCTGATTGACCAGAGTGATGATGATGATTTATTAACAAAAACATGTGGGTATGTCTAGCTAGAAAAATATTCCAAGGTCAACTTGGTGTTTTTGTGTCTGTGTTTTTAAAAACAAAATATTAACTCAGCTTTGCCAGAGGGGTGGTTGGATTTTTTTTGAGCTTGTGGCCCTAACAGAATGAACTCTCCTCTCTTCCTTGAGGACATGCCCTGCCCAGAACCCCCAAATTCCCTGTATAGCTTCTCCTTTCTGGGTTGGAACCAGGTAGTCTCCTGATGGATGTCTTTGTAGCACACCAGAAGGCAATTCTTGTACTTTAGTGCCTCTGCTTTTTTTTTTTTTTTTTTTTGGATTTTTTTTTTTAACACTTGAACTTAGCTATTGTCTGAGGAGCCGGGTGCAGATTGCAGCTCATCAGGCTGAAGGCTGCTCTTTTGGGCATTTCCCCCAATGATGCTTCTGTGGTGTCTTTTCTCTTGTGGGTGCTGAAGCTCCCACTTCTTGCCCTGCTCCCTCCCTAGGCTCACCCTGGACTGTCAGCCTTAGGGGGTCTTCAAGGGTGGCTATTCTGCTCACTTTTAAAATACAGTACCAATATTCACTGATAACTGATACTTCGGATACTCTGTGGTTTGCAGCAATAAAATTCCAGCACTAAAATATCTGGCAAAGAGACTTTGGCGGTAGAACTAAATGACCTTGCTCATTGTAGCTTCATGCAACTGGGGCTTGTTAGTCCCCAGTTAAAAGTTCTGGGTCTGATTATAGCTTTGAAGGCCCACCTCCTCCCCCCAGATTTCAGGTAGGGAGCCTGGTTTCTCAACAAAGCCCAAGGGGAGGATCCCAAGCTTACAGTGGTGTTGGACAGCCCTCAGCTCTTAATTTAATATTATATCAGGGTGCAAAAAACCTCCAGAAGTCAAGGCGTGTGTTGTCCAAATGGCTTAGGCTCTGTTCCCTTTATTTGAAATTCACATCGCAGAAACAAAACAAGTAAAACTTCACTTGGAAAAACATTGACTATTCAAGTCTCCAAAATTCGAAAACACTGGGGTGTCAGTGCTAGGGTCCAGCAAGCGATTCCTTTCCAGGGTTATGAAGTCAGATTGGGACGTTCCCTAGAAAGATTTGCTTTGGGCGGGGGGGGGGGTGTCTCTCTTCCGCAGCCGCAGGGTCCCCCTGCCCGCCCCCTGCTGTGATTTGCGGCCCTCAGAAGCGGCTTCTCTCGAATAGGCGGCGGCTTCTGGGGGTCCCAGGGCCGAGCTCTGCTTCCTTAGACTGCATTTTATTTTACTGAGAGCGCAATTTGCATAATAAAATGAAGAGGACCCATTACTCCCCTTTTCTCCCTACCCACTGCCCGGCAAGGACTTTGAGACTGTTATCTGAACACCCAGAGAGGCCTTCAGAAGTCGAATTAGCATTGCTTTTCTAGGGGAAAAAGAAAAATGGAAAGCGATTAAAAGCAAGAAGGCCAGGGGAGAGGGAGTAAAGGAGGAGGAGTGAGGTGGCGGAGAAAGCGGGGAGGGAGCGAGGAGCGCGGGGCCAGAGGCACAGAGGGGAGAGAGACCAGACGGGGTGCGGGCCAGTGACGAGGGAAACGCTGAGTCACCCTAACCGGTCACCGGGGACAAGGCGGCGAGATGCCGCAGCCCAGGAACAGCCGGTGCGCATCGCACCCCACCTTCTAGGCCTCCTTCCCGCCCGCCGCCGGCGGAGCGCGGCCGTGGAGCTCGGCGCCGCCCGACCGCCTTTGTCACCGGCTCGGTGCGCGGCCGCGGGCTCCCGCGGCGGGCTTTGTTCTGGCGGAGCAGGGCAGGACCCCTCGCCCCGCCGCCCCCCGCCCCCACCCCCGAGCTGGGGAGGCTGGGGGTGGGGACAGGGCGAAGGGGACGGGGACCAGAGGAGCGTCGGCGGGCGCCTTGGAGCCTGGGATTTCCTGCCTTCGCTCTTTTCGTAATTGAGCTGTTCTCCTTCGGGGCGGGGGCCGGGCGGCGCGGGAGGTGCAGGACGAGCGGGAAAGGGGCGCCCGCTCTCCGCCTGCCGCGGGGGCGAGCGCCGCTCGCGGCGGATCCGCATTGTGTCCGAGTGTGCACGGCTGGAGGGGCGCAGGCATCGGTGCGGGAGGAGAGCCGCTGAATCTGGCCCCGCGTTCCAGGTTTCTGGCCAAGGTTTTGGCGGCTGCGGGGCGCCTCGGGTCGGTGCCCGGTTCTCCCCCAAGATCTGCTCTCGAGGTGCTTTGGGACCGCGCGTGGGCGCTGTGGACGCGCCCTGGGTCCGGGGGCTGCCCACGGGGAGCGCGCAGATCCTCGTCGCCGAGGCCTGTGGCTGGGGACAAAGAGGCAGACGGCCGGAGCGACCAGCGGGCGGGCGCGCACAGGCACCCACGCGCGCACCCCACCGGGGCCCTCTCCTGGAGCCCCCCGCGCCTCGGGGCCCGCGGCTCTGCGTCTGGAAAGTTCGTCCCTCGCACAGCCCGCTCCCTCCTCTCACCCTTGCCTTTAGCAAACGGCGTGGGATCGTGTGTCACCCTCTCCCTAGCCACCCCCAAAGGTGTGGGCAGATTGCAAGTGTTGCTGCTCTGTTATTGTTTGTCAAACAGGCCCTTTCTCTTGGGAGAGGGGCGAGGGGCATGTGGCGGATCCCGGGCCAGGATTACATTAATCAAAGCATTATTTCCCCAGAGAAGCCGAGCACAAATGAGAGTAAATCCTAATAAAATTGGATCGCGGAGAAATGGTACGCTTTAAGTAATCTGTGCTGCCTGGTAAAAAATCTCACGTTTATAAGATGTGGGTCTTAAAAAAAATCTGCACACCTTTGGCCTTGGTTGCTGGGTCCGTATCGATCGGGACGGGGGACAGTCACCACCCCAAGCTCAGGTGAACTTCTGAAGTGAGAAAGGGACGTGGACACCCCGGAGTCCGAGGTTCTATTCCAAGGGTACTCTTGGCCCGGGCGCCCCTCTGGAGTATTTGCAGAGGCCCTGGGCCGGATCGAGACCCCTCGAGGACGCGGACTCTGTTCCTCTGGGATCGTGGCTCCACCGTCCTCCTCTAGCGAAGCTGCAGGGCGGGCAGTCCCCGTGGGTGGCGGCGCGAAGCCCACTGGGCGGGCGGCGGGACTGCCAGGTCTCCCCGGCCCCCGGCCCAGGGCCCGCCCGAACAGGAAAGGGGATGACTGTTGGGGAAGCCGGGGGCGCGGCTGGCCGGCGACACTTCTGGTACTTTCAGGTCGTCCCAGCCTGGAAGCAGGCTCGCACTTCGTCCGCCTCCGTCCCCCAGCTGGTAGGAAACTTTCCGATGCCCGGCGCGGCCGTGCGCTAGAGAAGAAGAGCTCTCCTCCCCACTCAGAGCTCCGAGCAGGCAGGCAAAGCCCACCGGCCAGGAGGAGACCTCCCCGGCCAGCTCCCGTCCCCCTCCGGCCGCGGGCCACGAGAGCGGACTAGCTGGTGACAAGCGGGAAAGCGCCGTCCCCGTCCTGCGGGCGAGCACCAGCCTCCGGACTCCGCGCGACCTTCCAGAGACGCGCGGCCGAGACCTCTTCCGCGCCGGCCTCGCGGCCCCTCCTCCGCGCCCGAGGCCGCGGCCCCGCGAGCGCGGCGCCCCCTGCAGGCCGGCGCCGGAGTAGCCACCGCGCCGCCCGCGGGTGGCCGGGCCGCGTGGGTTCCCCGCGCTGCCCACGGCCGCGCCCGGCCCGCGCGCACGCGCACAGCCAGCGCCCCCTCCTCAAGCGAGCTGCCGGCGGAGGGTGGGGGGTGGGGAGAGCCGGCTGGAGAAGGGCGCAGGAGGGCGGCAGGAGAGCCGGTGTGTGTGGGGGGATCGCGCCGGGTCACCCCTCCCTGGCCCTTCCTGCCCGCTCCCGACCCCTCTCTGGTCGGCGCCGGGCAACCCCGGCCGGAGTCGGCGGCCGCGCGCCTCGTTCCAGGCCCGCGGGCTCCGGAGTCCCGGGAGCCTCGCTGTCCGCTCGCGGGGCAGGGCCGGGCGCCGGGAGGGGCTCCCCTGCGGAGCGGCAAGGAGAGCGGCTTGGAGCGGTGTGCCTGTGCGTGTGTGCAGGTGCGATGTGCATGTTGCTGTGTGTGTGTGTGCGGGGGCGAGGGCTGCGTGCGTGGGCGGCGTGCGTGGGAGTGCGGTGCGCGCGCAGGGCAGGGCAGGAGGCGGTGAGGGATGCTCTGGTGCAGCCGTGAGATCTAAATCTGCCACCTAGAGCTCCCCCGCCCCCGACGCGGGCATCTCCTTCCTCCGCCTTCCATCCCCTCTGAGCTCCAGAGAGATCCCTCTTGGGGTTCCGGCATGTTCATGGACCCCCGGACTCACGTGAGCGAGGGTGAGCCGAAAGGGACCGTGTCCGCTGAGAAATGCGACCGAGAGCCTTTCCAGGCTCCTGCCTGCCCTTGAGACGGGATTTCACCCACTGGGAAGCCACGTTTCAGGGGCTTGTGTATCTGCTTCCTCTCGGTCTTGGCCTTCAAAGGGGCTTGCGTGGAGGTTGTTTTTTTTATTATTTTGGGAGGCATAGGGTGGAGGTAGGAGCCAGTTGAAAATCACTTTTGGGGGTCTCTTTAGCTGACCTGCCAGCCAGTTTGCGGGCTCCTTTCCAGTGATGGGAATTTTTTTGGGGGGGGCGGGGAGTGCAGACACCCACATCATTTCAGTTCTGAAATAATGCCTCTCCTTTCCTCCAATCTCTGATTTTCATAATTTCATACAAAACAGGGCTGTCAGTTATCTCTTATTAGACAAGAGGAAAGCAGACTAATAGAAGAAAACTTGGGCCCAATGAAATTCCTCCTTCTTACAACATTAACTAGCCTATCCAAATTGTTCAACTCTCAAGGGGGAACACAAGGCAGAGAGAATTCAGAAAAAGGCGAAATATTTCTCTCCATCACTGAAAATATGACCCCAATTGCCCAACTGTAGTTTTGATAACGTGACTTTCAGAGGATCCTAAAAATAAACTTTATAAATACTTTTAGTGTCCTCTTTTTGTCCTAGTGTTTGCATCTGGGGATTTTCACTAATTCGGAAACACCATTGGTATATATGTTTTTGCTTCTTGGATTTAGATGGACATTATGTGGTTTAACTCTTAGCCACAATTCACTATAAGACCTCCTGTTCTGGAGAAAGGCTCTGAGTAAAATTTACTCACACTCACCTCAAGAGACCCTCACCAGCCAGTATCTTGATACTATTTCCATCACTCCTTTTCATAAGATAATGTATAGACAGCTAAATTTTGGTAAAGAAGGTTAATGGTAAAATGTCAATGTTTAACAGGATGAGCTTTTGTCTTTGGATTCAAAGTTCAGCTTTTCTTTGAATTATTTATCAAGCTGTTTGCCCATAGGCCTTCCTAAGAGAAGGGCAAGGTGAAGGGGGGGGGGCACCACTCATTTATTTAAAGCATATGTTGACATAAGATTAAAAAACTAGCCTTTTGGAAAACAGTAATAAGTAAACCATGTCTATAAACACCCACCTTTGGGACTGTGAAAAAAAGCAAACCTAATTACTTTCGTAGAAAACAGCCTCAGTTAACAGTTAACTAAAATATTGTATGACAGTCCCTTGGAAGCTCCTCCTCCTTCAGTATAGGACCCTTTGGTAATATACACATATTTATACATGATGTAAATATACATATGCACGAGGGTAGATGTTTATGTACATAACATAACAAAATATATACATACCCCAACTGAATACATTTGCATATAACATGCCCATGTGTACTATACCAAACTTCCACGAGTAACAATACATTCTATAACAGATAGTCCTAAAATAAGAGGAAGCGTGAGTAAATCTTATGCCTATTGAAAAACATTTCAAAATTTCTTTAGAAATCTGAATTGTGCCAGCTGTAGATGACACCACAGGAGTCAGTTAAAAAAATCCATGCACAGTATTAATATTTGCAGCACGCTCCATTTAAAAATACTATAAACGACTCATTTTACATAAAATAAAAAAGGGCACCATACGTTAGAATTTAAAATATAAACATTCTATCTAAATTCAGGTACTTTTCATCTTTTTTCCCCCTGCAAACTAAATACTGTTGTGTTTGAACAAAAATTCAATTCGGCACACAATGAAAAAGAGCATTAGTTTTATTTTCCATTCTGCTGTAAGGAAAACATTTTTTAAGTAGTTTAATTCTGTGGGCCTTTATGTCATTAAAAGACATTCAGTAGTCTAGTGATAATTCCAAATGGAAAAGCAAGTTGGAGGCATATGTTTATCCTTGAAATGATTTGTGTAATGTGGGATGACATCTTACTTATTTGCTTCTTTTTAGATAGTATTTTGAATCTTTGCATTTTCAAAGACTTTTTTTTGGTTGAAATAAGAATTACAGTTAAAATGAATACATTGGCAAGAATCCAAATGCCTGTTCGCGCTGAGCAAATGTAAAGAAATATTATACCTGAAGGTTATGCTTGAAAAGTTATTTGTCCTCACTGATGAAAAGAATCAAAATGATAAAGTTTTGAAATTTTCTTGAAGACCGTGATAGAAGGAGCTCTCTCATGTAATGAGAGTAATTTTTACTGATATTACAAAATATTTTGTTGGCTTTCCTATGTTTATGTCAATGTATATTTCTTTACTGAAAAACATATACGGTGTTTATGATGGCATTTATTCCCACATGTAATTTATAGCTTGTTGATTTCAGAGTATTTCAAAGACTGATGACTCATCGGTGGTGTCTAAATATTAGTGATGAGCTTGTGAAAATAAAAATCAGTTTAGCCCAAGTGCTTTTTGAGGTTTTGTTTTTTAATTTCTTAAAAAAATTAAAGTTAAAATGATGGACATACCACAAATGAAAAAAATTTTTAAAAAGAATATTACTTGGAAAGAAGTAAAAACATTTTACTCTAGATGGGGTTTAAAATCAACTGTAAAAATAAGTTAGTCTTTTACTTTAGAAAGTTTTCTATCCGATGGTGTGGTATGATAGAAGGAGACGTAAGCCTTATAATGATCTAAAATTGCACAACGTGTATTAAAAAATTTGGATAAAGAGTCATTCACTCCAAAATGTAAAAGAATCTTTTCTGTCGATTTAATTAATGAAGTGAGTAAAGGACTGTTTTAGTAAGCTCAAGTTACATATATAGAAAGAATAAAGAATAAATACTTTGGTTTTCTGTGGCCGAAAAGCAGACAGAACTATAATATAGCAAATAAAACTCCCAGAATGCAGGCATCCAAGATCCAATTTTTTAAAAAAATTGTCAGTTACAGAAAGGAAGGGAAAAAGCTTATTAACTCAGGGCAACTATAAAATGTTGACAGATATCAAGTTTCATAGCCAACCAGGCTGTTAGAAAACTGCTCAGATGTTGGTGGAGTGCAAGTTACTCTGTGAAACCAGTTTCACAGTGAATTATCTTCTTAATAAATTTAAACTCCAGCTTCATAGACTAACCATTTTCTTCCTCTCTCCTCTACTTCCTCCCTCCCTCCCTCTCTGCCTTTCCTCCCCCGTCTTTTTTGTAAGTCTGTAAGCAGTTGGGTGAGGCTGCTTTAGTGAGGTTCTGAGCGACCCCCAGGGGGATTTCAGGTACTCAGCCTCACTGTTTAGACACTATTAGTGACACACATCGAGGTGAGATGTATCTGTGCTCTCTCAAAACATTTATTTTCTTTCCTCATCCAACGACTAGCATCTTTTAAAGAGAGAACCAGGCAATGCCTACCAAAGGCAAAATAAATCAGAGAATTTAATTAATTATTTGAAGAATTCAGGCATTGCTGCTCTTCCTTCAGCCTAGCTATTAAGAAAAAAAAAAAAGAGAGAGTGAAATTTGAACAGTCTAGATTGGCTATCTATAGTGATTAAATTTGTAAGCTAGCAACAAGTTCTAGAAGATCTTGCTTGATTCCTCATTGTACCCATGGAACACACACCTGAATGGACCTCCAGGTGAGGCACTTGCTAGATTTAAATAAAGAGAGTGGAGGGGGCTGACTTTCCAGCTTTGGCTGAGTACACTGATTGAAGTTATTAGATAATTGTTCACCTTTCTACTTAGCCCCATGAGAGGAGACACACACATATTATAAAATACTTTAATGTTAAATAGTCCAACTGGGATTGCTAAAGTTATTTACATTTAGCAATGGATTAAAATGTTAGCATTATACATTTAATAAATTAGAATCTTGTACGCTCTGACTTGGAAACATCTGCTGAACACATTTTCAAGGATCTTTTAGGGAGTACAATTTTCTCTGTGTAATTTGAATTCAAAGGTGCAGTCCCTTTACCTTCTCTGTGGGACAAAAATATGAGAGGAAAATGTTATGTATTGTAGGTGGTAATTAGGTCCATAGACTATTTTAAAGTAGTCTTTGGTAGAGTAGGGTAAGATTTGGGTTTAGTTTATAGAACATTAGTAAACCTTAATTACAGGAGATTTTAAAAAAGATATCTAGTTGCAAATATTATTTTAAAAATAACACCTAGAATCTATATTAATGAGCTTTGCTTACTTTCTCAAAAATTTCTGGAAAATTATGTCACTACATTTTGCATTCATCTAATTAAACAACTGAAATATTGTTTTAACACATAAGCTACTCCAAGAACAAATAAAATGTATGCCAGATAAAAAATATTGCTGATTTCATATTTGCTATAATAACAAGATGGAGTGGCCAGGTAAAAACTATAGGTGAGTAATGCTTTATATTTATTTATAAAGTTGTTTTATTACACTAACAGAAATTATGAAAAAGTGTGATAATCTTTTGAAATTTTTCATGATTCGTATTTCTAGATGTGCCTAAAAATAGGGAAATACTTAGAGCTATAATGTTTGCTTGCACAGAAAGTAAACATCTAGAAAAATGTTTGAATGTAATGTATAAGTGAATGAAGGATATTTAACAACTGGGCAGTTAAACCTAAGATTGTACTTTTGCTATTTACAATTACTAGTCATACTACCCTATTTTTTCCTTGAGCCTCCAGAAACTTACACAACGTGGAATTATTACAGAATCACTCATTATTTTTCACCCCAGACCCTTTTCAATGAAATAATGCCATCCACTGAAGATTTATGGCAAAACAAGATAATAGACTTATTATTGGGAAGTTCTCCTGTCATAAGAATTTACAAGATTTTTTGGAAATAATACCTCTAGGGATATCTATTTTGCTTCCTTTTTTTCTCATTTTAGAGTTAAGGCCTAATTTTCCATGTTGGCCATTGATCATGGTGGAGGCTGTTCAGAGGTAGCCATGTAATTTCTTTATCTTTCACCTGCAAATTACACACATTATTTTGCAGCTCAAAATAAGCATTCCCAATGAGTTGCATTCAGTAAATGTCTTTCACAGCATTAGTACAGAACTGAGGTACAAAAGAATATTAATCTAATACATTCCAAAATTCAAATACTTGTGATTAATAAGCATTATTATCTATAAATAAGGCCCTAATGATACTTTGGCAGTGTTGTAAACACAAGAATCAGAGGCAATTATTGTCATTATTGTTCAGCAAGTACTTCCCATGAATACCAAATGGGTATTGCTGTCCAGCTACTTGGCAAGTAAGGTTCCCATAAAGAAACAGCTGTTGGCCAATCAGGACTGGCTACTGTTTACTGCCCTTAACCCCAAATGCAGAGTCCTTAAAGAAAGGAAAAAATAAAAAACCCCAAAAAACCCAAGCCATCAAAAGAGTTTTGATGCAATTTAAAAAAAATATCGTTTCTAATAAATATAAAAGCATCTTGAAAATAGTGCTGTTGTGAAGTACTGACGTTGGTGAATTGGATACATTAGCAACCATTGTGTTCACGAGAAGGAAAGGTCTCATTTGTGAGGCTCGAGGCCCAGTGTGATGAGCTGCCCTGGAAGTAAAATCAGTGGACAACGAAAAATCAATGGCAACAACATGAATCACCCTTCAAAGAGCATGGGCTTGAGCATGTCCTTACTTTTTTACCTTCCTCAGTCTACACAGAGCTCACCCCTCTCTATTAAACAGGACGAGCCCACCAGACCCAGCTCTAAAGTGGGGGTGTGAGCGTGTGTGTGTGTGTGTGTGTGTGTGTGTGTGTGTGTGTGTGACCTGCTGCAGTACAAGTAAAGGAAGTTGCTCATGTTCATAGGAAACCGGACACAGTCACACATGCACTCTGCCCTCCGGCTCTTAAAAGTCAATGCCGGACCGGCTTTGGCTGTGTCCATGAGCTGATTTTAGCTTGTAGTCTTAGTCAATTCAGTGGCACTGGTTAAAAGCTAAGTTGGTTTTTTTGTGGAGAGGGGAAAAAGTTTCATATACATTTTCCTAAGGGATACATGCATTTAGCATCAAATGTAGAGTTGTCTATTTTTAAATTTTCTTGTGCCAAGCCTTATGCTTTAAAGATGTTATAGGTATACAGTGGGGGTAGGGAAGCATTGTATTGGTTTCCCAAGGCGTTGGAGAAACTTAGGAGGGCTGGGGTGGCATCGGGGTAGGTGATGCGGAAGAAACCACCGTTGGCAGCCAATTTGCGCGAGGGTGTGGTCTTTATGGAGCATGCGCCGTGCGCCCGCTGGAGGTACAGACTCTCCACGCCCAACCCCCGACAGAGCCCTGGGTACCAGTGCTTCAGGTTTGATGGGGTTTCCCGTCTTACCCTCAGAAAATGGAAACAGCCGGGATTCCATTGTCCTCCCAGTAAACTGGGAGGGCGACCAGGGAGAGTGTCAACCTATGAGGTCCTTCTGTCCTTCTGAAAATGTTCTTGCCACCGTCGCCTGGGCTTTGTCATGGGAGCGATGTAGCCACGCTTGGGGATGCAGGTGGCTGGACTCCAAAGCTGTTGCTGATAGGAAACAGTGGATTCTAACCCGGGCCCTGGCCACCCTCTTCTCTCTCCCCTCTTCTCTCTCTTCCGCTTTGAACTCCTCTGCGTGGGCTGGAGGGTGAATGGTCCACCAGGACTCATCAGCTTGTGTTCATCTCTGAGTCTGGGAAGATGAGAAAGGTGAGCTCTTCCAAGCAAATCTTTTCTCGTTTGCAAGCATAAAGACTCAAAAGAGAATTTCTATGACAACAGCAGTAATAATAAGAGCCACGTTTCACTAAGGACTTACCGTGTACCAGGTATTGAAACAGGCACCTTGTGTGCACTGTCCTAGTTAGAGCCTCTAAACACCCCTTGAAATGCAGCCTGTATCCCAGCTGGACAAATGAGCCAACCGAGACTTCCAGGGGCTAAGTTACCTGCCCAAGGTCCCGGAGTGGTGGTACCCATTTCTGAACTTTGGTCACGTCTCTTGGAGACAAGGTGCTTTTACCAGCAATGCTTTACTGCTTTGCAAATTCTGGGACACTGCTGCTTTCTCCCCTTCTTGGAGATCCCCAGATGTCCCCTCTTTAGGGCCACCTCTGTGCTTGCTTGCAAAACAGTCCTGTGACCTTTGTGAGTGCAGCGTCCCCAGCAGTCTCACGTCAAAACCAGGATGGTAAAGGCTCTTGGGACCTCTGTGTACACTAGTACCATAGTGAGCCCCGTCTCCCAGCCCTCCGTGATCATGAGGGCAGAATAAAGCTCCATAAGGCTTCACGGATTCACCAGAAATGAGTATTACAATTTGGTTTGGATGCTCCATTAACGCTGAGGTATGGCAAGTTAAGGGGCATGTGTGTGTATCTATAAACCTTGCACTAAATAGACAACAGTAGTGTGTCTGCTTCTCTGTATCCGAGCACCCTGGGGAGGAGGGTAACCTACTGATGGGAAGCGCCATCCCTAGACGTTATGTTGGCTCTGAGTCCGGAGATGTCTCCTCTTCCAGGCTGATGGAGGAGCTCGCGGGCCCGCGTTGGCTGGTTCTGCTCCTCTCTCGGCTCAGCCCGTAAACACCTTCGCAGGGACCATGCGGATGCCTTGCAGCCACAGGCAGAGCCACTGTCTTTAACCTTCTCCCCGATCCGGCATCGTTCGGAGACAAAGGAGCTGTTTCAGGCGAGCCCGGGATCAATCAGCGAGGCTGGACTCTCTGCCTCCCCGGGGAGCGCCTTGAATCTGGGCCACGGAGCAGAGTGTGCAAACCTGGTTCCCGGCGAGAGGGAAAAGATGGGGTTTTGTTTGGGGTCCAAGAGAAAATAGAGTCGGCTGTGGAACCCTGAGAAACACCGGTGCTCCACTTGTGACCGTGACATCAAGGTTGAAAAAAGCTCCGCAATGATTTCATTCTAAATGAAATCTCCCTTGCTGCCACTGGTCCCCAAAGGGCAAAATGTTATTTGTAAAGGTCAAAGTGAAAAGGTGACTTTTAGAAAATGACTTTCACCAAGTTATTAATTAGTTATTAGTTAATTAATATGCTGCCTCATTCCAAGAAAGAATTTGAGGCAGTTTATAAAAATATGTGACAGGGGAAACTAATTTGGGGAAAATGAGCCAGGTGAAGTCAGCATATACTGATATACTGATACACACCCTCAAATGCTTACTCTGCTGAGTGATGTTAGAAAGTCATGACGTGAGATAGGGTTTGGTTTCTCCACAGCAAAAAAAAAAAAAAAAAAAAAAAGAGAAAAAGAAAAAAAAAAGAGTTTTACAATAAACTATCAATCTATGTTAACTTTTATTTTAAAAAGGCACTCTTTTCAAGATGAACTATCAACTACATCTGACTTGAATGTATTTCCTAAACATCTCTGATATAATATTTAACCTCCAAGAAAATGTTCTGAAAAGAATTCACTATGATATCTTTTGTTTTAAAAATGGAAAAGCTAATCTTGAGTCCGTTAGGATTTTATATTCGTGAAAAAGTGTTATGATATTCTTTGACAATTTTTAATGCTAGCAATTGGCATTTTACTTCCTATGTTTACTTCCCATAAGATAATTTGACACTTTGCAAAATATAGATCACGTCTGCTTCTTCTCAGTAAGTCGCAGGAAATCAATAAGTGATATATGTTTTGCTGTTCCTTCTATTTTTTGTTTAGGTAGTCAAGAGGCAGGTAGTATAAAGAACTCAGTAAGGTTCCATATCTTCAGGGGTGTATAAATTCATGCACAAAGCCACAAGTAGCTTAGTGGTGTGGCTCCCTCATGCCACCTTTCTGGTCTCAGTTTCTCGTCTATTAAATCAGGGCATGGGATTTACTTGATCTCTGAGTTGCCTTCTAGTCATAAAATTCTGTGTTTTGAATTTTCTGTCATCCTGAGGATCCATTAATGTAAGCATGATTTAAAAATATCTAGTTATATTTCAATTGATACAGAACTTGCATGAAAAGGAGATTACAGGGCATGCTATTATGCAGTGTAAATCAATAAAATGAAAATGTATCCATTGACAACATTTGTATTTTCACCTATTACAGAGCTGTGCCATCTCTTTGAATACAATACACTTTTATGCCCCATTAAAGCATGCTTGACATAGCTTTCAACTACTTGCAAATGCTGAGAAGTTGAAAAACATAACATTTACAAAAGATACATCTGGTGCATATTTACATGACTTGGAATAAGGAATCATTTAAATACTGCTGAGCCATCTCCATATTAGGAGAAACGATATTCCACGTCCATATGTGAAATCGGTAGTAAAATACATGTAGGTTTAAATTTCTCTTAGGCATTTTTTTTTTTACTTTACACATGTTAGAAATATGGAAATATTGATTAGGGCTTAATTCATCTATTTGAGTTGTTCGGATTGCTTTCTCCCCCAATTTTATAGATTACATCATTAACTCTAGTTTCTATTCTAGAAGAGATAAGTTTTGAAAGGGGTTGAAAGTAGCACTTTCTACTTAGAAAACTTGCTTCTTCAGGTATAGGAGTTCTTAACCTGGGGACCATGGGCCAGGTAACATCCAGAGGCAGACTTCAGAGGCTTTGTGACCCTCCTGAGTTTATATGCAAACATTGATGTGTGTAGATATGCGGATCGTCTTTTTTTCCCCCTTTGGAAAAGACCTAACTTATATTTGTATCTCAAAGAGATACGGCCCTGGTGTAGTAGAAAACTTAGAATCATAAGAAATACTTGGGGTTACCCCCTACTAGCTGTTGGACCCACCTTCTGCAGGCCTTACCTGTGAAGTAAAAGGATTGTACCAGATAATCTTAGATGCCCTTTCCAGCACCAGCATTCTCCAGGCAGAAACTTACCTCCATCTACCTAAATGCTTAAGCCACCAGTGCCCTCAGCATCTGTTCTATCCTCTGCGTTCCTTTTTAGGTTGTAATTGTGGAGTTTCTGCATGAAGTCTAGATGAGACTATGCTGAATAGTGTGCAGGGCTGCATACATAGCAAGCTGGGAAAAAAAGCACACCTAAAAATTGTACAGCTCTTCTAGAATGCCATGTGGTACAGCATATGACATATAACTTGTACCCTCCAGCTCACACACACACTTTAATTAATGTTATGGGCTGTGCTTTAAACTGAGAGAAGTGAGAAAATCAAGGTTAAGGATGCTCTGTTCTTTACTATGTAGAAGGAAAAAAAGAGACAGCTATGTAGATGAAGGGTTTCTCATCTCCTTGTCAATTTCTTATCTGTTGTCAGTTTGAATGATTTCTAAATCAGAAGAATGCTGAAGATCTGTTTTCCCATCAGTTTTGAGCCTAAGGAATTTGGAGCTGGAATTCTGAGCCAGGAAACAGTCCTGTTTTGAATTCAGAGGCTCTACTGCTGAGCACGGATGCCAGGCTGATGATAAATTCCAAGAGATTCAGCTTGATATTTCAACCCCAAGGTCAGAGAGAATTCCTTTGAGTTGGGCAAATGAAGAAAGTGAGTGTGGCCGGGGCATCTCCAGCGCTCTCCCTGGGAGAGGAGCATCTCACCAGGTTGTGGCGATGTGGTCAGCTAGGAGAGACACACCTTTACCAAGTAGAATATTGTGGTAATGGGCACCGCTGGCCTCAGGCAATATGGTAACTCTCAATTTCTATATATTTCACATGGTGTAGCTCCAACATCAAGAAGGCTTTTTCTAAAATTTTCACTTTATAGTTAGTTATTACGGTACCATGTAGACCCAACCTCCGAAGCTGATGTGATCTATTGTGCAAAAATTCTTAATTTGAGAGGTATTTGTTGGACAGATTCTCCCAGGTTTATTTATTTATCTTTGAGCCCTTAAGATGGACTATGACAGTGTGGGCTAACTCCACACGCATGCTGTACCCCAGATTCCAACCTCAGAGGCTGGCACTCACCCCACCTTTCTTTCCTCTCATTCCCCAGATATTTTTCTGTATTGCAGATTTATTAACAACTCATTCAATACAACAAGAGGTGATAACTTTTTCTGAGTTCAAACCCCCAAAAGAGACAATTTTTCCGGGGGGTGGTTTGAAAGGGTCCTCTATCGAGATGTCTGTGGTCATGAACTTCATATGAAGTCTGAAATATCACATACATTGTGATGTATCCTAATGACACTAGGAAATCTGGGCACCTTGGGATTTATTTACTATTAATTCGTCTTTCTAATGGTTGGCAGAACTTTTCATGACCCATTGAAATGATAAAAAACGGAGACATGATTAAGGATTGAAATAGCACAGACCAAATTTCGATGAGGAAATGAACAAAAATGTATTTTTTTTTTTTTTTTTTTTTTTTTTTTTTTGCAGTACGCGGGCCTCCCACTGCTGTGGCCTCTCCCGTTGCGGAGCACAGGCTCCAGACGTGCAGGCTCAGCGGCCATGGCTCACGGGCCCAGCCGCTCCGCGGCATGTGGGGTCCTCCCGGACCGGGGCACGAACCCGCATCCCCTGCATCGGTAGGCAGACTCCCAACCACTGCGCCACCGGGGAAGCCCCCCAAAAATGTATTTTTTTCTAAAGAATCATAACTGTAATGTTCCAAAGCATTGTCAAAAGCAAAACTACATCCCGCACTGAATGTCTTCTGAAGCAATTGAGTTATGGTTCTGCCCCTTACCGTTGTTCACCTTGATGCTTT
The DNA here is from genome assembly GCF_025265405.1 of Mesoplodon densirostris. NCBI lineage: Eukaryota > Metazoa > Chordata > Mammalia > Artiodactyla > Ziphiidae > Mesoplodon > Mesoplodon densirostris. Next base: position 67,346,190 of record NC_082674.1, read on the forward strand.
GATTCAGCCTGCGTCCCAGGCACCCCCAGGAGGTGGGAGGTCCGAGTCAATTTGGGTAGTGATGTCATGTTTTCATCTCCGGAAGGAAGGAAAATAAAAGACTGCCAACGTTCGATGGCATTTTGTCTACCTTGGAAGAGATCTGAGTGACCAAGTTTTGTCCCCTGGAGTTCTGTGTCCTGTAGCCTGTGACTCTCTGGAACACCACCCCACTCCCCTCCTGCCACAGGGAAGAGCAGCCACACCGGGCTTTGCTAAATGACATTTGAGCTTTCTACCTTGGAATATTCTCGTGGGAAAACCTCTGAGCACACGGATAAAGCAGCCACAGTAAAACTGAATGGCATGCTGTCGATGACATTAGCTGGTTTAGGTTAAGTATAACCCCGTCCATCAACAGTGTATCTGTTTTTATTCATAGCCGTTAACACTATTTGAATTCCAAGAAGAAGTGAAATAAAGTGTGTCTACAGCTCCTTAGAAGAAACTGCCTTACAGGTTGAAAGGATCATTACCTCCTTTCAACGGGAGATCGTGAAATGGAAGGTGACAGAGAATAAACAAACGAAAAAGGATCTCTGACACTCCCTGTGATGCACCTTATTCAGACTTTCCCAAGTCCCTTACCTAAGGCCTGGGCGATCCTGCTGTACTTAAGTACCTACCTTATTTTGATTAGGAAACCTCATTTGTTTACAGTGGTAATTTGGGGGTTGGATAGCGTGATTCAGACTGGGGGGTGGAATTCCACCTTGGGGAGGTTATGCATTTGCACAGGTGAGAACTGAGATCCTCTGCTGGGGTTTCTAGTCTGGGGTCTGCCTAGAGAATGTTTTCTTCTGGCTCTTGAACCTTATTTATGTATGTATGTGAATTTCAGAGCAGAATTGCTAAGTAAATATGAAACAGGCACCTGGATGGGGAAACATATCAGTTGTTCAGCCACCTCACTTCTCTCCAGTGAAGACACTGAGGCCAGAAATCTCTATGAGTCTTCTCTAGGAGTTATGTACAAAACACCACCATGAGATTACAAAAATGACCAGGACAGTTTCCTAAACTATATTTTTGCATTCTAGGATGGAAAGCATTATCATTTTACATATAAAAATATTTCCTTTACTTACTAGTTGTTCTAAGAATACTATACATGGTCTTAAGTTTCCACTTTTCCTCCTGTTATCAACCAAGAAGGTTTTTCTGATGGAAAAGATGATTACAAGAGATCAGGAAGTGTGCCTTTTAAAGGTATGATTCTTCATAAGAAAAGGCATGAGTTACTAAATTATCTAGATAAAGTGGCCTGGGCTATTAAGTTATCCCTTCAAATTTGGGAATTTATGGATGAACATTCACTATGCAATACTGAAGATTCGTGTTATAAGTCCAGAATTTAAGAAAAACCATTTTGCCACGGATCTGCAGTGAGGAAGCACTGCAAATTAATTACTATTGAGGAAAGCACATCATGTGTCTATATCCTTAAACAGCTGGCCTGTGTGGACTGAAATGAGTGATAATTCAGCTATAAATTCCAGTTAAGTTGGTGAACCAGTTAACTCAGTAAACCAATTCAGTAGAGCTAAGTTAAAAAAATAAATTGGATGGTTCAAGTAGATCAAAATCAAAGAATGCTATAAAGGAGTATGGATGTGCCTCCCCAAATGACTATCTTGTGATGCCATTTGCAAAGAAGTGAAAAAAGTGATTGCAAACATTTTTGTCAATTATTTGAGACGAACGTGTCCATGTTTGGGTACATAAAATAGGAAAGTAAGTGGAGCAAAAGACTAGCTAAAAACCTGGAGGTTTACACCAAAAATCTTTTTTAGAAACCTTCATGTGTTTTGAATATTAAAAGGCTTTCCTTTCTCTTCTTTCGGTTATGCTTTTATTTTTTTTTTGCGTTACGCGGGCCTCTCACTGCTGTGGCCTCTCCCGTTGTGGAGCACAGGCTCCGGACGCACAGGCTCAGCAGCCATGGCTCACAGGCCCAGCCACTCCGCGGCATGTGGGATCTTCCCGGACCGGGGCACGAACCCATGTCCCCTGCATTGGCAGGCGGACTCTCAACCACTGCGCCACCAGGGAAGCCCTGGGTTATGCTTTTTTAAGTAGCTAATGGTTTTATCGGCATTCTTAACCTGAGTCAGATGATTTGGCCCTTGATGATGTTTCTAGTGCCTCTGACGTCTGTTTCAACTTGTTTTCTAAGGAGACAGTGTGTATATACTTTTATGCAGAAGTAATTTTGGCCATTTCAAACCCCTCAGTTTTAGGTTTATTTATTTATTTTCATTTTGCTCCTTGGATTTTCTTCCCTTTTGTCCTTACCCTCTTTTTAATATTTAAAATCAATCTCCCACGCCCACATTTGCTGTTCTTTGCTTTGCTCCGTGGTTCCCTTCTTTCCCAGTGATATTGCTGGATTTCTTCTCTGCCCCACCATCAAGTTTCCCTCTCAATGTCCCATAGGCATCTGTTGACTGCCCTTTATCCCTGCATCCTTATCTTTTCCTGTTCTCTTTGCTTTTATGGATATGGTATGTTGTCTTCTTCCCATAGATATTTCCCAAGCGATTAGAAATATCAAACTAATCTGTGTTGACAGACAACTAGTTTTTGTAGTTTTCATTTAGTTTGTAGGTGGACTTGCTCTCTCATTTCTTTTCCACAGTTGCTCAGTCCTTTCCTCTTTCTTATGTGCACAGATCCTGTCTTTCTTCCTCCCTTGCCTTGTTGAGTCCTTGGTTGTCTCGTGGGCTTTGGTGCCATCGTGGAGATTTCTGCCAAGACCACTTCACGTGGGCAGTTTAGGACAGCCTCTCGTCGGCTAAATAGATGGTGCGTCCACACCCATCCTTTTGGAACAGACTTGGCTGGTCCCAGAAAGACACCCTAAGTGGGACATCGCACTGTGTACATGTTGAGTCAACAGACAGACAGTCAGGGTTCTGTCCAGGGCTCTCCCCTTGCCACTGTTGGTGTCACCTTGGGTAAACACTGAATTCTCTGTGCCTCTCTGCATTCTTCTTTTTTTTTTTTCTTTTTACGGTACACGGGCCTCTCACTGTTGTGGCCTCTCCCGTTGTGGAGCACAGGCTCCGGATGCGCAGGCTCAGCAGCCATGGCTCACGGGCCCAGCTGCTCCGCGGCATGTGGGATCTTCCCGGACCGGGGTACGAACCCGTGTCCCCTGCACGGGCAGGCGGTCTCTCAACCACTGCGCCACCAGGGAAGCCCCTCTCTGCATTCTTGAAGATAATAACACCCAACTCATAGGGTTTTTGTGTGAGTTGTGTGCTCGGAGCATTTCCAGTGTATGCTAATTCCCTCTGTACTTAGAGGTTGCAGAAAACTTAAAGCCTGTAAGTTAGACACAGCAGACACGCTAGATGTGATGGGAGAAATAATGCTGTGAATGTAGCACTTCTAGTGTTTCAAAGTATATTCATATCGTCCATTTCACTTCATCTTTACAATGACCCCGAGGGCTGCTGAGGACTCCAGGCCCCTCAACCGTGGCCCTCGTGGGGCCACTGCTGCCGTATGATTCACTTGGGAGGAAAGAAATGCCCACTAAAAAGCCACGTGGATATTATGAAGGTAATGGGGACAAAGAGGGCGTCCTGAGTGTAGAAAATTGGAGCCATTCAGCCTCATAGAAAAGAGGAGTTTTATGTTTCATTCCCAAGTTCAGAGAAAAGAAAACCTTTCCTTTTCTTTCCTCTTTGCTGTTGTTGGCAAGACTCTGTAAGACGGCAACTCACATAGAAGGCACACACTGGGCCAGATTTTCAAAGAGCCTCTATGCTTTGCATGTGTTAGATTTTTTCATGCAGAGCTGCAGCTCTGGGTGGTGGGGAAGTTTGTGGGGTGGAGGGGAGGGTGGGCACAGATGGCTTTTCACATGTGCCACCTCACTTTGAATGTGGAAATGTACTAATTTTGTGAGACTTAGTTTTCTTAAAAGTAGAGTTCCTTAAGAAGGCTTATATCCTGAGCAGTACAGTCTTTAAATGAACAGTTCTGCAGATGAGATGCAGTCTGGGTCTGTCTGGTGGACAGTGGAGCGAAGGTGCTTTATTGTTGGAAACAGAGCTCAGCTAAAGAGACTCCAAATTACCTTGCAGTCCATGTGGATTACGGTGACTTCCAATTGCTTGCAGGTCATGTTATACCTTTTTCCTGGGCACTTTTTGCTAGAATAGACCTTTGCTAGGGAACCATTAAATGCCTCAGAGTTAGTGATTTGATAACAGAGCCTTGAGGATTTTGTTTAGTCTCAGAAAGATGTAGGTTCCTTCTTTCCCACGTGACCACCAGTGACTTTAAACTCTCTTCCTTTGGCTCTTTGCCAGTTGTATCTGTTCAGATAGAGAAGGTTATGCTGTGGTAGAAAAAAACCATCAAAATCTCAGTGGCTTTACAGCAACAAGTCTGTTTCTTTTTTTTTTAATTAAAAAATTTTTAATTGAAATATATTACAATATTGAGTTAGTTTTAGGTGTACAGCAAAGTGATTCAGTTATATATATATATATATATATATATATATATGTATGTATGTATGTATGTATGTGTGTGTATTGCAAGTCTGTTTCTTGATTCCATTTCTTGTCCATTGTGGGCTGGAGGAGGTATCCGCCAGCTGTAGACATTTAGGGACTCAGGGTGCTGGGGCCCTTCTCTGTACCTGGTCCCCCACGTGCCACAGCAGGGGGAAAGGGACCTAGTGAAGCTTGCCCTGGCTTCTACAGGCTTCTGCCCAGAAGAGCCACCTGTCACTCCTCACATCTCATTGGTCAAAAAAGTCATGTGACCATGCCTGACTTCAAAGTAGTTGGGGCCATTCAATCCTACTCTGAGCCTAGAAGGAGGGGAAGAGAAATATAAATAAACTGCCTCTGACGACCTCATCCTCGATTACACAAATCTACACAGGGAAGGGATTTCTCTATATTTATTGTAATTAGCACTGCCAGTGTGCATTTCTCTGCCCCAGACATTTTCGAGTCTTGCTAAAAAAGTGTCACATGTCTCCACAACAGTCTCCATGCATTGACTGTTCTGCATCCTTGGACTCTTATGATACTTTGGAATGCTTTCAGTAACAGTGATGAGAATGAAAATAATAGTGAAGAATAAAAAGTCACCCACAGAGAGAAATACACCTCTTAATCAGTTGCTTAAACTCCACTTCTTTTCTTTCTTTTGAAAGTGCCTTTCAAGTCTTTATCAAAGAACATCTTTGTGATCAGATTAATCAACAATTGATGGGTGAGGAAGCTAAGACTCAGAGAAGATAGGTAGAGACCTTTCAAGTCTCTGATATGTGAGTTCAAGTGTTTAATTCATTTTCTGGGATTTGACTAATCACCACCACCACCCTCACCACCACCATCCTTACCACCACCTCCATCACCACCACCACCCTCACCACCATCTCCATCACCACCATCTCCATCACCACCATCACCACCACCACCCTCACCACCACCATCCTTACCACCACCTCCATCACCACCACCACCCTCACCACCATCTCCATCACCACCATCTCCATCACCACCATCACCACCACTACCCTCACCACCACCATGCTCACCACCATCTCCATCACCACCCTCACCACCATCTCCATCACCACCATCACCACCACTACCCTCACCACCACCATCCTCACCACCATCTCCATCACCACCATCTCCGTCACCACCATCACCACCACCACCCTCACCACCACCATCCTTACCACCACCTCCATCACCACCACCACCCTCACCACCATCTCCGTCACCACCATCTCCATCACCACCATCTCCATCACCACCATCACCACCACCACCCTCACCACCACCATCCTTACCACCACCTCCATCACCACCACCACCCTCACCACCATCTCCATCACCACCATCTCCATCACCACCATCACCACCACTACCCTCACCACCACCATGCTCACCACCATCTCCATCACCACCCTCACCACCATCTCCATCACCACCATCACCACCACTACCCTCACCACCACCATCCTCACCACCATCTCCATCACCACCATCACCACCACCACCCTCACCACCACCATCCTTACCACCACCTCCATCACCACCACCACCCTCACCACCATCTCCATCACCACCATCTCCATCACCACCATCACCACCACTACCCTCACCACCACCATCCTCACCACCATCTCCATCACCACCCTCACCACCATCTCCATCACCACCATCACCACCACTACCCTCACCACCACCATCCTCACCACCATCTCCATCACCACCATCACCACCATCTCCATCACCACCATCACCACCACTACCCTCACCACCACCATCCTCACCACCATCTCCATCACCACCACCTCCGTCACCACCATCTCCATCACCACCATCACCCTCACCACCACCACCATCACCACCACCACCCTCACCACCATCACTAGTACCACCATCTATCATTATAAACACACATTTGTGTGACCCATATAATGTTTCTCTTCACACCATCATGGGAACCATAACATTGGTAAGATTTTTAGTAATTTTTTTTTCTACACATGGCCTAATCTAGGAATTAAAAGGTCATGGAAGAAAGTGACAACTCAGAACTGTCTTCAGGACTGAGTTTTGATTAAGCCTACCTGTTACCCTCTTCAATTTGCATTTTTTTCCTTTTCCTTTTCTTCCTGTGGTACTTTCCTCCTTGAAACTTGAAAGAGAACCAGAGCTAAAAAATGACATGCTCCATGGCCTCCAGGTCCCAGGAAAGGGCTGTATTACTGCAGCACTGACTTTAAGTCCTTTACCACAGACATCACTCAGGTATGTCCTTTTAAAGTGCACAGGTGTGGGGAATTCCCTGGAGGTCCAGTGGTTAGGACTCCACCCTTCGATTGCCGAGGACCTGGGTTTGATCCCTGGTCAAGGAACTAAGATCCCACAAGCCACATGGGGTGCAGCCAAAAATAAATAAATAAGTAAAGTGCACAGGTGTGGCTCAGATTTCCAAAGCTGAGGCTATTTTTCCTGCCATACTCTGCTCAGCAACCAGCAGGGGAAGCTAGAAGGACCAGTCCAAAGGAAAGTGGCACAATTACCCAGTGAATCAGAATGATTTAGCAGAATCATTGCAGTTGGAAGGTTTTACTTCATGAGCTTGCCTATCTGCTCTGATTTGGGTGTGATGCTCTGGGCCTCTGGTAATAGTGTTCAGAGTGGGCTTTCTTTGGAGGTGATTCCATTGCCCACTGAGCCGAGGAGATCAACGTTCTGTCGTAGCCTCTGGCTTATGTGGGAAAGATGGCATCTTTGACCCTTGCCCGTGGCCTATGATTTGTGTCTTTAAACACCGTTGCTGGCTGAGGTAATGGTGGAGAGTAGAAGGAATCTGGCCCAAAGCTAAAGCCCTAGAGCTTTACCCGCCCCCGCCTCCCACCCCCCAAATATTAACAAAACAAGGATGTTATTAAATTACCAATCCTGGCTCCGATTGAACATATGCCAAGAATTCCATGCTTCCACCTCACATAATACATTTTATTTTTCTTTTGGGGATTTGTTTTCTGAATCAGTTTACTTCTTTGTGGCCCAATAATCACCAGATGGAATTCTCTCCATCTTTCATCCGTCATCATTAGGAAAAAAACACAGTATCATTTTCTGGCAAGAAATAAATATCTCAAAATGAAAGACAATATTTAGTGACCAAAAAAAAAAAAAAAAGAATCCCTCAAGAGTACTATTTTTTCTGATGAATCAGAACTGGAAGTGATTAAGGGCTCAGTACATTAAAACAATGAGCACTCGTGTTCATTCCTCCATTTTCATAAGAAAATCAAACATCCTCTTTTATGTAAGTCGGGGGCTACTTAACAAATGATTTAAGTGAGCCATAGACAAGTGCATTGGCATGGTTTGAGGAAATGCATAGAAGAAATTAAAAATATTTATTTTATTGAACTAATATTCCCTGCTGGAGATTAAAGTAGCAAACAGAGCCCACAACTGTAAGACAGATACTATTCAGCACCCGAGTGTCTATTTATTTGGTCCCTAACTGTCAACCTGAACTTGAGTAGAAGTTTTAAATTATAACTTACTAAATGCTTATGAGAGTGTTCCTTGAATATAAAATTGGGTTGTTTCAGATTGTATTTTCGTAAAAATATACTTCGTCTGATTTTATTTGGATTGGTGGATTTTTAAAAAATGTGTTCGGAATTGAAATTCCTGAGAATCTTTAGGGTGACTAAAATTTTGGTATAGTGTAGAGAATTATGATTTTAAGATCATGTATTTTGATCATGCCAGTTTGGAAAGTTCCTTATGCCATTTTATAACATATTTCATAAGGAAATATTTTTAAAGGCATTATTTAGAAATCAGGACTAGCTATTTTCATTTCAGGCTGCTACCTCTTAGCTGTTTGAATCAGAGCATACTAGTTAAACTTGGCTGTGGCTAGTTTGATCATCAGTATCTTTTGCATGGATGTACAACTATAGTTGTAGTACAACTTAATTTTTATTTTAGATTTATAAAGGAAAGGATATCTGGAATGAAGATGTAAGCACTGAGACAGTCAGGAGGCAGATAGTAGCTACAATATTTAAGTTCCGATGAGCAGTTACTATGTTCCAATCGACTAAAGAATTTTGTGTCCATTTTCACGTGGAGACACTTATTATTTTGCAGTAACTATAATTATCACCATTTTACAGGTGAGGAAACTGACAACTCAAGGAAGATACTAACTTTCCCGCCCACCGCCACTCCTCCGAGCTGGCAGGTGGCGGAGCTGGGCTGCTCTCCAGAGGCCAGGTTGGTTTTCTCCACTGGAGGCTGGGATGCTGTGGGGTTTCCCTTGCAGTGGGCAGAGACCTGGGTAAAGATGGTCTTCAAGCTCCTGGGGCAAAAGGTGATAAGTGCAAAATGCAAGGCTGGCTTCCCATCCTCTCTCCCTTCATAGAAATTCTCCTGTACAACGTCCATGCATCTTCAAGCAGGCTTTTCCATGGAAGAGCTCACATGGGCACGCGTTCAATTCAAGTCCCAGTGTGCTTTCCCCCAGGGGCTCTTTCACAAGATTACAAAGACTGGGAAACTCGCCCATGATTATTAATATTTAAAAAAAGTTATTCTGGCTTCTTTCAGGGCCATATCAGTTTCAAAGATCGCTGTCAGGGTGCGAGCAACTGAAGTTGAAATGGCCGGAAAGCGGAAACTTTTCTTCAGAGTTGTACAGTTGGTGGAATATTCATAGAAGTGTAATGTGACACAGGATGCCAAGTCGGTGTCTAAACTTTGTTCCAAACCATATTTGCTATTTGTAAAACTGGTCCCTCAGGGGCCAGCTACGGATAAGGTAAGGGGTGGGGGTGGGGGGGGCTGGCTGCCGAGTGACTGGGACAGGGCTGCAGGAGGGGCTTCTGGCCACAGGAATTAGGGTTCTTGGGAGCCGGGAGAGATCTGGGGTCCAGCCTTTCCCACCCTGGGAGGACCACCTCTGCCTCAGGTAGGGACACCTTTCCTTCATGTTGCCACGTAAGTTTTGTGCCTGAGTTTGAAACGTGAACTTTGGAGGAATTGATCCAGAATCATTGTGCAGTTTTGCTCGTGGGGAAGTGACACCATTTGCTTTTTCCTTGAAAGTCTCCTCGTCAGGATGTTGATTAAAAAAAATCTGGCACCATGGATCCTGGTCAGTGTCATGTCTCGATGCTGAAAGTATATTTTAAAACGAACCAAAGGTATCATCTACTGATGACCCAAATTTCCTTTCAAGAATTAACAAATCTCTCTCGTTTTTTTTTCCCCTAGGAACTCTATGCATCTGTAGTTAACCTAAGAATTAACATTTAGCAAATTACTGCCTCAGTGCCTTAAATGAGGTATGTGCGTGGTGGCTCTGTTGATTAGAGCCCCGTGCTAATGAGGTCACAAGTTCAGTCCCCAGGAGGGCTGGTTCACTTCTCCATGGTCCCCCTCCGGACCCTGGCCACACCTCCAGAGGAACACTGGTCACAAGTGGCCCTCCGGGGAAGAATCAACACAAATTCTTCACGATTTGTGGGAAAAGACAACTCAAAGCAGATGCCTTGAGTTAACCTGGAATATGGCAGTGATCCCATGGGGTGACTAAATGGTACCCTAGGAGGCTGCAAAGACGTCCTACAGACTGTGCCAGTACTACGCTTCCTGGGGTGGCTTCCGTGCTGGGAAAGCTGGCTTTGATGTGTGTGTGGGACTCTGTCCTGCAAGGAAAGGGGAGTGTTTTCTAGAAACAGTGAGAGGCGGGATGCCTATTCAAGAGGCAGAGTCAGGGGGATGCTTTAGGGGAATTTGGTTGCATTTTCATTGATCACTTATTCAAAAGATGGATCATTTGGGGCCTGCCAATTAGCGTCTGTCCACACGCACCCCCTGGGACCACTTTTCCTGCGGTCAGGCCACGCCACCGACTTGTCTCAAGCTGGCAGTAGACCCAGGAGTGAAGAGCTTTCAGGGCATGGCGGATTCTCACACTCATGCATTCTCTCCATTTTTCACTCCCAGAAACCACTTTTTCAGGTCCAGGTTCAGTTCTGAAGCTAAATCTCAGCCAAGCATGACTGGATGCATTGGTATCTTCTGAGGTCGTTTCTTGGGTTTAGGGAAGGATAATGCCTAGCGACCTCCAGCTCTGCCTGGTGACATTCCTTGTTGAAACCAGCACCCTTGCTGGCTTCCTCCTATTTACCAAGAATACATTCTCCACCTCTCTTTAAAAAAATTTTTTTAAAAAGTAATTTTAATTACTAGCAGGATGTTTTGTATATACTAGGAGTTCAGTAAATATTTGTCAGATGAATGAGTGAGTGGATGAAAGAATCAAATGTAGAATTAGTTCCATTTAGAAAAAGGCAGTGTTTTTAATTTTATCATTTTCTTGCTTTTCTCTTTACAAAATTCTACATGTTTATTAAAAATAATTCAGAAAATAGAGATGAGCAGAACTTAAGAAAATAAAAATCACCTGTAATGCCATCACTTGGAGATAGCCTTTCTTGACATTTTGGGGTGTGTTATATTTATATCTATATGCATATCTATTATATATATGGGACTCAGACAATGTGTATTATTGTGTAATTTTTTTAAACTTATATCCAGAATCTTTGCATGATATTATATATTCTTCTGTGTTATTATTTTAATATTTTCAGAGCATTTTATTCTATGACTTGACTTCAACTTAGTCGCATATTAAAACATCCCTGTAGCTTAAACTTTCTACATAGCTTTATTTCCTTGGGATAAATTCCTACAAGAGGAATTGCATGGTTCCATGGTTTTCTAACTCACTATATGTTGGCAAGTTATCGGTTAGAGCCATGCCACCAATACGTACTCCTACCTGCGATCAGTTAGTGTCCGGCCACACTCCTCCTTTGTTGAACAGTGTGTTGTCATTCTTATATTTGCTAATCCATAGGCAAAAAGTATATCCAAATTCTTCTACTTTGCATTTCTTTTTTTAAAATTTACTTTTATTTTTTTACTCTATTGCACTCTTTTATATTTTAAAAATTAATTAACAATTAAAAATTTTTTTTTGGCTGCATTGGGTCTTCATTGCTACACGTCGGTTTTCTCTAGTTGCGGCGAGCAAGGGCTACTCTTCGTTGTGGTGCAGGGGCTTCTTATTGTGGTGGCTTCTCTTGCTGTGGAGCACAGGCCCTAGGTGCGTGGGCTTCAGTAGTTGCAGCATGCGGGCTCAGTAGTTGCAGCACACGTGCCCTAGAGCATGAGGGCTTCAGTAGTTGTGGTTCACTGGCTCAGTAGTTGTGGCTCGTGGACTCTAGAGTGCAGGCTCAGTAGTTGTGATGCACGGGCTTAGCTGCTCCGCAGCATGTGGGATCTTCCCAGACCAGGGATCAAACCTGTGTCCCCTGCGTTGGCAGGCGGATTCTTAACCACTGTGCCACCAGGGAAGTCCCTAATTTTTCCAGTAGGTCCTTGTTGGTTATCTATTTTAAATATAGCAGTGTGTACATGTCAATCCCAACTCCCATAGTGAAACTGAGTACTTTTTCATGTGGCCATTTTAACATATTCTTTGCAAATTGCCTGTTAATGTTTTTGAAAACCCACATATTTGGGGGGCCAATATACATACCCCTCTCTACTTCATGGACTATTGTAAGAATTAGTTGAAATAACCTATTTGAATATGTTTGAAACCGACACAGCAATACACAAATGTGTTGACCACGTTTATGACCTGTAGGGTGAGGGTCAGAAGGAATGGCCATCTGGAGACAAACGGGCTGAGTCAGTGGTACCCATTGAAGGCTTGGGCAGCTCTGCCTGACGACGTATGGGGAGAGGCACCTGTGAGAAAGGGAAAGGGGCCTTGACCTAAAGATTTGTTACCGAGAGAAGGCCACCGGAAATAGACAGGGTCAGTGGCAATACAGGGGCTGGCAGCTCAAAATGTTGTTTCAGTTGTTACAACTAGTATATGGTACTTCTCTAATTTGAAAATGATCCGATAAAGAAAAAAACAATTAAGACACTCCACCCTGCAGCAAGGTCAGCAATTCATGAGGCGACAGGAGCTGAGTTCTGGGCTGTCATGTGTGCCTGTGCTGACTTGGACAGAGAAGCCCCAGGGAGCCCTTGAGAGTCATACCTGGACCCTGCAGGATGCCGAGCTTACGGCCATCTTGCGCTCAGATGACGGGGAAGCCGTGCCTCCTCAGCAAGCAGGACCCTGTGAACAGGTAAGACATTTCCCTGGCTGGAAGTAAACACAGGCCGTCCTTCCAGATCCAGTGTGTATCACTGCCTGGCAGGGAGAAGGCAGGGCTTAAGTGCAGTGGGAAGAACTTGAGTTTGTACGGGAGGAGAAATGAGAGCTTTCTTCTTCAGTTCAAGGGCTGCCACTGCAGCCGATGATACAAAGTATCTGACTGGGGTTTTATGTTATTTTACACCAGGTAAAGCTGCTTTGAGGCAACCCTGTTTCCTGGGACAGGGACTGTACTAGGGCCTGGGGACAAAGTTGGGGACAGACTGTGATCATCTCTGGCTTTCCGGAGTCTCAGCTGGGTTGGGGACATGGACGGTACATGAGGGACCAAGCAAACAGGGAGAGTGTGGTCCATGGCAATGATGCTCCAAAGGAAACGGAAATGGGCAAGGATCAGGGCTGGGCCATTTTGGGTTTGGAGGCAATGCAAGGTCTTTCTGGGGAGAGCACATTTAAACCAATTAAGAATGAAGAGACGGGCCAGCAGGTGAAGAAAGGCAGACCCAGGAGGGAGGAGGCGTCTCAGCCGTTCCACAGAGTGACAGCAGAGCAGCGAGCTGGTCAGGATGAGGTCTGAGAGGCCAGCAGGCATCAGATCACACCTGGCTTCATTCGTGCTTCACGTTTAGAAGTTTGATTTTACCCTAAGCGCAAAGGCAAGGTAAAGTGTGCTTAGAAATCCAACATCATAACGCCTTGCTGTAGCCTCAACTCAGAGTGTGTAAAGATTTGTTGAGTGAGCTCAAAATAAATAAACAAATTGATGTTCTGTGCTTGGAAAACATCCTGTTTTATTTTATTCTATTTTTAAACTTTGGTTTTGGCTATTACATGAAAAATCACTCCCATTTAGATTTATTTTTGTTAAAAGACCAAGCTTACAGGGATGAGAATAAAAAGTCTGATGCTGAGAAACGTGCCTGAAATGAAAGGAATGGTTGATGAGACAGGTCTCCACAGCCTGGATCGTGTGGAGCACTTTCAGAAACCATCACCCACTGTGCAGGTGAGGAGGCAGCTCAGAGACGTGAAAAAAGGCCTGGCAAGGCCACATCCTGTGTGAGGTCCCGGGAACGCGTGTCTCTGCTCTGGTGAAGTTTCCGTGAGCCCAGGGCAAATGGTGGCCACCATGGCCTCATGGAGTTGCTTGGGCTCCTTGCTGTGGCCTCTGGGGCTCTTGCTGTAGGAGTTTGTGGAAACAGGAAGGATATGGCATGGTCATGGGGGTTCTCGTTACTCCGTGGGGCACGGGGGGCCCGTGTCTGCTCATCAGGTAGACTAGAGACTCGGCCCCCTAACCTCCCTCTCCGACCACCAAGCATCCACCTTGGAGACCTAATCAGGGCTCCCACATCTTGAGGTTGGGGAGGTGCCCAATGAGATCAGTGGAATTCCACCTTTCTTCTCCCATCCCAACACTTAAAAATATGGGCTGTGATGAGTTTGGACGTGCCACCTCTCTATACATTGGCATCTGGGTCCTCCTCGTCCTCCTGGAACTTGTCTCCAAGGGAGTCTGCTGTGATCACTAGCATCACCCCTATTATCTGAGGTCCACTGAGGTGCGTCAGGGCTTTGGGACACACACGTGGCACTCAGCCCAGCTACTGTAGATCTGCAGCCACCTTGGGTTTCGCCTTTCCTGGCAGGATCCCACTGGGAACTCTTTGGGGCAAAACATTTCTTTTGCAATTTAATTGTCAGCAGGTGGGATCCAGTATTCCCTGCCTGAGCTTGAATTGAAGGAACCCATGATCTTGGCGTTCCAGCTCTTGAGAAGAATGGCAGCTGCTGGAAGATGTGAACTTGACATTTGAAATTGGCCGACACCTGGGAGTTAGTGTCAGGTAGAAAAACAAACAAGGGCTGTGGGGTTGGGTAGATGTAGGTTCCAGACCAGCTCTGCGCTTCCTGTCCTGCGGCTCTGGAGGAACAACTTGTATGATCTCTGTGAGGCCCATTTTTCCATCTTTAGAATGGGGGTAGTATAGTCTACTGCATAATAGTTTGGCGAGGATGAAAAGAAGAGAATGAAAATATCTGTCACGCAAGAGATGCTCAAGAGACATTAGCTCTTATGTTCCTTTACCCTCAATAATGTCCTGGCTCCTTCCAAAAACAGAACATCCTTCAGAATAGAATCCTACCCATTTTTTGGCTGATGGGACATCCAAAAGGACATAGGTGCCTTTGTTTGGTTTGCGGTAAGTTGACTTTGCACTTTAAAAGGGAAAAGAGGGAAATGTGTAGCCCCTCAAACAATGACCCCTTTTAAAGCCTACGTTGGACTCCGATTTCAAAGAATATTCTTATTAACATAGTTCCTTATAAATGGAGTGCTGCTCATCAAATATTTATAAAGAGTAGCCTGAGAAGCCAGTGTAGCGCTTGGCAAGCCTGGGGACATTTCCCACATGCTCTGTGGGACGGCGTAGGTAGGGGACACCCTTTAATTCTGTGACATGATTTGGGGGCTCCAGCGCAAGCTGGTCTTGGCATGGTTTCTCCCAGTTCAGGGCCCGTTCAGGCCTCGCAGGCAACTCCCTTTGAAGTCCACGGGAGCTCTTTGAATGGAAAACATACACAACGGGGTGCTGATGCAAATAGGAATCAGGCCTGATGTACGAGGGGAATAAAGGTGCTTCTCCACCCAAATATTAGCTCTTTAGCTAGGAAACTATGGTTTGATCATTAAATAAAAGAGCCCCTCCCTGCCCCCAAAACCCCACAATCTACCACCAGAGCTCCACCATCTATTTGCTCAGGAAATGATAAACCTGCTGGTTACCTGAGAGTTTTAATTAAGCAACAGATACAGACAGTGCAGGGCTCATTTTGCTTTAAACATATCAATAAAATAAGCATTCTCAATTCCAGGGCAACTTTCTCAATGATAAAAAAAACTAAGCATCACTATCTTTTGAAATATCACTCATCAAGTGTGATCATTTAGAAAAATATCTCTATTAGAGACAGTTAGAGTTGTTTTTTAGTTGAAAATGCAGTCGCCGATGGAGTGCGAAGCTGCAATTTGTAGACAGGTTAAGTAAATTAAATCACTCACTGTCTGTTTTTTTTTCTTTTCTTTTTCCTTTTCCAATGGCTTTAAAAGTTAAAGATAATTTGCAAAGAAAATGCTCGGTTGAATTGGTTTGTAATATCTGTTAATGATCTTTAAAAAAATCCACTTATTCACAATCCTGTCCCTGAGGGAATAGCAGTGTGCTATCAGAAAAATTTCTAAAGTCTGAAATGTCATTAGCTAGTGATTTCTTTGAAGTAAAAAGCCCTGAAAAAATAAATTATATAAGGTATACAAGTGCGCAGGACAATCACTTTGATGAATAATATCTGTATTTTTCATGCCGCAAAATACAACAATTGAGACCCAAGCTGCTAAATTACAGAGCTGTCTTTTGAATTACGTCCATGTAGGCATATCTGCTCTGTTTATTTCACACGTATACTGAGTTCTTCCATATATTTATAGATTGTTGATGTAAAAACAGTAGTGTTAGGAACAATTTTGATTATATTCCTTGTGTTTACCTTTTGGAAATACAAGGTGTTGCCTAAATATAGGCCTACAGGTGTTCCATCCAGGATGAAAACAATGGCCTGTTTCAGTGCAGCAGCCTGGATCCCAGAGCCAGGTGCCGGGAACGGAGGTGCAAACGCCAGGCAGCGCCTGGATGGTTCACTATTAGATAACAGAGCTGTGAAATACTACACCAAAGGGAAAATTTCCTTCCTGACCCCAGCTGGCTATCGGTTTTTGCCTGGAAGCAGGGGAGTCTTTGTAATATAATATTAGTCAGTGTAACTGCTGATGCTGTTTCAGCTGCTATAAATAGCTAATCTTTTTTTTTTTGAGGGAGGAGTTGGATTTTACTAAATCATTGGCTAGAGGTTAATTATACATTTCATAAGGAAGTATTTCCTTGCAGCCAGCCTAAATTTGTTACCTTTTAATCCTACTTTACATAAGAAGGCTGGAAATATAGGAGTCTCCCCAAGGTCCTTCATTATTGCCATTATTTTATACCTTGGGTCTTTAATTTTTTTTTTCCTCATACATTCCTTACCTCTTCGCTAAACTGCAGAGGGTCCCAGTTTTATTCATTTTTCCTCAAGAAAAGACATTCTCTTCTTCCCAGCCAAGCTGACCTCTAATCATATGTGTGGTTCTTCCCATTTTCTGCTCAGTAGCTGACATCAAGAGAGCAAACTGAACCCGGGTAAGAGCAAACCACTGATTGATTTTAATAAAGATATTCTATACTATTTTCTGTGTTAGTCCCTCCATTTGCTTCACGTAAGAAATAAACATTTGAAACTTTTTTTTTTTTTTTTTTTTTGCGGTACGCGGGCCTCTCACTGTTGTGGCCTCTCCCGTTGCGAAGCACAGTCTCCGGACGCGCAGGCTCAGCGGTCATGGCTCACGGGCCCAGCCGCTCCGCGGCATGTGGGATCCTCCCGGACCGGGGCACGAACCCGCGTCCCC
This sequence comes from Mesoplodon densirostris, assembly GCF_025265405.1. Classification (NCBI taxonomy): domain Eukaryota; kingdom Metazoa; phylum Chordata; class Mammalia; order Artiodactyla; family Ziphiidae; genus Mesoplodon; species Mesoplodon densirostris. The sequence goes on from NC_082674.1 coordinate 67,363,501, forward strand.
TGCATTGGCAGGCGGACTCTCAACCACTGCGCCACCAGGGAAGCCCTGAAACTTTTTTGAAGCTTTATTAGGGTTCCACATATAGAAGCTTGCAAAGAGCAGAAGCACATGACTCAATGTGTTATCCTGGAGGGAACGAACCCCTGTAACCACCCTCAGAATAAGAAAGACAACACAGCTATCCCTGATTGCTCCTGTGATGGGACCCCTCCTTCCTCCTCAAAGATAACCACCATCCGGGCTTCCCTCGTGGCGCAGTGGTTGAGAACCTGCCTGCCGATGCAGGGGACACGGGTTCGAGCCCTGGTCTGGGAGGATCCCGCATGCCACGGAGCAGCTAGGCCCGTGAGCCACAACGACTGAGCCTGCACGTCTGGAGCCTGTGCTCCGCAACAGGAGAGGCCACGATAGTGAGAGGCCCGTGCACCGCGATGAAGAGTGGCCCCCGCTTGCCACAACTGGAGAAAGCCCTCGCACAGAAACGAAGACCCAACACAGCCATAAATAAATAAATAAATAAATAGATAGATAGATAGATAGATAGATAGAAATTCGTTTAAAAAAAAAAAAGATAACCACCATCCTTATTTCTGACCTCATAGATTTTTTTTTTCTTCTTTAGAGGGGACATCATATAAATGGAATCATATGGTAGCTGTTCTTTTGTACCTGGCTTCATCCCTTCAACACTATGTTTGTGAGCTGTATCTGTGTTGTTGGGTGTAATTATTGTATTTTTTCCCTGTTGTATTTCCTTCCATTGGATCAGTTACCCATTCTACTCCTGATGAATATTTGAGTTGTTTCAGTTTTAGGCTATTTCAGAGAGGGTGGCTGTAAGCTTTCTTGTGCACGTCTTTAGGGTGTGTGTGTGTGTGTGTGCATTTCTGTTGGGTGTGTAGACCAACGGGGGACTTACTACATTGTAGGGCACAGCTGTGGTTGGCTTTAATAATGTCAGTTTTCCAAAGAGGTTGTGTCGGTTTCCACTCCCACCAGCAGTGGGAGAGACTTATGCTGCTCTACATTCTCGTCTGGTTCTCTTAGTCTTTTTTTTAAATTATTTTTTTATTTTTTACTTTATTTTATTTTATTATTTATTTATTTTTTACAACTTTATCCCTTAGTCTTTTTGATTTTGGTCATTCTGGTGGTATGTAATTGAATCTCGTTGTGGTTTTAATTTGATTTCCTAGATTATTAATGAGTTAAGCATCTTTTCATGTACATTGGCTACTTGGGTATTTTGTGAACGGGTTTTCAAGTGTCCTGCTAGTTTTCCTATTGTATTGTTCATCTCTTTTACGATTTGTAGGAGATATATATTCTGGATATGATCCTTTTTTGGTTATATATATTGCAAATATCATATACCACCATGAGCTTGACTCTTCACTCACTTTATGGTGTCTTTGGATGAGAGGAAGATTTTAATTTTAGTGTAGTCTAATTTACCAATACTTTCCTTTATAGTTAGTGCTTCCTATGTCCTACTTAAGAGAGCTTTGCTTACCCCGATGCCATGAAAGTATTCTTTTATATTATCTTCTGGCAGCTTTATTGTTTCACCTTTCACATTTACATCTTAATCCACATGGTGTTGACTTTTGTATATCGTGTGAGGCTGGGATCAAGTTTGTTTTTCCTCCATCATATCTACTTACACCATTAATAAAAAAGATTTCCTTTCCCCAGTGCTCTGAAGTGACACTTTTGTCATAAATTAAGTACTCATTTATAGACTGATCATATGACTTTTCCCCCTTTATTCTGTTAATGTGGTGAATTATCCAATAGGTTTGTGAATGTCAAACCAACCTTGCATTTCTGGACTAAACTGAATTTGTTTATGATGTATTATTTATTTCATGTATTATTGCATGTTTTGATAATTTTTATAATATGTATGGATGAAATTTACCTGTAATTTTCCTTTAGTGTAATGTCCTTGCCAGGTGTGTTATCAGTGTTTAGCTGGCCCATAAAAGGAGTTGAGAAGCATCTTCTTTACATTCTTAAAAAAAAATAAAACATAAATGAATCTGATCTAATATAGTGATTAAAAATATACATAGTTTGTCCTAAGTATATTAGTCAAGGTTCTCCAGAGAAACAGAACCAATAGAATATACATAGACATATATATGATCTACTATAGGAATTGGCTAGCACAATTATAGAGACCAGGAAGTCGCTTGATCTGCTGTCTGCAAACTGGGGACAAGGAAGGCTGGTGGTGTAACCCAGTCCAAGTCTGAAGGCCTGAGAATTGTGGGGTTGGGGGCTGAAGGGTGAGCAATGGTGTAAGTCCTGGTTGGATTCTTTTCTAATTGAAGCAGAGTTGATTTATGATATTATATTAGTTTCAGGTGTATAGTATAGTGATTCAGTACTTTTACAGATTATATTCCACTGAAAGTTATTACAAGATAATGGAATACACCTGTGCTATACACCTGGTTGGATTCTGAAGGCCTGAGAACTGGGAGCTCCTGTGTCCAAGGGCAGGAGAAGATGGGCATCCCAGCTCAAGCAGAGAGAAAATTCTCCCTTCCTCTGCCTTTCTGTTCTATCCAGGCCTTCAGTGGATTGGATGGTGCCCACCGCAGTGGTGAGGGTGATCTTCTTTACTCCATCCACCCATCTAAATGCTGATATCCTCCAGAAATGCCCTCACAGACATGCCCAGAAATAATGTTTCACCAGCTACCTGGGCATTCCTTAGCCCAGTCGAGCTGACATGTAAAATCAACCATTACAGTAAGTATTTAATCATCACAATTATCTTTCATTCCAGGCTTCTGTATATTTTAAATTAGACTTTTGTCAGGAAACTGGTTTTGTGTAAGTTTTGCCTGGGAAGGTAAATAGAAGTTAGATGATCTAGGAGTTTTCATGTGGCTCTCGGCAGTAAGCTTGTGTGCCCAAGGCTGAACTGTGTCACAGTGTCTCAATCCCAAGACCCATGATCAAGGTCCATCCTGGGTTTAAAGGAGAACCTATAAGATGAGAACTTTCTGGTTCTCAAGGATAAGCATTTAGATAACACCTGATCCCAGTGAGAATCTTCAAAGTCAATTTCATCTCCTCCTTTTGAACCTTCAGTCACTGTTCCACTGAGTTTTTTTTTTTTTTAATGTCCTTCAATACTGTATATCTCATAGCTCACCCATCTTTCCATGCCTTCTTGCTGTGGTCCTCCAGACTGTGGCATTTCTAGAACACCTCGTCTTCATGTCATCCTCTTCTCAGCCATCCAAGTGCTCGCTCCAAAATGGACAGCTGGCCACCTTAGCCCTTGTTGACAACTGCTTGATGGCTTTACAAGGTGAAGTGCAGGCTCATGAACACATACACGGTGCCCCCACTGGCTGGGCTCTTCTTTCCTCCTCAGCCTGCCTCCCCCTCCAGCATCTCCAGCTGCCTGCGGTTCCTGGTGGGCGCAGTGGGGTTTTGTGTGCCAACTTTTCTGTGCTGCTCTTTCTCCCAGGCATAGGCTGTCCAGGACTTCCTCCTGGGTAATCCATTCTTTGATAATCAGCTCAGGCCAGAACCCTTGACTCCTCGCAGCTGGGGCTGCGTGGTCAGCTTCTAATTTCTGTGGTTAGATGGTGAACTCTTTGCAGGCAGGGTCCAGGTCTCAGCCTGGTAGCCAACAGGTGCTCAGGAAACATTTGTAGATTCAAACAGAAGAGACAACACTGACTAGTTGACTAGCTTGCATTTCATTTCATCTATTTTTGGAAGCCTGAGATGGACTAAGATGGCCCAAATATCATGAGGTAGGGAGGTAGGAAGGCCAAGGCTATGGAAAGTCCGCAGATACCACCTCCTCCTGTATGACTGAATTCAGTTCAAATGGTTAACACTCTCTTACATGGCATTTGCTTTTTGTAGAATGGATCAGCAGCAAGGATTTTCTATAAAGATAGATTTTTCCGGAGTAACAAATATGAGCCATTTACTCTAAGAATTTAAATGAAAAAAAATCCTACTTAAAAGGCAGCAGACTGAGATCCTTCTCTTTTTCTCTTATTAATAAAAGAGTTTACACAGAAACTCTATAAGAAATTGTGTAAGAGATTCACAAGGATCATTAAAGTCCCTATTAGACATTTACTTTCACTTTGTAAAATTGGCTATACTCTCCAAACGGTATCACATAAAAATGGACTTTCTGGGGCTCTTCTATATGAATGGGTTTTAGCTGCACAGTGGTGCCATTCATTTTATTTGGCCCATTTATTGCAAGTACATTCTAAATTTGGCCTTAATTATTTTTCCTTTCACAAAAATATTTTGTGGGATCTTTTTGAACCCGGACTACTTCCTTCTTGTCCCTTAAAACAGAATCCAGGAGTGTTATTTTTGTTCTCTTCTAATTAAAATAATTGCTTGGTTCCTTTTAACTAGATTCATGCAGTTATTAGCCTAATACATGGATGGGTGCCATGGGGTGCTTGAGAGACAGAATGAAAAGTGATCGTGTAGCTTCACATGAAAAAGCTTCTGTGGTGACAAGGAGCATTTTTCCCTTTCAGCCGGCGTTTTATAAGGGCCTTTAGTAAACCTGGCCCCCCATCCCCTTACTAAAAGACGATTAAGCGAAAGAATAGTTCTATTTTCTTTATTAGGTATACAGCCAACCCGGTACAATTTGAAGAGGGGCACTTGATATTGCTGGGTATGGCACAAAGACCTGGGGTCTGGTTTTAATTTCTGCCCCTGCTTTGTCTTCCAGAATAACTGCATTTCAAGGGTAAAAGCCCATGTCTCCTTGGCCAGTGGGTGTTTATCAGAGGACAGTGGAAAAGAGGGACAAAAATGCCTGAATATAACATTAAGAGTTGGCAGGACCCGGCCTCTAAAAGGAAGTGTTAAAACAATGTTGTTGACATCAAGGCTTTTCTCAAAGTTGATGTAAGTCCTGGGGTTTGTCAAAGGCCCACGGGCTACATCTGACCTGTTGCCTCTCTTTGTACGTTAAGATTTACGGGGCGATCGCCATACCCATTTGTGTATGTGCTGTCTACGGCTGCTTTTGGACCGAGATGTGGAGCAGTGGTGACAAAGTCCATATGGTCTACAAAACCTAAAAGGTTTACTGTATGGTTCTTTGCAGAAAAAGTTTGTTGACTCTTGATATAGTCTATCCAATTCACTGAGTATCTGCTAGATATCTACTCCGTGCTGAAAAATGTGTTTATAGGAATTTTAGTTGTGGTCCTCTTTTGATGAGATACTGAGGGCCTTTGGTGATGTGCTTTTGTCATGGGTGATCAGTATAGGTGTATAGGTAGCAGGAAGTGAGAAGGATTTGGCCCAAGAAGTCATGGTTTGAGAAAAGGTTCTGCCATGATTGTCTTGGTGGCAGGTCATGGATCACGGCTGGGCTCTTCCTTTGTCTGCTACCTGGAGGAGAAGGTGTTGATGGCTTGGAGTGCACCTTTACTAGTGACTTAAAGACCTATGGTCACCTTTAATAAAAAAAGCATCTATGGTCAATATGTGGACTCCTGCTGCCAGGCCAAAAGATGGGACCCCTCTGTACCAGTTGGTTGGGAGGGTCAAGTAGAGAGAGTCCAAGTGTTTTCTAAGCCATGAGGTGCTGTATTTGTGGCATAGATATTATCCATAAAACATTGAGTAAGCGTTATTTCTCTTTGGCATGTGAGAAAATGAGACTTAGCCTGTCAAAGATTTAATAAGCCAGTAGAAGCACTGGAAGCTGGGTCTCCTGGTTCTAATCACTGTGCTTTTCAGTGCATCATATGCTTCTGTACGTCATGTTTCTTTCCATGGTTTCAGAAATACTCAGTTCTTTAGTTTCTTCTCCTCCCTCCCTCCCCTCCTCCCTCCCTCCCCTCCTCCCTCCCTCCTCCCTCCCTCCCCTCCTCCCTCCCTCCCTCCCTTCCTTCCTTCCTTCCTTCCTTCCTCCTCCCTCCCTCCCTCCCTCCCTCCCTTCCTTCCTTCCTTCCTCCTCCCTCCCTCCCTCCCTCCCTCCCTTCCTTCCTCCTCCCTCCCTCCCTCCCTTCCTTCCTTCCTTCCTCCCTCCCTCCCTTCCTTCCTTCCTTCCTCCCTCCCTCCCTTCCTCCCTTCCTTCCTCCCTCCCTCCCTTCCTCCCTCCCTTCCTTCCTCCCTCCCTCCCTCCCCTCCTTCCTCCCTCCCTTCTTTCCTTCCCTCCTTCCTTCCTTCCTCCCTCCCTCCCTTCCTTCCTTCCTTCCTTCACCATTCAACAATATTTATGAGTCTGCTATGAACTGGAAAAAGAGCTGAATTTTTCAGGGAGAGTGATGACTACTTAAAGAACAGTTGGAAGACTCTTAGAATAATTTTGTTCTTGGACCCCTATGGCTGGAGTCCAGAGTATATAGATTTCCTCATGTTTTCTCCTGAGCTGCCCAAGGAGCTGGCCCTTATTTATTTATTTTGTTTTTGCGGTAGGCAGGCCTCTCACTGCTGTGGCCTCTCCCGTTGCAGAGCACAGGCTCCGGACACGCAGGCTCAGCGGCCATGGCTCACGGGCCCAGCCGCTCCGCGGCATGTGGGATCTTCCCAGACCGGGGCACGAACCCGTGTCCCCTGCATTGGCAGGCGGACTCTCAACCACTGCGCCACCAGGGAAGCCCAAGGCCCTTATTTTTGATACGAAGAAAGAGGTTAGATGGGATGGGAAAGGGAGAGTAATCCTGTCACTCAACAAAATGTTGCCGGAGACATTGTTTTGGATAGTGTGTGTGTATGTGTGTGTGAATGTGTGTATGTGTGTGCGTATATGTGTGTATGTGTGTGTGAACGTGTGTATGTATGTGTGTATTTGTGTGTATATGTGTGTCTGTGTGTGCCTCTGTGTATGTAAGTGTATTGTGTGTGTATGTACGTGTATATGTGTATGTGTGTATGTGTGTGTATTTGTGTGTGGGTGTGTGTATGTGTGTATATATGAGTGTATGTGTGTGTTAACTTGTGTGTATATATATCTGTGTGTATGTGTGTATATGTGTGTGTGTGAATGTGATGTATGTGTGTGTATGTGTGTGTGTATATGTGTGTGTGTTTGTATATGCATGTGTATATATGTGTGTGTATGTGTATTTATGTGTGTGTATATATGTGTGTATGTGTGTGTTTGTGTAACAAGATAGGAAAGAGAAAGAGAGATGGTGAAATGATGATAAGCAGATTATACCAGCAACCAAAAGATGGAGATAGTCTAGGTTTAGAAGATTTGAATGTTAGAATTTTTTACCTGAAGTCCAAGAGAATCCCTATCAGAGACATTTTCAAATATGAATTGTCCAATTAGGCGACATATATGAAACATGCCAGTATATTGACCAAACTGTCCAATACAGTCTTTAATCAGATTGTATTCCTTCAATGATGTGTCTTGTAATTTTTGAAATGATGATTATCAAATGTGCCTGGAGGAAGCAGCTTTAACCAAAATATTGAATTTGTTGTGTCCTGGTAGGTGAAGTGAAGTTCTTGAAAGTTCTGTTTTTGATGCTTGTCCTTTTAACAGGGACGTTTGCCAGTATTTCCCTTATAGTCAAATAGTCAATGTCGTTGGCTACTTAACGCTCTTCAGGTAACCTTGAACATAAGAGTCATATGATTCTCTGAAACAAAGGTACCAATGAAGTTGCCTCATCAAAACAAAACAAAATAAAACCTTCCAGAATCTTCCATTGTATGGTTGTCACTGCAAAGACCTCTGGGAAGTACAGTAGAAAATTATGCCTTTTCCTCCTTTTTCTCCCACATCAGTGAGTCACAGCCCTGCTGACTGAATTTGGAGGTGGGTGTATCTGACACTGCAATTCATCCTTGAAGCTGCGCTACTTCTCTGATATTCCATGGACCCAGGACGCTCTTGTTTTCAGAAACGCAGTTTGCTTCAGCACAAAAAGCATATGCATTGCAGGACTTAACACTGATACAGATAACACTTTCCCTCTCTAAGAAATTTGTAAGCATTAACCAATTTATTTAACTTTCCTGCCGTGAAGTGAATTTTCTTCCGTTTGCTGTGGGAAAACCCTTCTTTTTCTAATTCTAATCTTTTAGCAGGTATTCTACTGAGAAATTGTCCCCACGCTGGAAATGTTTTGTAGAGGGGCAAATAAATCTCTCAACATAGTGTAAAATTCTACTGAAATAGATGACCTCAACTTCCTCAGTGTCTAAGCCTCTTTTTAAGCGATGTAGCAATGCTCCAGAAAAAAGTAAAATCTCATTGAAAACTGTGGGAACTATTATTGTATTACTACTACTGTTACTACCATTACTGTGTGCAAAGTTCTTAACGATTTATGTGTATTATTTTGTGTTCCCCAGAAAGGAGAGCTTGTGGAAACGCTCATGTGCTGTCTCTTCAGTGGAGAGTTCAATCCAGGAATAGGATGTGATTAAGGGTCTTGAGATGGAGAGTTACCTTGGATTATCTGGGCAGGTCCTAAGTCCAGCTGTAACTGTCTTTATGATAAGGAGGCAGAGACGGGGCAGATGTGACACACAGAAGGAGAAGGCCGTGTGACCACGAGGCAGAGGCTGGAGGGATGCGGCCACAAGCCAGGGAACGTGGGCATCACCAGGAGCTGCAGGAGGTGAGAAAGGGACCCTCCCCTCCAGCCTCTGGAGGGGGCACAGCCCCTGCTGACCGCTCCGTGTGGGCCGGCAACACTGATTGCAGACTGCTGGCCTCCAGAACTGTGAGAGAACACATTTCTGTGGTTTAAGCCACCAAATTTGTGGTAATTTGTTACAGCAGCTGCAGGGCGATAATGCAGGGACCATCCTCCCAAAGCATGAACTATTAGGTCTCAGGAGAAACTGACCCAGTGGATCAAGGGGAGGAAGAAATGGGAGAGAATGTATCTGCCAGTTCCAACCTCTGATTGTTCAACGGCTTTCCTCAGGGGACATTAGTACCCCTTTATTTCCCCCCTTACCTCCGGGTCAAGCATGGTTGGAGACTGAGTTTTGCTGCAGGGTCTCAGGCTTCAGGGTCACAGGGGAGCCCCAGGGTGGGAGGGCAGAGGCCAGTAATGGGGAGAAAAGAAGAGCCTTCATTGGTGGCAGCCTCTGAAGTCTGTTGCTTGGAAGGTGAACTTTCAGGTAGGGGCAGCCCAGAGCAGGGTGTCCAAGTCACCAAGGCATAGCGGGGGTCTGAAGCTGTGATCTCCTGGTCCTCATCACAGCCCTGTGAACCAGGTGTGACGGGCCTCCTCTGACGTAGCCCGTTCCCCAAGCTTGAACGCCTTCAGCTTATGGAGCTCACTGTCACTCAGGGCTGTGCATCTCACCTTCAAATGCAGTAGCTGAAATCTCCTTCGGTTGAGTCAAAACCTGCCTTCATGTAGATGCCACGATTGGTTCTAGTTTTACTTCCTGATGCACAATAAAGTAGGGCGCACTCTTATACACAAAAGTTCTCACCAAATATCTGAAGACAGTTTTTCTCCGTTTTCTTTTACCAGGCAAAGCACTCCCCGTTTCTCCTCCTGTGGAGGAGTATTTTTTGGGGGACTGGAGGCGACACCCATCCCTCCTCTGGGCGTGTCATCTCCCTCTGTCTCATGGGGAAACTCACACCATGCACTGGAGCTTCAGGTACAGTCTGCTCAAGCACACGGGTGTCTTGTCTCCTTGGTTCTCACATCACTGAGTAGCTAGAGATTGTTTCTATTTTAGGTTTTGACAAACACATCATTTTTAGTTGTACTAAACATAGCATTGATGAAAATGCCCTTTTGGTAGCCTTGAGTACAGATGGCTATATGGAAGCATATGTTAGTACCAAGGGAGCCGTAAGAGCCCCAAGGCATTCATCAATATGCTAGGGGTGCTACTGTGTGAGATCTGTAGAGGTCAAATGCTACCCCACATCACGACATGTAAATACCCACAGTTTTATGCAGAATTGAGGCCCATCGGTGATGCCTAAAGGTCAGTGCCAGTCAGCCACGCCAGCCTGGGGAGCATTCTCAGCCAACCTGTCCTCCCATCAACCTTCCTCCTCAAAACAACCAACCAGCCAAACCCAGTTCTGGAGCATCTTCTGGCCTGGAGGTGGGCATGTTCCCTGTTCTTGTCTCTTAGCAGGAAACATTGATTTGGCTTCTGTTCCTGGTCCAATCCAAGTCCCAGCATCATCGGCGAGAGGAAGAACCATTGCCATGGACTAAAAAGCCAGTGTGCACGGGAATCCCCCCGCCCACCTCTCACAGATGGAGTGGCCCCGCAAGGCAGACATCACAGTCCTCAGTTTACAGGTAACGACATTAAGCTCCATTCAAGGTAACTTTCCCAAGGTCAGAGAAGGAGCACAGCCAAGGTTCAGACTCTGCTCGCCCATGTCGTGGCCAAAATGATCTGAAGTGTAGAAGAGACGGGGCGCCTGGACCACGGCAGGCGGACCCAGCCTGGAGCTGACCCTTCCGAGCCCCTGCAGGAGCTGGGGAGCCCGCAGTTGGCACTAGATGGCTCAGCCTCTGTAGGTTTCCCCTCGGTGACTGGGTCTTCTCATGTCACATATGTGAGAAAACAAGGCCCAGCTGGCCCAGCTTCTGAGGTTCACAAACATGGGAATTTCCGTGGCCCAACAACTATTTACTAAGTGCCTTCTGGGCCTCCTGGGCCAAACTGGGGCAGGGTGGGAGAACAGAGGCCCTAGTACAGGTCCCATGTAGCTGGAATGAGCCTTCCAAAGTGAAACTCCTAAGCGCATCGTTTATAATTACACCCCATTTCTTCTGCTCAGTTCTAACAGCTAACCTGTTGATAATGGTGGGCATCACCTTCTTCCTCATGGTCATCACACCAGCAGATCCCCTCACAATCCCCCCAGGAAAGGGATCTCACGACAGTTGCTTTCACTCTACTGCTCAGAAGGGACGCATTTCAGTGAGCTCCCCCCGCCCCCAGGCATTATACTGAAATCATATTTCCAGGGGGCAGAGGTGAGTGCTGTGTATCTATCTGATTAAACTGCCTGTTGTTTTAAATCTGTTCTCACAGAGACTTACGTCCTCCAGGACACAACACAGGCAGTGACACAGCATATTAAAAATTACATCTGTATCAGTGGTTGCCTCTGTTGTGTTTATGTAGTGCGTGCACGCGTGTGTATGTGCGTGCATGTGTGTGTATGTGTGTGCACGTGTGTGTATGTGCATGCACGTGCTAACCCAGTGGTCTCTTGTTATGAAGGATATGCATTCAATGATTATGAAACAATCTCAGCTTAAAAAAAAGGTTGCATACATACTTGATTGACCAGTTAAAAAATGAGGGAATTCTGTGAAGCACCAAATACGTAGATTACATTAAAAGGAAAAAAGGGCACGCTCTTCACCCAGACTTTTCTGTGTGAATGGTGGACCCTCCACTGTCAGGGACAGGGCAGCAGCAGACCTCTCTTCCAGGCCATTTTCCTAATATTTCTGCTTTTCCTCAGGGCCTGGGGACCAGGACGGTGGGGATCTCAGCCCTTGCCCACTGCCCACGTTAGAACCTTCATTAATCTGTGAGTTCTTTGCCCCCTCACCTTTACCCAAAGAATAATGCCTCCCCCAGAATTACACAAAAATCAATGGCAAAGTTAATTGAAATCTGGATCTCTTAATGTTTTTCTCTTTCTTAAGTGATTGCTTGGTTTCCAAAGAGTGAGTTTGAACTCAAAGGATGGCTTTAACTGAGGAGGAGTGAATTGGAAAGAGAGAGAAAGCAGAGGCAGATAATTCTCCAAGTGACTGAAAGATAGGGTGTTTTCTTTCTTTTGAAAAATAATGTATTTTGAACTTAAGGAAAATAATATTGTTTCAGTGGTTTAAAAGATGTATTAATGGAAGTTTAAGTTGGAGTTTAATAAAAGCTAAAATTTGCAGTAATTCCCTTCTGAACAAATTTTCCTACTATACTTTGTCCCCAGGGTATCCACATTTTGCCTTTCCTTATACAATTGGCATATTTATCTATATGAACTGGAAGATCATCTTATACTTGACCTTTGAGTTTTGGGATTTTTTTAAAAATTAATTTTTATTGGAGTATAGTTGCTTTACAATGTTGTGTTAGTTTCTACTGTGCAGCAAAGTGAATCAGCCATACATATACAAATATCCCCTCCCTTCTGGATTCCCTTTCCATTCAGGTCACCACAGAGCACTGAGTAGAGTTCCCTGTGCTCTACAGTAGGTTCTCATTAGTTATCTATTTTATAATAGTGTTTCCCTTTAAGATTTCATTTCCTTTCAAGTTTTATGTTGGGGCTTCAGGAATGTTACTGGATTGGAGGAGTGACCAGGCCATTTTCCACGGCCCAGCTCACAGCTCTGCTGGCTCCTTAAAGGACTGGAGATGCTTTGAAGGAGGTTGACGCCTCTTCTCTTTCCTCCCAGGGGACCAGGGAGGGGAAGAGGGAAGCGGAAAAGTGATGGAGGTCACCAACCACTAGAAAGAAGGTGTCCAGCTTCTTTATTTTAAGGATTCTGACTTTCCTGATAATTGTAGTGTTTATATCATAGGTACTTGGCCTGTAATTTGGCTTCATCCTGTAATACTGTTTATATTTATAGCAGTCTATAACACACAGAGTAAGCGCTATTTCACTGGATTCTCACATCAATTTGCTGAGGCAAAAGGGACCAATATTTTGATCTCTGCTTTGTAGAAGAAGAAACGAAGTCTCCAGTGGATTGGAATGTGTCCGGGATGATCCAACCAGTGTTGGGGGCTGGGAGGTACAGGTCTCTGGGCTTTTAGGGGAAGAGAAAGGGGGTGGAGGGCCGAGCACTTACCCTGATGGAGCTCTGGATAACGGGGCTCGTCTTCATTCAGTCGGGACCCACACAGCATCCCCGTGGTGCCCTTGCTTGGTGCCAATCCAACCCCTGGGAGATGCAGCTCAGAACGCTGGTTCCCACTCTCGTTGGTGTCTGTAGCTTCCAAAATATTCAGACAAAGGGCTCCGAAAGGCATCTGGTCAAGCTTTGAAAAGGGAGAAAACTTATCCTCTGATTCCCGAAGCCCTGAAGTCAGGGATTTGATTATGCTTATCACGATCTCAGCTTCCACCGTCCAAATGTGGTTAGTTTTGTAATTAGTTAATGTCATTACCTGTCATCAAATCCAGACAACGCTGGTCTCCAAAACTTCCCATAGCAGAGAAACCCACAACCTGACATCTTTCCACCGTTTTACACAGAGTTTCTTTAATAAGCCTGGCAACTGTCCCCTCCTTCCTAGACCACAGGTCTGAAAGTTAGGAGAAAGATTATTTCTCGTAGTTTTTTTAAAGGCCATTTAAAATTCTTCAGTACCTTTCCCCCAAACTTTTCTTCACTCCAAGCAAAGCATAAATATCATCTTTTCAGCAACTCTTCTACCCTTCTCTATTTTCCTTCTTATATACGTCGGTTGTATTTTGCTTTGGGCAGAACGGCCAAAATAAGAACGGGTTTACCGTAGGGAAACACCCTGTTGAGGACTATTTTTGCCTTTTTCATGAAATGCTGCTTGTCTTGTTACCTCCTTGCTGTTAAGTCCTGGGTGAGCGGTTTTCTTCTGTGCTCCTAGGCAGCCGTTCGACAAATATTCTCTGAGTGCCCACTGTGTGTGGCTACTTGTGGGTACTTGGGACGCAGCAGGGAACAGACTGTTTGCATCCTGGTCCTCCGGGAGCTTACGGTCTGATGGGAAAGGAAGATGATAAGAAAGCCAACAGTCTGTGGGCTGGACCCCTTCTGTGTGCCCCTCCAGACCCCGCTCCTTACCTGCCTGTGGTGTGGGGAGCCCTGGGGAGGGAGGTCAGCAAAGGTGCATCATCAGTGACCTCTTTGCCCTCAGGGTCTGTCTGGGTCAGGACCCTAAACGGGGGAGCAGGACGGTGGACTCCGGGTGCTGATGGCCCCATCCCCTCTGCCGGCCCAAGGGTGACACAATTGCTTTTCTCTTGGTTAGGAATCAGTTCTTCCCAAGGCTGCTCCAAGCCCGGGATGGTAACTGCTCTTCCTGGGTTTGGTTTTCCTAATCTTAAGAACCCTTCCATAAACAGACCACCCGTTAGCTTCTTCCCAGTCACCCACTTGAAGGCGCCTCCTGTCACCACCAGACCCTGACAGCCACCGTGGTCAGAAGGCAGTGCCGCGGCACCTGCCGTCTTTTCCACGCTCAGTGCATCAGCGATGGTGCCCTGTCATCTGCACACTTTTGGACTAAATGTCCTGGGGTTTCAGGCTGCATTGCTCCCTGACTCAATTACTCGTTGATAAGCCATGTGACGTATGCATGCTCACCCTACGTGCATCACTATACGTGATAAAACAAGCGCACCTCCTCTGCATGCCCTCTGACCCTGCCATCCTGCTTGGCCAGCCCTCAGTGCCTCCCGGATTCCGGGGGCCACAAGGACCGGCCCATCCACAGGCCAGTTCAGCAAGCTCCCCACAGCCCGCCCGGAGGGGTCCAGCGCCTTCATGTGGCCACGGAGACCCTTCTCCCCATCACTGCCTTCTGCTCTGCCAGAGCCACCCTTGCTCTGTGCTCAGGGGACCTCTGCTCTGTTCCCGGCCCCCCACTCATTTTTATTCCTCTGTGATGAAGGCCCAGGTCAACAGCTCTTGGGAGCCTTTGCTGGTTTCATCATTTTGGGGAAGGGGTAGGGTTTTATCTTTTTTTTAAAGGTGGTAATTTTAATTTTTTATTGTCCTGATTATGAAAAAAATGCATCTCCATGAAAAAACCATAGAGGACATAAAATACAGAAGTTAAAAAATATGTCTCCTTGTCGTATAGAAGTTCCAGGGACAACTGGGATGTACTGGGGGGCTTTGTCTTTCGCTTGGGGGGCAGAGTACATGTATATACATTGCCAGGCCGCCTCTGCTGACCAGTGTCTGTCTTTTCTAAAGAACTTTTACAGATTCTCGGGCTCTTCTGCTTGCCCGGTTCACACTGGCCTGAATTGTCCACTTAAGCCAAACCAAGTATTTTCCTTGTCTGCATTTAAGCTTATTGCTTGTATTTTGGGGAGAGAATCTGGGCTCCAAGCTCTGAAGTTCATGGCTTCGCCTCTTCTTGGAAGCAAGGTCCAAGGATTCAGATGGCCTGGAGCACGCTCATCTCAGTGGGTGGTTTATATACTCATTGCTCTCCTTCTGGAAGCCCCTGATGGATGCCATCCGGGTGAGCTTTGCTGCTCTGCCCAAGGTTTTCAGGGTTACTCTGTACTTCCCCCCAAGAGACATCAGTGTGTGTTAAAGCCACACCAGGATTTCCTGTGCAAAAAGCCCTTGAAATATGAAGTTCCCCTATCTCCTGATGATAAAAGCGATGCAGAAAAAAAAAAAAAACCCAACATAACAGCTTTGTTACCTGATGGTACTTATTAGTAAGCTTCCCTCAGAAAGAGCGCTGAGAGATTTCATGCGGATTTGGGTTATACTCTGGGGAATTTGTCTGCAAAAGCTACCGAGTGGCCACCATTCCTGTGTATGTGTTTTTCGTCTGTGATAGATGAAATAAGGATAATATTCTTCATTTGGTGATGCACTCATTCGGTATAAGTTTAAGATTAAAACTCTTAGTTTCCAGTAGCTTATTAAAAAACACACACAGCAGTCTGGCTAAAAAATATCCTCAGGAAACCAGGCTGGAAGAAGAGGCGGTGAGACAGGAATGAGCTATTTAGCTTTTCTTGGAAAATGGCATAATTCTCAGAGGAATGAAAGGCCAAGCATTCCCTGGATTTTTCTCAGTCACATGTGCCAGTCCACAAAGTGCTGAAACCCCAGACACAGAATCTGGATTGATTTCAACTTCAGTCATTCAGGTGTTTGTGGCACAGAATAAACACCACCCAGAAGGCAGTATCCTGAGTTCCCAGAAGTCCCAAGGTCCAATATAATTTTAGGCAACACCTTCGGCTTCCACACAGGGATAGTAGGGTAGTCATTCAGTCCACATAAGCAGAATATTTTACTCTTTAAAAAGAGAAATCCTAAATCAACTGAAGTTTGGCATGAACCTGCTGAAAGCATTTATTTTTCTAGGTCATGCAGGCCTCACATTAATCTGTTCACATTTCCGTAACTCAATGGCATGTTTGTTGAGTGAATATTGTACAGTCCCATTGTGTCAGATGTTACGAGCTACTGAAATCAACATGGTATCTGCTGCTTTCAGGGAGCTTGCCGTCTACCCAGTGACACTGCACGCAAACGTAGGAAACAATCAGTGGATAGCACAAGGCATTCAATAAATAAGGATGGGACAGGAGTTGGGAAGAGAGAGAAAGACAAAGCTACTGGACTCTTTCAGAGAAGACTTGAGGCTATAGGGTGTCATCTGGGGGAATTTGAACAGGTTGAGGAAGAGAAATAAACCATTAGGCTGGGATTTAGCAAGAGAAAAGCCACCAACTAGAAGAAAATGAATTGAGTATCTATATGCCAGGTGTTTCTTAAAAAACTAAGGTCTTTACCCGCATGAGCTAAATTAATTCTAATAAGAACCACGTGACAAGGTATTTTAGCTCCCATTTTAGAGGTGGGCAAAGTGAGTCTTAAGGGTATAAGTAATTTGCTCAAGATCCCACGGAAGGAGGCTGCTAAACTGGGATTGTCTTGGGGACGTGGAAGCAGTCTGTCTGTCCATTTCCCTTCCTTCACATTAGAGCAGTGGGAGCCCTGGTCACCTGCTGCTTGCATGTTCTTGCATGGTGAGTGAAGAGCTGAATGGGAAAATTTAGGTGTGAAAACAAAAATGCATCTGGACGTTTTCTGAGCTTCAGGGCCGACGAGGAAGGGGAGGGCTGGGCACGTTGACGTCCCCTGCAGTGACGGCCACCCATGAGGTCCTGCTGCCCCTCGAGCTCCCCAGACCTCCGCTGCGTGGCCGGGGATCCTGGGTAGGGGGTCTTCTTGCTCTAATCAAAGACGGTCTGCACACAGGCTCTGCTCTCCCTGGACAGGCCCCAGGATGTTTTCTACTCAGAGAGGAGTCTAGGAACCCGCGGCAGATGGCCAGTGTTCTCCAAAGCTGTCTTCTTTTCTCCCTGGATGTGAAGTCACTCATCTAGAGACTTTACTTCCCAGCTTCCCTGTCTGGACATAAGGTTACAATTTTGCCCATAAAATGTGAGCAGAACTGATGTGAGCAGCTCCTGTCTCCTGTCTTCACTGGGCATCACTCTTCCTGGTCTCTCTCTCTTTCTCCCCGTGGGCTGGAACCTGGATGTGCTGGCGACCCTCATTAAACCGAGCAGATGCGCGGTACCCCGCAGGACAGCGGGACGATGATAGGGAAATAATCTGGATCTCTTCATCACCGTGTGAAATGGAGCATCCTGCCAACCTGGACCGTCCACTCCAGAGAGTTATGTGAAAGAGAAAGCAATTCGATCTTGTGAGCCACTGTATTCGGGGGTCTGTTTAATCTAAGAGCTGAGGTTTTTACCCTGAGTAATACAAGACATTTCTGGGTGGGGAAGTAGAGCATTGATTTCAAGTCAATATCTTGTCTTCCTTCATTTTTTCCCTTCTTTCCTTCCTTCTATAAGTATTTATTGACCACCAACTGTGTACCAGCAATGGGCACATTACCGGTGATGGTAAACAGGAGGACCGTGTCTCTATCTTCCTGGAACTGTGTCCCTACCTTCTAGTAGGGGAGATGGACCAAAACAAGTAGACAGACATTAAATTAAGACATTCCACCTACAGACTGGACTCTGTTGTTGTGAAGCATGTAGCTTTGGGGCTGGGGAGAGAAAGCTACTTTAGCCAGTGTGCTCAGGGAAGCCTATGTGCTGAGCCCTAAAGGAGACATGAAGGCAGGCATGCAAGCAGAGGGGACCATGTGTTCAGGCCCTAGGACAGGGAAGAATCTGAGGGACTGAAGACGGGGGTGGAGGAGGGGAGAATGCACTAGAAGGTGGGCAGTACCAGTGGGACTGGATCTGGGTTTTACTCTCTGTGCCCTAGAAGCTGTTGAGTTCACAAGGAGTGTCTGTGTGTGGAGGGGGGCAGACAAGTCACCTGATTACTGTATAAGGTCACCTCTACTGCTTTATGGAGAAAGGACCCTGAAAAGGTGAGGCTTTCCACAGCTGCTGCAGGCTATCTTGGTCTTGGCCGTGGTGATTACGAAAATTTATTTTAAAAAATCATTGAAGAATTTCTCTAATCTCACAGTATTTGAATTCATTAAAAAAATAAGTCCAAGCCAGTAGTTTGAAGAATTAAGTTGCCAGAAGGTTTCTTAGACCATATGCCGTCTAGTTGCAAGCAGGCTGGGAAAGGCTGGTGAGAGTTTGGTGGTGCCACCCTCTAGTCCACATTCGTGGTTTGCGGTTGTGGCTGAGGCGGGTGAAAGGGGTTGGAGTAGGTGCAGTGGGGCTTTCGAAAGCTTCTAAGGGGCCTGGACTTTGGAATTTCTACCTCTGGTGCAGAGGCAGCAAAGGAGGAAATGGAAATGGTGATTTATAAAACCTACCCAGCCCACAAAAGCCACCTACCTATTATTCTCAAGCAAGTGAAGTCCGTGTTTAAGGACCATCCTGTCCCGCGAATATCAATTTTTTAAGTGTGATTTTACCTCTTGAAGAGCAGTATCCTGACTCCTTCTGCGATAACTTGGAACAAGTGAGTTATTTCAGGAAGGAAACAGCATAGTTCCCAGACTTTCTGATGTCCGTGCAGTTATTATTGGGATTTTCTTTTGAAGGTTTTCTTTTCTCCCCCGATTCATGGAGATAAAAGAACATCACATTGTATAAGTTTAGGTTTACAATGTGTGGATTTGATACACATATATTGCAAATTTCTAAGGTTTTTTAACACTGTCCTCAGAAATAGGAAATTGTTTGATTTCTCTCTTTATTTTATTTATTTATTTTTGATTTCTCTCTCTTTTTTTTTTTTTTAGAGGAGTGATATCAGGATCTGAAACAGTCCAAGTGAAGTGTATTGCGAGACTCCTTTTGTTGGGTTAGTGTTTGCATATCTGAACAATCTAATGAGAAAGGAAGTCCAGGTTTTAGCTTCTGCACATCAGGAAATGGTTACGTGCCCCAGCCTGGCCTTGCAGACGGGCTGAGGGGGGAACCCTCCTTTCTCCCCTCCCCCTTTCCATCTCTCACCCTGAAGTCATCTCCGAGGACTTGGGGTACGCTTGACCACCCTGGAGAATGGCCAGCGGTCACCACAGCTGCTCCTGGACATCAGCCTTGGAGCCAGGCTCTCCTGGGGGCAGGAGAGGGAAGAGGGAAGCAGGGGTCAAACACGGCTGGATTTCCTGGGGCAAGGTTTCCCTGTGTGCGCCCTGGGAGAGGCCTGGAGAGCCATGTCACATGTGCTGGCTCAGAGCCCAAGCTGGCCTGAGCTGAGCCCCAGGCTGGGAATTCTCAGTTTTCATGTCTTCCTTTCTGTCCTGTGGAAACAGATAGGGAAGGTTAATGAGATGAACATGGCCAAACACTGCTGGCTTCTGAGGAGGAAAAGAGCCTGTTACACGCTCCTGCAAACACAAGCCCTCTAGATGGGGACAGCTTCTTACTGAGCTCTCCTCCAGGAAGACTTGATTGTCTTCATCAGACAATTCAAAAGTAACATGTATTCAGGGCTTGTCACTCAGCAGTACATGCCTGCTGAGTCCGGAATCAAGAAAACATCCTATTTTGCTTCTGACCTTTGCACCAGCTTTGCCCAACACTTGCTACCTTTCCAAATATGCAGTGATTAATATCTGGAAAGGATAGGTCTTTTTATTCAAAAAAGAAGTTGGGTCTGTGATGAACTGTGATAAAATGAAGAAATAGTTAAGGACCAAAACCAAACAGTATATGGAGCGGAAAGATGAGATACCTCTTTGGCTGGAGATTTTCTGCAGAAAATATTCCAGAGAAAAGGGAAGATGGAAATGTATGTGTGTGTGTGTGTTTAATGAGTAGTTTAAAAAAAATGAACTCTAATTGGGAAGAAGAGAAGAAAGAAGAAATTTGGGTGCATCTATAAAATCGCCACAATTTATGAGAGTTTAAAAAGGCAATTTCTTTTTAAGGAGCCAATTCCTAATTTCCCACATAAAAGTATGGGAATTGAATGGTAAATCCTTCTCGGCCGACAAGATCCCTGAAAAGGGTTGGGAGAAAGAGTTACTGTTCCGTTTCCATTCATGTGTCTTGAAAGCCCGTGGCTGCGAAACTGCCCGGGACCGCAGAGGCCTGGGTTTCAAAGCTGCCCGATGACTTTTCAGAGCTGATCTATTGTGGGGCTTTGTTTCGTCTGGGTCGCCCTCGTTTTGTTCTGCTCGGGCTGTATCACTCTTCTGCCGCTGCTATTAATCCACCCTGTCTACTCCTCTCCATTCAGAGGCACATTTTAACCCTGCCCCGCACAGGGCGCAGCATGAAAGGCTGAAAGGCTGAGCATCACTGCGGGAAGAGGGACTGAGAGGGAGGGGAGGGGAGGGGCGTGTGGGGTGCTGGGTGCACAGGCTCACCCCGGCGGCTGGGTGTCCAGGAAGCAAAGAGCAAGGGAGCAAGTGGTGTGAACCAGCTCTGTCCATCTGCTGGGAGTCGGGCAAGCTGGAACAAACCTTTTTTTCTCACACTGTCACCGTCTGGCTGAGCTGCCTGCTCAGGCACCGGGAACTCAAGCTCCTGGAGCCTGCAAATGAGCCGGCCCTTATTTTTCAGTTTTGATTCGATTTCCTTGCTTGTGCTTAATAGGCTCCTTATAGCCCAAGCGTTGTCAGACTGGGATAAAGTGGCAAAAGATACAGTGATTCGTGTAAAAAAAAAATTAAATCAGAAAACTGTTGTTTGGTTAGTAACTCAAATTCGGTTCCTGTCCTTATGCCTTCCCGGAAATCCTATTATATTCGATTATATTCCAAATAGAGAAGAGGCTTCTCTGTGCTCTGCAGCACTCACTTTTAATGGTGCAAGGGGACCGTCCGGAAGGCCCAAAGGGTCCCGAGAGACGTTGGGTTATAAAGTGGTAACAAACGTTCCCCAAGTGCCTGTGGCTTCACATCATCTGTGGTTCTCACGACACAGCCAGTGGGGGTCCCTCGTGGTGGTTCAGGGACCCCTGGTGATGGAGGGTTGTTGTCCACATGGGTACCCATGAGCCCCGTGGACGAAAGAAGGGACCTCTCAGGGCTCTCACCTTGGCGATGAGATCTCCAGCTTGACAACAGCTAGCCCAGTGGTCGCACCCGGCTGCCGGGCCGGGGGTCTCTATCTCCGGGTCCAGGAGGAGGAAGAGGTGATATAGGCATCCCTCCAGGACACCGTGCACACGCTCTCAGGGACAAGCAGAGGGCTGCATGGAAAGACAGGGCAGCAAAGTATTTTCAAAACTTTAACTGAACAGTGAAAGTCAAGGATTATGTGGTTTGAACGTAATGTGCTTAGTTACACATTTGCCCTCCACAGCCATTTGGGCTGCGTGGCCTCAGGCAAATCACTAACGCACGGGACGTCCACTTCATC
The DNA here is from genome assembly GCF_025265405.1 of Mesoplodon densirostris. Classification (NCBI taxonomy): domain Eukaryota; kingdom Metazoa; phylum Chordata; class Mammalia; order Artiodactyla; family Ziphiidae; genus Mesoplodon; species Mesoplodon densirostris. The sequence goes on from NC_082674.1 coordinate 67,385,003, forward strand.
GCAGATACGGAGGCTCAGTGGGTCTGGATCAGTGGTTCCCAAACCTGAGTGGGCTTTAGATCGGGGAGGACTTCTTAAAGCTTTAATTGTAGGACCTCAGCCCTAGTGTCTCTGATTCAGCAGGTCTCGGGGGAGGCAGGGGGCAAGGCCCTGCATTTGTAAAAAGTTTCCAGATGATGCTGACGCTGCTGGTCCAGAGAACACACTTTGAGATGGTCCCTAAAACTGGAGAGTCCGATGTGGCTAGAACATCCAGTCCGACTGGTCCAGAGAACACACTTTGAGATGGTCCCTAAAACTGGAGAGTCCGATGTGGCTAGAACATCCAGTCCGACTGGTCCAGAGAACACACTTTGAGATGGTCTCTAAAACTGGAGAGTCCGATGTAGCTAGAACATCCAGTCTTTCCTACATGTGACAGGGTAGCATCAGCTGAGGAGTTGACCACTGGCTGCAGTAGAGTTTTCATGTGGAAATTTGACTGGAAAATGATTCACCAGAGCATCACTAACCCCTAACCTTTTTGGAGAGCACATTTGCATGTTGGGTTGACACATAGAGTTTAAAGACACATCTCAATTACAAGATGTGATCCAGACAGCTGCCCTTGTGGGGACAGAGGCGGCCACTAAACTCTGAGCAATTACTTAAAATTAGACTTGTCAGATTTGTTTAGGGTGACCAGGCAAGTACATACATTGACCCAATGTCACTCTTTCTGGAAAGAAGTTGTAATGATTTTGTATATCAGTCAAACTGTTCAAATACTAATGCCGCCTTCATGCTTTAATCACCATTCTAGTCAGATGTCATTTTTAGAAGCCCTTGGGGATTTGCATCCCTTAATGATTCTTCAATACCCAAACCAAGCATTCTTTAATTGGTGTAAATTGAGCAGTGTTCCAGTGCAAACAAGGAGAGGGCAGACTGGTCAATGATGCCGTGCATGTCTGGCTATTGGAAAGCCATCGTCATTAGATCAAGTAACAAATCCTCAACTCCACCTGCCTCTGAGGAAACACCAGCTCATGGACCCGGCAAATGCTATTTCTACTTGTCATCACTATCGGGAAGCCCAGAGCAAGTTGTGATCCCCAAATCTCATCTTTTAGGAAAAGGGTTAAAAAAATCCATCATAAAAACACTCTCTGTTCCAATGTCAGAAACTGTATTCTGGAGCCTTCAATGAGAATTCAACTAGAAACAGTATTTCTATCCTCTGGAGATTTGGTGTCTGTGTCTCTTTCTCTATTTGTAGATTGCAAACAGTATACAATTTTTGTTAACTTGACAAGCCATTTTTTCCCATGATATTTTTTTTTGTTCCTGATGGTGTGTTATCCATCTAACCATCTGAGTGTGCTTGGGAAACATGAAACAGGTGTTCATTCCCTCCTACTTTTCGTATGATTGAAAAAACTCCAGGCACTACACTTAAGAAGCCCAGGACAAATCCTTCTCATAAATGTGTCAAGCCCACTTTTCACTCCTGTCTCTTTCCATCAGCTCTCTCAAATTGAGTACTTATTACTGGGGCGGTGGGGGGAAGAAAAGGCAGCAGCAGACCCATCACACGCCCCGGCTCAGGCCTGCCTACCTCCTGCTCCTTGGTCAGCAAACTGTGCTCAGATACTACGGGGCCGGTGGCTGCCTGTGTTCATTGTTAATGTATCTCGTTTTAGACAAAATGTGCTGACTCTTGCGGGGAATCTCTCAAGTTGATTTCAGTTTGAGTTTTACAGTGGTCAGTGCTTCAGATGAGTGGAAAGGAGGAGTAAGAGGCTGTCAGCATCCTTGACAATCTTTGCTCGGAGCTTGGATTTAGAGAGGAGCGTTGGGTGGGTAAGCACACTGGGACAGCCTGTCTGCATGCAGTGTGCTGTAATCCACACACATCCTCACAGAGGGTGTATTGCTTCCTTTAAGATGCTCCCGCCAAAGGTTTTGAGGACCTTGGGGTAAACCTTATGGGGGTGTCTTGGACTCCGGGATTCACTTTTGGAGCCCGGCTGGAGAAATGAGACAGAATGACACCTGAGCCATCTCCCCGTGCCGGTAGGTCTCGTGGACCAGAATATCACCCTTAGAATGAAAGCACATTCTTGCTGAGAAGCCAAAGGGGGTCAGTATTTCTTTTTTTTTTTTGCGGTACGCAGGCCTCTCACTGCCCAGCCGCTCCGCGGCATGTGGGATCTTCCCGGACCGGGGCACGAACCTGTGTCCCCTGAATCGGCAGGCGGACTCTCAACCGCTGCGCCACCAGGGAAGCCCTAATTTCTATGCTTTTAACTTCTTTTACTTAGTACTGTGTGGAATACAAGTGGTGAAACCAGGCATCCTTCTTTTGTTCCTGATCTTAGAGAAAACACTTTCAGTCTTTAACCATCGAGTATGATGTTTGCTGTGGGCTTTTCATATATGGTCTTTATTATGTTGAGGTAGTTTCCTTATATTCCTAGTTTGTCGATTTTTTTTTAAATCGTGAAAGGATGTTAACTCTTTTCACATGCTTCTTCTGTGTCAGCTGAGAAAATCATGGAATTTTTGTCCTTCATTCTGTTAATGTGATATATTTCTGTCCTTCTTTGTTTGGTTCCTGGGTCCTGTTAAATATTTCTTCCCAACTTTCAGCTCTCTGATAATAACCTCAGTTTTCAGTAAAACTGTGGGTTGGGATTTTTGTCCATATGTTATATGTTGTGATTTCTTAATTTTATAGCACATTTGATTCTTCAAGCATGCACCATTCTGAGCTTTGTTTAGGAGAACACGACTCCATTCTTTTATAATCACCCAGCCCTCTATTGTAAAACTTCTCTCCAAGTTTTCTTTGGACTCTTCCCTTTTCCAATCTCTTTTCAAATCCCTAAGTAACCTCCTATGTGTCCCCTCAAAATTCATTCTTGTTCTTTTATGTGAAATTGCTCTGTCTGGTGACTCAGCAGTGAGATGATACTAAAACAATAGTAGCTGGAACTCCACATTCCCCTCGATGCCAATACCACCCCCTGATCCTGCGTATTTTCTGAGCCTTAGAAAATACAACTTGGATGTACGTCTTAAGCATATTTCTGGTTACTGGTGCAAAAACAAAATGAAACAACAACAACAACAACAACAACAGCTACAGCAAAACCCCCAAAAAACAACCCAATAAACAAAACAGAATGATACCTATTCTTAGCAGGCAATTGGTAGAATAAGAGTTTTATTTTTAAAGTCAACCATACTTTAAAACCTAAGGCCATTTTATCAATGCTTTATTATAGATGTAATCAATTCCATTCAGAGATAAATGTCTAAAGAATTAGATCATAAATGAAGGAAAAACAATGTGGAACAAAACTGTAAGGATGTGAAGCATGACCGATGTCTTGTCCTTTCTGAAATTTGTGATACCCAAGCTCTGCTTTTTTTTGGAGAAGCCATGAACCAGCAGAGATGAAGATAAAACACAAGGGGAACAGCACAGAATCAATCACGAAATGCTGTCTTACCACAATTATTTTTCTAAATACTACCATAATTACACTTAACTGTTATTAGTTATATATCACAGTGATGTTAATGAAAATGACATATCAAAAAGGGAACATTTACATAAAGCTTTCTGTTGGAGGCCCGGGAAAGCTAGCTGCAAAAAAAAAATAAGTCAAAACTTCAGTTTGGACATTTTCTAATTAGGTAATTGGCAGTGGAATCTTACTTATCTTTTTATCTTGAGAGTTTTTATTTTCAGATCAAAAGCTTTCCCCCTTATTAACGTTAAAGTAATAGGCAAGTGTCTGCCTAAAACTATTATTTTATGGGTAAAATGGTTCCATCTTTATACCAGTATTATGAAATTCTGGATTTAATAATTCAAAGTTATGGGGCTGACATAGAATTTCTTATGAGAAACGCACACAGAAATCCAGGATCTTACAAAATGATTTCTCTTTCATTCATGTTTTAATTCTATTTTTAGTAAAACTTGATTGTTAGTAGATACAAGCTACCGTGAAGCCTTGGTCATTTTGTAATAAATGATTTATCATTAGCTACAGCACTGGACACTCCTCACTTCTTAAAAATGAAAAATGCACGGCAGGCCCCAATTTTTGTCTTTTCTGAAATTGCTAAGCAAATCGGAATTGCCTGAATCCTCTGCGGGGTCACACTGAGCCCATTCTAATCTCCTGCGTGAACTCGGGGCTTGTGCTTTCAGACCCTGGGCGTGGCCTTCTGAGACCCCTGAGGAGCTGCGAGCAGGACATTCTCTGTCAGAAGCTTACCGTACGTATTTTATGCAGCCAAGCTATAGGAGTATCAGATTTACCTCTAACATCTTGGCTTTGTGGTTTTAAAAACCCCAAACAGGAATTCTTCTGAAATAGCTGTTGCAAGAGTCTTAGCTTGGCTGGTCTGACTCCCAAGGGTTATTTGTGGCAGGATAATCTCTCGTAAGGGTGAGAGGTTCTGTCTTATTTCACTTTAGGTTCAAGCTCTTTTCTGGCAACAGATGGTGTGATCATAGCCACTGTGATCTCTTAAAGGAATAGATGGGGTTTAAGACTAGCAGAAGGGCAAACTAAAATATCTAGGTGTGATCCAGAGGGGGAAGAGCATGCCAGTGTATGAAGAATAAGAGTAACATGAATTTAAAAAGTGACACCAACAGCTAGTAACACAAGCGTATGGGCTCCGTCGTTACTGATGACCGTGGGGCCACGTTGCTCAGAAGGAGGGGCATGACGGGGCCGCATGAAGGACCCCTGAGGCCCTTGTCATGCTCTTGCCCAATGTCTGTTCAATCAGCACCATCCTTTGAGGATTTCTGTCTGCATGAGGAAGTGGAGGTGGTCAGCTCCCTGCTGCTCTGGAGCTCTCCATCCGCACATTCCCTGACCATCACTGTCCGGAACAGAGTATAAACCTAGCAGATGAAGGCTTGGTCCATCACTGGTCCACTCACCCAATTCAGGAATTGGTTAAGTATCCTGACAGGGCCGGCAGGGCTGGCGAGGGATGTCCAGGCCTCTCCCTCAGCAGGTGTGAGTGACCCGTCCTTCATCTCTTCCCTGACAGCAGGGCTGCCCAAATACAGATGCTGGGCCACCTCCCTGCTGGAAGGGAGCATCTGGGGAAGCGTCTCGTGGCAGCCTCCAGAGGCTGGGCAAGACTCTCAGGCTTAGCAAACTGGGCTGACGAGATGGTGAAATATTTATTGTGATGCCTCTTCTTTTTTTTTTTTTTTGAAGTTCAAAAATCCTTGTCATCCTTGGGCTGAAGTCCGTGGACATGAGAGGAATTCATAATTAATCAGAGGTGGCCTGCTTCCACTTACTGATGACCTCAGCTTGCAGCAGGCAGAAGACAAGTGATGGTCTCTGCCTACTTGCTCCATTGAGTGGCTTTTACCTAATAAAACAGAAAAGTCCGTGAAATGAAAGAAAGCAATCCAAAAAACTTGCCTGTTTGATGGTCTCTCACTAGTTCTCGGTGTGTGAAATATTTTCTCACATGGGTGAGAAAAGGGGCAAATAACTTTGCTATTTTAAAGTAGACATTTTATATGAATCATGTTTAGTCTTAAGGATACTTATTTCTTGGGACTTCCCTGGTGGTCCAGTGGCTAAGACTCTGTGCTCCCACAGCAGGGGGCCCAGGTTTGATCTCTGGTCAGGGAACTAGATCCCACAGGCTGCAACTAAGCATTTGCATGCTACAACTAAAGATCCTGCAAAAAAAAAAAAAAAAAAAAAAGAGAGGGAAAAGATACTTACTTCTTATTTCCCTTGAGTGTCTATAAAAAGCAAAGGAAGGATTGTGGGATTCTTCAGATAATTCAGACCAAAATGCTGATTTTCCTTTAAATATATAGAGAATGGAAGAAAAATCTAGTTACATCTGACATGTGTTGTTTGAGTACTCTTTTGAGTTGGTGGATAAGGCCATGGCCTTACCCTTAAGCCAAGTCGCCTATCAGTGGAAAAATATTACATATTTGTTATAAAAGAGGGCTTCAAGTGTCTGCCAAAAGTGGACAATTGTTTTCATTCAGTGTACACACTAGTGAGTAATTTGGCATTTACCTGTTTCCATCAGCCATACTCTGATTGGTGTATGGATTACGGAGAAAGATGCACTGATTACGGAGAAAGATGAAGGCTCCCCATCGGGGTATAAGGGGACTCCTGCTTTGGGTCTCCCTACCTGTCTAGTCCCAGCTCCTGCCATTCCCCAAGGGATCTCTTGCTCCAGGGAAGCCTCCTTGGTGTCCCCAGAGCCGTCCAGATCACCTCCTTCTCTGTGGCTCTACACCTGCTCTGCTCCTGACTCTGCTCTTTGTTTGTTTATTGATTGGTTAATTGATAGATTCTTTCACTTATTTGGCTGCGTCAGGTCTTAGTTGCGGCATTTGGGCTCTCCGTTGCAGTGTGTGGGCTTCTCTCTAGTTGTGGTGCCTGGGTTCTGTAGTTTATGGCACGTGGGCTTAGTTGCTCTGCAGCATGTGGGATCTTAGTTCCCCGACCAGGGATCTAACCCACGTCCCCTGCATTGAAAAGTGGATTCTTTTCCCACTGGACCACCAGGGAAGTCCCTGACTCTGCTCTTTGGACAGCCTCCTCTTTGGTACCTTTCTGACCAATCCGCCTTCCATCCCATCCTCTGCTGAGAAGGGCATCTCTTCTTTGGCCTCTCATTTTCTCTTCTTCACATCTCTAAAATACCACATTTCTCCTTTCAGCAGCCACAGATATTTACTGAGGGCCTCTCCTGCCATTGGCTCTGCTTGGATGGTGAGAAAACACAGTCCCTGCCCTTGTGGTGCTCACATTCTAGTGGAGAAGAAAGGTAATAAACACGCATATAAAATGACACCAGGTAGTGTGATGACGAAGATATGCAGAGGCTTTCCTGTCTGACTTTCCCAGCACACTGTGAACCCTGAGAGCAGGTCCTGCGGGATCCAGCACAGAGTATTCACGTGGTGGTAGGTGGTGAATGAATGAACAGTTGAAAGGAGCATTCGTTGGACCTCTAACTATCTTCCCAGTCTTCCCAGCACTGGAGGATGTAAAAGAAATAAGAGCTAATTTTACTTGTTACAGCGGGAAAGTTTTCTCTTCTTGAAGAACATCTCTGTGGTATTTTCAGAGATAAAAAGGAGCCTTCCCTCTGACTAGAAGATCGCTGTTGGTTCATACAGGCAGACACTTCCCTATAAACATCTTCTCCCTGCCGTTAAGTCACTGTTCAAATAGATTACCCCCCAGACACGTAAAAAATGATGGTTCTGTACTACAGGTTTTCATTCCTATTAAATTCTATGGCATGTGATCTTGAACAAACATTTGTAGTCAATATTTGATAAAAAGTCCGATTCCGTCAAGTAAACAAAGCATTAGAAAAATAATTTCATTCCTTTGCTAAACTAAATCCATTAAGACTCTAACACAAGTAGAACTGGGGCCAAAGGATATTGGAAACAAAACAAAACAAGTGAGACTCATTGCACATTTGCATTTTGAAATTAGTTGCTGCCCCAATTATTTGTCAGTAGAAGCATAAATTAGGCAAATAAAACTTAGAGTAAGCTTTTAGGCACCCACAGGATTCTCTCCTCAAGAGTAAATTGTCATAATGGTTCAGTGTGATGGTTTACTTTTGCTGTCTTCCTGTGATGGAGGAAAGACAGGAAATTGAAATGGAGCCCATGGAAATCAGACTCCAGAGAAAGATAGATGCAGGTGGGTCCTTGTGGTTTCCCCTGTAAGGTGTGGGTAGATAACAACAAATAAACCAAGCATGTTGGGACCAGGAGCTGCTTTGGAAATATTACCTATTAAGTGTGACTTCATGACTCCAACGTGGAACCAAAAGATGAAAGATGCAGTTAGCTTGGAGCTGTTGTTCATCTTGCTGACATAAATAGGATTGAATAATTGGAGTATTTGCTCTATCTGCTTTCCCATACACCACACCATGTCCATGGAGGCTTCTAATACAAATTCTACTAGAATGTAAACATTCTACTACAGCTGGAATGTTTCTTTCTGTTGCATAATTAGGCATACATTGTTGGTGGCCTCTCTCAAAGGCTATGAAACAGCACAATGATGCTAAGTAACAAACAGCTCCAAATCTCAGTGACTTAAATCAACCCCTAGTTTTGCTTGTGCTCCAGGGCTTCGGGTCAGTTGTGGCTCGGCTGATCTGGGCTGGGCTCTGTTGGGTGGCTCTCCTCCAGGTACGTTCCACAGGTGTGCGGGGCAGTTGGGACAACCCTGCGTCAGGCTGCAGGTGGAGCTCAGGTCTGTTTCATCTGCCTCTCATTCTGCAAGGATCGTCAGAGGGCTTAGAACTATCTGGCCCGTGATCTTTCCAAGGTGGATGTGGGTGCTCTCAGAGGAGTGAGTGTAAACATGCACGCCTTAGGCCTGGACTCCAAATTGGCACGTGACGTGTCTGCCCACGTTTTATTGGCTAAGGGAAGTCCTGTCATCAAGCTCAACATCCGTGGGATATGAAAGCAAATTCGTCCTATGGAAGTCAGTGTTGTATGTGTTTGGGGCATGGAGTGAATGTTTGTTAAACAATAATTTAATCTACCATGACTACCTATATGTAAAAGAAGACCTTCATTTTCTGACTGGGACCTTTACACATGAATTGTTTAAAGTCTGCTCTTTTTTCCTTTTCTTTTTTTCCCTCTCATGAGTTTGTTAATTATAAATGTGTTAGATTAGCTAGAAAGACCTTCTTTCAATAAAACAGAAAATTTAGAAAGAAACGTGGATTAACCTCCAGCAACAATGGCCTGGGGTGACACAGTGGAGTCTTCATCCTGTTGTTGGAAGGAGGGGTCCGTGGGATGTAGGTCTGCAGGTCTTACTTGGCTTCGGGGCCGTGCATGGAGCTGCCGGGTACAGGCCAGCCGGGCAGGAACCCCACCTCTGCAGATGCGTGCATGACTCTCCTGATCCGATGACAGCACCCCTCTTCCCTGTCACCATTTGGCAACCCCCATGGCAGAGGATGTTTTTCTGATCATTTTGCACTCATTAAATGCAGCTGTCACAACACAGGATGCGAGGATGCATGCAAAACTTTTCTGCCACGTCAAAATAAAGCTGAAAAGCTTTTTAAAAAGGAGCTGAAATCTTTGAAGCTTATTCTCAAGGAATATAGGAAATATCGCCTTTTGTTGTTGACAATTGAAAGTGTTCCCTTGCAGCACAAATTAAATCTTGGCCCAGGCGAAAGAAATATTGTTCATCAAAAATTTGCAGCAGAAACTATTTGGCCAACCAGTTGGGGTTTGATTGTGCTATTCCTTGGGCTGAATGACCTAGAGGCTCCATACCCGTTGGCCTGACTGATCCCTGATAATGGTTCAATGGGGCAGAGTGGCTCCTTGACTCTCAAAGAAACGTTATGAGAATGAAATCATCGCACACCTATTGTATACCTCATTAGAGAAGTAAAACAAACGAATGGATTCTGGGGCCATAACACACACCAACTGGACTGGACTCACTGAGTAGAGGTGAGGGCCTTCCAGGATCTTGGCACGGTCATCAGAATCCCTTTCTCCAATCCACGGACCTCCATGGGAACCAGCATAAAGGACTATATTTTCAGTAATGTGCTTACTGATGTAGCTAGTACCTCTTAATTCTTGCTGTTTGCTAAGTGTCACTCTTACCTTTTGACCAACTCAAAAGCTGATCCTGGCTTTTGCTCCTCTGAGAAGCCTTTCCCCTTGAGAAAAGAGGAAGAAAGAGGTCTTGCAAGCTGAAACGGGCCTGACCTCTAACACCTGATGTGATGGGTCCTCTCTAGGCAATTCTTCTCTCTCTGCATCATGCTATGCACACAGAAAGGCCTGAAACGTATCCTTGAGGTACAGATTTTTATTTGTAATTTTGAAAGTCTATTTTACTGTAAGCTTTCTTCGTGGTTAAAAATTAACATGGTCCTTTGGGAGATTGGGATTGACATATATACACTAATATGTATAAAATAGGTAACTAATAAGAACCTGCTATATAAAAACAAAAAAATTAACACGGCTCTTTGTATTTTGAAGTATTCCCCAAAATATGAATATATTTATGCTGACTCTTAACTCCATCATGGCTGGTTCATTTTGTAGAGAAATGAAAAACTACAACCATCCACATGCTTTCAGTGCATTATACAGTGTGACACATGTCTATCTTCTGTTTTTTATATGAAACTTTTATTAATAAAATATTTTGGAGCAAAAAAATAAACCTGGGCTGGGTAAGGGGGCCACTGGCCGTGATCCCTCGTCCACCCTGATTATGATCACAGTTGCGATGACTGTGCTCAGGAGTGTCCATCTTGTGTCCACCTGGCGCCCCCACTAGACTGGGATTTTGGGAGGAAGGATAGAGTTTATCATCATATGTGTAGCCCTGATGGTGTAATGCAGGGCTGAGTCCAAAAAATGGTGTAGGGCAGAGGGGAGGAAGGAAGGAGCAAGGGGGTTCCTAGGGGTGGCCACACATCTACGTCAGGGGACACAGCTACGGATGTTTAGACCCCTCCCCACCGCCTCCCCCTCTTCTACCTCCAGGCACACATCACAGGTTCCTGGGCACATGGCAGGAATCATCAAATAACTGAGGAGCACTTTTCTCCTGGGGAGGGTTGCAGTCAGGGTCCAGGTAAAAAAATCCACCTCCCTACGCATTTCCTACCTCTCAGGCTCCACATGAGATCCCCTTTGGACAGATTCTAAAGGGAGTGGGAGGATGGATGTGGCTGGCTGAGTCCCAGTCCCACGGCCCTAGAGCAGAGAGAGAAGGGCAGGGACACTGGCTTGGTGACCATGAGAGCCAGGGGGACACAAGATGGACACACGTTTAAGTGACCCACAGCCAGATGCAAGAGCTGTGGGTCTGACGGTTTCGTCCGTCTCGCCCTGCATTCTCATGCTTTGGGATGATCCCACGGAGGACCTGGAGGAAGCAAATGCAAGAAATTGAGAGGCTGGCTTCACCGTGATGCCACACTGATGAGAAAACCCAAAACCTGGACAGAAAGGAAGAATGTCAAGGAAGTGTGGGTGAGAACCTAGAATTCTCTAGTGTTTTGGTTGTCATGCTGGGCACTGAGCAGAGATCGGAAAGCAGACGTACGGGAGGAGAGTGGGGGAGCAGAGCCTGGGGTGTGGTCCCCTGTCTCGGGTAAGACTGGGAGGACCATCCTCCTGGAAAGTGAGGAATCCACCTACTGGATGCTTTTACTTATACACAAGAATATTTTGGCTAGAATTTATCTGCATTCAGTAGAATCGATTAGATTTGAATTGATTAGATCTACTTTATCAACTCTTGGAGAGGCGTTGGTTGTGTCTCCTGCGGGTAGGAGACCCCCGCCGGGATTGCCTTCCTCCCCTCTTGCGGTCCCCCTTCTTCCTTCTGGGCCCCTTCCCCCCACCCCGGAAGGCCCCCTCCTCAGGAGCTGTCCTTGGAGAACCAGTTTGAACCAGTTTGAAGTTGGTCTCTTCCTCTGCATCAGTTCATATCTTAGGCTCTTGTTATGTTCCCTGCTAACACAAATGATAGTTTGTAGTTAGCTCCCTTCCCCGTTTCATTATTTGTTTGCCTCTTCCAGGAGGACAGGGTGATGCTCTGAAGGTAGAACAGAGTCTGTCACATAACGGAAGCGACACATGAGCAGGACCAAGGAAATATGCACAACGCACCGTGTAAAGCTGAATAAGATCCACGCCTTTTCTCCAAGACTTCAGACTATTGGGAGGAGCCCTATATACAGTCGAGGATCAGGGCACGGCAGAATAGTTCCTATGGTAGTGACACCACAGGGGTGCTAGTGGAAAGGGCTGCCGCCGTCTGGGCAGGTGTGTGGGGAGGGACCGCTCTTCCTCAGGTGAGAAGGGCGGGCAGGGAAGCAGACCGCGTTCGTGGTAGAAACAGGACCTTCCTCTACCGACACCTGAAAGATGCTCTTTGTACTCATGGTGTTCTGACCCACAGTCAGGGTGTGTGTGTGTGTGTGTGTGTGTGTGTGTGTGTGTGTGGCCTCAGTCTGGAGCAGCAGGTAACTCTGGTGTCGTGGGCGGGTGCCAGCCTGTTTGCGGCGAGTTGTCCCGCGTATCTTCTTGTCTGTCTCATCTTGTTTCTGTCCTATCAGCTGACTGTGCTGTGTGTCCCCTGTGATGGGGGCCCACGTGCTTGTCATCCCCACGGGGTGACAGTAGCTCACACCCATTCCAGAGGCGACACAGACAGTATTTAATTATACCGTTCATGCCTCTCTTAACAGGGCTGTGTATATACCTTTCATTTTAATAAAAAAGGATTCACGATTCGGTATAATTGGGACCATTTTTGAGTATCCCTGAAAACTGTCGAGGATACTTCAGAGGGCTTTGGGGTTTGCTGAAACCAAGACTGGGTCTCTGAGGGTGAACAGCGTTGTCCTGGAAGAGGACCCGAGCACTGCTGCTGCTGGGAAGGACCGGGCTGACCCCAAGAATTAGGATCGGCCACCACCTAGCATGGGGAAGACCACCCTGGACTTGGGAAGCTTTCGCATTTAGTTTTTCATTAATGAATGACAGTGCTTCAGAAAGTGCACTGTCCCTAATTCGCTTTTGAAAGATGGAAACTTTAATGTGCAGTTAATTAAATGTTGTGTTGATTTGCAAACGCTGAGCTCTCAGAGGCCTCAGGGAGGTGGAAGCAAGTTTAGAAATCAAACAACGGGAGGACTGGCTGTCCCCATCTGACCACAGAGCGGGCGGCACTGTTTGCTCCAGACGCCCGGGAGGCGATGGGACCCGCGGAGAGGAGCAGGCCAAGCCCTGGGGGGAAGGAGGCTGGCCCACCCCTGCCTTTCTCTCCGCTGCTTTGCTTTCAGAAGCATTCTTCCCCCCCCACCCCCCCGCAGTGCTTCAGCACTTCTTTGTACTGAGCAGAGCTGTGTCACGCTGGAATTCTTTTCACACAAACTAAAGAACCCAGCTGGGGTGCTGGATGCGGCCCGCAGAGCTGCAGGCTTCTTATGCACCACCGTTGTTTCTGGGGGCAGGTCAGCTGCCCAGGTGGGTTCCCTGCGTCCAGTGCAGTGTCAGGGGGCCGGGGGCTGAGGATGCTGCATGCGCGTGGGTAACAGTGGGCTTCTGGGGAAAGGGACTGGGGAGAGGGCTTGCTGGAAATCCAAGCCCTCAGGATAGGAGGCTGCGTGCGGCAGGTCCCCAGAGCCCACCTTCCCTCAGTCCCATCTTATGGATGGGGACATGCAGGCAAGAAATTCAGTAGCTTGATTTCACAGGAGAAAGCATGGTTTGCTCTGAAGAACAAGCACCTGTTAGCAGTGACAAACTTATCATCCTTTTGGCCCTGGCGAAAGGTACAACTTATGTAGTCACCAAATGACAACTTGCAGGGTTATCTGCCATCAGAGCACGCTTTCTTGAACCCCACGCCTGGCAAGAAACAAGCGCCAGGACCCGATGCACAGATGCTTGCCTACCATCTGGGCGTCTGAACTCCTTACCTGCCACCCTCCTGTGTGGTCATCTTGTTTGTGATGCCCCGAAGAGCTGCCCCAGCTTCCGGGACTGACTTTGGAAAGTGTTGGCAATGCAACTATATTCTTATTATGAATAAAAATTTTAAACCCAAGCTGATAAACATATTTTTTTTCACACTGAATTCATCAGGAATACATTAACATTTTCTAAAAGGTAAAGACAGAAAAAAAAGAAAAAAACCCCGAAAGAATTGTAAGGAGAACATTAGGACGTATTTGGCCATTAGGATTCCCGTTGCCATCAGCTTCGCTGCACAAGCCAGACTGTCACCCTGTAGAACTCAACGCCTGGGGAATTAGCCTGTGGAATAATTATCACCCCCGATGAAGAGAGTAAGAGCTTGTTCCCGTGTGCGCAGAGCCATTCATCCTAAGAAAGAAATCTGGAGTGAAAGCTCACAGCATATTTTGCACAGGTCCTGTAAAAGGATCCAGGCAAAACAGGCTTTGCAACATTAGTTATGATCATATATGGAAAAAGCAGTTACTTTCTGTGCTGACATATGGCTGAGTTGGTACCATGCCCAGGAATCTCAATGTCCCCCCCAGGAGGGTGAGCCCAGGCTTCGTCCTTCGCCCCGTTGTCGTCAGGACCCACAGCAGAGGCAGCTTGCAGAGAGATCACCGGCGAAGGCAAATTGCATCCACGTGTGCCAAGACCAGGCTGCTGTGGGCACCGGCAGTGCAGAGGTGCCGCTGTCCCCGACTGTGATGATGACTTTTCCCAAATCAAGGAAATTATGAATGGAGCCCAAACCCATCTGCTTAACATTCAAGCACAGTGACAGGCCCTAGTAAACAAGCACGGCAACAACAATGCAAAAGCACAAAAACGCTTTTACCGTGAGGGTGCTTCCAACCTTAGAGGATGGAAATCTAATCTTGTTCTGATAATATTCTATAACCCTTATTAACTCACTTCCAAAGTGTCTAACGTGGCAAAGCAAACACTTCGAGTTTTGTTATGGACGAGACAGAGGCGTGTGACCACTCAAGGTCGGGGGGTCGTCCATCCGCGCGCGCATTTACCTGACCCCCGCTTGGTTCATTGAAGCCTCCCTGCGCATGGCTCCGTGCTTGGCTTTGGGGATGCAAAATTGACATTTGTCTTTAAGGAATCAGTCTTGTGGGGGGGACAGACACAACAAGGCCACCGGGTGACACACGCTCTAGTGGTGGGGACTCCTCAGAGGGAGTGAGGAACAGTTTGCAGTTGACCCTAGGAAGGTGGGGAGGACATAAACCTCCTAAGTGACACGGAGTGGAAATGGAGAGGGCAGTGTCTTTGGGACAGAGCCCATCTGGCCGAGCCTCCTGGCTGGGCTGCTTCCTAGCTGCCTACAAATAAGGGACCCCTTCCAATCTCGACTTCCTCGCTGCTTGTAAATCCAGGATGGCAATGCTTCTTTCCAGTGGTATTGAAGGGTTTCAGTGGGGAATTTTGTGCAGAACTGAGCGGGGCCCTGGGTGACGGTGGATGCAGACGGTGGTAATTGGTGTTACCAGGGGAAAGGGGGCCCCCCGGGGCTTTGAGGTCCCGGATGGTCTTCAGCATCCGGCAGACCCTCTGAGATCTGTGTTTTGTAAGGGACACTTGGGAGGCATTTTGGGATCTGGATTAGGAGAGGGAAACGTGGAAGATGTAAACTGCCGGCTGCAAGAGCAGGAAGGGGTGCTGAGGCCACTGCACACGTGCTCCTGAAGCCGCCCTGTGCCAGGGAGGGGGCAGGGAAGAGATGGATTGGAAACACATTTGGGAAGTAAAACGGGCAGGGATGAGAAAAGAGAGAGAGAGAGAGACAGAGAAACAAAAGAGAGGGAGAGAGAGACAGAGAGACAGAGACGGAGTAGGGGAGGTGGGGGAATTTCCAAGAGGAGGTTGATGGTGATGACTCAGACTGAGATGAAGGATAAAGCGAGAAACAGATGGGGTGGGGAGGGCTTGAAAGAGGGGGCCCCTCCCTTTGCCCCAGGCTGGCAGCCACTGCTCCCCGACCCTGCATCCCTCTCAGCTCCCACGCCTTCCTGAGTGTGGCCTCAAAGAAGAGATGGGGTTCTGACATCTGCTGCACAGGCTGGTGCAGACCCTGTAGGAGTGGAAGCCAGTGACCTCCGGAGTCCACAGCGTGACCTCAGCAGGTGCCCCTTCTGTCCTTTGCAAGCAGCATCCACCGAGCACTTTGGGCAGGGGTTTTTGAACCCTGATCTTTGGTTCTGAGAACGCAACTCGTTATAGTATGGCCTGTTGCCTCTTCCAGGTTTCTTGATTTGCAATGGTTATCTTTTCCACTCTTGTTGGGCACTTCGGCAAAGGAATAGGAGTTTGGGAGAAGCTCAGTGAAGAAGTGCTGGGTGGAGGGCGGCTGGTGCTAAATTCACGGGCTCTTTGTAAATCAAATGAGCCCTCTTCTCACCGACAAGGAGCATCCTCCGTGCACCTGGGCCTCTTTCTTCTAAATTATGACGAGCATCATGCAGCCCTCGAGCCACAGCAAGATACTCTCCATCTAGTAATTTCAGGAACAAAAACTTAGCTCAGGTTGTTGAACCCCAGGAACGCACACTCGCTCTTTCAATTTGGAGCAGTAGCTGGTCTTCCAGTGGTGCTGACCCCAGCAGCATGGGGCACGGGAATCCACCACCAGCCCTGGGGGAGCTCTGGACGGGGGCCAACCCAGAGAGGTCACCACACCAAGGCCAGGTGCAGGCAGTGTGTGCCCTAGTTTGGGGTAAAGAGTCAAAGAGACGTAGACCTTTCTCCCTGCTATACACTTCCTCAAGGAAGATGTTCCCTTTCCACTATTTTACAAGTCGTTGGTGAAGAAGGAAACCCCATCTAGAGAGCATTTTGCGACACTTCTGTCCCTGTGCTGTCACACTCCTTGGGATGCTCCTAAATCCCCACCCCAATGATGGGGTCCCTCCATCTCATCCACTTCCCCAGAAACTAGGAACCAGCCGTGGATCTGTCTTTCGTGTCCCTGCTCTGGAGTTGGGCTCTGGTGCTTATTTATCTCTAATTTGTTTCTTCTTTAATATTTATTGAGTGAGAGGCCATTCCTCTCTAAAATCCTTCTGTCGATCCTCTTTCTTCACTAGTTCTTAGTGCACAAAAATGTATTCAAAACACGGAATTTTTCAGGCTTCCCTGGTGGCGCACTGGTTGAGAGTCCGCCTGTTGATGCAGGGGACACAGGTTCGTGCCCCGGTCCGGGAAGATCCCACATGCCACAGAGCGGCTGGACCTGTGAGCCATGGCCGC
Source organism: Mesoplodon densirostris (assembly GCF_025265405.1). Classification (NCBI taxonomy): domain Eukaryota; kingdom Metazoa; phylum Chordata; class Mammalia; order Artiodactyla; family Ziphiidae; genus Mesoplodon; species Mesoplodon densirostris. The sequence continues at coordinate 67,401,840 of NC_082674.1, forward strand.
TGAGCCTGCGCGTCCGGAGCCTGTGCTCCACAACAGGAGAGGCCACAACAGTGAGAGGCCCGCGTACCGCACAAAACAAAACAAAACATGGAATTTTTCAGATTCTGTTTTTCATGCTACTTTTTGCTAAATTTCCCTTCTCCTCCACAAAAGCAGCCAACAAGTCCTTCATGAATGGGGCGATAGTAAAAGAGGGTTTGAGGCTTGAGGATATTTGTAGATTCTGAAAAATGCTGTCTCTATGTGTATGATATATATAACTCATAAAATATGCAGACCACAGACATTTGTATTTTTCCTGAAGTGTGTTTCATGCAAAAGTACATTATACTTTAAGTTCTTAATGACAAGGTAAGATGAGCTACTGGTGAAGAAAAGGTCACTTTGCACGGCCTCCAGCTCTGGCCAGTTGTACTTGGATCCCAGACACAACGGCTGGCCTGTGTCTGTGGATTAAGAGGTAGTGGGAAGGCTGTCGCTCCCCCCTGCACTGGGGCTGTGTCCCATGCCTCCTCCAATGGGAGAAGGTTCTTTTTTTTTTTTTTTTTTTTTTTTTTTTGCGGTACGCGGGCCTCTCACTGTTGTGGCCTCTCCCGTTGCGGAGCACAGGCTCCGGATGCGCAGGCCCAGCGGCCATGGCTCACGGGCCCAGCCGCTCCGCGGCATGTGGGATCTTCCCCTCCCGGGGCACGAACCCGTATCCCCTGCATCGGCAGGCGGACTCTCAACCACTGCGCCACCAGGGAGGCCCGGGAGAAGGTTCTTTGTCATCTCAGGGTCCTGGGCCTCACGTGGCTGGAAGGCACCAGTGATTGTGACAGTGACGGTCAACAGAGGTGCCGACTTAAAAAAGATGCGCAACGTGAGAGCTGTGAGTTAAGTTTTATTGGGGGAAAATGAGGACTATAGCCCGGGAGACAGCATTTCAGGTAGCTCGGAGGAACTGCTCCAAAGGGGTAGGGGGGAAGGTCAGGGTATGTGTGATTTTGGTGAAGGGGGAGTCCATGCAATCAAGCACATGTTTTTTGCAGAAGGTTGCTGCTCGTCTCGAGGAGCAGACGTCACCGTGAAGGATTTTAGTGCTTTTCTAGTTACGAGGAGATACAAGAATTGGACTCATAAAATCTTCCCCTGAAAATATCTAACTATCTGAAGGCCTGTCCTGCCCGTTTTCCCCAGAGCACGGAGCACCTCATTCCTGATCTCCACCCTGAACTCCTTTCAGGGGTGTTGAAGGTCAGCGGCTGCAGCGGCTCATGATTCAATCCTTGTAGAGGCAGATGGCAAGTGCCAATTTGTAGTTGACAGGGGACCCGGAACAGCTTCCTCCTTGGATCCGTCCTCAAGAGGGCCGCGGCTGGGTTCTTCTCCCTTCCGCGTCTGCCTTCCGTGAGTTCTCTTCCAGATGCAATCTTAGCTCTGAGATCAGGTCTTTCAGCCGCTGATCAAAGGGGCTGTCGGGAAGAAATGCAGAAAGCATTCAAAGGGAAGTTGGTGGTGGTCTCAAGGGCTGGTCTCTGCTGTGGGGTGGGGGGTGGTCACATCAGAGTTTACCGGGGAAGCCACGGGGCTCACTCTGCTCCGGCCCCTCGAGGCTCTGCCAGGCCTCTCTGAAGAGAGGGTACCCAGGTACTCGACCCAGGGGGCCGGTGGGGGGACCTCACTGATGCAGTTAGAGTGAAGGGCACGTGGGGGTCTTGGCCCTTAGTGGAGCGGATGGACACTGATTCCACGGCTACCTGGGACTACGGGTCTAGGACACTGTGGTCATTCTTAGAGCCTTGGTCATTCAAGATGGGCGTGTGCTGCTCTGGCCGTTGAATTGCCTATTTGGAGCAGTTAATGCCTTTCTCATATGTGGAAAAAACCTGCAATTTAGACCCAAAGACCTGGACACTTTATTATGGGCTCCTCTGCAGGTTTTTAATCCCCTGGGGTCAGGGATTGTGACCTCCAATCTAAGTGCTTCACACAGCATCCGATAAGGGCCAACACCTACAGGAGGCCCACACTCACGGGCATTTTGCACCTATTTTCCCCTTCACCCTAAGCCTAGGCGGGATGTACGCTATTATGTTTATTGTGAGGCTAAAAAATTGAGACAGAGGGCAATTAAGTGACCCTCCCAAGATTTCACAACTGGCAAAACTGGCAAGAGGCTGAGCTGACCGTGGGCCCTTGAGGGCCCTCCCTTGAGGGCATCTTCCTCCTGGGAAGATGTGGGATGCAGGGACTGGAAGAATTGTCTCCTTGCTTTCCTCTTAAGTGGACTCCTGGGAGAGGATGGCAAGCGTCAGCCCGCCCAGAGAGACGAGGATCTGCAGGAATGGTGACACCCTCCCAGGAAGGACAATCTGCCCGCTTTGGCAACCTCCACCAACGTCCTAACAATTGTCATTGTCGGGGCCGCCTTTCTTCCTATTGAACTTAAATCCTTCTCACTCAAGTTTAAGCCACTGGCTTCTCATTCCCTGCTAGATGGTGGTGAAGAATGGCTGGCTGCAGTATTCTGTGTGTAAATCCTCAGTTCTTTGAGAGATGAAAACACACACACACACACACACACACACACACACACACCCCAAACAATACAATTCCTCTCCACGCCTTCACTGCAACAGTTAAAAGCTCAGGGTTCTGTCTTTAGGATTATTTTTTTTTCCTTTGGAAAACATTCCAAAGAATGTAAAAAATTAACCTTTAATTTCTCAGAAATAATATTTCCTAGCTGATAGATACAATTTCCATATGTATATTTTACCGTGAAATAGTGGATCCTTAAATTATGGAGTTTCAGAGTCTAGCCAACAAACTTTTGAGATTATGAACTAGAACATCTTCCTATAGAAATACATGCCATAGATACTATGTTTTTGGAAAGAAAGCATCCATGAACTTAAGAGTTATGTGATATTGTCTCCCTGAATCTTAAGGCATCAAGACCTAGGTTTTTAAATTTGGGAAAATGTAGGCCACATTGCAGCTTCTACCACCTAAGAGAATAGGCTTCCATGTTTGTTCTATTTTTATTTCCATTGTGGATTACTTTTGTGCATTTTTATGAGAGTCTATTCCGAAAGAAACCAGGATTCTGCAATAAACAGTTGCTTTCCACCAGGACGACACCCGAAGCAATGGGTCTGGGGTAGGTGGGGCTGAGGATGGGTAGCAAGGCAGGGGCATCACTGGGAATGAAGCAAAACATCCCTGATCCTCCCGGCCACCCTGGCTCCCTTCCGCTCTGGGCATTGACCTTGGCCGTCACGACTACCAGCAAAACGCAGGAGCCTGAGGCGGGTGGGAAGACCTCGGAGGGGCCTCTAAGGAGGGCACAGGTTTCTGGGGGCAGGAAATCATTTCTGATTTTGCTCCAGAGGAGAGAGGGTAAGAAGGAGAAAGACAAGGAGAGAGGAGGGGTGGAGAGCAGAGGAGAGGCCGGGGAGGGGCAGAGAGAAAGGGAGACAGAGGCCGGGCCACAGCTCTCAGTTTCTGGGAAAAGCGGCAGAAAATAACAGTGACATCTCAGGGCGGAGAAGCCCCCGGACGGCTGAAACCCTGCTGGGTGGACTCAGCCCCTGACCCAGCTGCCCGCCCACCCTGCCTTCCCACCTTGCTCTCCCCAGGCCCTGGGGGTGGCGTTCGCAGGGTCACAAAGGACACTGCACTCATCGGGGGCCTTCACGTTTCCATTTTCTCCCTCTGTTCCCACCCTGATGGACTAGATCGGGATCTCCTCAGCCCTCCCCCATCTGACTCCATGTCAATGCGGCCCTGGGGTCCCTGGGCCCCGGAAGAACCCGACCCCCTGAAACACACAACAGGTGCCCCTGGCCGCCTCCCAGCTGCCTTTCCTGCCACGCTGACCTTGAACCCAGGGCTCTTGCCACCCAGGAGCAACTGTGATCTCCCCGAACACATCAAGCTTTCTCATGGAGTTGCACATGCTGCTTCTTCAATCTGGAATAAGACAAACAAGGCCACAGGTCTCACAGGAGCGCCAGGCACGGGCATGCCTTCGACCCTTGGAGGTGGGCTCTGGGATTGCTTCCACTTTCCAGAGAGGACTGAAGGGACATCTTGCCCATGTGGAAAAGTGTATTCGATAAGGAAAGAGAGAGAAAAAAAGAAGCACACACATTTGGCACCTACTGTATACCAGGCTGCACCAGGCACAGGTGTGTGTTCCAGATCTAAGATGCTGTGATGTGAATGCCAAGCTGTCATATTTTCTAGAACAGACATTTAAAAAATTTTTATTTGATTTTATTTTTTAATTATTTTTTTATGAACAGACTTTTTTTTTTTTTTTTTTTTTGCGGTACGCGGGCCTCTCACTGTTGTGACCTCTCCCGTTGCGGAGCACAGGCTCCGGACGCGCAGGCTCAGCGGCCATGGCTCATGGGCCCAGCTGCTCCGCGGCATGTGGGATCCTCCCGGACTGGGGCGCGAACCCGTGTCCCCTGCATTGGCAGGCAGACTCTCAACCATTGCACCACCAGGGAGGCCCTGAACAGACATTTTTGATCAGTGTTTAGTTGGAGGAGAAGCATCCTGTCTCCCGCGGACTGTATTTATTTGTGTTTTCAGCTGTGGTGTTTCTGGTGTGATAAGGTAGAGGGGGGTCCCCTTACCTGTCTCCCCACCAGTGCTGTCCGTTGTTTTTGCTCCTTTGCATGTGGCTCTTGCCTGTCTTTGAGTCACGCAGATCCACCTGCAGGAAGAGCTCCAGAAAATTTGGGAAGAAAGGAGAGAGGAGAGATGAAAGGTACATTTTTTTCCCCAAGAAGCAGGAAAACAGAAGGAAAATAAAGGTCTTCTCAAGTGTGTCCCCTGCAGCCCCGTCAGGCGAGTTATGTTTCCTTGGATGCTTTGTTCCCTCGTGCCTCGCTGGTGCCTCCTCATTTTTTAGCATCTCTTGGGGAGAAGGCCATGAACGTGAACCGCAGTTCAGAGTCCGGAGTAGGGTTCTGGGTCCTTTGTCTGGTGGCCTCACTCCGCCTTTGTGTCTGAGCCTTTTCTGGGGGCAGGTGAGGCAGACTCGTCATTGCGGTCGCATCGTCTGCTCCTGGATGAGACAGCGTTGCGTCTTCCTCCATCCATTTACATTTCAAACTGACGCCTGCCTGCTCTGGATTCATTATTCAGGAATGCTGGTCACTTGCTCCTATTTCACGTAAAAAGTCCAATCCTTTTTTATCCGAATCTTCTCTCCCCGAGTCCTTGTGTAGTTTTCTAAATGAAATGCTGTGAATTCCCTTTGAGCCTCTGGAAGCGCTGCATCACTTCCTCGTTTGCAGAGCATGCCTGCCTGGACGATCCATTCCCAGGAGTGGAAGCCACCTGCCTCTAACCTTGGCCGGCACCGCTTGTGGGAGCTCCACTTAGAGAATGGACTTGAGGATATGGGGAGGGGGAAGGGTAAGCTGTGACAAAGCGAGAGAGTGGCATGGACATATATACACTACCAGACGTAAAATAGCTAGCTAGTGGGAAGCAGCCGCATAGCACAGGGAGATCAGCTCCGTGCTTTGTGACCACCTAGAGGGGTGGGATAGGGAGGGTGGGAGGGAGGGAGACGCAAGAGGGAAGAGATATGGGGACATATGTATATGTATAACTGATTCACTTTGTTATAAAGCAGAAACTAACACACCATTGTAAAGCAATTATACTCCAATAAAGATGTTAAGAAAAAAAGTAAATAAAGGGGCTTGGAAGACTGCAGGGTCTTTTCTCTCTTTATGGATGGAATCATGAGACATAGTAGAAGGACACGGGCTTTGGAATTTAAGAGAATTTGGGGCACCTCCCCTGGCTCCGGCACTTACTTGCTGATTTGTGTGAGACACGGCATGAGTTATGGACTCTGTGAGCTCGTCTTTCCTCGTCTCTACAATGGGTATGAATGTGGACGGGCGGCAGGGTGTTGGGGGGGTGCATGAGGAAGACCTCCACTGACACGATCTGAGTGTGGGCGGTGAGGTCCCAGGTGCACCAAGGATTTAGTCTGGACCGTCAGTGCAAATAAGGCAGCTGGCACCGAATCAACCCTCAAGAACAGTTAGAAGGTTTTTTATGCTGTTACCTTTACCCTGCATAAGATTCTTCCCAATACTGACATGCGCCATAGGAGGACTAAAAAAAGCCCCAGCTCTCGGAGATGCTGACCTCGGCTTTGTCTTTCCAACTTTTGAATTCCAGATCTAACGCTTAGGAGTTGCGTGATTTTAGAAAAATTATTTCATTTTTCCGGGCCTCAGTTTTCTCATCTGCAAAATGGTCCCAATTAAACCCACCTCAGGGGGAGTGAAGCAAAAAAATTAAATGCTAGCGTAGTAAACTCCCAGCACTTAGTGGGCATCCAACAAACAATTCTGCTTTCTTAACATCATGATATGAATGTCTGTTCATAAATAAGCTCTGATCAATTCTCTCTAAAAAGAAACAAGGAAGATTCAGATTTTTCTATTTTGTTACCCAAAGTATTATTAGACTTTAAAGAAAACAGGGCATAGCCTTCATCCCATAAGACTGAATTGACTGTTTTTTTGGCAAGAAAAAAGGCACAAACACAACTGACATCAATTTTCTGTGCATATTGCATCTTGTCTCCTTGCTTTACAGTTTTCGAAAACCGGAAGTCCATCTGTCTCTAAAGACCTTTCTAGTTTCTAGAAGAGAAAACACTGCCTAGATGTGGTCGTGCCGCTTAATCTGGCTGATTTAAAGGCACCTCGCACGTTCTCCTTCTGCTGGCATGTGTGGCCGGGATGCTGATTTATGGATGCCTCTGCCCTGGCAGGTTAACCCCAACATGGGTCCCCTGCTCTGTTCATTTTATCACGATCTGTCCCCTGGCTCTTCAGCGCTGAAATCACAGCAGAGGCAAGCCTGCAGCTTGGTGCACATTGCTTGTTTATGCCCACGTGGAAAGAAGAGCCAGGATGTCCCAGACACCAGAGCACTTCCCTCTGCAGTGTTCATACAATCCTGCATCAGACTGTATTCCTTGATGGAGAGTCTTGTGTCTGAAAACAGTAAAATCTTGACTTATTTTTCCAGCCCTGGCTTTCTTGGTCCCCCTTTTCTCTTTATTTATTTATTTATTTACATCTTTATTGGAGTATAATTGCTTTACAATGGTGTGTTAGTTTCTGCTTTATAACAAAGTGAATCAGTTATACTTATATGTATGTTCCCATATCTCTTCCCTCTTGCGTCTCCCTCCGTCCCACCCTCCCTATCCCACCCCTCTAGGTGGTCACAAAGCACAGAGCTGATCTCCCTGTGCTATGCGGCTGCTTCCCACTAGCTATCTATTTTACGTTTGGTAGTGTATATATGTCCATGCCACTCTCTCGCTTTGTCACAGCTTACCCTTCCCCCTCCCCATATCCTCAAGTCCATTCTCTAGTAGGTCTGTGTCTTTATTCTTGTCTTACTCCTAGGTTCTTCATGACATTTTTTTTCTTAAATTCCATATATATGTGTTAGCATATGGTATTTGTCTTTCTTCCCTTTTCTCTTTAGTTCTAAACAATACACTGCCTATTTCAGTGCAAATGTCCCCTTATTCTGGGAGAGGCAGACTCCCATACTTTTTGGCCATTTGTAGCACCTACCATTTGGACCGTAGAAAAAGAACAGAAGAAGAAATTGCATCTATTTCCCATCTTTAATGAACAAGCCATCGAATTACCAAAGTAAGACAGATCTAATTTGAATTTCAAGGAATTTCTGGGTCCACAGAGGGGCAGGAATGTGATGTGTCAGCCAGGGGTCTTGTCTTGGGTGGGGTTAGCTCTTCCTGTGGGAGCTTGGCCTCCAGCCCTGAGCCTCCACCCTGAGGTCAGCAGGCTTGAGGCAGGAGGCAGGTAGAGTGGAGGGGGCACCCTGGGAAACCCCTGCAGGCCTCTTCCCCCCGGGGGTGCATCGCAGCTCCCCAAGCTGGGCCGGGTCTCAGGTGCAGCCCCAATCTCCGTACACACGTCGGGTGATTTCCTTATAGAAGTGTGGTTGGCGGCTTTCCTTCAATTGAAACACCAAAAACGATATCTTCCATGGCTACTTTCTACAAGGTGTTATGAAGAGTAAAATGCAATAGTACCTTTTAAGGCTGGTGAAAGAAGAAAACAGCATAAAGGTATAGGTGTTAAAAAATTCCTGCCAACTAAATAAGAGATGAGTTGGAATCCCTGGGCCAAACTCTGGGTGCTGGGCAGCGGTAGTCACAGGGGTAGGGGGCTGACCCCTGTCAGGTGACCTCCCTTCAGTCCCAGAGGATAACGGCCTCTGGACCAGCTGTGTGCTGAGTGCCACCTGCCTGGAGCTGTTCCCTGCCCTCCCCCCCATTCTCCTTTACTAGCCCAGGTGGCAGCATCCTTTGGGTCAGCTGTCCTATCTCCCAGCCCCGGTGTCTGGGGCGGAGCAGCATGTGAATGTGCAGGCTGGGTCCTTTCCCGCCTCCCGACCCCCGGCCCGCATCTCTCTGGATGGCTACAGAGAAGCAAATCTGTACCTTCGGGTGAGAGAGAGGGTGTGATGCCCCTGGAGGCTGGTGATGAGAAAGCCCTGCCTCCCACCCCCACTGTGGGCCTCGGGGTCTTGGTGAGCTCACTGTCCCCAAAGCAGTGGGACACACATCTTCAGCTGTGGCTATTGCTAACAAATTTGAAGACGATTGTAATGAAAACACCTCTCCATACTGTACACCTCTGGTGTACACTTCCACCATTGGTGGAAGCTGAAGAGATGCTCAGTGAGTGCTTTCCACATCTGGTCTTCCCTCCTTCCTGAGCACAGGGCAAGACTCAAGCAGCCCTGAAAGTAGTTGGTGGCCATATGACTGGCACTGCCCAGTGGGCTCTGTGTGAAGAGATGGGACATTTTTGGTCAGAGGCAGTTAAGGGCTTTGCATGCTCTCTCTTCCCTGGGAGCCATGTCTTGACATCATAGCATCGAATGATGGGAGGAGCCTGGATCCCGGGGACACCAGGTGGGCGAGCACCCTGCTGACCTGCATCAGACTTTGCAGACACAAGATATAAACTTCTGTTAGGTAACAGGTACTGAATAGAATAGAAACACTAACAGACAGAATAGCCCCTGCTATTTTGGCCTTTATTTGTTACAGTAGCAGAATATAGTATGTCCCAACAAACACAGATAATATGGAATTTATAGAGATTTTGCTCAGCTCTGCCACTGAGATGCTCCTGGGTGTCAAATAGATTCCAAAAGTTGGATAGTCAGGAATTAGAAGAAAGCAAGGCTTTTCTGTATCCATTATATATATATTTTTCTTAAGTGGCCATCATTTCAAAGAGACTAGGTGATCAGGTGACAGTACCGAATAGAAACACAAACAGACAGAATTGGAGAGAAGACTTTGGAAGGATGGTTTCCAAACCCCATTCTCCCACCAAGACTCTGCTTGCCTAATTGATACGCTGTTCTGGAACAATTCTGTCCACCTGACACGGTGTCCTGGAGGTTAGTGGAAAGGAGAGTGTGATGCTGAATCCATGGCTACCACCCACCATTCTCAGCAGAAGAGAGTCCAGGCTCTGCTTCCAGCAGTAATCGCCCAACAAACCAAGTAAACACTTACTGCAGCAACAAGGAAACCCCCGGTCACCATGCGTCCATTCTGGTCAGGTCTGCGATCTGCTCTGAATGTTGGCGATGCAGGACTGCTGGTTGCAGAGGCAGGAGAGGGCAAGGCAGCCCCAAGGATGTCAGGGTAGCAGAGAATTCATGTATTTGCTCTTGGAAGCTTAAAGAGTGCCTAATACAGCACCTGATAAAGCGCTAAGTGAATATTTATTGATTAAACTGTGACTATGAGTTAAGAATGGACATGCCAATTGGTAGTGGCTATTGCTCTTTAGAAGCTCCTGCTGGCTATGGAGAAAAAGCATGTGCATCCTTGTCAACACTGTCTTCTCAGCACACGTCACCCCCTGGCACCAAGAACACCAAGGTCTGGGACGGCTCAACCTACATACCTTGCGTGGGACTCCCCAGGGTGACCCACATTGAATTCTCTATCTTATATTCTCTGATGCTATTCCTGTGGACAGGGACTTTCTAGCCACAGAGGAGCAGCTGGCTGCATCTGAAGGCCTTCACTCTAGTGATGAATCTAAACTGCTGGTGAAAATGCATGTGGGCATCCTGCTCACGTGTACCATCTGTGCTGCTTCTAGAAAACCCCTTGGGTAGAGACTGAGGCACCAAAGGAACGGCGGGATGGAAGAGCATGTACTTTGTTAACAAGGAAACCGCTTTCTAACTGCCGGACAAAGAGCCGAGGGTTCTGTCTAACTAAAGGCCACCTTTCTAAGCTGACTTTTGGCATTTCCTCTTCAAAGAAGGAGAGGACCATCCAGAGCTGACACCTCTCAGGGAGGGAAAGGCTTGCTTTGACCCCTCGACCAGGAGCTTCAGGCTCTGTCCGTGGGTTCGGCGACCTCGTCTTTAGCAGAAGAACGCTCGCGGGACCTTGGGGCTATGACACCAGTTTTCCACGGGGCTGGGCTGGAGATCAGACATTTACTGGTGTTATTGAGAAAGGAGAGAGCAAATAAAGTCGTTCCCGTTTTTGCTTCCTGGGAAGATCCGCAGTAGCTTGACTCTGAAAAGCAGCAGCCTTTGCGTGAGTCTGTGACCCCTGAGAATTTCCTCTTCCTCTGTCGTATCTTGCGACGGCCATATTTGCCGCTTGTGCGACTTCCTATCAGCTTTTTTTTTTTTTATTAGTTTCTGCTTTATAACAAAGTAAATCAGTCATACATATACATATGTTCTCATATCCCCTCCCTCTTGCGTCTCCCTCCCTCCCACCCTCCCTATCCCACCCCTCCAGGCGGTCACAAAGCACCGAGCTGATCTCCCTGTGCTATGCGGCTGCTTCCCACTATCTATCTACCTTACGTTTGGTAGTGTATATATGTCCATGCCTCTCTCTCGCTTTGTCCCAGCTTACCCTTCCCCCTCCCCATATCCTCAAGTCCATTCTTAAGTAGGTCTGTGTCTTTATTCCTATCAGCTTTTGAAATGGTTGACTAGAAACTAAAGTTATTTCTGGCATTGACTGTGTGGTCTCAGGCGTCCCACAGCGTGTTTTCCTCCAGATGTATATTGGGAGGAGATTGGCAACAAGCTCTATGGTGAGGAAGGAGCCCTGGAGTCCAAAGAGGTCGTAGGCTGGGGCGAGCCCTCCACGCCTCTGAACTTCATTCTCATTGACCACAGAGAAAATGCTCCTAACGGCTGGGTCCCAGAAGTCCTAAGAGACGGTGTTCTAGAAGAGAAAAACGTGCATTTGTCCACTCTTCCACCATGCTTTTGTAGACTAGCTTGAGAGAGTTCTGAATTCACCCAGTAATTGCACTATCTTCATTTCATATGAAGACACAGCTTCAATAACTTGACCTGCACACTGGCTGGCTTCCAGCCTTCTCCTAGCAAAGTAGATGAATTAATCCAGAAAATTACTGTCAAGCCTCCGTATCACAAAGCAAAGGAGCAAGGTTGGAAATTCTCTGAGAAATCCGGTTTTTGTACAACAGATATGGTTAATTTGAGAGGCCTCAGTGGAATATTTTCATTAAGGATTTCAGTAACTATTATATTTAGATAGTGCTGGTTGGGTAGAAATCTATTAAAATTATAAAGTGTTTGTCAATTTTCCAATGGGAAAGACAAGCATCATTCTAGGCTTTTTTTTTTTTCTTGCTAGACCCATAGCAATTACAGGAATCATATCATGATGCTGGGCCTATAAAATCAGCCAATTTCAGCCCAGAAGTAGTTGAGAATCAAACCATTAAAACCATCCCCAAATCAAACAGAGGCTTACTGGAATGTAATCTGTTAATACAGCACATTTATGAAATAAAATAGACAGGATATAAAATTTCCATGTACAAAATCCCTCAGCAAGGACTCTTTTCTATATATGTCTCCATTACCTTGATAAAACTGAGAGGTGACCAGCAGCCTGCTGAATTTAGAACTAATAGAGACATTTAGGTCCCGAGGGTACATTCTCGTAACTCCTTTACTCAGTTTAGATTCACAATTTTAGATTTTTCTTTTAGATTTCCATGTTTATGGTCCTTAGGGGAGGCTGAGTACTGCCTTTTGACAGAGGAATCTGAAGGAACTACAATTCTAGATTCTATAAATTTTTCTTGACCAGACACGTGTCTTAGTTTTACCTTTGATCAGTGTTTCATTGGTCAACCTCTTTGGATGGAATACACATTTTATTGAAAGGTCAATCTCCCAAATTTGTGTTATTGAGGTATTTTTCATATGTTCAAATTATGGATGGCTTAGTTTATATACTTTATCCCCAGATGAAAATTCTGGCATTCTCATTATCCTGCTCACAAAGCAAGCCTTTATAGCTTCCCTAGCACATGTGAAAACCAAATTTTATGAGGATCCAAGACCAGCCAGGAAACTTTAACAAAGACTAGATTTTAGAACAGCAAACTTTAGTTGTGCAAAGGACATTGGGTTGGAAGGTATCCTGATCTACCTAATTCTATTTATGAAACTGCATATGTGCTTTGAAACTCCATTTAGATCCAGCTCCTTCAGCTGGAGATGGAAACCATATGTGTGTCTAAGGCCCGTATGTTTGGGCTTGGAGAGCCTCAGATTTTGTTTGGATTTCCAACTCAGCATCATTTGCAGATTTGGAGGCATCCTGGGTACATCCTCGACCCTCTGTGTCATGCAGCAATATTTTTATTATCCAATATTCTTCTTCTGAGATGAATTCCATTTCCATATGTTTAGAATGGCACGGTCTTTTGTTCTTGAAAGGTTGTTCTAAGTGAAACAAAGATTTGCGGTACATAGGTGGAAAATTCAGGCTCACGATCTTACACTTGGGTAAAATAGCATGTTGTTTATTGTTTATTTGAATTCATGAGGTCTTCTTTCCTTGATTTCTTGTTTCTTTTGTGTAGGGTGGACTTCTGCTTCACATTCTTATACCCAAGAATTGTGGGTGTTCCCCGGTGTGAAGGTGATTGGCCGCCCACTAAATCTATTTTCCCATTCTTTCATGGTGATAATCTAGTTGTAGGCGCTTGTGTGGTCTCTCAGCACAGGGCTGTATTTCAAGCCTCAGGCCTGTGTTTAAGTTCTTGCCAATGAAATGTGAGCAGAAGTGACAGGAGACATTTCTAGGTCGCTGTCCTAACACATAGCCTTTCTCTTTGGTTAGTACTAAAACACAGAATAGCCTACAATCCGCTCTGAATTCGCAGGTGATGGCAATGTCCCAGGGGATGGGGAAGGAACTGAAGTCCCCTAATATCTGCAAGGAGCAGAGATGCCTGCCAGATCACCTCAGACTGCTGGATTGGGAAAAGAATATTAAAACAAAGACTGTATACGTATGTATAACCGAGTCACTTTGCTGTACAGCAGAGATTGGACCAACATTGTAAATCAACTATACTTCAGGTAAAAAAATATATACCTGGGACTTCCCCAGTGGTCCAGTGGTAAAGAATCCATCTTCCAATGCAAAGGGACATGGGTTTGATTCCTGGCTGGGGAAATAAGATCCCACATGCCATGGGGCAACTAAGCCCACGTGCCACAACTACTGAGCCCGTGCTCCTCAACTAGAGAGAGAGAAAACCCACATGCTACAACTAGAGAGAAGCCTGTGCACCGCATCTAGACAGAGAACGGAAAATCCCGCATGCCACAATGAAGATTCCACATGCTGGGGCGAAGTGAGAGAGTACCATTGACATATAGACACTATCAAATGTAAAATGGATGGCTAATGGGAAGCTGCTGCATAACACAGGGAGATCAGCTCCATGCTTTGTGACCACCTAGAGGGGTGGGATAGGTGGGAGGGAGATGCAAGAGGGAGCTGATATGGGGACATATGTGTGCATATAGCTGATTCACTTTGTTGTACAGCAGAAACTAAAATAACATGGTAAAGCAATTATACTCCAATAAAGATGTAAAAAAAAAAAGCAGCCTAAAGAGACATGAGAAATGCAAAAAAGAAAAATCCCACATGCCACAACAAAGATTCCACATGCCGCAACTAAGACCAAATGCAGCCAAAATATATATATATATATATATATATATATATATATATATATATATATGAAAAAAAGTTTCTTTGTCCTTAAAATTAAGTTTTTACCCTAAAATAATGTGTAGGTGTCAGGGCTTGTTCACCATAATGAAAGGAAAAGAAATCCTTCTCTGCGTAGAACCAAGAGAGACTCGTGAGTTGTGCTGACACAGATGCAACAGGAAATCAAATATATTGATTCATTCAGGAAAAAATGGCCACTTTGGTTATTTGGCTTCACTGTATTAGAGTCAGAAGGAATGTTTATTCAAAACAGGAAGTCTTTTTCTTCTCCGTGTTGGTGGTTGTTTAAAACTTTACTCGATGAAAGTAAAAAATGTGAGATTAATGATGGAGGTCATAGTTGTTTAAAAGCATCTTTTTAGTGAAAGTGAATAGGTACGAATGCAAAGCGAAGCACGTCAGATCTTCCTGCGAGAAGACGGTCAGGAGCTGCTCTCTCTGGGCGCCTCTCTGGGGGGACAGGCACTGGGGGGCAGCCCCTGGGCTCTGGCAGGGGAAATCTCAGGGGGCCTGGGTCTGTGCTTTCACCTGGCCCAGCCTCAGTTCCCTAAACTGTAAAATGGCAATGGTGATACCCACCTCGTTCATTTTCGTGCTTGACGGCTCAAGTGAAATAGCATCTGTGTGTTATCTGACACAGCACTTGCTCCAGAAACAGGACTACATTCTGAGGTTGATGGCACCTTCTCATAGGTTCTCTCTGGGGATCGAGGTTCCCTGGTGAGGGCTGTGGAAGCAGAGTCAAGATCATGACTCCGAGAATGAAGGAGATGCAACTGGACTTTGAGGTTATCCCTCTGATTTTTTTTTTTTTTTTTTGCGGTACGCGGGCCTCTCACTGTTGTGGCCTCTTCCATTGCGGAGCACAGGCTCCGGATGCACAGGCTCAGCGGCCATGGCTCACGGGCCCAGCTGCTCCGCGGCATGTGGGATCTTCCTGGACGGGGGCACGAACCTGTCTCCCCTGCATCGGCAGGCGGACTCCCAACCACTGCGCCACCAGGAAAGCCCCTATCCCTCATGATTTATCCAAGATTTGGGAGAACCAAGATGTGCTAAAGCTCTGAAAGATCTCAGGAAGTTAAGTTGTCTTTAAGCATAAAAGAAAAAAAAATGCTATCCTGGCATTTTTCACCTTATTATTTCAGGATTTTTATTTGACTCTGTGCATCATATTTGATTGACACGATGTAGTCCAAGGAAACATTTGAATAAACAAATGTATTGTTCAGTAGGACTGTCCATGCGGTATTGAATATTGAAAAAAAAAAGCACTGTTTGGGTGTTTTATAGACAGATTCCAGATGTCTTTTTTCCATATTGTGGAGTTTAATAAAATGGAGCAGTGGAGGACTTTATGCAAAGCCTGGGAAGTAGTTAGAAACAATAAATCATGTAAACTATGATGGTCAAGACAGTGATGGCTGTGATGAAATTTCTAGTTTCTAGTCCACGTACTTTGATTTTGAAGACAAATGATCATGACTAGACTTATATCTGTCTTAGAGCTGCCTTAGGTGTGGTTTTCAATCATAGTCTCTAGTCCATCTGAAAATTCGGGAATCACATATCTGGCCTGAATGATGTCAGGTGTGGTTTTAGGAGACCAGTTGATCAAGAAGATTTGGCAGTAGTTGAAATGAGCATCCTCAGAACATAGTGGGCTCAATAATTGATTTTGGCAGTTAAATGATCAAGGTGGAAAAGTACATGATTGACTTACTACAGTGATCAGACTCAATTAAAAACTCAAACGAAATGAATGGATGGCAGCAGGGCCCAGGGTGTTGGTTGTAGGAAGGTATTTTTACTTCTGTGGCTTGTTGTCTTTGTGAATATATATATGTGTGAAATGGTTGTGTTTGTGTACAAAAATAAATAGCTGAAGCAATTATTCATAGAAGCCAAATTCCCACTCTTTACCTATCGCCTGAGTAATTTATATTAATATTCAGATTATTAAATAAAAATGGAACTGAATTATCTGAGTACAGAAATGAGTATATGGATTTGCAAATCTGTAAGTATGTACAGTCTAGCCTGAGGTGGATTTATTCATTTGATAGGACTAAGTTAAGCTTTGTAGATTTATTATCCATGGAGCAATTTGTTTCTGTGGCTCTGTGGCCACCAACTGTATCCAAAACTTGACCAACCATCTATGTACACGTCATTTGGCTGCAAGGAAGAACAGGAGAGAGGGAGAGAGAAAGGTGACATCAGCGATAGCATCTCTGTTATCATTCTGGTTAAGACCACCCAAGTTATATGCCCTTCTGATGCAGATCAAGATGCTGTGATCGTATTTGAAAGATACACCTCTCAGGTTTTCTCCTACATTTCAGGCTGCCTCTTCTGAGTCTCTTAGTCTTTGAAATGTGGGATCTCCTCATGATATCTTTGGGGCCATGACAATTTTTTCACTAGAATCCTGTCCTAGGAAATCTCATCCATTCCTGTGGTTTTTGTTTCACTTATATTCCAGATCTGCCCCTTTCAGTGCAGAGCTTTCTGGTAAAATTCAGATGCATCTTCAGATTCCTTTATTTATTAAGATCTCCATTTGATTGTCTCATGTTCCCTCAAATCCAAAATCTCTAAATCTGTCTTTATCACTTCATCTTCTTCTCTCTCTTCTAAATCCACACTTTCGACCGTGCTCCCTCTCTGTCCCTTTTCTCAACTCCCCACACTAACTCACTCACTCACTCAATTGGTCACGTGTCAGTCAGATCCCCATCTCCCCTGAGATCACTTTATTTCAGGCCACCGTCATTTCGCACTTGGCCTTTCCTTCAGATTTCCCATGTCTCCTCTTGCGGGAGGATTCATGCAGTTCCCCTGCCCATACTTTTCCTCCATAGTATTTATCTTGGTTTGTAATCGTAAACTTGGGTGACTAAGTGGAGCTTATCTCTTTCCATGAGAGCAGTCACTGGGTTCATTTTGGTTTTCATCATCTGGTTATCTGGTGTAGAATAGAAGGTAAGTTCATAGTTGCTGAAGGAATAATTGAATCAATCTGGCTTCTTGCTACAGCTTAATCACCATCTCTCTCTTGGGTCTTGCTCTTCTTGACCCCATTTGGCATTTTGCAAAACAGAATGAACTTTGAAAGCGCATCTAAGCTCGCCCTGTCCCTACGAATCATCCTTCAATGAATGATAGAGTCTGAACCTCTCCTGGTTGGGTCCCCACCAGTGTCTCCAGTTTCACTTTTATTTTTGCTGCTTGCCTCTTTCCCATGTAACCCTCCTAGTTTTGCTAACTTCTCGGCATCCTCCAGATCTCAACTGAAGTGTCACCTGCCAGGAGTCTTTTTGTGAATTTCCAGATGCTTCACGACCTGTTTTGTGCCTCTACCATAATTTGCATGTATCCCAGCACATTGAAGGATAACCCTGATTTGTTACGTGTCTTTCTCCCCACTGGAAGCTTGAGGGTAGAGTCCAGTGCCCGGGGAAAAAGTAGATAGATGGATGTCTGGCTCATAGCGACGGGATGCACAGTGCTTGGGTGGCCCAGGGCTCTGTCTCAGAGGGATGCTGAGTTAGGCTAGTGTAGACTTGTGACTGCCTTGGGTCAGTGGGTCCTGGAAAGGTTCTCTCAACCTAACTGGATTCTCCTTATCCTGCTAGGACCCCCACTTAATAATTAATAAGACAGGGTGAGGAGTGAGGGAAAGTAATCAGTGCACAAAGAGGAAGGCGAGTGAGGGTGGAGCCCAGATAAAAATATACAGCAACAGTGCAGGAGACTGTGATAAAGACGCAGGTGAGTTATCACCTATTAGAGTCTGGGTGATTTGTGACCCAAACTGTCTCACAGTGAGAGCACTGCTGTGTGACAGAGTTCCCCAACTTTGTGTTACGGGGATGTGATTGTGATACGGAAGTGGCAAAATTCTTTGGTACATTTCGGAATATGGATCTTGATTCCATTATTTTAATTCTTAATTCTAATTCTGGCAAAACACAGAATGGCTCATTTCCTCTGTTCCTTCTTTTTCTCAGATGGGCTTAATTAGACTTGGGTTTGCGGCAATAACTTGCCCTTTTGGTTCTCAGGTTAATTTTCAGAAAAGCTCAAGCTTAGTTAATGTTTAAAAATTTAAAGTTACAGGCAGCAGAACTCCTGTTTTCATTTCTTCGTAACTTACGGAAAATTGTGCCACTTAAATGACACTTCCATGCTTAGTCACAGACCAAACTAAAACAGCTCTTTGGAAATTAAGAATTCGCTCATTTCAGAGACTTCTCAGTTACATTGAAGAGAGATAGTGTGTGATTTATGAATAACATTTCAGGGTTTTTCTGGTTATTAGTGAATCAAAACACCAAAATCTAAAAGCCCAGAGGGGACTTCCCTGGGGGTCCAGTGGGTAAGACTCTGCTCTCCCAATGAAGGGGGACTGGGTTCGATCCCTGGTCAGGGAACTAGATCTCACATGCATGCTGCAATGAAGAAATCCACACGCTGCAACTAAGAAACCTGCATGCCACAACTAAGACCTGGTGCAGCCTAAATAAATAAATAAATAAATATATATTTTAAAGAAGACGTTGCGGGTAGGAGTTTTTATTAATTAATTAATTTATTTTTGCTGTGTTGCGTCTTCGTTTCTGTGTGAGGGCTTTCTCTAGTTGTGGCAAGTGGGGGCCACTCTTCATCGCGGTGCGTGGGCCTCTCACTATCGCAGCCTCTTGTTGTGGAGCACAGGCTCCAGACGCGCAGGCTCAGTAGTCGTGGCTCACAGGCCCAGTCGCTCCGCGGCATGTGGGATCCTCCCAGACCAGGGCTCGAACCCGTGTCCCCTGCATTAGCAGGCAGACTCTCAACCACTGCGCCACCAGGGAAGCCCCAAATATATTTTTTAAAAGCCTGGAAATATGTAGTTATAAAGGTAAGAGGTTTTAAAGACAAAGACAAATAAAAAAGAAGAAAACAGTGTTAATCTACCACTTGATAATTACTGAGTAAATCTTAATTTCCTATGTACTGTAGACCCATATTCCTCCCCAGTGAGGCTAGATCAATATTTAATTGTAAGGAGTACACCGAAACCAATAAAAGATAGTGTAAAGTTATGTTCACTTTTGTTCAAGTCAACAGACATTTCTTTTAAAAATAGGTGTATTATATTTTAAAATAAATATGGTACACATTTAAGGTATACAACATGGTAATTTGGTTTAGGTAGTGAAATGATGACTGCAGTCAAGTATCAGCTTACATAGTTACAATTTTTTGTGGATGTATGTGATGGAGCCCCTGAAATCTACTCTGTTAGCAAATTTCCAGCATTTAATACAGTATTGACTGTAGTCATCATGCTGCACGTCAGATCTCTAGCCTTCCTCATCCTACATACACTACAGCTTTATACCCTTTGACCAGCATCTCCCCTAACCTCCCCGCCCCTGAACCATAGTTCTACTTTCTACCTCTATGTATTTGACTTTTTAAGATTTCATATACAAATGAGATTGTGAAGTTTTTTCTTTCTGTGTATGGCTTATTTCAATCAGCATTATGTCTTTTGAGTGCATTCATGTTGGTGCAAATGACAGAATCTTCTTTTTCAAGGCCGAATAATATTCCATTGTATAGCTATTCCACAATTTCTTTATCCATTCATCTGTCAACGGACATTTGGGTTGTTCCCATGTCTTGGCTATTGTGAATAATGCTGCCATGAATATGGGGGTGCAAATCTCTCTTTGAGGTACTGATTTCATTTCCTTTGGGTTTATTCCCAGAAGAGGGATTTCTGGATCATATGGCAGTTCTGTTTCTAGTTTTTTGAGGAAGTTCCATAGTGGCTGCACCATATTACATTCCCACCCACAATATACAAGGATTCTCTGTATTTTGTATCTTCCTCCACAGCCTCACAAACAATTTTTATCTTTTTTTTTTTTTTTTTTTTTTTTTTTTTTGCTGTACGCGGGCCTCTCACTGTTGTGGCCTCTCCCGTTGCGGAGCACAGGCTCCGGACACACAGGCTCCGCGGCCATGGCTCGCGGGCCCAGCCGCTCCGCGGCATGTGGGATCTTCCGGGATAGGGGCACGAACCCGTGTCCCCTGCATCGGCAGGCGGACTCTCAACCACTGCGCCACCAGGGAAGCCCTATCTTTTTTTTTATAATAGCCATACTAATATGTGTGAGGTGATATCTCATTATGGTTTTGATTTAGTTCAGCAGACATTTCTGGAGCTCCTACTCTCTGCCAGATACTGAGATAGTTACCAGGGTTGAAAATGTGGCCATAATTTTTTTTTTTTTTTTTTTTTTTTTTTGCAGTACGTGGGCCTCTCACTGTTGTGGCCTCTCCCGTTGAGGAGCACAGGCTCCGGACGCGCAGGCTCAGCAGCCATGGCTCACGGGCCCAGCCGCTCCGTGGCATGTGGGATCTTCCCGGACCGGGGCATGAACCCGTGTCCCCTGCATTGGCAGGCGGACTCTCAACTACTGCGCCACCAGGGAAGCCCCCATGATGAGTTTTAAAGAGGTCCTATAAATGCGGGTGTGCCTCGAATTAAGAAAGCCAGACATTGAAATAGTTGACCTCACAGAGCACGTAAATTAGAGGGTAATTACATAAATGTTCTTCAGTTTGTGAAAGGATTTACAACAGGGTTTCTCTAAATAGCTAACTCTCTAGTGAATTTAAAATTACTGGTGTGTGTGTGTTTTAAAATTAACCCCTTTTTCTTTTTGTAAAGAAACACACATGTTGCATCAAACAAGGTGTGTCAGAATTAAGAAAAGCTGAAGGGTTTGTCACACACATTTGTAGGCTGAGTTATAACTCCTATTTACTAGGCTTCCTCTGGGAGAGGAGGGATTTTTCAGCAATAAACTGTAAAGGCAAGGCCGAGCTCACTTTGGCTCTGGCTTCTTGGAATCAGGGGTGTGGGGCCTCTAGGTACCTATGGGTTGGGTCACTGCCCTGGTTTCCATTTGGGGACTGGGGGTGTGAATGTCTGTGGAGCCCAAGGCTGCCCCGGCTGAGCCTTTCTGTCCTGGGGTGGGAGTGGGAGTGGGGGTGGGCATGATCCCGGATGGTGAAGACCAAGAGGAGGAGAAACCATTGACCTTGACTGGATCTGACTCTGTGACCCGGAGCAGAAGTGTAACCCCTGCTGGCCTTAGTTACACCACCCTTCAAAAGGACATGGAAATTCAGCCAAGATGAGACATTCTTCCCTTTAAGACTGGGTTTCTCAATATCTGCACTTATAATAGATGTGTGTTCCATCTAAAGACCAAGTCTCATGAACGTTAGTCCTCAGCCTTGGCATATTCCTGCCCTTGCTACCTTGCAGGTGGCTCCTGCCTGTGCCTGTACTGAAACATGTCTCTAACTTGAGGCTCTGCAAGACCATGGATTTGGTCCACCATGTGTGCATTCAGCTGGACAAGGGCTGCTCTTTTGGGTGGAAAGAATGACTTCAGGTTGAGGTCCAAGGTCATTGTTTTGAGCTTGGTCTGTTGCTAATTACCGACCCAAGGTAAATTGTTCATCATTCATTAATCCAAGGAGTGTTTTCTATGTCTCCTAGTTTATGTTCATGATGGTAGTTGCCACTGGGTATCTGTCAGTCAGTGGGACATGGAATGCCTGTCCTACCTGGGGGAGTAGGCAATGGTAAATAAAGCAAGCAGACATAGAGTTGTTCTTAGCAAAATTAAACAGATAAGGAGAATGTAGCATGTTTTTCATACAGTTGTATGCATTTAAGGTGAAATACTGCTTACATATCATATTATATTTCTCTTAATATTTTAGAATTAGAGTTCCATCTGTATTCATGAAACAGTCGTGATATCAGATAGTGATAAAACATTTAGCAAATGAAAATTTGGTGTGCTTGCCAGGCCCCAGCATTGCCCCTGATGCTTCTCACCTTGTGGTGTCCCCAGGCTTGTAGAGGGTTTGTGTCAGGGTGGGTCCGTGTGAACAATAGACCCTCGCAGAGTGATGGTGGCCAATTCTGAGACTAGGTTCTAGGACATTTCAGTTTCCATCACGGTCAACGGCTCTTTCTCGGATCTTTGCATGGGGTGAAATCGGCTGCCCTGTTGCCACCAGTCCTGTAGGGAAGGCCAGGCAGTGCAGCACTGAGGCCTCTGTGAACAGCCAGGGGACGACTCAGGCCCACAGCCAACAGCACCCGGCTGAGCATGGGAGCAGGTTCTCTGTCCAGTCAAGCCTTCAGTGGACTGCAGCCCCCGTGGACACAGCAACTGTGTCCTCATGAGACATCAGGAGCCAGAACCACCCAGCTGACTCACTCCCGGACCCCTGAGCCTCAGAAACTGTGAGATGCTTAATGTTTGTGGGACAAACCATAATTCAAAAAGATACATGCACCCTTATGTTCATAGCAGCACTATTTGCAGTAGCTATGGCATGGAAGCAGCCTAACTGTCCATTGACAGAAGGATGGATACAGAAGATGTGGTATATTTATACAATGGAATACTGCTCAGCCATTAAAAAGAATGAAATAATGCCATTTGCAGCAACATGGATGGACACAGAGATTGTCATACTGAGTGAAGTAAGTCAGACAGAGAAAGACAAATATCATGTGATATTGCTTATATGTGGTATCTAAAATATGATACAAATGAACTCATCTATGAAACAGATGCACAGACATAGAGAACAGACTTGTGGTTGCCAAGGGGGAGAGGGTGGGGGAGGGATGGAGTGGGAGTTTGGGGTTAATAGATGCAAACTCTTATGTAAGAAATGAATAAACAACAAGGTCCTACTGTGTAGCACAGGAAACTACATTCAGTATCCTGTGATAAACCATAATGGAAAAGAATATAAAAAAGAATGTATATATATGTATAACTAAATCACTTTACTGTACAGCAGAAATTAACACCACATTGTAAATCAGCTATACTTCAATAAAAAAAAATAATGTTTGTGTTTTAAGCCACTACATTTTGGGGCAGTTTGTTATGCAGCCATAGCTGACAGATACAATTGGAACCTAACTGCTGAATTGTTTTCAAATAATGAAAATGCAAAAGTGTAACAACTGCTGTTCCTTATGAAAATAAAGTCTCTTTGCAAAGAAATGTGGGCAAAATTATACTTCTTTGTATGGTACTGTTGATTATTCTGTGTTTACAAGTGTCCCTAGCACATGGTAGGGTTACTGCTGTTCCAACACATTGTACATAATTATCCGTTGGCTATAACTTCAGTGTGGTTGCATCTCTTGCCTGAAATATCATCCTATCTCCCTTTCCTTTATCCAGATCCTTTTGGGTCACAAATAGTGCATTTAACACCTGTTACTACGTGGATGAATAGCAGAATGGATTGGGAGTTTGGGATTAGCAAATGTAAGCTATTATATACAGAACAGATAAACAACAAGGTCCTAATGTAGAGCACAGGGAACTATATTCAATATCCTGTAATAAACCATCATGGAAAAGAATGTAAAAAAGAATGTATATGTATGTCTAATGGAATCACTTTGCTGAACAGCAGAAATGAACACAACATTGTAAACCAACTATACTTCAGTAAAAAATAAAAGAAGAGAAGGAGATTTACTGAGAGGGTCTTAGAATAATCAAGATAAGGAAGGTGGAAGCAAGGGGCTTGAGGAGGGGCAGACAGGTCATGTGAACAGCTTAGTATTCTCAACTCCTGCTCTTGAGGTTGAGCTAACAAACCCACAGAACACATACAGGTGTGGTCTGCACACCTGCAGTCTCACACAATGAAGAGGACAATAAGCACAAGATTTATTACTATTATTATGATTTGGCCGTGAGGCACTGATGTGTACGGTGTGGGTTGGGGAGCCGGGTTTCAATGTCTGGCCCCACTCCTTCCTTGGACAATTTACTGAACCTTTCTGTCCCTCGGTTTTCTCATCTGTGCAATGGGATGGTGAAATCAGGGCTGTAACGTGGACTACGGCACTGAGTCCATACAACTCTTGATATTATTATTCTGTAAGTGTGTGGGGCTAAGGAGAAGGTGAGTCATAATTTCCATCAATTTTGTGCCCCCGCCTGGCTCCACCCAGTGTGTAATCAGGATTACATAGGACTCTTTACACCAAAAGAAGTGACACTGAATTCTTTTAAATTTTTTTGAGAAATTTCATAATTTGAGATCTGAGTTTTACTAGTGTTCAGATGCTGAACGTACGAATTTTGTGATGAAGTAACAGGTGATTTTATTCATTTAATTTTTTAAGCGTTATCATAGAAGTCTTTTTATACTTGTCCAGCTTTCATTCAACATGTGTTTATTGGGTGCCTATTATGTGTCAAGCCCTGTTCTAGATGCTTGGGAGACAAAGGTTCCTGCCCTCCTAAAAGATTTCTGACAACCAAACAAAAAATTGGCCCTTTACACTTTTTATAAGCAATTTATCAGACGTTGGGGCTTATACTGTAAAGAAAGATTCTGGGGAAACAAAGGATTGACACATATACACTCCTGATACTATGTATAAAATAGATAACTAATGAGAACCTGCTGTATAGCACAGGGAACTCTACTCCGTGCTCTGTGGTGACCTAAATGGGAAGGAAATCCAAAGAAAGAGGGGATATATGTATACATAGAGCTGATTCACTTTGCTGTACAGCAGAAATTAACACAACATTGTAAAGCAACGATATTCCAAAAAAAATTATTTAAAAAATCATCATAAAATAAAAGATATGATGCAAACCCCAAAAATTTGCTCTCCTAAATAACATGATGGTATGTAATGAATAAAAACAAATCTTCACACGGTACTCTGTGTCATAAAAGTTATCCTGTTCTATAGATTATTACCAGATACTAAGATTTAGGACCTATCACTGTGGAAATGAAAGCACAGAAAAGGAGGTGAATGAAAATAAATACGGCAAAAAAATAATCCTGAAAGAATTAGTCCTGAAAGAATAATTCAACCCAATAGTTGAAAAATACAAAAGACTTACAATTCACGACAAATAAAAATAAAACATTTTAATGAAGTCCCAGTTTCCTGATTTCTCAATTTCAAAATCAGAGATTACAATCACTGTAAATCAGGAGAAAAGAAAAAAAAAATTAAACCACGTGTAGAGTTTATAATCTTCTAAGCACTGTCCATGTTCAACCTCATTTAATCTTTACTTTCAACTCTAGGGTGAATTTTATTATCTTCACTTAAGAGGAGAGAACAGAGGACTTGGAAAGGTGAGAAACTTTTCCTGGATGATGGAGTTAGAATGTGCTGGAAAGGGCACTTGAATTTTCCCTATTTGCTTCCAAAGGCTAAACATGTTTTTAACAAATGACATTCATTCCCATGGGGCTGTCCCAAAATTATATTTGGCTCTTAAAATGATTCATTCTCGATTGAGCATAGTTTTGTCTTCTTGGTGCAGTGGTCTAGCAAAACGAAAAATTCCCCTGAACTTATCAAAGGTGGACATGCTCAGGTTCAGAGATCCATAGAGCTACTGCCAGTTGGGACAGAAACACAATTGGTTCGACTCAACCCCAAATTGTTAGAACGTTATAAGTCAAAGCCATCAACTTAGACTATGGGGCAGCCAATTTTTTTGGCATATGCTGCTCTAACAACAAAGCTTGTCTAAAGGTATTGAAACAATATTTAGTTGTGAATTGATATATTTCTATGTAATCAGGACACCAAGTAATATCTAGAACGGTTCAATTAGATAATTAAGTGTAGCTACTATTAGATTATTGTTCTAAGATCATGTTTTTTCTGGAAGATTAGTCCTTTGCACCTGCCATTCTGTTTTTCTTTTTAATTTAATTTTTAATTATGTTAACCTCTATATTAAGCATTTAAGATCATCCATAGGATTCCAAGTCACATGTCACAGTGTGCTAGTCAAAATAAACATGACAGGATATGTTATATCTATGTAAAATATATTTAGAAATGTCCATGTGCTTTAAGTAAAGCTATATGCTATGAACACTTTCTATAGGGTGTAAAGACTTTATTAAAAGAAACTTCTGAAGCACAGAAAACTCAGTTGTGTCAATTTCTGAGATCTTAAATTTCATTGAAATCATATCTGACACAATTTGTTCAGGTCAGGTTTGTTATCAACATCATCTCGTGCCCTGGGACAGTCTGTCTAGTTAAGGGGCTTTCCTTATTAGTTACCCTGCATTCAGAGAATCAAATCCAAGTCTGTGGACTAAAAGTAACTAGATATTTTAAGCAGTGATAAGAACATCACAAATAATCAATTTCTATGGCATTACTAGGTACTTCATCAAGAAAAAGTCCATAAACACAAGAATTTATTACTGAATATCAGCCAGTCTAGTGGGCATTGATTCCTCAGTATGCATAGACTGCTGGGTGTAAAGGGAGGTCTGTAATGATGCTCACCTTTCATTTTCTCCCTCAGATACAAAGAAGGCAAGTTGCCCATAAAGCCCTCTGTATAAGCAAATGAGTGTCTTTATGGTTGTAAAGATGTATTGTGAGACTTTTCACAAAGATAGGAAACCAGCAAACTGCTTGGGAGTAATTAGACGTAATCTGATATGTGCCACCTCCTAAAGAGGCAGAGCTAATTACAATGACAATACACCATGCTTAGAAACATATTTATTATGCTTATTGCACAGATGTTTAGTTCACCTGAAAGAAAAGGACTACAGAGGCATTTCCATGTAATCAAAACAGCGATCATCTTCTTTTACTGACCATACTTATTTCAATTTCTCAAGCTCATGGCAGACAGCATTTTTGTCCACTTTAACCTTTGGGCTTCTTACATGTTTAAAACGAACATAGCTTAAGAAAAAGTTCACATATTCACCCTCAGCTCCCTCCTCCCCCGCACTGGAGACAGAATGAAAGACAATAATTTGACACAATAACTTAGCCAGAGTTTCCTTGGGAAAGGAATTCAACACTTATATATTCATTAAAAGATGAAACACGCAGTTAATCCTCAAAACTGAAATGAACCGCAAAGATCCAATAGAACTTCCCTAGCACACTTTCATACATGTTGCCCTCATAATGAAACATGGAATATTCATTACTGTTATTAAAATAACACCAATTGGAACCAAAATGTAAGTTGTGACTTAAAGTGGGAAAGTGGAGATGGATTAATAATATTCCCATTATTTGGGTTGACTTTGACCTATTAAGATGCAATATAAAGCAAAAACCTTCCATCCTATACCTCAAGTTAATTTTCTTTTCATTCTATCCGGAACGTGACTTCTGTGTTATATAGGAGATACCTGAAATTAAAGTTTAAGTAGAAGAAGAAGGATATTAAAAGAATTAAGGGGATAATTGCAACTTTATAAGAATGTGGTGGTGATGCATTTCTTTTCAGGGCATGGTGTGCTGAGGCTGGAAGCTGGGTGGGAGCTGAGTGGTAGTGGTTACCATTCTGCCCAGGGAAGAAGGGATGTGTGCTCACAGGCAGGCACATGTAGGTAGGTCTCTCGTGGTCCCTGGTGGTCCCTGGCACTCTGATCCCAGGATGTGTGGGGTTCTTTGTACAGTTAAGAGGAGAGCTCTGTAGCAAAATACTCTGGGGCCATCTTCTGATCCCATGTGGCCTTTTCTGTGATGTAGCCTCTGTACTAGCAGCATCCTGAATTAAAATCTGCTCCCTGGAAAGGGCAAATCAGTGAAGATATATTTAGTCTAAAAACGCAGCTTTTAAAAAATGTAGTTTTGGAATATGCTAAGCTATTTCCTTACACTGGAACCTCTCCTTTGCCCCAGAGATTTGTCAGACCGAATTGAGTGCATACATATGAGCATGCACATTATTGCCAGAGTATGATAATTCCACGTATCCTTCTGCATTTTGGAGAAAATACTAGCAATGGCGAAAGATGCCGACCAAGAGTTCTGACTACATTACTACTCCAAGGTTTTTCCCATGGAAGATTTAAATTTGGAACTCATTGAATTAACATTTTTAGTTTAAGGCATGATTGAAAGGCAAACAGTGTCTCATTGGTAGCTGGGATGTGATTGGATAATCTCTCTCAAGTTTATTAGTTACTGAACAAAAGGATGCATACAATTTCTCCAAGTTTTGATTCTTAAAGATTTAAGTTGACAGACATATTTTCATAACAAAGAGCTACAGTAAAGCTTTGGTTGAGTTTACAACAATGTCAAGACATGCAACAAAGACCCTTTGCAAAATATCACAAGCCTTGTTAAAATCTCAGCCAAAATTTTTTGGGTGATTCTTTGGTTTTCTTCAACATTTACATTCTAAAAATGTGGAAATCATAGAAGCCACTTTGACAGTAGCACTGACTAGTGAGAAAAATGGAGATTTCTATAAAGCACCGGCACCATCTAAATCTGCTTTAGGTCAACACTGAAGACTTTGCAATAAATCGGAATTCAAAGAGCCAGGCTGCACCAGGGAAGGTCCAGGCTGGCTGGGAAGATCATGCTCCCCGCCTGGCGAAGCAGAGCTGCTGTGAGCACATCAGACAGAGAGTCAGATGTGACCACTGACACCAAAAGCCACATAAATGGGAGGCATTCTAATGACACACACATGATTCCGGCCCCTCTCTGCATGTTCTCACAGGGAAAATAGCACACATAAACACGACAACCTGAAGAGAGCATAAACTACTGGGAAACAAGACCTTCTGTGCTACACAGGAGTCATGAGTTTCCACTAGCTGCCTGGATCTGTCCAGGCATGTTCCATTGCTCATCCCATTATGACTGGCAATTAAACAGAGGGTTCCAGCTAGGAGATGCTAAATTTGATTCCATAACCTCCTCATCTTCGCATTACCCAATTTGACTTTTTTCTACTAAAAACCTTCACGCGTTCATATAGCTGTCTACATGTGTGTAGGTGTATTCCTAATGCACCTGAACAAATGTGACAGCCCTGTGATAATAGAATATGGATTCTCTACCATGAAAGAAAAGGAATTTTACAAAAGTACAAAGTCTCCATGGTTATTTTAAACACCCATGTGTTTAAAAATACACCCACTTTGATACTGTCTTTGAACTCTGTCCTGTCTACATATGTTGGCACAAGAAGTTCCAAGTTGGTTAACCCTTAAATGTACAGAGAGATGGAATGTGAGCTTTAAAAGGCTCAAAAGAATAATAATCCAAACACAACTTGGTAAACATGGAAGTCTTGGGAGGCTACAATATGTTACAAAGAGGAAATATACGAAAGACCTGCGAAGTGTGACCAAAGTATGAAGAGAATCTTGAGAAGGAGCACATTGTGCTTTTATTTAAGACAACTCTGTTTGCTGGAATGAAAAATGCATTTTAGCGAGAGCTTGGTGGGATCCGCAGATTGTCAGGGGAGCGAGAATGACCACCGTTAAGAGACCTGGTGACGCGTGACATCTTCCCTTAAAAACAAACCCTCAAATGGGAAAAAAGAACAATACCTTAAAAAAAAATTACTCACCAATCGGCAACTCAGATTTTGCTTTATTAGTATGGACAAGCCAATTTTATGGGATCGTTTGTTGTATTTAAAGACAGTGTAAAACCCTCATCGCAAACAGTTGTTTACAGTGCGTTTTCCAGCGCTGAGCTGTCTTAAAGCTCAATTGTGCATTTTGCAGATAAACTGGGAAAACTAACTGAAGGCTGTATTGTAAGCAGTGGTTGCCGTGGAAACCCCAGTTTCAAGAGCTGGTTCTCCATTACCACTTAATTTAGGCTTCCTAATTGCATTCCACTAAATCGGTAGCGACAATATCTGCAGAGCAAAACTGCATGCCCAGTCTAGCGCAAACCTCTTTGAAACAGGCTTTTTGAAAGCCAGGAGCTATAAAAACTCAGCAGGACGCAGACCATATGAGAAACCTGCAGTTCAAATGTACTCCTGTCTGCTTTCTCATCCTTGGTAACTTCAACGCGTTCCACACCAATCTATTAGTTCAGTCTACCTTAAAGATCATAAAGCTCTACCATGTGGAAAGTCATCTGTCCAGCCACACATTGGTGCAAAATAGATTTAATTGTCCTCCCAACCCGGTATCACGTCCATCTTATTTTACTCCACACCAGCAGGTAGCCACGCACAGGCTCACTTTCCTTGAACTGCTCTTGTTCCACAATGGGAGGAGAACCATCCTTTCTCAGTTGAAATGATCGGCCGCTGGTGGGCTGAGCGGAGAGCCAGACCGCCCATAGGCGACTGTGAGAGAGGCTTGTCAGAACCGCAAAACATAAAAGCATCCCAATTATCGACCACACCGCTTTAAGAGAGGAGGGAACTAATATGATTGTGTAAGTGATGCTCCGGCTAGGAGCTCTCCGTCACTGTCAGATTAACACTTGAGTTAAACTCTTGTAAATCAGTCACATTATGCTGCTGCAGGAGAAATGCACATGGACCTATTAGGCTCCGGATTCCAGAGGGCTCTCTCCTCCCGAGGAGTGATGCCGGATGCCCTATTAATCTGAATTTTGTCATGTTTATTATTTTGCAATTACTCATGTGGGCAACGTTGGAAAAGACGGAAGTTGCCTGGGATGCGATTCTAAAACGGAGGCGTGTGCCTTGGGTGGCAGAGGGGGAGGCCAGCCTGCCTGGGAGCGCGCGGTGGGCACCCCGGGTAACGCCCAGTGGGAGAGGCAGCCGGCTCACCCTTGACCAACAACCGAATCCCACAATCCCTGTCTTCTCTCTAAACAGCAAGTGCTTTCAGGCAGAATGCCTTGCTGTCTTGCAGTACAGGGCTTTGTGCCCATCCTGGGCGAAGCTCATCATTTCCTAGCGCGGGTCGCAAGGATTTGGCATCTCTGTTCTAGGCGAAGAGATGCTTTTGCTCCAGAGAGACCAGTAAACAACCGCAGCGTTTAACCTCTCCCTGGCGTTGGCACACGTTGCTAAAGCAGCCCGGAGGCGGCTGCCAAGACTGCGCTATTGTCCCCCATCTCCCAAGGTTTTTAATGCCCTTGCTCACCCAGCTGCGGGGCTTCGGCGGGAATGAATGAGGCATTTCCCAGGACAAGACGTTATGAATGAGACAGACTGTTGTATTACAAGGCATGAGGCTCCGTGCATTCCCCAGATTAAGAAAGCGAATATTAAGGCAGGCTTGCCTCTCTGTTCTAGTAGGACTGTGGAGGGAAGGGAAAGAACTTCTCTGATGCGACTTTGCCAGGAAGTCTCTCCACTGAGTCACGCTAGACAAAGGGCAGGCATCTGAGAGCCCTGGTCCTGGTGGATTCTGATATGTGAACACATGCTGGTCCAAGGTAGCCGGGAGGTATCACGCTGTTGGACCATTTCAAGCTGCGGGAGAACAAGGCCATTGTGTGAGTGTGGCCGACTGCTTGGTGGTGCAGACTTGCAAGTTACCTTTGCATTGAATACACTGACAGGCTTCTGTGAACCTGTTGTCGTGGAGACTAAGTTCCTGCAAAATTATGAGTTACAGTCCTGGCGTTTCAGTTATCCTGTCGTGCAGACCTAATCAGTGCGTTCATGTCCGATCTCCTAGAGCTCCCTGAAGCTTCTTAGGCATGCACTTTGAGCGGTAAACACACCTCTCTAATTCTGCTGCACCCCAACTCTGGGTGCTTCAATATCCGTCCACGTCCATTTCTGTTCATTTTTTTCCTCTCCGTAGATGGAGAAAAGTAAATGAGCATGTTTTGTGTCACCACCTTGATGTTGCCATCCTTCAACTAAGCAAGGAAAGCCACCCTCTCCCCCAACCTTGCTCCCAGCCCCCAGCCTCGTGTCCTTGCCTGCAAAGCACTCAGCAGCAGCTCCCAGAGGAGCCAGCAGCCTAGAAATCAAGGAAAAGTAGAGGCAACTTTGTTCAAGCATCAGGTTCCTGCTAATTTCCTCTCACGCTGCCCTCATGGAAACGTCTCTGATTTTATCTGCATTCTCTCACTTTGCCACTGCTTATCTCTGATCCATCTCATGAAACTCATAAAATAAAAGACTAATGTTTCCTTCTCAACCTTAACAATGACGTCTAATTCTAAAACTTCTTTGATCACTTCTCTATTTTCCTAAAATGAAACCCCAAATCTTTGGATGTAAAAGTCAAGCCTTGTTCCGGGATACAGCCTGGGTACTCCATGGAAAGAAAATCACAGCAGCCACAGGGAAGATAACTGTTGAATTACAAATCATGGAGAGTTGCATAAATAGTTATGAGGGAAAGCTGTGAGCTAATGCTGCTGATAGGATCAATAGCATCCTTGATAGTAACATACCCAGGGGTTCTATATATTATCTATCCACCGAAATGTCAATATAATAAAACTTAGAGGAATTTATATCAAGATCCACTCTCTGTTAATTCCCAAGTGAATAATAACTCAAATTGGATATCTTAAAGATCTTCTCTAATCGACTTAAGAAATTGGTTGAATTGGTCATCACACTGTTTCAACTAATCGCTGTTCGGAAGACTTTCTCTCTCTTTTAAAATTTATACACCGTTTTAGCATATTGCCCAGGATAGCAATGAAAAAAAAAAAAGGACCCTTTATATATTCTGTAAGTCATTAGGACCCACGCAATTATATTTAGTAGGAAATATTTTACATTGATATTATTTCTTTCTGAATCCCAGTGCTTAGTTAGGGGCCCAGAACATATAAAATGCTTTTGGAATGAGCAAATATGCATCGACTGGGCTTTTCAAAATCTTTAGCTGTCACTGCTCATTTTCTCTTTTTTTCCCTTGCTATCTTTAAATTAGTTACTCTGTGAATTTTCAAATGTTAGATAGCAACCTATATACATTTTTGGAGAAAAATTAAAGATGCATTAAGAGGAAGCCTTTTATGATCCTAGGATGACACCACAGTCAGACTTCTATAGGTCTCCCTGTCATATCAGGCAGCTTTGAAAGTGGCAAGGATGCGTCCAGCTCACTGGGGGGTGGCTGATTAAATCTTATTAACACAAACATGGCTTTCATATATATCTCTCTACAGAAAAAAAAAAGATTTTAGAGGTCCATATCATGGTCTACATATTAATTAATATTCAGTTTAATAAGATTCCAGGAAAATAAACATCTTCCTTTTTTCTTTTCTTTTTTTTTTTGTTTTTTTAAACAAACCCTGAATTAGGTTTGTTTGTTTTTAAAAGGTATTTGGCCTGATTCAAACGACAAAGCAGCTATTTCCTACATGTTTCAGGCACTAAAGAATGTTATCAAAGGGGGTCACCAGGTACCCATCTGCACATGGCCCAGTGCTGGGGGCTAAATCTGGTGAAGCAGCCAGAGCTCCCTGGGGCAGGTGTCATGGTTTTCAGTAAATCTGGCCATTGTCTTTATTTTTATTTCTTTATTTTTGGCTGCGTTGGGTCTTCGTTGCTGCGTGCAGGCTTTCTCTAGTTGCGGCGAGCGGGGACTACTCTTCGTTGCGGTGCACGGGCTTCTCATTGCAGTGGCTTCTCTTTGTTGTGGAGCACGAGCTCTAGGTACGTGGGCTTCAGTAGATGTGGTGCACAGGCTCAGTAGTTGTGGCGCACGGGCTCAGTAGTTGTGGCGCACGGGTTTAGTTGCTCCCCGGCATGTGGGATCTTTCCGGTCCAGGGCTCGAACCCGTGTCCCCTGCATTGGCAGGCGGATTCTAAACCACTGTGCCACCAGGGAAGCCCCCATTGTCTTTACATAGAACCTAAATTATCCATTCCATTTGAAACAAAAGATGTCCAAGAAATTTTGCTTCCAAACGTCTTGATTTGCTACTTTGATTCTTAGGAGAGAAAACGTGTAGTGTGGATGGTCTGGTTCTGCGGTTGGCGTTGGTGCAAAATGAAATGTAGCGTCTTGTTTTCAAAAATGAAGTATCTCAAAAGGGAAACAGCAGAGCACTGAACCAAGCATGGGCCCTTCTAAGCGCGGGCCCGTGTGTCCGCAGGCGAGGTTGTCCGTGGGCTGCCTGGGTCTGGATTCCAGGTGGCTCTGTGCTCTGAAGCAAGTTATACTCTCTTAGCCTCGGTGTTTTGGTCTTTCCTGTGTGTCCTTTACACATGCCTTCCCTCACACTTATCTGGTTGGTGTGAGCAAAATGTGAAAGTGCTTCGTGAATTTTAAAACATAGTATGAAACTGTGTCTTGTGATTTCATTATTATTTTTAAGTTGTGGGATCGTGCATCGGGCTGGGAACGGACAAGATTGTGACAGTCGTATATACCACACTGTTTCCTTCTCTGACCTTAGAGTGATGCCTGGATGTTCCTCTCAGTCTCCCTGGGTTCCAGGTCACATGACTACGACATCCTATTTTTCTGTGAAACAGAAAGGACAACCCACCTTCTGTCCATTGTCTTAGCGCTCTTTTCCCACTAGTCACTGGTCACCAAGAATTTATCGTACGGAAATGACTGTGCGCCTGGGAATATAAAATAACAAAGTCCCCGTGAGCCACTTTTCTGAGCCCTGATAGCATAAACATAAATACTCCAGTGAGCCTGCATGATGTCAGAATGTAACATTGGATCTGTTTCTTTTATAGCACGGAGATGGGGAGGAGGTGAGGAAGTAAAGTAAAAAGGCCATAAGTTTTGCAAATATCCCCTGGAACGGCCAGCCTCGGGGAGGGGATGTGTTCATTTCTTCTTTCTTGCAGCCATTCGCAGGTGGACAGGGTCTGGATGCCTTCCTGAACAAAGGCACTTTGGTTTAACCTTCAGGCAGAGGGACAGGGTTCCCCGAGGCAGGCCATTGTGTATAGACAGTCTCCTTTCAGTGAACAAAGGCAGCGGAAAGCGAAGTTGAAAGTAAAAGAAACAGATCCAACATGTAGTCAAGATTTGGCTTTTCCCTGTTACAAAAAGAACATGGTTCTCACTCAGACCCCGGCAGGGAAAAGGCCAGGGCACATGAACATATTTCTCCTCTTGGAAA
The DNA here is from genome assembly GCF_025265405.1 of Mesoplodon densirostris. Classification (NCBI taxonomy): domain Eukaryota; kingdom Metazoa; phylum Chordata; class Mammalia; order Artiodactyla; family Ziphiidae; genus Mesoplodon; species Mesoplodon densirostris. The sequence goes on from NC_082674.1 coordinate 67,436,897, forward strand.
CCACAGCCGACTCTCCCATTTGAGAGGAGTAGCTCCTAGTAGGAGTCGGGGCATCTCAGCAGGCCCCAGCCTGCTTCTGAAGGTCTCTGAAGCAGCCCCCCGGCTGGAGGGCTCCCTGAGAATAGAAGTTTCCATTGCATCTAAGGCAGAGGTGTTACCAAACCAGGTTCGTTTTGCCAAATGCTCAGCAAGACAAAAGAATGAGGCCCAGAGGTTTGCAGCAAAGAGAGGGTTTATTCGCCTGGCAGCCAAGAGAGGAGATGGGAGAACAAGTCTCAGATTGGCCTCCCGGAAGGCGAGGGGCTCAGGGTATTTATGAGATAAAGAATAAAGCAGCAGGGTGGTCTGAGGCGGGGGCATCGTGCGGAAAGGTGATTGGAAAAAAGTGTGGTCACCGTCGTTCTGAGCAGATGGAACTAAGCCACAGGTCTCTGTACATTAAAAAGTGGAAGCACTTAACATGATCTGAGGGTGGGGTTTTCTGACTTCTGATGTCAAAAGGTCACTGAGTGCCCAGTTGAGGGCCGGTGGTCCTAACCAGCCTCAACTGGCTCAGCTCGAACTAGACACAGCTGACTCCAAGTTCCTGGAAAACAACTCAGGGAAACATCTTTTTTTGCGGGGGAGGCATATTTATTTAAAAAAATTTTTTTAAATTGAAGTATAGTTGATTTACAATGTTGTGTTAATTTCTGATGTACAGCAAAGTGAATCAGTTACATATATATATATATATTCTTTTTCATATTCTTTTCCATTATGGTTTATCACAGGAATTGAATATAGTTAGTTCCCTGTGATCTACAGTAGGACCTTGTTGTTTCTCCCTCCTATATATGATAGTTTGCATCTGCTAACCCCAAACCCCCAATCCTTCCCTCCCCCCTCCCCCTTGGCAACCACAGGTCTGTTCTCTGTGTCTGTGAATCTGTTTCTGTTTTGTACATAAGTTCATTTGTGTCATATTTTAGATTCCACATATAAGTGGTATCATATGGTATTTATTTTTGTCTGGTTTACTTCACTTCGTGTGATAATCTCTAGGTCCATCCATGTTGCTGCAAATGGCATCATTTCGCTCTTTTTTGTGGCTGAGTAATATTCCATTGTGTATAATGTACCACATCTTCTTTATCCACTTATCTGTCAATGGACACTTAAGTTGTTTCCATGTCTTGGCTATTGTGAATAGTGCTGCTATGAACATTGGGGTGTATGTATTGTTTGAATTAGAGTTTTCTCTGGATATATGCCCAGGAGTGAGATTGCTGGATTATATGAAAACTCTATTTTTAGTTTTTTGAGGAACCTCCATACTGTTTTGCATAGTGGCTGCACCAACTTACATTCCCACCAACACTGTAGGAGGGTTCTTAGGCAAACATCTTATTGTTTAGGCTCCCTGCTGCTTCGAGGACACTCAAGTCCCTTGCAGGGACAGTGAAAATGACCTTGACTAGTGAAGGCAGGTGAAATGGATTTGACTCATGATCACCCACTGTTTCAAAGGGACCAGATGTAGCTCTCTTTCCTCCAAGACACTTCTGACTGGATTGGCTTATGTAGTGGGGAATCCATGAGGTTTAGAGCTGGGCCTGATTGTCAGCTGCAGTAGGTTAACCGAGTCTGAGTAGCAGCTTCTCCGGCTTTTCCCCAGAACCTCATTGGTGTGCAGGCTTGGCCGGAGGAGGCCTGGTAACCAAGGGATGTCTTCACAGCACAACACAACATCTCAAAAACCCACGTAGGCAGAAACCGCCACGCACAAATTCCAAATCAAACAAGGCCAACTTGTATCCTAAGCAGCTAATACCGTTAATAACAAAGAACTCCTAAAATTTGAGATGAAAAAGATGAACAGTCTGATGGCAAAGAGGGCAAAGTTGTTCAGCAGGTAGTGGACAGAAAAGATGAAAGGATCCTTAAACACATGAAAAGGTGATCAACCTCCTTCATGGTGAAAGAAAGGCAAATTCAGAGTACATTTAGACACAACTGGCAAAAAACTCCTATGTGTCAGTATAATTTGTGGGTGAGGCTGTGAGGAACCAGGCTCTATCATATATCGATGGTAAAGGTGTAAAATGGTACAACCTCTAGAGAGGGAAATTAGGAAATGTCTAGAAAAATTATAAGATTTTACCCCTTAATCCAGAAATCTCACTTCTAGGAATCTATCCCATAGATACACTACCAAAGCCACAATAAGGCAGATGCACAAAATTGTTCATTGCAACAGATTAGTATCAGCAAAAGGTTGAACACAACCCAGGTGGACTTCCCTGGCTGTCCAGTGGATAAGACTCGTCCCTTCCACTGCAAGGCGTGTGGGTTCGATACCTGGCCTGAGAACTAAGATCCCACATGCCTCGCAGCTTGGCCAAAACAAACAAACAAACAAAACCCCAAACCAAAAAACAAACCAAAAAACCACCCCAGGTGTCTCCATTAACAAGGGGCTGTGGGGATAGTGTCCATACAAAGTAAATCTACATGCCTCCCCGCCCCCCAAAAAAAGGAAATGAGAAAGATCTTTATACATCATGGAGAGAAAAGAGCAAAATGTAAAACACAAACCTTTGGCATGAGAGACATATAAATATATTTACTTATTTGTTTATATCTTCAAAAAGCAACACTGGAGAGATACACCAAATATAAGTATTGGATTGGCCAAAAAGTTCATTCTGGTCTTTCCGTAAGATGGTTTGGAAAAACCCAAATGAACTTTTTGGCCAGCCCAATACAAATCATTACCTCAAGGAGCAGACAGAGGGGACAAATGAAAATGATACGTCTCTGAATTAGGTCAATATTTGGCAGATTCAAAAAAATATACAATTAAAATTTTAAGACACAGGAAATGGGTGAGCCTACTCTATATCAATTTGGTGACATAATCACACAGAGAAAAGAATAATTTCAAGTAACTTTAGTAACATTATTTAACCCATACATCCATAGAGGTGTATTTTGTAGGGGGGAAATCGGGCTGTAACACAGTATTAAACGTCACTGAGCAATTTTATTTTTAGTAATGATATTGGTAATATTACTTTGCGGTTATTTTACATATTTTGCAGCATAAAGCAAATGAGTAATTTGGAGCCAAAATTTTCAGAGTAAGGGAAAAGAAATACAAGTATAAAATCAAAGAAGACAAGCAAAATCCTTACAATGTGAATTGAAAATTTCAGTGTTAACTGATGTTTTAAAAAATTACGAGCAGGGCGGTGGGGAGATAAAATTGATGATGTTTAAAGGTCCAAACCTGCATGAGTAGTTAATAAGCCATAGTGATCTAATGTACAGTAGAATAACTAGAGACAACAGTATTGTACTATGATTATGTTATGTGATAAATACTGATACAATGGCAATCATGTTACAATATACAAATGTAAATATCAAAGTAACATGGTGTGCACCTTAAATTTATACAATGTTATAGGTCAAATATATTCAATTAGAAAAAAGAAAAAAAAAAAGACTAACCCTGCCTAGAAGCAGAGGCATCTCTAAATAGTGGTCTCTAAGTGCGATTTCCCATTGAAAAGAACCAGTTCTGGGATAGAAAATACACCAATGAGCCAGGACATTTTGGTGTGTCAGAAAGGAAGGAAGCTTTCAAGACTAGTGGACTCATGTCAAAACCACACACTGGACAATGTGAGGGGCACCACTGACCTAAGATAGAGCAATTGGAGCATCAAAAATGATGGCTAATTAATTTAAATACAGGAAATATGAAAATACATAAACTGTCAGTGATACTAAATGCGGGGGGTGGGTGAAAACAAAAACAAAACAAAAGAAAGCACACAGGTGCAGACAAAACAAAACAATTTGTTGGTAACCATTACAGGTAAGCAGGATGTCAAGTCCTCTGTCTGAGCACTGACAACTAAAGAAAAAGAATCAGGCATGTATCCACTTTTTATGTACAAAAGTAGTAGCTTTCATTGATGAAGGAAAATTCTTTACAAGAAGAGTGGAAAATTTGGTTGAATTAGAAGGTCGCCATTTGACAACGTAAAATGAATGATGTGACTCAAGCCCAGGTCATCCATGGAGGAAACCATTAGATCAAAGTGTGATGGGAACTTTATGGGGGAAAGATGAGGCTGTCACCACTTAATCCACCCACACAAAACTGTAATTGATTGTGCTTCCAAGGGTGGCCCCAATGACATCTCCCAGCCTCTTTTGCAGTGTGGCCTTGTGGGAGAATCTCTTTCCAATCCTTTTGATCTAGGCTGGCCTTGTGACTGGTTCTGACCCATGGATGAGGTGGCAGTCATGCTATGTGTCTTCTAAGGCTGGCCCTTCAGAGACCTGCAGCTTCTGTCTGTCACTTGGGACCCTCCCTCTTTAAAACCAGTTGTCTCGTAAGACTCCCCAGAGACCAGGGTGCTATAAGGAAGCCTGAGCTAAGCATGTGGAAGGAGAGACCGCGTGGATAAGAGCTGGGACCTCCCACTGTGTTGAACTCCCCAGCACAGCCCAGCTGAACCCAGTAGGATGAATGATCGCACCTAATGCCACATGGATGATCAGGAAAAACTGCCAGACTGAGCTCGTCCAAACTGTCAACTCCTGAAGTGTGAGCAAATAAAATGGTTATGGTTGTTAAGCCATAAAGTTTGGGGTAGTTTGTTATGTAGTAGCAATAACACAATTAGAAAGTCATTGTTTTGTGGTCTATCATGAAGTATCCAATTCAGGCACAGATTATCAAGGAGGAAACCAATACATGAAAGTTGGGCAGAGATTTTTACTCTGGAGAGAGCAGACTGTCGCCATCTGGGCATCACTGAGTGGGGGACAGCCAGGTGTGAGGCAACCAGGAGTAAACAATCCATAAAACGTTCTCGTGAAAAATGAAAAACATAAAAGATTCGGAGTTGAACCTGCTGGATTCTTTGGAGCGAAATTCCAACTTAGGGAAAATACAGTCCTGGAATCGCGAGTTCAAAGATGCAGAGAAGAAGCCAAGAGATGAATTCGGGGACAGAGGTTTCTACAGCACACAGACCTGGCTGATCTTCATAGAGCCAACCACAGAGAAAGAGGGGGTGGGCAGCTCTAGATTAAAAGAGACTGGAAGGATTCTCAGCCACGCTGTGTACCGATCTTCTGGGAAGCCCGATTCCCACAGGCCACGTGGTAAAATACACACTGAGACTCTCAGGGAAATCGGAATATGGGTTGTTCCATGACACCAAGAAATTATTTTTAATTTTTGAGGCTGTGATAATGGCATAGTAGTTACGTAAGATGTGCCTGTTTTTCTTTTTTTAAATGAGATATATGCTAACTATGTAGAAGTGAAATGACATGAGGGTTGAAATTTATTTTGAAATTTTCTACCAATTAAAAAAAAGAAGAAAAGGAGTCAGGAAAGGAGGAAGAGAGAGAGAAAGGAATAAATGATAAAAACATCTTGATAATAGTTGAATCTGGTGAGGAGATACAGGGACTTATGATATTAAAAGTCTCTCTACTTTTGCTTATGTTTGAAATTTTTCACAGTATAATTTATGCAATGAATATTTACAAAATATGAAATCTGTGTAACTTTTTACATTCTGGCTTGAATCATGTCAGTACACTTTCTAATCTAGAAGTGTGACTTTGCCAATGAAATAACCTAGAGTTTCTTCCCAAATATTTGAGTGAAATTGAGCTTCCAGAAAGACCTGCCGCCATTTACATTCAGGCTAAGAAGCCGAGGCTTTACTTCTCAGCACAGTCTTCTATTCATTGGCTGTTGCTCACTCTTGTTTTAATAGTTTTCAGTGTTATGTGTTAGCTATTTAATTAGTTAATTGTAAATGATTGTTGGCTATTGTTAGGGTATGAAGAAAGAAATTTAATGTCACCCTGACAGTGTTTGACAACCTTGCTGTGCTTGCTTTTATTAACTGGATTCAGGCACAAACTGATGCCTGATGTGAGCTCTGGATTCCATCAATGCTGGAATCTTTCTTTTTTCTTTCTTTTTTTTTTCACTGCAGTAAAATATACATAACATAAAGTTGACCATCTTAACCATTTTTAAGTGTACAGTTCAATAGAATTAAATATATTCACATTGCTGTGCAATCATCACCATCCACCTCCAGAATGCTTGCATCTCCCCAGACTGAAGCTCTGTCCCCATTAAACACTCACTCCCCAGTCCCCCTGCCCCATTTCCTGATAACCACCCTTAAACTTTCTGTCTCTATGGATTTGACCCCTCTAGGGACCTCCTTTAAGTAGAATTCTACAGCGTTTGTCTTTTTGTGACTGGCTTATTTCACGGAGTAGAATGTCTTCGAGGTTCATTTGTGTTGCACCATGTGTCGGAATTTAATTCTTTTTTAAGACTGAGTGATATTCTAAATGATGAAATCTTGATCTGATGGTAAGTCTGAGGGGTGGGGACTTAGGTGAGTGTGGGTTGGTATCTCTTTGGGGAAAGGATATTTTCTTGGAGGTTCACAAATTACACTGTGGAATTAGTTGCCTATTTTGCTGCTCTCTGAAGCCAATGCAGGCTTAGTTTTCAGAATAAAGAGTTCGTAGAATTTATGAGCTATGGAAAATGGAAGAATTTACAAGGGGTCATTGAAACAAGCATAGATTGAGAACCACTGTGTTCAGAGTTCATTCCAGGCTGCTTAAGCGCAGCAGAGAGTGAAGCCAGCTTCCTGATGTCACACTTGCCCCTGACATCATGGCTTTTCAGAGCATGCCCATGCTTTTTGGCACTCAATGTGCTTACATAAATTTCAAGACAATTTTTGGTCATGAGAGCAAATATTTGCTGGGTTATTAGCCAAATGAAAGGAAAACAAAACATGACCTTCTAGGGCTCAGCCCATATCTAGGATGTGAATTTAAAGGAACATCAATTCCTCCACATTTAAGTCTGAATCATTTGGGTACAGGCTTGAACTGATCAATTCTGTGGGGATTTTACCATCCCTCCCTGCATTGTTAATATTCAAGAAAAACAATGATGAGTGTGGAAACCAAATGAGATTAAACTAAAACCCAGAATAAATAAGGATTTTGATATCATCCTTTCCTGACTCATGTCTTGCATGTTTTAAATTCTCCTGGTCCAATAAACACATTACAACTAATTATGGCTGAAGCTCAGAAGGCTTGGGGGTTGAGTACATAGTGGATTCCAAGGCATGAAAACCTAGCTCAATTTCTCCATGTTGGCAAAAGGGCCAAAAACACAGGGGAGGTAGTGAAATCGTTTGCTGCCAAAGGCAGGGGAGGAGGGAAGAGAAATAGAAATCAATCATCCCTCACCGCTTGGGGTTTTGGTTTTCCTCTAGTTTGTCCATTTATTGTAACAGCTGGAAGGGTGAGCTCAGCTGACTTAAAGATATTTTGTGGCACTAACATATTTGGTGACAACTCAGCCTTTGGACCTTTGACAAAAGCGGGGAGAGTCAAATCATAGCTAGAGGTTTGAGAATTCTCTGACATCATAGAGAAGAAATAGAAGTTTTTCTTCTTTGAGTTTATATACGGCATGAGTGTGATCAGTTACCGGTCTTGAGGACTGAAACGCAACAGCAGAGAGCAGCAGGGAACGGGGTGAGAGCAGATGACTTGTGGAGGCGAGGCCCTGTTACCCCACCAGGCAAATGGTGATGGGGAGTGGGGGAGGGGAGCAGTGCCTATGGTCCACGAGGCTTTCAGGGGCTCACAAAAATGGTTTCAAGTTCAGAAGAAAAAATAAACTTTCGAGTCAAGTAAAGTGTTTTAATATATAATATTAACATATTTATTTTTATATTAACACAGTTAGAAAGTAACAGTTTTTAATCTTATTTTCATGGAGGAAAGGTCCCAGGAAAGCAAAGTGTCTGGGTCCCATGAAGGCCATGATGAGGTTCCGTGGGCTGCTATTGGCATCCCCCCTCCCTGCCCCAAGCCTCTGTTGACATCTCCATCTTGGAAGCAGCCCCGGTGGGTTGGTCAGTCTCCCCTGGCCGTATGGCTGTTTGCATGTACCTACTGAGTCCACGTAGATTTATATGGAACAAAAGGGATTTGGATTTCGACCATTTCCCTTTGAGATTCAGGTATTACGAACCTAGGTGGAGCTTCTTTCCTGTCTGAAGCCAGTGTCCTTCTTTTCACCAGACTCTTTGGCTGGGTGGGGATAGCAGACCCTCTTTCCTGAGAGAGAGGTCATGGGATTCCCAGCCCCTGGGAACCTGACAGCGAATTTCCCCAGGGGCCTGAAGCGGTGACTAGGCTGTGACTCCTGGGCTGCATCCGGTCGTGCAGGAGCCGGGAGGGGACAGGGGTACTAAAGGACAAACCCGGCCACATGCGCTCTGAGTCTAAACCCACCCCCTGAGCACAGGTGGGCCTTCTGAGCTCTGTACAATGACAAGTCAGGTCCGTCCAGGTCACCTTCTGTGGTCGTTACTGAAATCAGATAAAGTAACAATTGTGAACGTGTTTTGTGAACTTGGAGAATTTTCTCCAATGTCAGGATCTGTGTCATTTCACATGTTATGCCTCAGTTTCTTTACGGGTAAAATGGGGAGGATGATCCTGGTGTCCAGGTGTCCCCACGTTGGGTGTCATTCCTAAACTGGTTAATCTCACCTGCATGTCATTGTGCAGACTCTCTCACTGGGACCCCGGAAATGTTGTATGTTGTATCTAGAAAAACCTATTCCAGAGCAGAACCTCCGCGTTCAGCCCGGCAGAGGCACGGTTTTCTCTTCCTGTGGTGGTGATGCATCCACACACCTGCTTCCACACTCCAGGCCCTGCTGGCTCCCTGTGTGCTGTGCCCATGCCCGGCCCTTCCCCACTGCATCTCTCCCCCAACGCGGGCAGGTGCGGATTGGGAAAGGGCCTGAACTTGGTCTTGGCAGTTCCCTTCCTCTCTGGCCCAGCCTTTGACGTGCTGCCCAGGAACCACTGGAGGGAAAGCAGCTCCCGCCTGTTGCAAGGGCTCGGCCTCCCCAGGAGAAGACACAAGGCTTCTGCACCCGAGGGAGGGAGCGGTCCACAGGGATTGCTCCCAGCTCCAGAGGGAGGGGCGAGAGGGAAGAGCATCAGGTGGAAGGCAGGTGGGGTCTACCCCGGTGGGGTCTTGTGTAACACACACACATCTGTTCCCAGAGCGCAAGCTGTGCCCTGATTGCCTGGCCACGTGCGTGGTCTTTCTGGGAGACGCAGGTCCCCGAGCAGCGATCACACTGGACGTCAGACCTGAGCCTTCACTCCTATTTACCGAGTTCCAGTTGAGCCCGGCTGGGCGCCTGGGGGGCCAGGGGCGGGACTCTGGAAAGGCAGTGTGGCTCTTCGGCTATAACATCCTCACGGGGCCAAAGACAGAACATACATCCACAGAGGGCCAAACAGAACGCACATCCACAGAGCAACATCCCAACCCCTGCGAACCGTGGGGAGAGGAGGAGGACACCGTCCTTCCTCTGGACCCCAGCCCACCTCCTTGCGCCCCGCCCCCTTCACGCTAACTGATGACCTCATCCATGGCTCGCTGGTAGCCAGCGGACTCCACCTGCAGCCTCGTCCACCACCCTTACACGCCTGCCTGCGTTTGTGTCTCCTTCCTTTTTCCTCCCGTTTTGACAGCCAAGCTCCCCCAGGCGCCAGCTGCAGACGCTGCTCTTTCTAAGGGGCTCCGTCCACAGCTGCAGTGTCCCTCACCCCCCCCACCCCGCCCCTACAGCCCATCACTTCCATAGCCATACAGACACACGACCTGCCTCACCCTAAAAAAGGACCAACTCCGACCTTACACCTTGCGCCAGTTTCGGTCCCACTTCTCTGCTCCTTCTCGGTTAAACTTCATAAGGGTCTTGCGTTCACGCGGGCTGGCTGCCTACAATGGCAGGACCCAGCGTAAAGTGAAATCCAGGGGGTGGGGAGGCCCCTGTCCTCAGCGCTGGGGGAAGAGAGACCCGCGGGGTCGCAGCCTGGAGGCTGGGATGCGCTGCGCGGCCCGGATGCAGGTGGGCCACTGAGGCTCCCACACCGAATGTTCCCTGGGGTGGACGGCCGTCACCAGCCCTGCCCCGAGAAGCCGCAGGGCATGTGACTGACGCCCCAGCCACACGCCCTCGCCCAGGTCCCTCCGGTGGGATGGAGGCTGGCAGCCGTGGGGCGAAGGGCGGGTGGGGGAGGGGTGCGGTGGGTGGTGTGTCCTGGAGGTCCCGACCTTGACCCCAGACCCCGGCCCCCACCCCAGGGGAGACTGGAGGAGGCTGGACTGCGCGGAGCCAGGCGCCAAGCCTCTAGTGATGCTGGATCCTCTACTGTTTGTGTGTCCCAGCAGATACCACTTACCAAACCAAATTCAAAAATAAAGTTAATAATTTCAAGACGGTGACCACAGGGCATTAATTCCCGGCGCGACTGCACTGGCCGCTTGCTGTGCTGTCTCACTTCTTCCTGCGGGGTCCTTTGCCCTGGCGGGGGGCTCCTGTTCCCCGCGTTCTTGTCAAGCTGCCAGATGCAGGGGTTGCTCACCCTCAGCCCCACCTCACTCAACCTGGCAGCCCCGGACGCTCCCCCCCTGGATGGGGGTTTTGAGACAGCCCCCCTCGCTCTTACCTTGCTCACCCTGGCTGCTCTGGGCAAACCCCAGCTCCCTGGGGCCCCATCCTATCCATCTATCTATCTATCTATCTATCTGCACAACATATATGTTTATAAAAATTTTCGTATTAAATTAGTTGGCCCACCGTATCTGCGGGTTCTTCATTCGGGGATTCAACCAACCCGGGATCTTGTATAATGTTTACAATCCGCCCGCAGTTCGTTGAATCCACAGATGCAGAACTCGCGAATACTGCCGGTGGACTGTGTGCCGTGAACGAGGTGGAGTTTGGTGTCTGCCGCCAGTCCTAGAACCAATGCCCTGCAGCTATTGGCGGACAGATGTAGCTGTTTTGTGTGCTTGAGGGTTGCTCTCACTATTCGGCATATACACTTTGAGAAAAAATAAGCTTTGAGAAGAATGGTATGAACTCTATTCCTTTCTTCCTTCAATAAATATATACTGAGCAGGATACAGGATTCAGGATACAGGAATATGAGATAGTCTTGACATTTAGGGAGCATAAAATCTGGTAAGAACACACAATACTTCTATGTAGCCACGTGACTTTTTTGTCTTGAAAATTTCAAATGTCAGAAGCAAATTTCTCTGCAAACTAAAAGACAGTTTCTGATGAGTGTTCAGGCGTTTTGTCTTGAATTCATATTATCAACTTGATGTCTCTGCTGTGTTAGGAGAGATAGTCATGAGACAGCTGAAAGGGATAATATTAAAATAGATTAGGTGATTGTATTCAGTGTCTATAAAAAGCTATCATCTAAAGGCCTAGAAAGTTTATTTCTATAACTACTAAAATGTAAATGGACATTCAAATGTGGCATTCATATTTTTAGCCAAACATGGCTTTTCTCACATATAAACAAACAAGTAATCCAAGATTGTCAAAGAAGTTGTTAGAAGTATAAAATGACTAATTAAAATAAGAAATACCGGTCTTATTACCCCGCAGTGGTCTGGAACAGAATTGAATGCTGTTTGATTTAGGAATTATAGCAATTCATATCTTAAGGGCTCTGGAGTCTTCATCAAACCATGGAAAATATGGTACATTAACTCTGGAGACCATACAGAGAGATGCTAAGCTAAGGAACATTCTAACCAATGGGAATTCCTAGGGGGGAGCCAGCTCCTTTTCTGCATTCCATTTTCTATCTGCTTAGTTCTGTGTAACCTTTGTTCAACCCTCACCATTTTAGTCAAGTTCTTTTTTGGGATTGGGAGCAGATACTCTTATTTTCCAGAGGTCATCTATTCAATAGACATACTTCCTTGTTCCTCCCTATAGGATTTTTGTGGACCTGAAAATGAACAAGGTGATGAGAAACTTGCAAAACTGGACACAAGGGCAGTATAAGAAGCTCAACCCCACCTGCGGGAGTAGAGAGGTCAAATTACAAATGTTAGAAAACCAAGCTGGGTTATGAGAAATACTTTGAGATCAACAACAACAGAAGGACAGTGTTTCTGCTTCAACTTAAAGATTTACACTGGGGTCTTGGAAGGGATTTCTCTCTGCTTGTCCCCACTCTGGAATGTGATGTGTTAAGGTCTAAGTGCAATTTTAAATAACCCGTCTTGCATTGATAAAGAGGTTCTGAAATTCTTCGGGTGGATTTGAATTAACATGGGATGAAACTTTCTCGTAGTTTTTCCATCATATTGGCCAAGACAAATAAAAAAAATGAAGACAAAGTGTAGCACGTATTTACACAGTCAACATACTCAGGATGGCTTCCTTCCTTCTCAACTGCTGCTTCCTTTTCTCTGTTGCTTCTTTCCCTCTTTGTTTTCCATTTCCCTCCCTCCCTCCCTCCCTCCTTCCTCCCTCCCTCCCTCCTTTCCTTCCTTCCTTCCTTCCTTCTTTTATATTTATATTAATGGAGAAATACTTCACTTGTAATTTTTAAATTTTTTTACCTTAAGAGAATTGTCATTCTGCCTCTTCTTTCTGAAATAAATCAGAATTTAGATATTTTTGGGTTAAATGGACCATTTCAAAAGTACATCATTACCTATTAGAAGTTTTCTCCTGGGCTGAAATTGTAGGCTTGTATTGCCAAGAGCAACTCCCCAAATCTCTAAAATTTGATATATTTATAGTTATACTGATGAATAACCCATAATAGGTAACAATTTTGGAAAATAGAAGAAAAAATTAATCTCTTAGAAAGACATTTAAAAACATTTCCCTTGCAGTCTGTGGGTAATAATTCCTATAGGAAATACTTCTTTCCATGTATTCAACTTGGGATTTGCTTATCAAGTCAATTCAGTTTCTCCAGTTTGTATTGTGTCTACTATGTGAAAAGTACAACATGTCCAAATAAAATACTTTGGTATACCATTACAGGATACGGTGCATGCCTTACTACTGACAGTAACCTAGGGCCATTTAAAAAATGTTAAACTCTGCAGTTGTAGAAGTGGTTCTTTTAGAGGGAGCGCTGTTATGGTTTTTATAGGGCACATCTGGCGTCACTGCAAGAAGCTTACGAAGGATGGCACTAGGACACCTCCGTGGGCTGAAGGGCCGTAGAGTTCAATCTCTTAGTCTTTGCCACTTATACCTAACCCTACCACACGATTTGCTCTCTACCTACTTTATCCATTTATTACTGGATAAAACCAGAAACCCAGAATCAATATACCTCAAGAGATAGCTGATCACATTTGGTTAACACTACTCTGAGTTTTATCCGTGGAGAGGGTTCTTGGAAATGTTATCTTTGATTTCAAATTTAGCAGATAGCACATTTAAAAACTTACTTCACTTCTTCTCCGATTTTTTCTTGATTGATTCACAGGTGAAGTTTTATATTTTTAATTCTTGTGGTATTCGGAAGTATCTACAGATGTTAAAATTTTCCTGGCAGCCAGGATTCAGTCAGAAATCAAATATAAGCAGATATGTGTGATAAGAATGTAGCTGTTGAAAAGTTCAATTTGTAGGGTCCAGCTGCTTGTGTCTGTATCTTGGTTCTTTCACTCACCAGCTGGGCAATGCTAGGTAAGTTACTGACCCTCTCTGTGCTTCTGCAAGATGAGGTTGGTGATAGAGCTTACTCACAGGGTTATGTGGATGAATATCTGGAAAGCATTTAAAGTCATTCCTGGGACATAGCTAGTGCTCAATAAATGTTTACTATAATTATATTTAAGGGTAAAATGTAATGTTTTCTATTATATATTAAAAGGTATAGATAAATTTAAATCTTAATGAATATAGTCAAATTCAGTTTCACAGGCACACATCTTTTGAGAAGAGAATGTATTGTGTGTGGGGAAAATGACAGGGGCTGAATTCAGCATTACCAACTGCAAAGGAAATTTAAATACGGTCACTTAGCAGACAGCAACAGAGGGAGGGCAAGAGTTCTGTCTTGATTTCCACTATCTCACCGGAATTTTTTCTCACTGTTCAGATACTTGGTGACCCTCTGAGGTCCTGGATCTTAAAGGAAGCTTTTCTCTCCTTATTTTCAGTATCTGATTTTTCCATCAACTTTGCATCTCTTTTGGGGTCTAAATTGGTCTCCGCTTCACTCCTTCTGGTTCCTTAGGGTCATTCCCTCTTTCTTACAGCCCTTTGCCACTGTCCACCACCCCACGCTCTCCCCATGGGATACAGCGAGGAGCCCGTGGAGCTGCAGGTGCTCAGTCACGGAGCCTGGGGCCCAGCTGCCTTGCTTGTGATGACTGTCCATGCCTGAACACCAATTCTGCTACTAAGTCTGCATCAAACTGTTGAGATGTAGGACACCACCACGTGGACAACTGGAACTGAAGAAGCATTTTTTTTTTTTTTGAGGTACGCGGGCCTCTCACTGTTGTGGCCTCTCCCATTGAGGAGCACAGGCTCCGGACACGCAGGCTCAGTAGTTGTGGCTCACGGGTCCAGCCGCTCTGCGGCATGTGGGATCTTCCCGGACCGGGGCACAAACCCGTGTCCCCTGCATTGGCAGGCAGACTCTCAACCACTGCGCCACCAGGGAAGCCCTGAAGAAACATTTAATCCCAGTTTTCTGAATTCTAACTCAGAGGTTCCCATACTGTTTCTCATTAGTTCTCGCAGTTCTTTGGACTGAGCGTTGCCTGCGACTTGGCTCTTAGGTTTTGCCCCGTCAAATCAAAATTACTTACCGGCAAACATGGGTACCTTAAGGCAACCACAGAAAAGTGAAGCAAACTCGAGGATGGTGTATGGTTACAAATCCTAGTGAAACCTTGCTTGTCTCTCCAGAGCCTCTCCGTTAAATCCCTGCCCTGAACTGAGCTATGTCTCTATCTGCGTCTACAAGATTTGTACCTCAGTGAGGAAAAACCATTTTGTTCTTTATTTGATGAACTTCATAAAGGCTAGAATTTCCTCTCTTTACAATGTTTACATCTTTTAAAAAACGCTTACATTCTATATACAAGCCACTTTATAAATATTAACAATTTCAATTCTGTAGTTAGCACAATATTAAAAATTATATTTTAATGGATTCTGCCCATCTGAAAAGACATACTGTTGGAGAGAGTTGACTGAAGGTCACTTTTGAGAACACCAAAGCCATAGGGTCAATGCCTACAGTTTCTACTGCTCTTTTCCCAAAGCTTAGAGGAAGGTTCAAAACCTCATTTATGCTCAGTGGCACTCAATGCAATGGCATGAATGTTGTACTGACAATAATTAGAATTCGATCCATTATAGGGACAGAGGAAAGCCTTCCTGAGATGAATTTGGAAAGAGAATGAGGACACACAAATTTACCAAACTCAGCACCCCAAAACTGAAAGCGAACCTGCTCCCAGAAACCAGCTGCCAGTGGAAGCATACAAATCTCCAAGTGGTAAACACATGTCCAGAATTTTCCATAAGCACTTTCTGAAAAAAAGTACTGTGAAAGCTTTGGCGCTCAAAGCATACCAAAACCAAACCCAAACTCAAACACTAAAACTGGATCGATACTGTGAAAGTAAAACTAGATGTTGAGGCATGAATACTCTGCCGGAAAAGCTGATTAAAATGATATTACCAAAGCCGTGTATTTTTTCAAGATCTCTATCTTCTGCCAGTGTCACAGTCTGCTGGCAGGTGGGAGAAAGAATGGCAATTCTACCAAGACTGGAAAGGAAGAAACCAGTTTTATGGTAACTGTTTGGTAATTAGTTTACTAAAACCTGAATTGGAACATGTAGACACGAAGTACATTGAAAAGATTTTTAGCTTTCGGGAAAGGAAATCCAATGCAATAAAAATGTCAAACAGTCTCTTCAATTGAAAGCCAGAATTCCTTTCAGTTTTCTATGTGTGAACAAAATCCGTCACATCAAATTATCCAACTAGTTAATAAAAACAAATTCCCCTGAAACTGCGCATTGTTTAAGTCCTCCAAATTAGAGGCAGTCAGCTCAATCTGTGCTCTGGGGTTCCCGGGTGGGAACTATGGACCCGTCACCCAGTCTGGCTCTGCTGCAGGCTACCTGGATGACCCCAGGGAGGCTCAGCTTCAGTGACTGCCCTCCTGAGTGGCCAGGGCTGGCGCTTCTCCCACACCACGATGGTTAGAGCTTCTTTGAGCCTTCCCACGCCTCAACCACAAGCCCAGTTCAAATGCTTCCCTGAGTTTCTAGATGTTCCTCTATCTCCTATGCCATTGTCCTGGAACCAGAGTTTTCATCTACAATTTCCCCCTCAAAACACAGAGGGGACAAGGCCCCTTGTTGGTTCTTGCTGGGGAAACCATTTACTTACCTCCTTACTTTGTACCGTACAGGGAAGCGACCAAAAATGTGTTTTCTGTTTATTGGTAATGGGTCCTGTTGGATTAAATGACTGAAGAATGTGTCTATTGCAACTGAAAGAGGTATCATGTTTACTGTAACATTTTAAAGTTTGGTTACTCTGGGAGCATCAGTTTACATGAGAGTAAATAGGCGGTAATGAATACGATGAAGGATTCTTCATTAAAGGTGTAGCTCTCTAGAAAATGTTGGTGTGTTTGAATAGCCTCCCCAGGAGAGCTGCAGGACGGTGGAACCCAGCACTCAAGGTTGCATTTTTTTTTTTTTTTTTTTTTTTTTTTTTTTTTTTGCGGTACGCGGGCCTCTCACTGTTGTGGCCTCTCCTGTTGAGGAGCACAGGCTCCAGACACGCAGGCTCAGCGGCCATGGCTCACCAGCCCAGCAGCTCCGTGGCATGTGGGATCTTCCCGGACCGGGGCACGAACCCATGTCCCCTGCATTGGCAGGTGGACTCTCAACCACTGCACCACCAGGGAAGCCCAAGGTTGCATTTCTAGATGCCTTAAGGAGTAGGGAACAAAAAATGCTCCATGAAATTTTCCCACGTGAAATCTTCACGAAGGTATTGGCAACAGGTTGCTTACGATCTGATTGTGGAGAAAGCAGATTAGGAAGTAGTTGTGGGAAAATAAAACTAGTATTTGGATTTAAGTGGTTTTGCCAGAAATTCTGATTGAAGTCATAGTGCTCAGGAGAGGAGGACTCTGGGTCAATGGCACATTCCATCTGGTGTCCTGGGACCCCTCTTGACGGGCTGTTGTCTGTTCTGTGTTGATCTAGGGCCCGGGGTCCACGGCATTTCCTTCTCTCTCTTCTCAGTGACTGGTTGTCCCCTAAGACACTGCAGGAGCGGCTCCCTTCTGCCTCTTGTTCACTGTCACCTCACTTTGCTTGTCTTGCTGTTCCCTCCCCAACCCTGGCCTGTCCTCTGGAATCTCTAGGCTTCCCAGTGGGCAGAGCCTACACACTGGAAACACAATTTTCATCCTCCTGCAAATCCTTATCACAACTGGGCTCTTTCTCCAAAGACATTTTCTTTCCCATTCATTATCCTGTGGAGGTCATACTTTCCACACCCAAGAGCACAGGAGGCATGTCAGAACCCGCCTATCCCTTGTCTTTGCTTCCCTGGCATCCCCAGCATAGGCTCTGAGATTCCTGGTCACTTCTGCTGCACTGCCCCTTGGCTACCACGCCCCTTACCCAACACATGCCCCTTGAGAGGCTCTTCTGTCATGCGTCACAGTCTTTGTAGCCAAAAACACATGGCTGCCCAGCTGATGCTCTGATGAGCATCTTGTCAAGTTCAGCCAGACGACCCATTTCCACTTCCCAGTCATGGCACACACACCCCAGCTTTCCAGGAGTGGAAGCCTGGAATCAGAGCATCCTCTCCAGTGGCTCTCTTGACTGCTTAGAGCTAGTAGTTGCCTCATCAGAGTGGCTGGACACAATGCCCTCTTTTCTGGTACCCAATTCAGCATGGCCTTCTCCCTGTTCATTTATCCTTTGCCATCATTATTAATAATGATGACATTCCATCCTTTATTTACTCCTAATTGGCTCAAACCACGGCAGCTATTTCAGGTCTTTCACTCTCCTTAACTCCAATTTTCACCCCTGTTCAACTTCACTGAGCAGCTTACTTACCTTCTATTAAGAAGATGGAAAACACCTAGAAAGATCTCTTTTTGTAATTTTACCCATCCTTTAACATATCCCTGGGTCAACGCTTCTCTCCTACTTCAGAAGAAGCCATATTAAACACAAAAGTGCCAACCTATATAGAAGACAAAACAGGTGGTTCATTTTCAAAATCTAAATAATTATCAAATGATTAAAATAAAACTGTCTTCAGCTTTTAACCAATAAAAAATACCCAGTTCATTTCAGTAAGAATATGATCGTTTAATTTCAATCATTATGTCAATTACTCTCCTTCTGCGCAGCATTAAAAACATTTTAGGGCTTCCCTGGTGGCGCAGTGGTTGAGAGTCCGCCTGCCGATGCAGGGGACACGGGTTTGTGCCCCAGTCCAGGAGGATCCCACATGCCGCGGAGCGGCTGGGCCCGTGAGCCATGGCCGCTGAGTCTGCGCGTCCGGAGCCTGTGCTCTGCAACGGGAGAGGCCACAACAGTGAGAGGCCCATGTACCACAAAAACAAACAAACAAAAAAAACAAAACAAAAAAAGTGTAAAATCTGGTTACAAAAGTAAGATGTTTATTGAGAAAATCTGGACAAATACAAAAATAATAGGGGGGAAAATAATCCATAGAACAAAGGGTGGAGGGTGTTATGTAGGACCTAGATTGTCTAGGATTAAACACTGGCTGCTCATTAACGGAATGATTTTACACAATTGAATCTCTATTTGGTAGTTTCATCATTGTTGAAATAAAAATCAAAAAGCATCCCTTCTGTGAATTATTTCGATGACTAAATGAAATAATTCATTCAGTTTTATCACATTCCCTGGCACTTAGGAAACCTCAATCAATGTTGTTTTTATGCTTTCTTCCATTTTTTACATGTGCATATTACATATCATATACATGTGTAAGTATTTACAAAACTGAGGTCACATTGCAGTGAATGTGCTATGGCCTGCTTTTTAACTCAGCATTGTCTTGTCAGCATTTCCCTGAGCTATTTCGTATTCTTTGAACATGTGTTTTTTAACGGTGGAATAGCATTCTATTCCATGGATTTACTATAATTTACTTAATCTCTATTGTTGGTTAATTAGGCAGTGACGATCTTTTGCTATTATAAATAGCATCGCAGTGAACATCCTTGTACATAATTCTTTGTTTCTCTGATAACTTCCTTGGGATAAATTCCAAGAAGTGTAATTATTAGGTCAAAGGATCAGAACATTTGAAAAAATCTTAATCTCTGTGCCAATCTGAGCTCCAGGAAGTTTGTCCTAATTTGTATTCTCTGTATCAAGAAGGACTTTTTATTTCATCACACCTTGACTATTGATGAGTAATGCACAGAATCTCATTTTGGAGGCTGCTAGCCTCTTAGTAACAGGAGACCCAACAGCATCTTCTATTTGTCAGGTTTGGTTCTAGGAGTGAGTTTTGGGTGATGTTAGGAGAATAGACCTTCAGGACAGGTTTCCTTTAGGCAATTACTCCGGGGTACTAAAATGAACTTGAAAATCTTTACTATATAAGTATGGAAAATTAAATGCAGCTCTCAACAAGCATTTTTCAGACAAATATTATTCTTATTTTTAAAATGTTTATAAAACAAGTATTGTCTATTTGGTGATTAATCTGCACTGCTTCACCCCAGCAGTTTCACCTTCCCTGTCACTTGCAGGATGACAGTGTGTCCCCAGGAACTAGGGAGGCATGGTTTCTCCCACACGGAGACCCCCTTTTAATGTCTCTCATGCTTGGGCACCAACTCTGGGCCCATGCCATTGGCTTTGCTTAAGAATTTGCTCTTGACATTTAAATAGGAATCGAAAGGAAGCCTTTTTTTTTTTTTTAAACTTACACTACTTCCCAAGAATCCATGGCGGAGAAAAGAGCTGGTAATAGGATTAGATGAGATAACTGAATCCAGGAAAGCTGTCCCCATCAGAAGATACTGGACTTGCTGCTTCCAGATAGCCTGATACCCTTGACCACCTGTTTTGTAACTGATAAGACTAATATGAAAAGTTATATCCACCATTGCGATGGTGCATTTTATATGAATATGTATATGAATTGTGTGTGCATGTTTCAGCCAAGGTTTTTGTTTGTTAGCTTGAAAGAGTGCATACTGTTTTTTTTTCAAAGTTAATTGTTGATGTATATTTTTTAAAGCTATTCAACACATATTCTAAAGCTGAAGAAAGGGAAAATCTTTACTTTCCCAGTCCCTGGTACACAGTAGATGCAGGCAAATGTATGTTAAGTTATTGTTAAAATTTCCTTATATCTTTCTTTTTAAAAATGTTTAGAGTAGAGTTGACTTACAATGTTGTGTTAGTTTCAGGTGTATGGCACAGTGACATCAGTTTTCCATAAACATATATCCATTCTTTTTCAGACTCTTTTCCCATATAGAGAATATTGAGCGGAGTTCCCTGTGCTGTACAGTAGGTCCTTGTCAGTTATCTATTTTGCATATAATACTGTGTGTATGTTAATCGCAATCTCCTAAGAGTGTGCACTGTTTCAAAGAGGCATGACTTACACTTGACTGTGAGATGGAGGTTTGTGTTGAATCTAGGTCTGTGTGTGGAGTAGGGTAAAAAAAGAAAGTCCTTCATTTTGCCTCTGAGTGTGACGGCAATTAACACGTTTGTCTGAACAGACGAGAAGCAGTTTCTCTGTGCCGTTGGGAAGTGATGAGAACCTTGCCTACTCAAGAGTGGAGAGCGGATGGGGGAGGGGGCAGTTTGGCGTGAGGGCTGCCAACACTCGTGTGGGACCAGACAGCTGAGGGGAGCCTGGGCTGGAAAGTAAATCATTCAGGAGGGTGAAAACGCAGGAAACAACTCATCGCTGAGACGCTGAGGAAAAGGCAGAGCATAAACAGAGCTCAGGGATAGATGGGTTTAACAAAATGCAAATTAGATTTCACTGGTTTTTTTCCTCATTTGCTTAACTTGTGTATCATGTTGTTTTAGTCACAAGTTTAAGTTTCTTCGGTCTACATATTTTTATGAAAATAAAGTCCCCAGTTAGATATTGTCTGTTATACCAACAGGGATGGATTTTAAATTAGATCTTTTGGTGCTGGGCATGCTGCACCTGTAAAGCACAATCATTGTTTTCCTGTCACACTGTCATCACTGAGGTATGAGGAGAGACTAGATTAACACTGCAATTTCTCTATGTCTTTGGTAGCTTTGTCAAGCAAACCTTCTAGAAGATGTGATGCTTGGCCAAACCCCTTCTTTGATTTTGGTGTAGACTGAACTTTCATTCAACGGCTGCTTGGGACTGTTGTCCCCGTCGGCACGTGGTGTGTCACCAAGGCCGTGAGAGCACAGACACAGGGCTCTGTCACGGGGAGAATTCTAGTGACTTGGTTCAGGCTGGGACTCAGGACTCTGATTTCCTCACTCAGCCTTGAATTTTTGCTTTTCGCACGTGAATCCTTCTTGATTCTTATCTCAGTCTGTAAATAGCACAGAAATTGCACATGGAAAAATGGAACAAATCATACTTTCTTTCAAAGGGCAAATTAAACATTCCATAGAATAAGGGAAGAGTTGTTAGCAGGAAAAAAAATGCACCCTCGCTAGTGCCAGTGTGAAAAAAGAACAAAGTCAATTGGACTCAAACTCAACCTTCAAGAAAGTTTTGAGCATTTGCACTTTTTTCTTTAACCACCCCTCTTAGCCCTCCTGCCAAATCTCAAATCCTGAGTTTTCCAAAGGTTTGAAAATATTCTCATTAATTTTTTTCTCTCCTAGCCCTGTATTTACCAGGGCTTGAAATGGAAATACTGAAACCTAGTAATAAAGGGCACTGTGGTATTCCCGGTCTGTCTGAGGCCAAGCACTCCTGGCAAAACTCTCAGGAAGTCCCATTCCTACCAGGCTACAGTGGAGTTTTCAGTTATGGACTGTTTTGAAAAATTCAGGTAAATTTAGAAGAAGCAGTTTACTTAAAGAAATGAAGTGAGCTATTTCTTTGACTAAAAATTAAGTACATCTGTGGAGGAAATTCAGAAACTATCTTCTTGAAAGGAGAGAGGAGATGAACCTTCTGTGAGATTGACCATGGAATTATAGCATCTTCTCCTTCTTGGACAGGAGACACTGAGTATGTCACCTGTGATTTGGCCAGAGTTCATGAGCACACAGGGCTTGTTTCTCACCTGTGGAGTTGGAGAATGCCACGATCTTATTTGACTCATCATGCCTTCACCAGGCAGCCGTTACATGAGCGCTCCAGAAGAGGGGGTCTTCTGGCCACTGCACATCCTTGGTACCCGGCACCATGCACAATCCACAGAGGATGTTTGGTGACCATTGTTCAATGGATGACTAGATGAGTGGATGCAGAAAGAGAATGTCTGGCTCTAGCATTGAAGAAGCTGCCATGCGCCTACGTCTTGACCACGTTCCCATAGCTGGTTAGTGGTCTAGTTAGTCCTGGAGTCCAAATGCTGCCCGTTAATCGACAACCATTCACCAACCACGCCAGCTCAAGTCTTTCCCAAAGATACAGCCGGCTCCACTGTACAGCACTCCTCTCATCCTGACCCTTCATTTTATCCCCATCTGCCCTCATGGTCCATTGGTAACAACAACTCAAGTCGCACCTGCCCCCCCTGCATCTCTCAGCTTCCCCTGAGCCACATTTCTTAAGCATCCTCACTCTGTGCCTCTAAGCAGAGCCTCTTCACCCATCTGCCCTTTCTCTCTGGGAGGAGCATCCCTGTTCCTCTCTGGGTGGATGCCTTCAGCGAGGGTCTCAGCCCCACCCTTTTCCACCCTTCCAGGGTGACGGCCCTGTCTCCCTCTAGTCCCGTTGGGCCCCGAGCCATTCTCTAGGCAGGTAGGACCCCAGCACAAGGCTGGGGCTTCTCAGACCTCGACTCCTCTGCATGGGGAAACTCTCTAGAGTTTCCTTCCTCTCTTTTGCTTGTCTATGATTTTGTGGACATTTGCTCTTAATATGTAAATTTACATATTTAGCAAAAGCTCATCTTAGAAAATATGGGAAATACATCATGCAATAAAGCAAAAATCACCATAGTCTTGTCTGACTGTTCTCTGTGCATTTAGTCATTGTGCAACATTTACTAACGTCAGTGACTGAGGTGCAGTGGAATCACAAAAGTCACAAAGGCCAAATAACAATGAAGATGCTGCTTATTGTTATACGGGTAGGTTATGCAGGCTCTGTTCCAGACCACCACAATAACTTGAATATTGCAGTACAGTGAGTCCCATGAATGTTTTGGTTTCCCTGTGCATACAAAAGTTATGTGGAGGTATGCCTGTCACTTGTTCATATTTTACCAATGAGCAAACTAAGGCTCAGAGATGCTAAATGATTAAGGGCAACACAGAGACTTAGTGGCAGAACAAATGCAGTAAAAATGACTGAGGTTCTAGAAATACAGTGGTAGGGAAGAGATGTTAGCTGAGGAAGCTTTGATAGAAGAGGCACCATGAGCTGAATCTTGCAGTGAACGGACTAGAGAATAGAGAGGCTTCCAGGGTGGAGAACCATGGTAGATAGGATGGCCCAGCTCAAGCATGGGAAGAGAGTGAGACACTTGAGGGTGACCACATGTACGGGCAGAGAAGGTGGAGTCCCTTTTCTTATGAAGCGTGTAATTCCTTCTCCTCCAAAGTCAGCCACTGGTTCCTGTTTCTGAGCAGCAGACCATGTTACTCACTGTTCCTTCAGGACCTGCCTTCCTTGTTTATGTCCAAATTCAGAGGGGCCAGAATACCACTACTGAAGGAATAACAGAGGTGACGAAGGCAACGAATGAGCAGAGAAGTCAGGTGGCCCAGGAGTAATATGGTCTGAGTTTCATAATTCATAATTAAATTAATATATTTTACACATCGGTTTAAAAAAGACTTAAAAGTATACCTTACTGTATTTAAAACATTTTATTGTTTTAGACTTCTTTTATTCCTTCAAAAATTGTTTTACTTTGAAGTACTGTAAAATTTACAAACAAAGTTGCAAAAACGGGAGAGATTGGTTCAAAAACAATATGCAACGTTTCCATATATCCTTTGGTGAGCTTACCCAGATTTTAACCTCTCATATAGTATAATTATCAAATTCAGGAAACTAATATTGATATAATATTATTAATTAATCTACAGACATTATTCAAAGTTCACCAGTTGTCCCATGTATGTTCTTTTTTGGTCCAATATCTACCAGTTCCCATGTTGCATCTATCTATCTATCTATCTATCTATCTATCTATCTATCTATCTATCTATCTATTATCTATGTATCTATGTATCTATCTATCATCATCTATCTATCATCTATCTATCTATCTATCTATCTATCTATCTATCTATCTATCTATCTATCTACCTTGGCTGTGCCCTGCAGTTTTCGGGATCTTACTTCCCTGACCAGGGATTGAACCTGGTTCCCCGGCAGTGAAAGCACGGAGTCCCAACCACTGGACCGCCAGAGAATTCCCCCCCACCCCACCCCATGTTGCATTTAGTTTTACATCTGTAGTCTCTTCCAAACTGGGCCAGTTCCTTGGTCGCTCATAATATTGACACTTCTGAAGAGTCTGGCCAGTGAGTTGATAGAATGTCTCTCAAGTTGGGTTTTTCTGATATATCCTCATAATGCAGGTTATACATTTTCCCCAAGAACACCACAGAAGTGATGTTGTGTCCTTCTCAGTGTATCATATTGGGAGGTACATTGTGTTAATGTAACGTAATTAGTGGTGATCTTAATCTTCGTCACTTGGTTAAGGTGGTGGAGATCTGAGGATTGCTTATAAATGCAATCATTTAAAACTATTTACTTTGAAGGTATTTAGCAGAGCATACATGATAGAAAATTATGACTTTTCAATAGGAGGGAATATGGAAAAGCGAATGCTTTACTGAGTGCAAGCATGCACATTATCAGAAAAATGTCAAAGTTAATAAAAAGAATTAGAGAGACTACACCCTTGTGGATGAAACACTCTTTAAGGTTTGTGTCTGAGAATTGTACATGTTGTGGGCATTTGTCAGGCTTTAAATGCATGAACCATAGTCTGCTATTAGAATTCTGCCAACTTTTAAGGCTTTTGCATCCCTAATGCAGTTTCTAAGTGTTATCAATGAATAAATTGTATGCCATAGCAAACATTTGGTAAATATTTACTATAATTATTGAATTGTACTTACCTCAAGGTTTTTTTCCCTTCTGCTTCTGAAAAAGCATGACATGGATTGCAGTAGAACCTGGCAGCCACACAGATGTTGAAGTGTGAATTTTGGATGCTTGCAAGTTGTAAATATGTGGAATTTTGATCTTGAATGGGAATTTAATATTACAAACTTACACGGTTGGAAAAATTCTGCAATAGCCACCATTTCACATTTGCATAAACAGCTTTATTATAGTCGGGGTAATATATAGAAAGGACACAAATTACTCTGACCAGAGTTAAACCTATAAAGCAATCACATTTGAATGAGGATTTTACTTAAAATCAGAGACTCATCAACTTTAAAGTGCTTTTATCTTTCACAAGAGACAAATTTAGCCTGTTATGAATAAAATCCCATAATATCTGCATTTTCTGGCTGGCATGTGTGTATTGCCTCCATGGAACTTTAAAATCAGACCACACATATGAAAAAATTAAAAAAGAGGCAAAGAACTGAAACATTTGACCAGATTTTTTTTTTACTCCATGTAGTTAAATAATTGAGTCTAAAGTGTTTATTTTAATTGATTTTTAAGCCTATAATCTGTTCAATTCTTGACTTGACTTTGAGGTGCAGAGGGTACAGAAACTGCTAGAATCTTTTGAGATTTATCCTCCTCATACCTTCTGTTGATGTTGGCACGATTCCTCTCTCTTCGTTTGGTGGAAGTACAGTTCTGGTGGTGCAATTTTTTTTTTTTTTTGCGGTACGCGGGCCTCTCACTGTTGTGGCCTCTCCCACTGTGGAGCACAGGTACCGGACGCGCAGGCTCAGTGGCCATGGCTCACGGGCCCAGCCGCTCCGTGGCATGTGGGGTCTTCCTGGACCGGGGCACGAACCTGTGTCCCCTGCATCGGCAGGCAGACTCTCAACCACTGTGCCACCAGGGAAGCCCTGGTGGTGCGATTTTACAAGTATTTTGTTACAGTATTCATGGAGTTAGGTACCTACATTCCAAATGCAACAAAGTATAAGGTATTTTTCTTGATTAATCAGAAAACTTTATGACACACGTTTTTAAGCCTAAGGCTGAAAACAATTTGTATATCACCAACAAAGGTGTGATACACATTTGAAGAATTCTATAAGTTAGTTCAGCATCTTGGATAAATGTCGGATTAATTATTTGGCTCCTAGGAAGTTTCACTCAGGCATGTCTTAGTTGCCTACAGTTTGAAAATAAAAAGCAGTTGAACTGAGAAATACAAATATAGTATTGCATGATATGGCTATTTTTATTGTAACTCTAAGTTGGTTTTATATAGCAAAACTCCAAACTTCAATTGAGGAAACCTTTATAGTTTTTAATATGTTTTAACACAACTGGTTATAAACTCCATCTCTTAAAAATAGCAATTTGTAAATTTGGAGGGAATGAAACAAAATTGTCTAATCATTTGAAAACTGGTAAAACCATTTAAAATGAAAGCACTCATCTACAGAATTTCATTTCTGTACTCTCATTCAAATTGATGTTAACTTGTCAAAACCATTCTAATTTTTATATATCTTTATTCACTTTTAAAACCCTGAATGATGCTTTGCTTCCTTAAATTCAGAAGTGGAGAGTTAATTCGGGAGACAGAGCTGTAAAAATCAGAAAGTCTTTGTATTTTTCTCCTGACAAATCAATGGCTTATGCAGATATGAGGAGGAAAAGGAGACATTTCCAAGGTAGAGTTCTTTTAAGGGAAGGGATGAGAAAAGATAAAGGAAACCGTACCAACGTTTCTCCAAACATCAGCTGGATATTAGTGCATAGCTCACTGATTTTAGTCTTTATTTTGAATTTGAGAACTGAAAATTGGATTTTCACTTCTTCCAGATTTGGATTTTTACACACAACCCTGTGAGGTAGATAGCGATATTACCCCATTTTGCAGATGGATTAACAGAGGAAGAGAGGTTACACCACTTGTCAATGGTCATTCTGCCAGCAATTCTAACCCAGGTGGTCTGCCTCCAGAGGACTTGATTTGTTACGCTGCCTTCCTGGAGTTGAAATTCTTATGACTGTGTATTGTTTTGAGCCCTCTGCAAAGGGCATGACAAGCAATTTTGAACGCTGTCTACTTGAAAATAAAAATAAGCAAAAAGAATGAATCTGAAATCACATGGGATCCCATTACCAAGTGAGGCAGACGAGAAAGCTTCTGGTAATTCCAGTCTTTTCCATATGTTTGGACATACCCGCACCCACATTTCCTGAGCCCTCAGCGTTTTTTGGGAGAAGAGGACCATCAATCAACCAGCCAAATGCCTGTTGCTTTTCATCATGATGGTATACTATGGAGAGTTGCCCAGGCAGGAAGCAGCTCACTAGCAAACAAGCATGTGCTTTTTGCAGAATTCTGCCTGTGTGTGTGTGTGTGTGTGTGTGTGTTTTGGGTTTTTTCCCTCCAAATTGCTGCTCCTTTTTTCTTCTCTGTCTGTAGTGTCTCCATACATGCAGCAGTTCTCTCTCCATCAGCTGTTCTAGGACCATCTCACAACTCCTTTTTAGTTGCTCTGGAGGTTGACTGCTTAGAAATTGAAGGTACTCCCAACATCTCCACGTCATATTTCTGATTGCAAGTAGCCTGTGTTTACTTAACCCACACGGACTCAAATCTACTCTCCAAAATTAGTGAGTGTGCGCTTGCTCTCTCAATTTGCCTCTGTCTTGCTTTCTGTGGCATTTATTAGGACTCCTCACCAAAGATTTCCAACACACCGCCTTCGGGGTGCTTTGTAGGACCACATTTTCTGGTCTTGTGATGGTGTGGGGTTATGTGGCTGGTTCTAGCCCATGAGATGCAGCATTAATTGCTCGTGCAAGACACCGGAGCACCATGGTTCATACAAATGTAAGTCACATACAAAATTTAAAATGTTCTTGTAGCCACACTAAAAAAGTGAAAGGTAACAAGTAAAATTAACTTTAACGATCTATTTTCTTTAACCTAAGCTATTCAAAATATATTCATCTCAACACATAATCAACATAAAATTATTGAGATCGTTTACATTCTTTTATTATTACTATGATTCTTTCTACAGAGTCTTTGAAGTCAGGCGCATCTCCATTCACACAGGCCCCAGGTCAAGTTGTTTGCTATTATACAATACAACAAGCAGTGCTGTAATAATCAGCCTTATAGTTAAATCTTAGGGTACAATAATTTTTTTAAACATAAACTCCTAGAAGTGAAGTAACTGGGATAAAGGCACAGCACTTCTTATAGTGTTTAATAATTACTTCTGGTTATTTCCTCAGAAGGTATCCGTGTATTCTTTTACCACCTGAAGCATGGCACAGAGTATTTTAATTTTTATTTATTTTTAAATTTCTCATTGAGGTTAGTATTTTTTCATATGTGAGTTTGACAACTGTATATTGTTTTGTTAATTGCTTGTTCATGTCAGTTGCCCATTTTTCCTAATAAGGTGTTCCTTTAAAAAAATTGGCTTATAATAATTCTGTCTGCTTGCCTGCTGTTAACCTTTAGTTGTCATAAATATTTTATATGTTACTAACTGGTCATTTTCATCAAAATTGAGATTTTTATAAAAATAGAAATATATGACTTAAATTATACTTTTAAATATGACTTGTCTTTAAATCTGGTAATTTCAGTTCTTCAGAAGTAAACTAAAGTAAAACATTATGGAAGATTTAGTTAACCATTATCTGTTCTCTCATCCTCTTAAAAAGCTACTGGTAAAACCCTCCTTGATCACAGAACTAGACATGCACCATAATTACTAAATACGATCTCAGATTTTTAACAGAAAATCCCCTAAGTTGTGTGTGTATCTTCCACGTGTAAACATACACCATCCATCCAGTATTTCTATGACAATTTCAGATGAACTATACTAGGTGTATCTTACGGTTTGATACAGCAAAGTCACTTTTGACAATCATTACATGAAACAGTGAGAGTTAATTCTCCTTTCCCACTCCCCCACTTTGGCCCAGTGACTCACCATGAATTCTTCCTAAAGGATTCTCTTGGTTCTAATGGGCTTGGTGGTCCCTAATGCCTGTTATCATTCCATGCTTGAGACATCCTCTTGTTGTTTCTGGAAAAGTGTACTGTGAACTACAAGCTTATGCTATTTCTTAGCCCTTGGATGTCATTGTTAACACTCACAAGATGATTTGCTTTCATTTGTCATCATTGTTCTTTGCAAAATACTGGTAAAAGTGTTATTATAATAACTGCCATTTTGCCCAGGGGGAAACTAAGAGCCAGAAAGGTTAAGTGACTTACCCAAAGGCATACAGAGAATTGATGGCAGCACCAGGATTTGCGGGTGGGAATCCTTAGAGGTCCTCTATTGTTAAGAACGCTCAGCAAGAGGGCCCCTTGGCTGTGTTTTCTTTCTTCCACCTGTCACATTTTGTTACTCTTTCACTATGAGAAGGATTCTTTAAGAACACGTGACATGCTTATAATAATACAAGGTTGGAATAATGATATCTCTTCTATTTTTTCTTTCTCTTTTAAAATGTATTATTTCGACAACTTGGAATTAGGTGGGAAATGAAGAAGTCAGTCAAGCTTTTTACATGGAACGACCAAATGGAATAACTGAAGAATCCAGAAATGTACCCAGTCTTTTCCTTTAGCGGATAGGAAATGCACTCCAGTGAGAAGGATACTCAGGCACTCTCCTCTACTCACATATGCGTAAATAATAGGAGGTGAAGAATGGATATTAATAGTGTCACAAATAAGTGCCATGATTTCAAATGTTCTTTTAATTGTTGAGTGACTAAACAATGTAAACAAAAGTCTGTAGGGATACGAATTTCAAGTTACCCTTCAATTGTATTTTGTAATACAACTTTTTTTTTTTTAAAACCACTCCAGGACACAGAAATGCTATTAAACTGTTAAATAAAGGTTGTTAGTTAGTTGAAAAGGATTTTTTGGCTTCATGTCTCGGAGAACAGACCCTTTGCTATGTCCTTCTAAAATGAACACTAGCATCATTTTCAGTGTAAGATTTTGGGAGTGGTTAGGCAATTCTGCATTTGGGTATGTTTTTGAAAATCAGTAGTCTATTCATAAAAAATACCAGGCTATAACTTCGAAATTACCATCTCCCACTCTCACCATTCCCCCATTTTAAGTAAACTTTGTGTTTGTCCTCTTTGGAATACTGTTTGTGGGTTGTTTTCCCCACTTAAAAAATGTGCTTTTGGCTTCTCTTTCTATATAAATTATGAGAAAATGTGATTTTTATAGGGATCTTTGGAAAGCACCTGAAGAATGTGAGGAAAATTGTTGTTCAACTTAATGTAGTGCCCTAATTTGGAACTTAAACCTTGTTTTTTTGCCTCCGAATGCTTTTTCAGCAACCCTCTCTCCAAGAAGATATCAGTTATTACCTACCCTCAGGAAGCAGCCTTGTCTTTGAAAGTAATCAGATTAAGAGGGGAACTCAATCCGATTTACCTTAGAAGTAAGTTTTCCTTTTCAAACTTCCAGAAATGACTCAAATACACATTAATCTAATTCGGGGGATCTGTATGAAGAGGAGGGGATCCCATTGCCCCCTGGGGGCCCCTCACACCTACATTTTCTTTCTCTTCATTCTGAAGTGCTCCTCCTACACCAGGAAAATTGGGGATAAGAAGAAAAACTCACCCTTTTTAGGCAACCTTAGGCCTTAGATTTCAGAGAGTAATAAAACAGGAAAATCAATCAAGCAAGCAAAAGGTCCTTCAGTTTACCCCTAAGTCAAGTGGTTGTACAAAATCATAACCCCCCTTCTCTCTGGCTATCACCCCATCTCCTGCCTTTTTACCCCACCACCTCTAGCTTTTGATGGTCACATCCCCACTCCACTCAACAAAGGAGGGAGGCTGAGAGATGCTATTTCCAGTGGGCTTCCTCCACCTTCATTCTCGGGGGTGGGGGGATGGGAGGGTAGATGAAATAACATCCCTTGTCAGTTTTCCCTCTGCCTTCTTCCCAGCTGTGGGCAGGGGAGGGGTCAGCCACAGCATCTTTCCGCACCCTGACCTGGGGCAGCAGAAACCGGTGGGTTCCGCCACCAGGGAGACAAGGGAGGTCAACGTTTGCAAACTCATGTTTTACTGGCATAGCTTGGGCCTTGCATGATGCCACGTGTGATGTGAGTTAGACACTTTCAGGAGAGAAGATACGGGGCTGGCGGGGGCCGAGGGTGGCGGGCGCAGTGTTCAGTACTGGCCTGAGTTGTTCACACCCAGGATGCAGGAAACCTACACCGTCATCACCTCTCCAGTTCTCAGCTGACCCCTTGTCCTCTGAAGGCTCATATTCTTATCCCCCAAAGAACTGGATAAAAGAGTGAGCCTCCTTCAGCCACGGCGCGTGCAGACACATTTCAGAGGTAAATAGTTACCATGTCTAGCGATCAACTCTTCTGGCTCATTTCACTGAAATTCAGGAGTTTGGGGACGCCATGATTGGTGGAGGATTTTGGCAACCCCCGGGCCTGCAGGAGAGCGAAACGCCTGAATTGTCTTATTTAAACCAGATATCTGGCGACATTTATTGATGTTGTTTTGGCAAACATTTTTTAAAATCCATTTTTTCAAGTTAAAAGCTCACTTAAATCCTCTTCATATAAGCTTCCGCCCCCTTCCCCACTGGTTCCCCTTCTTCTGCTCTATCTGTTCCCTGGAGATACAAAGACCCGTATTGATGCTAAATAAAAACCAGAAAGAGCAACCTTGATGTCATTGATTTCTCTGAGATTGAACAACAACAAAAATACTATTTTTTCCTTTAGAAAACTGTTTCGGTTTAAAATAAAAACAGTTCAAACGGTACTTTATATGTATATCTTCCGTGAGAAAAAAACCTCCCCAACTAGTGATTTTCTCATCTTGTCCCTGTCTGACAAGATCTGTACTGAAATATCTTAAAAAAAAAAAAAAAAAGAAAGAAAAGAAAGAAAAGGAAAAGAAAAGAAAAGAAACCTTCCGTGAGCAGCAGAATTCTCCTGCTCAGTTTCTCAGTCTGGGCTAAGCTTCCCCGGGAGGGAGGGTGGGGCGCGCAGAGGGCTCACCCCGGCTTTGGGGCCAGGCTGGCCCCCGCGGTCCCCGGACTCCAGCTGCTGCCTCCTTCATTCTGCTCGACCGGGAAGCCCGGGGCCCGCTCCTCCCGGGAATTCGCCCTTGGACCCTGCAATTGTCCCTCCTGTCTGACCTCTGCCGCTCTAAGTCCCAACAAGGTGATCTGGAAAAGCGCCGCTGGCTCCCCGGCAGGCGGGTCCCGACTCGCCAGGTCGCGCCCTCGGCGGCGGTTCTTGGTCCCGGGAGCGCCGAGCCCTCAGCTTCGCGCGGCCGATCTCTGGCTCGGGCAGGGGTTGGGGTAGCGCGGACCCCGCAGCTCCAGGGCGCCCCCTGCTCCCCGCTTCCGCCGGCGAGCGCTCAGCCGGGGTGGAGAGAGAGGCTGTGTCCCCCGCGGACGCCGCGCGCGAAGACGCGGGGTGCCCACCTCGGACCCCAAACCCTTGGCCGCCGGGTTGTTCTTACTGGGGTTTCGTGTCAGTGCCCACGGGGGGATCTGCCGTACAAAGAGCTGAAGCGAGAGTGACTAAGAACCAAAAGGCAGCCCGTGAACCTGGGCACAGTGGGTCTTTGTGCTCAGGGGCAAGGACGGCCCAGATGGGAACAGGGCTGGACCCCGAGCTGCCGGGAGGGGGACGGTGACCCCGGGGAAGCAGGCAGCGCAGGCCTGGCCGGGAGATGCGCGCCTGCAGACCTTCTTCTAGGAGGTGACACCCGAGGGCGGCAGGGGACCACTCCAGCCTCCCTTCTGGAGCCACTTGCTTTTTCCTTTTTAGTGTTTGCCCAGAACGTGTGTGTTGCTGCCGTTCTCTCCTCGTGAGAGCGTTTCCCAGAGAACTGAGGGAGCCCGACTCTGGATGCCACACTCTCACTTTTTCTCCTGGCCGGGAAAGCGAGGAAACGAGCCCAAAGCACCCGCGCTCTCCCCCGCCCGCCTCTTTGGCCTGCTCCATTGAAAAGGCCTTCTCTAAAACTGCAAAGAAAGAGCACAGCTTCAGAGAAACCGGGCAGAGGCTCAAGGGGAAGGGACAAAAAGGACTATCTCTGTCCTCCCCTCTTAGATGTATACAAAAGGCTATGCTCGGATTCTTAGGTCTGTGAAACGCTATTTGAATTGAAACACAATACCGCCTCACAGGACATGCATGGAAAGTGATTTCAGGCCGTGATAATTTAGGGTAATTCACTTTATTTTATAAACATCATTAACTCATCTTATGCGATGATGCAAAAATATTTAACATTTTCCTTTTGCACTTTTCAGAAAAGTGGATTCTGGATGCAATCACATTTATTAGCAGGTGATTCAAAATGGTGCACCAGAAAGAAAAAGTGACTTAAAAAGAAGTTTAAGGAAAAAATATGCACAGAGTTTCCATTTTCACTGTAAAACTCTTCTCAACACAGTGTTTTCAAATGGCAAATATGTTTATTCCTGTAGTAGAATGGAAAATTAGAATTGAAAAGTAAAGAAACTTTATATTCCAAGATGCTATTTGTGTAAAATATATATTCAAAGATATCAGTTGTCTATATTTCAACTACATTTAAAAATTCTAAGTACTCCAGAATTGTAAATTATTCCTAAAGCAGAACTAAAGATATTTTCATGATTGCAGAATAATGCGAATTAAACTTCTTACAAAAAATCGTCTCATGTTTGAAGTGTGTCTTGTTCTATGATTTTGTCTAAACTACCAAAGTTTTCTTGACAAAATAGAAAGATTAATTTGGTTGTGGCAGTTTTTCTGTCTTACTGTTTTAGCAGATGGCTTTCTGTTAAGCTTAGTATCAAATGTGTAAAGCTTTTCCTTAAACAAATTGTGGTCTTAAACTGAGGCATATTGTGTGTATTCTTGAAGTTGTGATGGCTGTTTTTTGGTGTGGGGTGGTGTTTCTTTTTAATTTTTAGATTTCTCTAAGTCTGTTCAATTTCACCGTTCTTGTAGTTCTGAGCTAGTAAATCTGCACTTGATCTGGGCCCAAACATATTTTGATTGTAAATAAAAAGTCTTCTTTTATGAGGATGTTCACTTCACAGCTTGAGCAGTGTAATTTTTATACGGGTCTCAGCAATCAATAAAAAAGCCACAGGAGGAATGATTTATCTTGTTGGTTACAGAGACTGTCACCGAGAGAAATTGTAAAAGATCAATTTACACAACCTGGTGTGAGAATGTTATTGATATAACATGGTTGATCAGTTTCTGGTTGTCTATGCACGGGCACTGCAGAGGGGGCACCTCCCTGAGACAGGCCGGCTCGCCAAGGTCTTAATAGACTCCGAGCTCTGTAAAAGGGACTCAGAGTCTATGGCTCCGGAGGTGGCCCAGTGGCTCGGGGCTCAGGGGACCCAGCACTGGCTGTGCTCCCATCCTTGGTTAAGCGGTGTCAGGCTTCCTTTCCTCCTCCATCTCCTTCTCCTTTTCCTCTCTGTCTCTCTCCCTCTCCTTTTTTTCCCTCCTACTGTGAGAACTGTTCACTTGGAGACTCCCTGTCTTAATTACAAAGAGCCCTTTTAACCATAGGTCACAGGACTTGGCTCTCTTGACAGGAAATAAGGAAACAAGCTACCTTCCTGGAAAAAAAAAAATTCAAACTTCCACTTCTCAAATTAGTTAAATGAAGCTTATCAACGGTTGAGCCTTTGACAGTTGGCTAATTGCAGTTGGTACATTAACTATGTTTTAACCAGAGCTGCTTGGGATGTAAGAAAATAAAATAAAATAAAATAAAGCCTAGGCACTTCCAGTGGAAGGCTAAGTGTTGCAACGGTGGAAAAAAACCATTTAAACACATTGAATCTTGGTCTGACTTGCTGTAAATATTATAGCACAAAATGGAGTCCTAGGCCCCAATTAACATTTTAATTAAATAGATTTACAAGCATTAACGTTTAAAAAAATGACACAAACTTCTTCTTTATATCTAAGCTCTCTCTCTCTTTTGGTTCTACCTTCAAAATATCCTCTGCCTATACTTTTATATTAAATATACTACAGAAAATCCACCTAGTAAATATCTGGTTCCAAGTCTGTGTACACCATTCTCAAATACAGAACTTTCTAAAATGAAGATAAACCTTAGTTGAATTGGTTTATTTTCTGATTTGCATTTCTTTAATATTATTACAGAAGATAGAATATCAATTACAGTAAAATAACAACCACCCACTCTAGTGGTTTCCTTATTGAAAAACTATTATAATAAGGTGAGCAGAGAAAAGCAACCAAGGTTTAGAAAAATATAATAGTGTTTTTGTGTATTTAATTTGTTATTTGCACGAATATGTAATGTCATTATAATGTGGCCTGAGTTACAGGAATATAAAAGAATGAAAAGTCTAAGAAGACAAATTATTTTGTACTTCCAGCTAAGACTTTTAGCTGTGATTTCAGTAATATTCTCTCATGCTGTTTTGCTTTCTAACAGATTCCACATTTCCTTATATCTATATGTGTGTGTATATGTATATCCATATATATATATATAATATTTGAAGTCTGTCTGCTTTTTTCATTTCTTTGGAACATACACTCACACACACACACACACATACACACACAAACCTTTCACTTGGAAAAATGGATGAATCCCACGCTTTCTGAACAGCTATTTAAAAGGTAAGGATCAACCAGTTCTATGCATTCTATTAGATCAAATTTTAATTGTTAAATGTCCAATTAGTATTTACTTGCTCTTGTTTACAGAAGAGTGAATACATGTGATTTTGCTTTCATATTCCTGTATAGTAAAACTCCCTAACAGCTCTCATTGTCTTTCATTAGCTAAAATTAGTCCTCGGATCTCTTACCACATTCATTATAAACTCAACGCAAACAAAAGACTGCTCACAAAATATGCTTTCCCTTCATTTCTCCTCCACATTCTTTCCTGGCGTGGATAGAAGTTCCTATCTCAGTACCAATGAGGCCTGCGATCTGGCATCGGACAGCTTTGCTGCTTATTCCTTCTTCAGAACCCTAACTGAATCAGCTCTCATATGACGTAAGCGGCCATATCCCCCCAGCTCTACAGGGGGATCAATGTTCCTCTCCAGACCAGAAAAACAGTGCCTCAATTTCTTCACATCTGAAGAAGACAGGCTTGCTCGCATCTTCAACCGAGGTCTGCTGGGTTTTTTTTTTTTTTTTTTTAATGCAGTTTTTATTCCTGCCAAGCTTGTGATGGCCGCAGGCCCTGAAGTGGTCTGGCACTGACTGTTCTCTGCCCTAGTCCTCCTCCCACCTCCACCACCCCCAACCAGATCAGCCCCTCCCCGGCAGGCATCCTACAGATCCAAGTTAAAATGCAATTTCCTGCTTTTGATAAGCAGACACCATCCAGCCAGAACAAAACAGAACACTCTGATACAATTGTCTCCTGGCCAACGGGGACGCCAGCTCCCACCGTTCAAGTCTCCCCTCCTGTATGCCAAGCAGGAAATGCAATTTCTGATCTTTATTCCTATATTTTTCACCAGACTCTCCAGAAACATATTGACAGGGTCTGCACATGCAAATCAGTCAGGGAGCCGAGGCCAAGGTCTCAATCACGGGATGTTGTAGATGGTCCCACCCACCCTATTAATTTGAACTTTTATGGATACTTACATTCTCGAATAGGCAAGTAGTCAGAAGAACTCTAGTTCAACAGCTCCACAAATGTATTTTCAGACCAGACGTAGTTGTATACCAGAGTAAACCTTATCTTGGGAGGGTGTCCAACTACCAACAAATGTGGCCTGACTTTTGCTAGAAGACTTTACCTAGGAGTTATCTGGCTGCAACTCTTTCCTGAAGACTACCAGTTCTTACTTGGTGATCATTAACATTATTTGCTCCCTCTGCTGTTCCTGGGGGACCTAGTGCATACAGCAGGACAGATGGGAGGGAGCTGAGGGATTTATCAATCATTGTGTTTCTTCCACACGCAAAGCACTCTAGGAGCCCCAAAGAAGAATGTAAAAAATGCAGTCTCATCTGAGCAAGTTTATAAATCGGTTGGCAAGAAATTGTACTCAATGATAAAGAGTCACTGTGAAATTGGATTGAATTGACTAGATGTTTTCCAGGGGAGTGTGACATCAGCAGAGTCTGGAATTATCAGGAAAGTTTTCCAAGGTAGAAATGATTTGGATTGAAAAATGGAAGAATGGAGAGGATTAGAGGTGAAGAAAGAGCAGAAGAGATGGTGTTGGAGGCAGGAATGAGTTCAGCAGAGCCCACCGTCCATATTATGGTGGGACCCATGTTATGGTCAGGTCCATATTATGATGGGCTCCATATTGTGATGGGGTCCCTATTATGATTAAGTCCTTATTAAGGTGGAGTCCATATTATAACGGGATCCATATTACCTACTGGGTAGTGATGGGAAGCAGGTTGGAAAGACAGGAGGCCTGATTTGGTTGGGGAACATATTCATAGTTTGGGGCATGTATTAGGAAGAAATTAGAATCATTTTAAGTAAAATACCCAATAGGAAGTTAAACACTGACTAGACCTTGGTTGAAAGAGTAAGACAGATGATACACATGTGGAGTCACAAAGAGTTTATTATTATTTATTTATTTTTTTGTGGTATGCAGGCCTCTCACCGCTGTGGCCTCTCCCGTTGCGCAGCACAGGCTCCGGATGTGCAGGCCCAGCGGCCATGGCTCACGGGCCCAGCCGCTCCGCGGCATGTGGGATCTTCCCAGACCGGGGCACGAACCCGTGTCCCCTGCATCGACAGGCGGACTCTCAACCACTGCACCACCAGGGAAGCCCATAAAGAGTTTATTTTAATGGATAAATCCAACAAGGCATGAACGTAGGCTGTATCTATATGCATTGAATCTAGGTTTGAGGAGGAACGGGATACATTTAGCCGCATCCTTTTAATTTTTAATGATAAAAGTAGTGTATGCAAATTAAAGTGGCATAGAAATAGCATACAGAGATGATATATGTCATTTAAAATATGTAAAATGACATCTTTTTAGAGTGAACCAGGCTCTTTATTATGTTTTTGAAAGTAAAGGACTCATTTTATTCTAGCATATATATATTTTTGATAAACCATAAAGATATGTGCACAGAGAAACATGAAGAATCAATCTCTGTTCCCACTAAAACAAAGTGCCACGTCATAGAAGCTCTCCACGCTGAACTCACATTTCACAACCAGGAATTTGTGAACACAGAAAAAATCTTTTGAGGAAAAAGGAGTTGTTGAGTGAATGATGGATGTAATAAAAGCAGGACTCAGGGTCAAATGATCAGGCAACAAATTTCAAGCATGTAACTGGGCACCAGGGTGCTCATCAAAGCCCGGCTTGTTTAGGAGAGCTAGGAAGATTTTTCTCAAATAGTACCTTTAATTTGATTTTTGCCAGAATTAGCTATGAAAATAAAGAAAATAAACCCTGTATGTAACAAACATTCTAATGACAAGGAATTTAACTATCGATAGTATGGTCAGCTCAATTATGAAATTCTTTTCTTTTTCTAAAACATTTATTTATTTATTTTTGGCTGCGTTGGGTCTTCGTTGCTCTGTGTGGGCTTTCTCTAGTTGCGGTGAGCGGGGGCTACTCTCTGTTGCGGTGTGCAGGCTTCTCATTGCGGTGGCTTCTCTTGTTGCGGAGCACGGGCTCTAGGCGCGCGGGCTTCAGTAGTTGTGGCACGTGGGCTCAGTAGCTGTGACTCACGGGCTCTAGAGTGCAGGCTCAGTAGTTGTGGTGCACGGGCTTAGTTGCTCTGCGGCACATGGGATCTTCCCAGACCAGGGCTCGAACCCGTGTCCCCTGCATTGGCAGGCGGATTCTTAACCACTGCGCCACCAGGGAAGTCCCATGAATTTATTTTCTGATCACGTAAAGCATATTTTAATTTTAATTCAAATCGATACCACTCAAGACAGACATGCGTAACGTCGGTTGAGCAAAACTGAGAAATGAGAACAAACTTGTTACAAAAATTGACTTTGAAACCCTTTACGAAACAAATGTATAGAGGCATAAGTGGCAGTTTACTCCTTTGCAGAAGGTCTGATCTGCTTTTGGGTGACAGAACTTTAAATCATTTGTGAATTAATGCTGGGGAACTAAGGTTATGATAGGCCTGCTGCTCTACTGCTGCTCTAAGGACAAGAATGAAGAAAAAAAGGAAAGAA
Organism: Mesoplodon densirostris; assembly: GCF_025265405.1. NCBI lineage: Eukaryota > Metazoa > Chordata > Mammalia > Artiodactyla > Ziphiidae > Mesoplodon > Mesoplodon densirostris. The sequence goes on from NC_082674.1 coordinate 67,476,403, forward strand.
AATATATTTGTGACAAATGCTTAGGACTCATTTAAAATTCTGACGCAGTAGATGAAGACATTCAACTTGCCGCGACTAATTTAAAGCACTTTCATATGAGTAAATCTAGAGCTTATTCTAAGTGTAAAAATACTAGGTCACATGAGTATCTGAAAAATCTTTATAATCAAAAACCAGAATTATGTGAAACCAAAGAATACTGATGTCCTCAAAGAGAAACAAATACATTTTGATTCATCAGTTTAGTGGAACAAACCATTCACGTGTAACAAGAATTTTTGTAGATGGGGAATAGAAGAAATTGTCCCAAACCTAAGGAGGACCTTTGAGAAACCAGCCCTGGGAATACCCGGAGGCAGCTTCTTTAGAGTCAAGAACAAGACTAGAAGCCCTCTCACACTGCTGGGTCTAGATAAGGCAACATGACAGATGTGTCCAAACAGAGAAGAGCAAACAGGAGAGAAAGTAGTAAAAATATTAACCAGGGCTTATCATTTGGGGCACACTTTTATTTGGATTGAACAGGAAGGTCTACTCACATTTGATTTATTTTTATCATGAGATTTTAGTGAGTGGTGGCATTAGTCCTTTTTTTTATTGTGGAAAAATATGCATAACATAAAATGTACCATTTAAATCATGTTTAAATGTACCATGTTAAATCATGTTAAATACAGCTCAGTGGCATTAAAGACATTCACATGGTTGTATAACCATCACCACCTTCCATCTGAGAACCATTTTCCTCCTTCCAAACTGAAACTCTGCCTATTAAACATTAACTCTCCGTGTCCCTCCCCAGAACCCCTGGAACCCACCCTTCTACTTTCTGTGGATTTGACTACCATGCGTACTTCATATAAGTGGAATCATACACTATTTGTCCTTTTGTGACTGGCTGATTTCACTTAACATGATGTCTTTATTTCATCCATGTTGTAGCAGGTGTCAGAATTTCCTTCCTTTTTAGGACTGAATAATATTCCATTGTATGGACTGAACACACATTGTTTATTCATTCACCTTTCAACAGACTTTGGGTTATTTCCACCTTTTGGCTTTTGTCAGTAATGCTGCTATGAACATGAGTGAACAAATATGTGTTTGAACCTCTGTTTTCGTTTCTTTCCAGCATGAATCCGGAAGTGGAATCACTGGATCGTATGGTAATTCTATGTTTAAGTTTCTGAGGAACCTCCATACTGTTTTCCCCAGTGGCTGCACAACGTTACCCTCCCACCAGCAGTGCACAAAGTTTCCAATTTCTCCACATGCTCATCAACACTTATTTTGTGATGTTTTGTTTTAGTTTTTTTTGTTTTTTGTGTATCGTAGTCACCATCCTAGTCAGTGTGGGTACTGATCCTTCAGAATCCTCTTTTCCGTGTGAAGTGGAGCACACATCATTTAGTTTTAGCCTATTTCTAAAGATTAAAATCTAAATATATGCTGAGGAAGCACAAACCCCAGGTGATGAAGGCAAAGCATGATTCTTTTCTTCTTCTTCAAGAGTGTGTAATAGTGCAAGCATCATGTCATTGTGTACATGTGCAGAGAGGGAGGTGCCCACCTGCAGGGCTGTTCACTGCCTTCAAGGCACACTAATGCACTCGAGCCTCAGAGTCTTGGAGCAGCTCTTGAATCTAGGGCAGTGAGAATATATGTATGTTTATGGATGGTCCCTTTGGTTGGTACTTGGGGAAAGCTCCTTTCCTCAGACACTGAGATATGTCCTCACCCTGATTTCTTCAGCTGTTTCTCTTCTCTCCACCTCATCATACTCACTTGAGAAACAAGAAAGTTACTCCTTATTTAGGTATATTTTTTTCTTTACATGATTCTAGACCAATGCCCAATATTCTTTCAGTCAAATACCTTCTAAGTCAAGCTGAAGGACAAGCCCATTGGCAAAAGTCAGTGTATTTCACCACAAAGCAAGAAACCTTTCTCCGTCTTTTGGGGTCCCCAGCTGTATCTTTATCCAGAAACCCCAGGAATCCCACCATCTGGCCAGGCTGAGTTCCTGGTACACGTGGAATCAAACAGTTACCTGGAAAAGGATGTGCTGGCTTGTGAAACGTTGGAGAGGAGGTGGAGAGAAGGGGTAGGCTCCGATGGGGAAACAAAGAAATTTGGGATGAGGGGTCCCCAGTAGGAGAGCTCTGAAAAACAGGACCAAAATCCCTGGGGAGGGGCTTTTATAAGCAGCCCTACCTGCTTCTTATGTTTCTTAAGGTTTTCCAGCAACGGAGACTTTTAATCATCTATTGGGTGAAAAAGGGCAAATCGGGCTTGTAAGGAACGTAATAAAGACCAGATACAGTCCTTTGCCTCACAAGCCCGCAGTGTAATAATGCCCACATCCAGTGAGGCTGTGCTGGGTATACATGGATCATAGTAACATGATTTCAATGTTCACTCTTAAGACACAACATTTATAAAGTACTCAAAAAATCCACTTCCTTGAGCTGTGTAATTTGAGTCCATGTCTTAGGTAAGTGTAACAATAGAGATGAATTTTTAAAATATCAGTTTCTTCATCATCAAGAAAGGTTGTGTTTTTGAATATGTAAGAATGATATTGAGAATACAGTTATACATGTAAATCCTTCGTACTGCTCGTGCATTTCTTTTTCTCAACACGGAAAGCCATGCTGGAGAACTTTCACTAAAGCTACGTTTTTTATTTTTATTTTTTTTTTAATCACAAAAGAGAAACAGCCAATAAAATTATTTAATGTGTATCTGAAAAAAAGGTTTACGTAAGAAAATAGTTGAAATAGTACCTTGCTATTCTCTCTGTGAAACTTCAGAATTGCACGAATTAATGGCAGATAAGAGCTATCTAAAAAGAAATGTCTGATATTAATGGGAAATGCTGACTCTCTGTTTCTTTAACAGCACAAACATTTAAACCTTTCTAAAGCAAAGGGAAAAAGAGAGTAAGAGAGAGATTTTGGGGATGGGAAACAGAAGGGGCTACCAAAAATCTATCTTTCAATTCCAGTAGGTCTTAATGTTTAAAATCTCTGAAGTTTTCTTGTACGTTATGAAAAGCTACAAATTTATCTTTTTCCATTTTCCCAAAGGAGGTTGATCCAAATCCAACAGCAGCAGTTGAAAAATTTCTCTCAGCTTTATTAAATGGCCCCTACAGAGCCCAGCTTAAAATTAAAAGCTCCCCCTACCAGAGGGAATATATGTGACTTTAATAACTGAAATGTGTTTTTACTTTCTATTACAGAGGTCAAAAGGTTTCTAAACAAACCAAATTTATCAATTATTTAGAGTTGATTTCTTCTGAAGTGGTATTTCTGGGATATTATTTGGTGGATAAATTCAATGTTCTAGAGCCAACAGCAGTATTTTATTCATAACAAATTTCCACTAAACTGAATTTGCTGGGGGAACTTAATTTCCACTATCGTGTTTGCACTGTAGAAATATCAGCCGAGGTGTTATAGGGCCTAACTAGTGGGCTTTTCAAAGAAATATTCCATCTAAGCACGTTTATTCAGCACCTCCCTGCTTTCTGTTTATTGCTTAAGAAATGAACTAACTTCTCTATCTTCTGGGATTCAATTTTTTTTTAGCTCCTGAAATATTTTTCAAAACCACAGAGACACCTTGAAAGTTAAAAACAATATCTTAAACGACACTGTCATCCTAGCAGCCAAAGAAAATGAGATTGTCGTCAAGATTTTGATTAAAGAGAGTTTTTTTTTTCAAATGAAGGAGACCCAGGTTTGTGTGCCCACAAGCGTGTGTGTATGTGTGTGTGTGTGTGTGTGTGTGTGTGTGTGCGTACTTGGGGTGAGTCAGGGTCTCTCTGCAAAAATTCTCCTGGAATCTTGATGGACTACTTGGTGTAGGGCTCTATGTTAGAGAATTCAATAACAGTTTATAGAGCAACTCCTCTAGATTCTTAACACAGCGCATAGCCCATGTAAATATTATGTTTATTATATACTAACTAAACATATATTGGGTTTCTGCCTAAAGTCTGCCATTTGGTGTATGCAGAAAACATTATAGAACAGTTCATAAATTCATTTGAAGCTGTGTTAAATGAAAACAGCCATCCAGAAGCTGAAATTTTTTCATCTTTAAAATAGCAGCCTTCGCAGCTCAAAAGCGGTAGGCTTATTTACGCTGGTGAATGCAACGCCCTCAAAGAAATCAAGGAGCAAGCCTGCATAGTCTGTTTTAATGAAAGCAAATTTCGTTATGGCAAAAGACTGAGTTAGATTTTCCTTATCAATATGGGCCTTTATTTTATTGTTTTTATTATTATAATTATTGATTTTATTTCGGGGGCACAATCAGGGAGAAAGAAAAAAAAAAAAAAAACAAAGCTTTTCCTTCCCTGATACCTATTAGCCTGCTCAAGATGGAAAAAGCAGCAGTTAGGTTTTCTAGATGTCGACTGATCAAGATAGATGAGAAATGAAGGCGGAAAGAGGGAAGGGACAAGCACGGGCAAGCCCTTCTACCTCTCCAGGAATTGGATGGCTGGGGGGTGCTGGTCAGAGGCTGGACCACTCGCACCTCTGAATGGCTGGCTGGCATCCAGCTGGCACCCTCGGAGATGCCCCCAAAGCCTACTGGCCACCCTTGTGTGGGCGTGGTCTACGGAGGTGAGTTGTGGGTTCTTTGAATATGAAGAGGGGCAGAGCTGGTACCCACGTGGAGACCAACTGGAGGGTTTGAACCTATGCACCTCGTTCCTGGAACTGGCTCACGGTAGGTTTGGCTGAATTCAACTCCAAACATAACATTTGGGATTTTCACCAGTTCACTGAGTTGACAATTTCAGCCCTGCAGAAATAGAAGACAGAGTGTTCTCTGTCCCTGCTGCCAGTTTTTGTCACCACGTCTCGAAGTGCTTATTAAAGTACCTTTGATTGTAAGCAAGGCTTGGAAACTAACACTGCACGGAAGAGGGATTGGGCTGTTTTGGTAACTGTCTTCATGGGGATGCTGGGGTTGCAGGTGTTGTTACCAAATCAATAAACCAACATCTTTTGCTCCACGAGCAGGGACTTCTGTCTGTTTGGTTCACAGACTTATCGCTAGCACCTGAAACAGTGGTGGTCACATAGGATGTGCTCCGCTAAGAGTATAGTGACTGAAGCGTCCAATCTGTTATTTAAACAGTGATTTTAAACCTCAAAGTTACGAACATTGCTTTTCCCAAATCTTCACCATTGCACTGTGAATGGAATGCTTCTGGCTTCAGACTTTATAGAGTAGCTGAGCCTTTACTCTTTGTACAGAAAAAAGAAACTTAACCCTATGTGGGCAGATCTTCATTGGACCCTGTTTATGGAAAGTCATCTCTTGAGAGGAGCAGGGGCCATCCGTTGCTGGAGTATCAGGTCAATATCTGATAAATCCTCCCTTGTGGAGAACTGAGTGGCAACGAGGGGGAAAGATCCATTCCTTCTGGTGGCTTTTGAAGAATTTGCATTTGCATCTGCTCAGCTATGCAACCTGGAGTCCTGTGGGGGTGGTTCCTTGTGAGCTTATAGTAGCCTGGCTCCTAAAAGTATTTACTACAACTCAGAGATTCCAGAATTCTTACTTTTTTCACTGATGCTCCTCTCGTACATCATTTGAATGCTCAGGTAGATTAAACTTCATGCTGAGAACTGTAAGACCCCAATGAGATTAGTAAGTAAAGAATGCACCTTCTCATATATAAAATAGATAAACAAGGTTCTACTGTGTAGCACAGGGAACAATAATCAATCTCTTGTAATAACCTATAATGGAAAAGAATCAGAAAGAGGATATATATACATGTATAATTGAATCACTTTGCTGTACACCTAAAACATTGTAAATCAACTTATATCTCAATAAAAAAATAAAAAGTAAGAAAGTTATAAAAGAAAAAAAAAAAGAATGCACCCTCTCAAACCCAGAAGGAGTATCCAGGGGCTGGATCTTGATGCTATTAAGATGTCACATGACCTTGGGTCCCTGCCTTTCCCACTCTAAGGGTTTGCGGCACCTACACTATCCAGATGTTTGATATTTTTAGACATGAACAAAGATCATGAATGTAATGATTGTTTTCATCCTCGATGGTTCTTACACTTGTGGTCGATGACTGTGCGCAGGGTGAGGGCCAGATCAGTGCTTTCGAAATCTCAGTAGAAGGACAAGATATCTGAGCAACAGCTACCTTTTTTTGCTGCTTTAACAGGAAATGCTCTGTCCCAAACAAGGATGACCAGACTGTGGGAAGCACCTTGGTTCCTGAGCCTGTCCTGAGGCTCTCCTGCTGGGTACATGACTGCAGGAGAAACAGAAGGGGAAGCATAGCCCCCCGCCTAAGATTCTTCTCAGCCCCTACCTTGCCCACCAGGTCTGTCCTCAGGGGAGGATGCGGAAGTAGTTTTGAATATTGTTACTATGCAGTTGCGGCTTTAGGTGCTTCCCTGGAGCACTGCCACCTCTGAATGAAATCCCAGTGTCTTCCGGCTCCTACATCCTGTACTAACTACTGTAGAACAGTCAGCCATCCTCTGGTAGAAAGTGCAAACAGAAGTAGAACCTGAAAACTGGAGGTTTTCTTAAGTTCTTGCTCTTTCAGTTAATCCTTCTCTTCAGTCTTGACTGCAGGTAAAAAGAGAAAGGACCCCGTACCATGTCATTTGCTGAGCTGGAAAAAAATGAAGCGACATACGGATCCATTTTTAAGAAATGTGACAGTAACAAGACATGGCACCATATGAAGACAAAATAGAGATGTCAGCTTTTGGAATGATGCTAATTATTTTTATTACTAATCTTAATATAATTTTCCAGTTAAAGAACAGTGTTCCTAAGTACAGGGGAAAAAAGTAAAAAATTTGTGATCAATTGGGCTTTCAAAATTATCTATAGTTGTCTAATCAATCAATTAATAGCCAATTAGCACACTTGTGTCCCAGCATGAATAACACATGCCCTCCCCCAGCAATCCCCATAAACACACACACACACACACACACACACACACAGACACACACGCCTACTGTCTGTCAGGACAAATATACTGTCACACTGTTATCTATAAAGAGGTTCATGGAAACATACAGAACCTGTGAATGTGTAAAGTGCTAACAGGACAGCCCCTGTCAATGTGAATTCTTACTCCCTATTTTGTTTCTCAGACCCAGTTGACCAAACTTGCCTCTGATATTTACAACGTAGGAAGACACTAGCTTTAATGGAGATCTTATGCCTAATTCCTGACAGTTTGTAAAAGTTGCTCAGTGAGTGTTTTGGTGTATTTGGATTCCATTTTCTACTGATAAATATTTTACCCAGTTGTCATGATTCTCTTAACGGGGAGACAAGGAGATACTAGATGAATCCAAGTGTTGTTGGAGGCAAGCTGATAACGTCTAGAGAGAAGTGTTGATTTTATTTGCAACACAGAACCTGTAAGCCATTCAGTTTTCTAAGACTTCGATGGTGGAAATAATGAGTACTTGCCCTTCCATACAAATACCAGTCAAAAGCCCCTGTGCCATTCTGTTCTGCACATTCTTTAAAAAATGGTAGGGGTTCTGAGATAGTGTAACTTTATCTTTCATTATTGCCAATTATTTAGGAAAAAACACCCCAGGTTGAAGGCTATGGACTAAATGTTTGTGTCCCCTCCCTCCAAATGCCTATGTGGAAGCCTAATCCCTATAATGCGATGGCATTTGGAAGTGGGCCTTTGGGAAGAGATGATTGGGTCCTGAATGTGGAGCTCTCATGATGGAATTAGAATTAATAGACTCAAACTATTACGTTTAGAATGGATAAACAACAAGGTCCTACTGTACAGCACAGGGAACTATATACAATCTCCTGGGATAAACCATAATGGAAAAGAATATTAAAAAAGAATGTATGTATGTGTATAACTGAGTCATTTTGCTGTACAGCAGAAATTAGCACAACACTGTAAATCAACTGTACTTCAATAAAAAAAAGGAGACACACAAGAGAGATGACGGCTTTCTCCACCGCATGAATACAGAGAGAAGATAGCCGTCTGCAAGCCAGGAGGTGGGTCCTCACCAGGAAATGAATCTTGTTCCTGGACCCTGCAGCCTCCAGAACTGTGAGAAATAAACGTCTATTGTTGAAGTCTCTCCAGCCTCTGGCATTTTGTGACTAAGACACTGGCTAACTTGGCTTGGGTGAGGCAGTTTCACAGAGGACCACAACCTACACATTCAGATGTGGCAATCCAGAAGGTGACTGTCATTTAGGGCCCTCAAAAGGAGTGAATTCTCTTCATCTCCTTCATTGGGAAAACGTTCTATTATGAAATCATCATGATCTTGTTCGCGGTCAGGTCCTGGGTACCCCGTATGTGTCAGGTGCTGGGGACCTCTGTGTGTGGGCTAAAGTGTCCATCCCCCATGTCAGCTGCCAGCTCCCCTGCCCCCAACTCACCGCCTCCAGGAAGGAGCTTCTAAGTGCTGGTCTTACTGAAGATGCAGATTTTTTCCAGTGGGTAAGGCCACTGTAAGTTAAAACTCAGACCCATGGATATTCTCTGTTCTTTCTTTCCTGCTGGCTGCAGAAGGGGTAATCAGCCTACTGGTCTACCTTTCCGTTTCATCATTCCTGCCCCCACTGCATTACACACACACACTCATACATGTGTGCACGCACACACTCACATACACATGCGTGCACACACACAACACACTCACACACAGCGCACACACTCATACACACATGTGCACACACAATACACTCACACATGCACACATAGACACACACTCACACACTCTCACACACGCACGTGCACACACAACACACTCACATATGCACACACAGACACACACTCACACACACTCTCACACACGCACGTGCACACACAATACACTCACACATGCACACACAGACACACACTCATACACACTCTCTCACACACACTCACACACAATACACTCACATATGCACACACAGACACACACTCATACACACTCTCACACACACACTCTCACACACAATACACTCACATACACACACTCATACACACTCGTACACACACGCACACACTTACATATGCACACACATGTGTGCACACACATGCACGCACACACACACACACACCTGGCTCAGCCTTCTCCCTTCATCTCTTGTATCTGCTGCCCTACTTGGAGGGCTTAGACTGACAGATGGGCTTTGAGCTCCAGCCTCACGGGGAAGGTTATTTTTATTTGCTGCTGCCACTTGAACATATGTCCCTCAGGGACTTTGCATGGAAGAGTTACTATGTTTTGGGCAGGATTCAGGCATTCTCGGGGCCCTTAGGCTAATTCTGTCAAAGACTCATGGTAGCCTTTATCAGAGTCTTTACCTCTCCTCTAATGGTCTAGAAAGGAGTTAGCATCTCCATTTGACACGTGAGAAGACTGAGGTTCAAGACTTGCTCAAGCTCACCTAAATGGGGAAATAGAAAACAAAGAAGTAAACAAACCCCAGAGTACAATTTCAGTATGTATCAGTGCTATAAAGATAATAAGGTGGGTGAGGGCAGAGTCAGTGATGGGGGGTGCTGATTAGTGCTGGTTGTGGGGATGGCTTGGAACGCATACAGGGTCATTCTGGCTTGCAGTTGAGTGGGTCCTGGGTTGAGGTCACATAGGACTGATTGAACTCTCAGCAGGACAATTCAATCAATACATATTCCTACAGAATTTGTTCCGCCCACTGTATAAGCTTTGCTTGCGTTCATGAAAACTGTCTCACCTGTGCACATTTCTATTCTTGTGAACTGAAATTGAAGGCTATGTGTTCATGGGCTAAATAAATGTTAAAAATCATGTTCTTTAATCAAGATGTAGTTTTACAAGGTATTATAGCTTGGTGTCAAAGGCCAGTGTAGGGCGTAACGGAAGTGGGGAAAGCCTCAAGGACTTATGGAAATGCTCAGGAATGAAACGGTTCCACGAGCTGTGTTGACACAGTCTGAATGTTTGCACACACTACTGCTTGCTCATGTGGTGCCTTTGTGCAAATTAGGAAAACCTGCCCCTTGCTCCTGGGATGACCCAGCCCCTTGCCCAATCACAAGGCTGGGTGAGCCAGGAATGGGCTGTATTTCAGCTTACCCCTCCCCCCTCAACCAGATGCCCTTAAGCAGGGCGGGCATGGTGTCCATAACCCTGTAACAGTCCCTGACCTTTCAGGCAATAGTAATAATTCCTTACACTCCAGTGCTGCATCCAAGCAATTGTAAAAATGCCATCTCATTAATTCCCCAAATCATGTTGAGTGATGGATGGGGCAAAGATCCTTATTTTATAGTTATTGGACCAAGGTACAGAGATGGTAAGTGACTTCCCCGAAGTCACACTGATCCTAGGTGGCTCTGGCCAGAAGTGGAGGTTAGTGACACTTGGCCTTTTTCTTTCAGTTGTATTGGCATCATCCAGGCTAGAGACAACCATCAGTTCATTGCCTTTGTCATTTGTCATTCAAGCTCACAAGTTCTTGAGGGAAGGGCTCTGCCCCATTCATCCTTGTGTTCACAAACCTATCATAATATTGGACACATACTAAGTACGCAATGAATGTTTGTTACACGAATGACAGAAAGCATTGGTCGTTTGGGTTGTGTCATTACAGACGTGTTCTGTGGAGACATTTGGCTGCAAAGGGTGACTGCAATGCTTCACTGCCTTTTTCTGCTGCTAAATCTGTAGGCGTGGTCAGCATTCCACAGGACCGTTGGATTTTCTGCAAAAGCCAGTTCACAGCTGCATCGGTCAAAGCTCTGTGGGAAACAGAAGAAAGCTCAGATACTAAATAGACAGATGCAGGTCTGAGAGGCTGCTCAGAAGGCAGTGAATCCACACCTTCTGTTGCCTTCAGCAAAGTGATGTTATAGAAAGGATGACATCTGAAAGCCTGGGCTCCTTTAAAGATGCCGCATGATCACTGAGGTTTTCCCCCTGGGTGTTGCCTGCCGGTTTCCCTAACATATCTGTCAGGCCCTTCAGAAAATGGAAAAAATAACCTTGCGGGGCTCAGAATAAACCAGCTCAGGTCCCTCCCCCAGCCATGTGTTGGGTTATTACTAACGTTCAGTTAGAACCTTTGGAGCCTCCACAAGAAGACTTAGCTTCTCCTGGTGTCCTCAGCTACGTGAATTCCCATCTGAAGATGCTCCCAAGATTACGAGTGAAGTGTTGGAATTCATTAGCCAAATGGGTAGCTTCAATCCTCATAAAAACGAAGGGCCTTCTGTGAATAGCTCCCAGTCGAAATCATGAAAATCACACCCAAGTTGATTTTCCATAGGTCTAAAAATATGGGGAACCAGTGAGTTACTCTTACGCAGCTCAGAATAATGTCATAATTGAACGATCTATAAACGGCATTATGCAAAGGAACATTGAACAAATGCAGCTGAATGCTCTTCTATTGGAATCTTTTCTTTCTCACAATTAAATGTCATTATGAGGGATTCTACTCTATTTTATATGTAATCAGGACTTGTAAAGTCTCCATATAAACACCATTTTTATTTGATCAGAGTTCATTATGAGAAGAAACTACTGTATAGAAAAATGTCTGAAATTATACTCTGGACTCAAAGTCAGGATTTAGTAAATGGAAGGGAAAAATGGCTGCCTTGCCAAGCAGGCATACCTTTGCAATCTGGTGCATTTCCTTATGTGGCCTTGCTCGGGCTTATAAACCACTGGAATCAATTTCTTTTAAAAACACGTTTTTCAGAAACTTATTACGCACTTTAGAGATATATTATATACCTTCAGCAGCAAAAGAAGAAAAATTACAGGTGCAAAAGCAGCCCATTTTTCTAGCAGCTGAAAATGATGCTGTGTACTAGTCACAGGAGAACAGTAAAAATTACATTCCGACAGCAACAGGGCAGAAGCCTACAAAGGCACAGCCGGGCGAGTGGCACGGCCAGGGAGTGTGCTAATAAATCAAGATAATTCTCTGCCTGCCTTGAACTTAGACCCAGCTACAATTCACTGGTACAGCCGGAAAAAAAGTCTGTTAGTGGAATTCAGCTTTACTGGGGGGACGTGATTAGTCACTGGGCAGATTGAGCCTCGATTGCATCTAAATGGTCCACTTTATGAACCATTTATCTTCTGCTCAGACCATTTTCATTACACCAAAAACTGATGCTGAGCCACCAGCTGTAAGATACAGCCTGGTGAAAATTAATAACCTTTCCCCCCCCCCTTCCGCAGGACTCCTGCATATGTGAGCAGCAGCATTTATCCCTGTTTTGTTGCTATTTGCATCCCAGCATCCCTGGCACTCTTTCAATTTTCTCAAGTCTCTTAGCCTTTGCCCCCTGTTTCGCTTTTGCAACACAAACAATCCATCCTATGCATTTAAAATTCTCTTAGCGCCCTGACATCATGCTAGAGCCCTAGAGCAGGAAGCAGTTTACACAGAAAGGGCTCTTATTAATTCCTCTGTCCTGCTTTCCTGCTAAAATATAGGGATCTTGAGATTACTGCTGGGTCCCTTAAAGACCATTTAGAGCTGTGCAATTTAAAAAAGGAGACCTTTATTAATACCTGCTTAGGCTACTGACTGGGGAGGGCAGAGGAGGGCTGGCTGTGATGGAAGATAGTCTCGCACTGAAGCAGAGTCACATGACCTGTAATTCATGGCAGCCTATTGAGTGTTGCCTGGCCACTGAGATATACGCTGATATGATTACAATAACATACAATGAAATTATGGAGTATTAATGGTGCTTAACCACTGTCAGGCATTATGCAGAATTAACAGGAGTCTTTCTCAGAGCAGACATAGTTTTGATAGGGCTGATTAAGGATTTGGTTACCTAAGAAAGCTGATTATAGTATTAATTGGGATACAATGAGCCCAAAGTGTGATGTTTTGGCACAATTCTCTACGGGGCCCATGTACTGGGGAGGAGCTTGAGGCTCATTGCCTCAGCCCCGGAGTTGAGGGACGCCATACAATTTTGGTTTCCTGGAGCAGGTTTTTGTGTTGGCTTCCATCTTACTTTTTTTCTCTCTGGAAGCACGCTGAGAAGATTTTGATAACTAGTTTTCTGTATCCATAACAAAGGCTAGCCTGTCACTAGATTGCTAATAAGTTTACAGAGAAATATTTTATGTCTGAGGGAGGATTTTGTGATGGTTTTTGAAATTCTTCAAAAGAGATCTGTTGTTGTTTTTAAACAAATATTGTAAAGTTTAGGCCAAAGGCAGAATGGTCCATTCAATGGCATTTTAAGTTTGTGACTGTATCACACTTTGCAGTTTTATTCTTCAATACATGTCACATGATGGCAGTTGGGAGAAAACTCACTAATTCCTCCCTTTTATTAATAGTCTTAATATATCATTTATTTAAATATTATATCTATATGCACAGCTTTAACACATGCATGTCTTTATTTTTTTGGGTGTTTGTTTCTTTTTTTAAAATTTTTATTGGGGTATAGTTGATTTACAATGTTGTGTTAGTTTCAGGTGTACAGCAAAGTGAATCAGCTATATGTATACATATATCCACTCTTTTTTTTTTTAAGATTCTTTTCCCATATAGGTCATTACAGAGTATTGAGTAGAGTTCCCTGTGCTATACAGCAGATTTTTATTAGTTACCTATTTTATATATATATATATATATATATGTCAATAGTAGTGTGTATATGTTAGTTCCCATCTCCTAATTTATCTCTCCCCTCCCATCTCCTAGTAACCATAAGTTTGTTTTCTTCATCCGTGACTCTACTTTTGTTTTGTAAATAAGTTCATTTGTAGCCTTTTTTTAGATTCCACATATAAGTGATATCATATAGTATTTGTCTTTCTCTGTCTGACTTCACTTAGTATGATAATCTCTAGGTCCATCCATGTTTCTGCAAATGGCATTATTTCTTTCCTTTTTATGGCTGAGTAGTATTCTGTTGTATATATGTACCACATCTTCTTTATCCATTCCTCGGTTGATGGACTACTTCCTCCTTTTTTTAAAAAAAAAATTCCTTTTCTATCATGGCTGATCTTTGATAAAGAGATTATTGCCTTTGGAGCACTGCATTAGTTCCTTCTGCCAGACAGGATGCTTTTAGAGATAGCATAAGGAGACTTTAGAGGATGCTTCTGGAGGTGTACCATTTGGCGATGGGACCCAAGGTCAAAATGAGCCACCGACCAGCACGAACATGGTCATGAACCATGAACATGGATCAGTTTCAGGTCTTTCCTTTGTCATCACTCTGCGTGGAGCCCACCCTGGGCAGCTGGGACCACGGCCTGACTGTCAGCTCCACTGTGATGAGCTCCACGTCCACGTCTGCAGAGGCACTGAGCCCCAGGCTGATCTGCAAGATGGCCACATGGAGCCCATGAGCTGTGTCCATTCATTTTGTCTAGATGTGGCCTCGGTTGACCAGCTGGGTGTGTGCGGCCTGTCTGCTTGACAGATGCTAACTGTCAACGGGACTCATGTAGCCATGGAAAGTTGCAGACTTTGGAACACTCAAGGGCACGGACCAAATTCCTTGGGGAGAGAGGTTTTCATGAGGATGTCTGGGGGCTCTGATGAGCCTACTCTCACTGGTCTCCTTTTTCACAAACTTCTGGCCGAAATGAAAGAACCGAGCCCCAACTCAAAACCTCAGGGAAACAACCACTGTCAAAACTATGTTAAGTATTAAAGTTTCAAAGTTAGGGAGGACCCGGGAGATTGCATGCATATTAATGAAGTCTTTGGTGCCACTGGCCTCAGATGCCTCTCTTCAAGAGTTTGGATCTGACTATAAGTTTAGAAGTTGAAAGAGAGAAAGACAACTTTTTGGACTCTCAACATACTAAACTAGCCAAGGTTGTCTCCAGTGAGAGAATGCAAATGACTACATTTTTAAAAATAAATAATTACAGCATTAAATTGAGGGATGTGAGGAAAGGATTAGCTTTCATCTTGCTTTTTGGGGCCAATACTTTTCTTTAAATCAAGTTGACAAAACATGAGGGACATTTCCAAAGAGTAACTCTGCTTTGTGTTACAAAATAAGGCAATTCAGGAATTGTCTTCCAGGGGCTATTTTTATTAATATTTTATATTTTTAATATAATGGTGCATAATCTTGATGTAGAATTTATAAACCTACGTAGGCATAGTAGTAAGATTAGAAGTTTCAGAAAATAGTGACTTTTCTGGTAATGACTTTCTCTGCTACCAAGGCCAACAGAAGATTTCTACCTGTTCTGGGGGAAATCAGTTGGTAGCAATTTTGGTAGCCAGAACCTCAGTGAGTGCAGTTTGACAAGGAGATAAGAAGAATCAGGGTGGATATAGTATAAGCAAATTTTAAAGAGTTGCATGAAAAAGAGTATATATATATATATATATATTTATATATATGTATAACTGAATCACTTTGCTGTGCACCTGAAACATTGTAAATTAACTATACTTCAATAAAGAAGAATGCTACTTAAAACAAACAAACAAACAAATGAAAAGTGAGTTGGAAATGGCTTACTTGCATGGCATATGTAGACAACAAATATAAGGACAGTGGGCGGGGAAAGCCTGGTCTCCCTCCCTCCAGATATTTATGCTCACGTGTTCCCTCTGCCAGGCCTCTGGCCTCCTGTCCACAGAGGAATGTGCCTACAGCAGAGTCCAAGGACAGGAATAAGGATCTCATGGAAGGTGACCAACACCCCCTCGGAGGCGTGGATGGCTTGGTACAAAAGCTGGAAGAAAAACAAAATTCTTTGTTGGGCCGCTGCTGGGAGTGGCAAAGGCCACTTAAAAGGAGAAGGATGGGAAGAATTTCTTAATTTGCTTCTGAGTGGATGTGAGTTTATCTCCTTCATACAGGCGTTAGGATGAGGCTCTCACAAACAGCTATGATGTTTAGGTATGTCAGTTTGAGAACTAGATCATTACAGTCGCTCTTGGAGACTGTATGAGTTTGCGGTGACTCTGAAAGATTATGAGTTACGTCCAAACCAAAGCTTCCCTAAGATAGGAACTAACTCAGTAGGTTGGTAGGCAAACACCAGTGTTCACTGAGTGTTTGCTACCTTTCGGGCACAATGAAGATACAGGAAGTGGATAAAAAGCTTAGCTGCTGTTCTTGCAGTGGTCAGTTCGGCAGGTGAAGAGAGCTCAGCCCCATGGCACAGGGAGATCAGCTCAGTGCTTTGTGACCACCTAGAAGGGTGGGAGGGAGGGAGACGCAAGAGGGAAGAGATATGGAAACATATGTATATGTATAACTGATTCACTTTGTTATGAAGCAGAAACTAACACACCATTGTAAAGCAGTTATACTCCAATAAAGATGTAAAAAAAAAAAAAAGAGTCACTGCACGGTGTGGGCAGTGCAACAGGAGGTTCAAGCAGCTGGGGGCTGGAGGAGCATCTCGGGCCGACGGTGAGTCAGGCTGTAGGTGAGGCTGGGCTCCCAGGAGGTCACCTGCGTGCTGATAGAGAATCTGCCAGAACAACGGAGGAGATGAGGTCACAAGCAGAAGGACCAGCCTGTGCATGGGTGCAGGGGCTGGAGAGAAGCTGGTGCATGAGGCCATCACCATGACGCTCAGGGTGGGGGAGGGAGACGACCTCGGGGGCTGTGTTAATTCAAAGGGTGACTTTTTTTCTTTTCCATTGTGGTTTATTACCACATATTGAATATAATCCCCTGTGCTATACAGTAGTACTTTGTTGTTTATCTATTTTTTATATAGTAGTGTGTATCTGTTAATCCCAAACTCCTAATTTATCCCTGCCCCACCCCCTTTCCCCTTTGGTAACCATAACTTTGTTTTCTATGTTTGTGACTCTCTCTCTGCTTCGTAAATAAGTTCATTTGTATCTTTTTTTAAAGATTCCACATATAAGCCATATCATATGATATTTGTCTTTCGCTGTCTGACTTCACTTAGTGTGATAATCTCTAGGTCCATCCGTGTTGCTGCAAATGGCATTATTTCATTCTTTTTTATGGCTGAGAGTAGTATTCCATTGTATATATACACCACATCTTCTTTTTTTTTTTTTTTTTTGGAGCAAAAAGCCATTGATTTATTAATAGTAAGCTTATAGTCTCAAGTGCTAAGCATTTTGAATACAAAGCTAAACACAAACGCACACACAGTCCATATCTTCCCAAAATTATGCACCTTTAGGCTAGTGCTAATACCAAAATAGGACAGAGTTGTTTGGGAAAGGAGATCTTCTTCCAATATTAGTATACCTGCAGTTTGTCACCAAATACTTATTTTTTTTTTTTTTTTTGCGTCTCCCTCCCACCCTCCCTATCCCACCCCTCCAGGCGGTCACAAAGAACCGAGCTGATCTCCCTGTGCTATGCGGCTGCTTCCCACTAGCTATCTACCTTACGTTTGGTAGTGTATATATGTCCATGCCGCTCTTTCACTTTGTCACAGCTTACCCTTCCCCCTCCCCATATCCTCAAGTCCATGCTCTAGTAGGTCTGTGTCTTTATTCCTGTCTTACCCCTATGTTCTTGATGACATTTTTTTCTTAAATTCCATATATATGTGTCAGCATACAGTATTTGTCTTTCTCTTTCTGACTTACTTCACTCTGTATGACAGACTCTAGGTCCATCCACCTCATTACAAATAGCTCAATTTCATTTCTTTTTATGGCTGAGTAATATTCCATTGTATATATGTGCCACATCTTCTTTATCCATTCATCTGTTGATGGACACTTAGGTTGCTTCCATGTCCTGGCTATTGTAAATAGAGCTGCAATGAACATTTTGGTACATGACTCTTTTTGAATTATGGTTTTCTCAGGGTATATGCCCAGTAGTGGGATTGCTGGGTCATATGGTAGTTCTATTTGTAGTTTTTTAAGGAACCTCCATACCATTCTCCATAGTGGCTGTACCAATTCACATTCCCACCAGCAGTGCAAGAGTGTTCCCTTTTTTCCACACCCTTTCCAGCATTTATTGTTTCTAGATTTTTTGATGATGGCCATTCTGACTGGTGTGAGATGATATCTCATTGTAGTTTTGATTTGCATTTCTCTAATGAGTAAAGATGTTGAGCATCCTTTCATGTGTTTGTTGGCTGTCTGTATATCTTCTGTGGAGAAATGTCTATTTAGGTCTTCTGCCCATTTTTGGATTGGGTTTTTTGTTTTTTTGCTATTGAGCTGCATGAGCTGCTTATAAATTTTGGAGATTAATCCTTTGTCAGTTGCTTCATTTGCAAATATTTTCTCCCATTCTGAGGGTTGTCTTTTCGTCTTGTTTATGGTTTCCTTTGCTGTGCAAAAGCTTTGAAGTTTCATTAGGTCCCATGTGTTTATTTTTGTCTTTATTTCCATTTCTCTAGGAGGTGGGTCAAAAAGGATCTTGCTGTGATTTATGTCATAGAGTGTTCTGCCTATGTTTTCCTCTAGGAGTTTGATAGTGTCTGGCCTTACATTTAGGTCTTTAATCCATTTTGAGCTAATTTTTGTGTATGGTGTTAGGGAGTGATCTAATCTCATACTTTTACATGTCCCTGTCCAGTTTTCCCAGCACCACTTATTGAAGAGACTGTCCTTTCTCCACTGTACATTCCTGCCTCCTTTATCAAAGATAAGGTGACCATATGTCCGTGGGTTTATCTCTGGGCTTTCTATCCTGTTCCATTGATCTATCTTTCTGTTTTTGTGCCAGTACCATACTGTCTTGATTACTGTAGCTTTGTAGTATAGTCTGAAGTCAGGGAGCCTGATTCCTCCAGCTCCGTTTTTCGTTCTCAAGATTGCTTTGGCTATTCGGGGTCTTTTGTGTTTCCATACAAATTGTGAAATTTTTTGTTCTAGTTCTATGAAAAATGCCATTGGTAGTTTGATAGGGATTGCATTGAATCTGTAGATTGCTTTGGGTAGTAGAGTCATTTTCACAATATTGATTCTTCCAATCCAAGAACATGGTACATCTCTCCATCTATTGGTATCATCTTTAATTTCTTTCATCAGTGTCTTATAATTTTCTGCATACAGGTCTTTTGTCTCCTTAGGTAGGTTTATTCCTAGATATTTTATTCTTTTTGTTGCAATGGTAAATGGGAGTGTTTCCTGGATTTCACTTTCAGATTTTTCATCATTAGTATATAGGAATGCCAGAGATTTCTGTGCATTAATTTTGTATCCTGCAACTTTACCAAATTCACTGATTAGCTCTAGTAGTTTTCTGGTAGCATCTTTAGGATTCTCTATGTATAGTATCATGTCATCTGCAAACAGTGACAGCTTTACTTCTTCTTTTCCCATTTGGATTCCTTTTATTTCCTTTTCTTCTCTGATTGCTGTGGCTAAAACTTCCAAAACTATGTTGAATAAGAGTGGTGAGAGTGGGCAACCTTGTCTTGTTCCTGATCTTAGTGGAAATGGTTTCAATTTTTCACCATTGAGGACGATGCTGGCTGTGGGTTTGTCATATATGGCCTTTATTATGTTGAGGAAAGTTCCCTCTATGCCTACTTTCTGCAGGGTTTTTATCATAAATGGGTGTTGAATTTTGTCAAAAGCTTTCTCTGCATCTATTGAGATGATCATATGGTTTTTCTCCTTCAGTTTGTTAATATGGTGTATCACGTTGATTGATTTGCATATATTGAAGAATCCTTGCATTCCTAGAATAAACCCCACTTGATCATGGTGTATGATCCTTTTAATGTGCTGTTGGATTCTGTTTGCTAGTATTTTGTTGAGGATTTTTGCATCTATGTTCATCAGTGATATTGGCCTGTAGTTTTCTTTCTTTGTGACATCCTTGTCTGGTTTTGGGATCAAGGTGATGGTGGCCTCGTAGAATGAGTTTGGGAGTGTTCCTCCCTCTGCTATATTTTGGAAGAGTTTGAGAAGGATAGGTGTTAGCTCTTCTCTAAATGCTTGATAGAATTCCCCTGTGAAGCCATCTGGTCCTGGGCTTTTGTTTGTTGGAAGATTTTTAATCACAGTTTCAATTTCAGTGCTTGTGATTGGTCTGTTCATATTTTCTATTTCTTCCTGATTCAGTCTTGGCAGGTTGTGCATTTCTAAGAATTTGTCCATTTCTTCCAGGTTGTCCATTTTATTTGCATAGAGTTGCTTATAGTAATCTCTCATGATCTTTTGTATTTCTGCAGTGTCAGTTGTTACTTCTCCTTTTTCATTTCTAATTCTATTGATTTGAGTCTTCTCCCTTTTTTTCTTGATGAGTCTGGCTAATGGTTTATCAATTTTGTTTATCTTCTCAAAGAACCAGCTTTTAGTTTTATTGATCTTTGCTATCGTTTCCTTCATTTCTTTTTCATTTATTTCTGATCTGATTTTCATGATTTCTTTCCTTCTGCTAACTTTGGGATGTTTTTGTTCTTCTTTCTCTAATTGCTTTAGGTGCAAGGTTAGGTTGTTTATTCGAGATATTTCCTGTTTCTTAAGGTGGGATTGTATTGCCATAAACTTCCCTCTTAGAACTGCTTTTGCTGCATCCCATAGGTTTTGGGTCGTCGTGTCTCCATTGTCATTTGTTTCTAGGTATTTTTTAATTTCCTCTTTGATTTCTTCAGTGATCACTTCGTTATTATGTAGTGTATTGTTTAGCCTCCATGTGTTTGTATGTTTTACAGCTCTTTTCCTGTAATTGATATCTAGTCTCATAGCATTGTGGTCGGAAAAGATACTTGATACAATTTCAATTTTCTTAAATTTACCAAGGCTTGATTTGGGACCCAAGATATGATCTATCCTGGAGAATGTTCCATGAGCACTTGAGAAAAATGTGTATTCTGATGTTTTTGGATGGAATGTCCTATAAATATCAATTAAGTCCATCTTGTTTAATGTATCATTTAAAGCTTGTGTTTCCTTATTTATTTTCATTTTGGATGACCTGTCCATTGGTGAAAGTGGGGTGTTAAAGTCCCCTACTATGATTGTGTTACTGTCGATTTCTCCTTTTATGGCTGTTAATATTTCCCTTATGTATTGAGGTGCTCCTATGTTTGGTGCATAAATATTTACAATTGTTATATCTTCTTCTTGGATTGATCCCTTGATCATTATGTAGTGTCCTTCTTTGTCTCTTCTAGTAGTCTTTATTTTAAAGTCTAATTTGTCTGATATGAGAATTGCTACTCCAGCTTTCTTTTGGTTTCCATTTGCATGGAATATCTTTTTCCATCCCCTTACTTTCAGTCTGTATGTGTCTCTAGGTCTGAAGTGGGTCTCTTGTAGACAGCATATATATGGGTCTTGTTTTTGTATCCATTCAGCCAGTCTGTCTTTTGGTGGGAGCATTTAGTCCATTTACATTTAAGGTAATTATTGATATGTATGTTCCTATTCCCATTTTCTTAATTGTTTTGGGTTCGTTATTGTAGTTCTTTTCCTTCTGTTGTGTTTCTTGCCTAGAGAAGTTCCTTTAGCATTTGTTGTAAAGCTGGTTTGGTGGTGCTGAACTCTCTCAGCTTTTGCTTGTCTGTAAACGTTTTAATTTCTCCATCAAATCTGAATGAGATCCTTGCTGGGTAGAGTAGTCTTGGTTGCAGGTTTTTCTCCTTCATCACTTTAATTATGTCCTGCCACTCCCTTCTGGCTTGTAGAGTTTCTGCTGAGAGATCAGCTGTTATCCTGATGGGGATTCCCTTGTGTGTTATTTGTTGTTTTTGCCTTGCTGCTTTTAATATGATTTCTTTGTGTTTAATTTTTGACAGTTTGATTAATATGTGTCTTGGTGTATTTCTCCTTGGATTTATTCTGTATGGGACTCTCTGTGCCTCCTGGACTTGATTAACTATTTCCTTTCCCATATTAGGGAAGTTTTCAACTATAATCTCTTCAAATATTTTCTCAGTCCCTTTCTTTTTCTCTTCTTCTTCTGGAACCCCTATAATTCGAATGTTGGTGCGTTTAATGTTGTCCCAGAGGTCTCTGAGACTGTCCTCTGTTCTTTTCATTCTTTTTTCTTTATTTTGCTGTGCAGCAGTTATTTCCACTATTTTATCTTCCACCTCACTTATCCGTTCTTCTGCCTCAGTTATTCTGCTATTGATCCCATCTAGAGTAATTTTTATTTCATTTATTGTGCTTTTAATCGATGCTTGATTCGTCTTTAGTTCTTCTAGGTCCTTGTTAACTGTTTCTTGCATTTTGTCTATTCTATTTCCAAGATTTTGGATCATCTTTACCATCATTATTCTGAATTCTTTTTCAGATAGACTGCCTATTACCTCTTCATTTGTTAGGTCTGGTGGGTTTTTATCTTGCTCCTTCTCCTGCTGTGTGTTTTTCTGTCTTCTCATTTTGCTTATGTTACTGTGTTTGGGGTCTCCTTTTTGCAGGCTGCAGGTTCGTAGTTCCCGTTGTTTTTGGTGTCTGTCCCCAGTGGCTAAGGTTGGTTTAGTGGGTTGTGTAGGCTTCTTGGTGGAGGGGACTACTGCCTGTGTTCTGGCGGATGAGGCTGGATCTTGTCTTTCTGGTGGGCAGGTCCACGTCTGGTGGTGTGTTTTGGGGTGTTTGCGGACTTTTTATGATTTGTGGCAGCCTCTCTGCTAATGGGTGGCGTTGTGTTCCTGTCTTGCTAGTTGTTTGGCATAGGGTGTCCAGCACTGTAGCTTGCTGGTCGTTGAGTGAAGCTGGGTGCTGGTGTTGAGATGGAGATCTCTGGAAGATTTTCGCCGTTTGATATTATGTGGAGCTGGGAGGTCTCTTGTGGACCAGTGTCCTGAAGTTCGCTCTCCCACCTCAGAGGCACAGCACTGACTCCTGGCTCCTCAATTTGGGATGATTTGTTGTCTATTCATGTATTCCACAGATGCAGGGTACATGAAGTTGATTGTGGAGCTTTAATCCGCTGCTTCTGAGGCTGCTGGGAGAGGTTTCCCTTTCTCTTTGTTCTCACAGCTCCTGGGTCTCAGCTTTGGATTTGGCCCCGCCTCTGCCACCACATCTTCTTTATCCACTCATCTGTTGATGGACAGTTAGGTTGCTACTCGGACTCTACTTTTTTTTAAAATTTATTTTTGGCTGCATTAGGTCTTCATAGCTGCATGCAGGCTTTCTCTAGTTGCAGTGAGTGGGGGCTACTCTTCGTTGCGGTGCGTGGGCTTCTCACTGTGGTGGCTTCTCTTGTTGCGGAGCATGGGCTCTAGGCATGCAAGCTTCAGTAGTTTTAGCACGCAGGCTCAGTAATTGTGGCATGTGGGCTCTAGAGCGCAAGCTCAGTAGTTGTGGTGCACGGGCTTAGTTGCTCCGTGGCATGTGGGATCTTCCTGGACCAGGGCTTGAACCCGTGTCCCCTGCATTGGCAGGCAGATTGTTAACCACTGCACCACCAGGGAAGCCCCTGGGACTCTATTTTTAATGCTGGATGATGCCTGTGTTCTGTCCTTTGTCTGCTTTTCTCCAGTCTTCTCACTCTTTCTGAGTAATCTCACTCACATCCAGGACTTCAACTACCATCTGAGTAGTAATGATTTTCAAATCTATATGTTAAAAATGTAAATCTTAAACTCCAGACTGGAAGATTAACTTATGTCAGCAATTTTCATACTTGTGTTCCGAATCCCATGAGGAACTCCGGGATCCAACCCTTGACGACCTGGTTTATGAGGCTTGGGGTGAGCGTGAGAGGAGAGACTTGAACATCTGCATTTTCTAAAGCTTCTTAGGCGATGATGAATATAAAGCCCTGAGAAATATTAAATGATCAACTGGATATCATGCCTTGGATGTCTCATGTTCATCTTAAACTTCACATGTCCTCAAATGAACTCATAATTTCTCCCCCCAAGCCTGATATTCTGATGTTTCTGAACTTGTTTAATGGTCCACATTCCACTGGTTTGTGCCCAGTGAGAAAACTGATATTCATCTTAGATTCCTTCTTATTCACATCTTAAGCCTTTTGATTCTAAGTCCTAAGTATATTATTTTGCTTTCTTTTCTCCATCCCCCAAAGCACCAAGTCCCACCTTCTTGCCTGGATTGTTATAATAAGCTCTTCATTGGCGCCACCTCCAGCCTGCTTCCCCTCAACCATCTCCTGTGCTGCTGGAGACATCTCCCTAAAATTACTGTCTGATTGTATGATCAGCCTGCTCAAACCTTCCAGTGGATTTCCCCCATTCACAGTTTCAATGGATTCTCAGAGTCACCCATAATTTCACCCCATCAGCTTCTCTTTGACCACATCTCCTTTCCCAGTTCAGCAAGTCAAGATGTTAGAACTCTTGCTCAGGTAGAAGCTAAGATCCCTGGCAAGGGGAGAATTTCTAGTGAATACATTGTATGCAATACAGACATGTGAGTTAGTCATTTATTTTTTAGGAAGTTTCAAAATGTTCCTGAATCCAAATTATCCTCATCAAAATGTTAAATCTGCATGCCAAGGAAATAGAGGGTCAACAGATTAAAAAAAATACATGAGTAAATAAATGATGGCAATATTGCTGTTAGAATATAAATGGTAAATGAATGAATGAGGGCATTAATGAATGAGGAGAGTCCAGTTAGAAACTATTTTATAGCTTAAGAGAGAAAGAATTAGGACCTGTGTTTTTGTCAATACAGCGACATTAAATTAAAGTGAGTATTAATAAGGATTGGGAAATTTCTTGGTGGGCAGTCTGGGCATAGCTCTACCACTTTGAAATTTTCTTTATTTATCCATAATGCTGTTGGACTTGATGGGGTGATGCTGTGGACTTTTTATATGTACCATATTGCTATGAGATGAACTGAAGGATTTCTGCCCTTTGTAAGGAGCCTAGGAAGGCTCGAATTAGCCTGTGGGACATGAGGTCAGTGATCTGGGGAGGGTAAGGTTACGTCTGTGGAAGGCCAATGGTGCCAAAGAAAAGAAGGCTTTTTTAAAAATTTAAGCATCATGTCTGAAAGAGCATAGATTATACATCAGGCTATAGTTCTAAAGATAAGATAATGAATATTTGAAGGTAATTTAAAATCCAAGTTTGGAAAAAGAAGGCAAAAATGGGAACTTGAAAGGGACTGTTTCATCCATGCTGACTAGCTGGGCAAAGTAATTTGGGCTTCCAAGAACTTGAGGAATTCTGGGAAACTCCTTGAGGTCAGGGACCACTTCTCATGCATCTTTGTATCCTCAGCACCTACTTGGTGTCTGGTATCCTGTAGGTACTCTATAAATGTTTTTAAAAAATTGATAAATTTTTAAGTGTACAAAATATTATTGTTGACTAGGTGTACAATGTTTACATCAGATTTGTCTGTCAATGGACATGTAGATTTTTTTCTATATCTTGGCATTTGTGTATAGGCTACAATGATTATGGGGGTGTATACACCTCATAAAGGTTCTGATTTCATTTCTTTTGGATAAATACCCAGAAGTGGAGTTGCTGGATCATATGATAGTTCTATTTTTAAATTTGTTTTTTTGAGGAACCTCCATACTATTTTCCATAGTGGCTGCACTAATTTACATTTACACTTCCAGTGCTTGAGGGTTCTGATTCCTCCACGTCTTCACCAGCCAGCACATGTTATCTTTTGTATTTTTGATGATAGCCATTCTACCGGGTGTGAGGTGATAATCTCATTGTGGTCTTGATTTGCATTTTCCCTGATGATTAATGATGTTTATGTACCTGTTGGTCATTTGTATGTCTTTGGAGAAATGGTCCAGTCAAGTCAGGTTATTAGTTGTTGGGTTTGTTTTTGGTCTTGAGTTGTAAAAATAAGCTGTAGGTAATTTTAAACTTAGACTGACACAGTGTGCATCATTCCCATAATTTAAATTGGATACTTTTAAACTTTAAGTTTTTTCATTAATATAAAGAAAAGCAAAAATATTTGTGGCAACACACTTATCAAAATGTATCAAAAGCCAAGCACTATGTTGGATGTTGGGTGGAGAGAAAGTAAATAAAAAGATCAGTGAAGGCCTAAGGCACAGTCCTCAAAGGCTCAGCCTCCATGACACTTATCCGAGAGGACAGCAAAGGTGTAAAGGTAAATACCCTCACTGAAACCAACGCATAGTGTATAAGAGAGTTTAACAAAGGAGCACAGCTTATATTTTGCTTATTACACTCTGTGCTTCTTCATTAGGTTTATAGCTGAGCGTCTTCCCTTGGAGATCATACCAGCATTTATTTCAAATCAATGCTGAAAATTAAATGGTAATCCTTAAGGGGAGGGAGTCTCTTCCATAACCACTGCTTTCTATTGGAAATCTTTCTTTCATGTTTCTGCTTAGTACTCAATCCAGGGTTTGAAATTAATTAAAAGATATCCTTTCTCTAATCTTTAGATAATTAGCTTCAAATATTTTCTTCAAAATGTTGTAATAACTTTATCTTTTATGTGTAAATGCAGAACTGTTTCTGTCTGGACAATAGTAATCCAGTAGTAGTTCGTAATTGAGGAAAAGGAATTTTGTCAGTTATTTGAGTGGCTGAGGTTGTCATCGAAAATACGTATTTATTATGAAGCACTTTTTTGACTTTTTTGTATAAGACTTTAGTAAGGATGAGTAGACAGTCCCAAATAAACTCCTAAATATTGGAGTTGGAAAGTACTACCTGTTTTAGCTTCTCATTTTGTGGATAGGGAAAATTGAATGCAGATAAGATGTAAATATCTTTCATTATAGAAACTACTGATATCAATTGTAAGTTTTCTACTAACGTCTTGACTATCTTCAAGAGGACAGAATAAGGAAATGACTTTAAATTACAATAAGAAAATTTCAGTTAGCTGTCAGTTCAGCCTTTAGAAGACATTTTTTCTTAGTGAAGATGTGAAGGAGGAAACGGAGGTGAAAAATTTTGGATGCTCCCATTATTGAGAGGCAGGGTCTAGTGCCCTTCCCCTTAAATCTATTTTTGCCTGATTGACACCAAGAATGTCATCTCCAAGTGGAGATGACATTTGTGGACTTCGGAGGCTAAGTCATCAGAAGCCTTGGGGCTTCTGCCTGGGTCTCTGAGAACAGTCATTTTGGAGCCTGGGTCTCCAAAAGTCTGATTATCCTGATGCCACCATGCTGTGAGGAAGCCCAAGGTAGCCTTGTGGAGCGCTTGTGTGGGGTGGTGCCGGATGTGTGAAGTTGGAAGCTTCCAGGTGGTCAAGTCACAGCCATATCTACATGTAACTGTATGAAGGCCCTCAAAAGGCTCATGTTGTTATAACTGAGAGAGGCTATAATGAATTGATGTTTTATGACACCACATTTTGCTACGGTTTATTATGCAACAATAGGAAACTTGAATAGTAGACATTTTTAAAACTCAGAAAAAAATGTCTTGGAGGGGGCATGGTAAAATATCCTTACCCAGAGATTATGAGTAACAACATCTGACTTGAACAGTTGAAGCATGGATTCTTCTTATCTGGGGTAATTTGGATAAAATATTAATGATTTGAGATGATGGTCATTTCTCCAAGGATGTCTGCACAAAAATGTTAATTGCAGTAGCAAATAATAAAAAAATCTGGAAACAATATAAATGACTACAATTAAGCAAAACATAGGGACTTGTGGAGTATAGGTGCTTTACAATGTTGTGTTAGTTCCTACAGTACAGCAAAGTAAATCAGCTATGCATATACATATATCTTCTCTTTAAAAAAATGTGATTCGATACATACTTTTAGCAATAATCCCACCTTGAGTAAACTTCATTGGCTACAATACTGCCCCTGAGCAAAGCCTGATACATTCTTAATGTCAGAAAAAATGGCTTTGATATAATGTGTAACAAAAAAGTAATATACGTAACAGCGCTTACAACATGATCTAATCTTTAAGTAAGTATAAAAATATGCAAAAATTAACTCTTTTCACCGATTGATGGATGTATTAATAATGACTTTATTTATGTCTCTATACACTAATGTATGATATATATTTCCAAATCAGTTTGTTTTACTTTAATCCACAGAAAAATGCAAACTAAAAACATCGTATTCACAATTTTTATGGATGGCAAAATGCTTACCTTATTTATTATTTATTTATTTATTTCTCCAACTGTATTGACTCCTACGACCTATCAGGCATTATTCCAGATGCCTAGGGCATGTCAGTCCAATGTGGCCTCACATTTCAGCAGTGGGCAACAGAAAATTAACAGTAAACATATCAAATAAGGGAGTTAAACGGTGTGATAGAGGGTGATAAAAGCGTGATGGTGAAAAGAAAGAGCAAAGTGGAATAAGAGGAATCAAGAATCAAAAAAGGCAGGGATGTTGGGGGATGTGGGGTAAGGGAGACAGACAGGCAGGTGGAGGTAGTAAATCAAGCGATTGCCTCACACCTCTTTGGGAAGGTGACATATGAGCAAAGATTTTCAGATGAGGAAGTCAACCATGCAGATATCCGGGAGAAAGGACCATCTAAGCAGAGAGAACCATCAGAGAGAAAGTCCTAGGACAAGGATGGCTTTGTAGGAAGAGCAGGGAGGCTGGAGCAGAGTGAGTGATGAAGACAATACAGTAGTCAAGACCAGAGAGGTACTGGCAGGAGGGCTGGGGCAGGCAGACCATGGAGGGCATTGGTAGCCGTCGTAAGTACTTTGGTTTTTACCGTGAGTGAAAAGGGGAGCCGTGCAAGGGTTCTGAGCAGACGGATGACTTCTGCCTTTAAAGGTTTCCTCTGACAGTTGTGGGATTAAGTTGAGTGAGGGCAGAAGCAGGAGGCCGATCTGGGAGGCTGCTACAGTCATCTGGGCAAAAGCGTGTGGGCTCTGACCAGTGTGGTAGCCATAACAGTGAGGAGAAGTAGGGTTCTGGATACATCCTGAAGGCAAAGCCAGCAGAATTCCTAGTGCATTAGATGTGGGTGTGAGGGAAAGAGGAGAGGTGAAGATGACCAAGACTTGAGCAACCAGAAGGATGGAGTTGATATCAATGGGATGGGGAAGGCTGCAGGTGGGCAAGTCCTGATGAGATGAGATCAAGAGAGGAAAGGGGAAAGACCTGCATCTTAAGGAGATCCACAATAAGACATCTGGGAGGAGAGAGGAAGAGGCAATGGTGACCAAAAGAGAGCCACTAGGGGGGTAGGAGGGAGCTCCAGAATGTAAGGTATCCCAAAAGACCAGGGAAGCATATGAACCAAGGAGGAGAGAGTGATGGACTGTGCTAAAGCTGCTACGTCAGCAAAAGGACATTTATTGAACAATCAGAGGTGAGGATCCTGAGAGCAGATGTGAAGTCCTCTTCTGATCACTTCGATTTTCTCAGGGAAGAAGGAAGCAAGGTCATGGGCTGCAGGTGAGGATGGAGGAAGGAACTGGAGGTCCAGACGTCCTTCTCAGGTGTTCCAGGTGGCCAGCACTGTGAGAAAACTTTCTGTATCTTAATTCAACAGAGGTAATACTTCTTAGGGGTTGTACTGGTGCCTAATCACCATGTTCAAGTTGAAGTACAGTCTACAGAAAGTGGTAGGCATGAATAAGTCGGTTGGCCGCTCTATAGAAGCTGGAGAGTAAATAAAGTTGAAAGTTAATAATCTCAGCCTCTAAGTTTAAAACTGTAGTTTTCATGTAAGGGGCTGGCCACCATGCCTCTGCATCTTAATCCCAATGTGCTCTAACCTGAGTAGTAAGATTTATGTCTTCATTATTAGGAAACAGAGAACAAAGGACAGGAGATGTCTCCTTTATCACTAATCTAACATAGAGGGATGAATGAGATCAAACATTCAATATAAGCAAACCCCACAATTTTGTCATCCTTACTAAAAATGATAAGATTCTACAGCACATTAGTTTAAACCAAATTTACTAATCTGATCTGTTAGAAAGGAACTGTGTAAAAGATGAATATAATGGACTAGTGCCTCTAACAGAATGGAAGACTCCTGGATTTTCACATCATATTAGTGACTTTCACACTCTTTGTGCAATTCTCTGATGGAATTAGTGCCCATCTGCAGAACAGCTTTCACGTATCACACTGTCTGAGGGACTTTGGCAACACACAGGCAATCTCGCACATTTAAACATTGCTTCAACGTGTCATCAAGTGTTTTGTTTTCCCAAGTTGAGCGGAAAGTCATTCCACAAAAGACAATTGTTTTGCGTGTCTTTCTACTTCAGTAGGACAGGTCCTTGGAGCATCCCTGTGTCCTCCACCAGCCAGGAACGTTCCGCCATGTGGACCCTCTCACACTCTGCCACCTCACCTCTGATGGTCAGACCCGGGAGTTTGCAAGCTTGAGGGACAGGATTGTGATGAGTCTTTGGTCTCTAAAATATACTATTAAAAAAAAAATAAAGCTTATTTATCCAAATAGGCAGGAAAACTGGACTTGTGCAATTTGATGAAATTGTTCAAACATTGGCTTCCTGTTGCCTCAGCATCAAGACTTTGCTCTTCAGTGTGACCCCCGGGGCATCCTCTGTGCCGGACGAGGCTTATCACATGCCTTCTCTCTTGCAGTCCTTCTACTTGGCCCCTCTATTTACGTCTTCCTGAGTTATCTCAGTTCCCCAAAGATGTCAGGCCATTTCATAACTGTGACTTTGCCATGCGTGCAGCATGGACTCTTCAGCCTGGGGGAAACTCAGCACCTCCCCCTCCTTCATCTAATGGTTTCCCTTCCCTTCTGGTCCTCGCTCTCCATGCGCCCTCCCCACCTCATCTTTGTTGTCCACTTAGGTCCCTCTCTCTGGAACCCCCATATTATATCTCCTCCTGTATAATAACTATACACCGGCGTGTCTTTCTGCCTTTCTAGGTAGTGAGCTATATGAAAGTGGGGTCTATGTCTTTTATCTCTGGATCCCTTCTTTAGTTTCCAACACAAGAAATGTGTAAAGAATAAATGAGTGTGTGGGCAGATGGCAAGGTCACTAGGACTAAACTCTATCAGCCTGGAAGTTCCTCCCTCATTGACCATAAGTCAACCTTGACCTGTGCATATTTACTTAGAACAAGTTTCTACTTTGTGCAGCTCCTCAGCATATCTATTTCTATCTATCTATCTATCTATCTATCTATCTATCTATCTATCTATCTATCATCTATCTATCTATCTATCTATCATCTATCTATGTCTCTATCATCTATCTACCAATCTGTTATCTATCTATCATCTCTCTATGTATCTATCATCTATCTATACCTGTCTATCTATGTATCTATCCATCTATCTATCTATCCATCCATCTATCCATCTATCTATCATCTATCTATACCTGTCTGTCTATCTATCTATCTATCTATCTATCTATCTATCTATCTATCTATCCATCTATCCATCTATCTATCTATCATCTATCTATACCTGTCTATCTATCTATCTATCTATCTATCTATCTATCTATCTATCTATCTATCATCTACCTACCAATCTAGTATCTATCTATCTATCATCTATCTATCTACCAATCTATTATCTTTTGATCTATTTATCATCTATCTATGCATCTATGTAACTATGTATCTATCTATCATCTATCTACCAATCTATTATCTCTATCTATCTATCTATCTACCAATCTATTATCTATCTATCTATCTATCTGTCTAAGCATAAACTGTACTCCAATCTGGCAGTTATCTTGGCTTTTCTGCAGGTCGAAGGTAAACAAAACCTTCCAAAACATTACAGAAATGATATTGCAGGTATGTTTCTTGCCTTAGAAAAGCTATTCTAATTAACACTGATATTAATGGGCACTGTGAAAGGAGGTACTGATAAGAAGTCCTTCTAGACAGATAATGAGACTCTTTCACTCTGCATGGATCGTTTGATAATTGTGTGATGAAAATGAAGTGGTTTAGCCCATATTCAATCCAAAGTAGGTTCCCTGTGGCTGGCTGGGCTTTGGAATTTGGTTGGGTATCTGGAACCATGATGTGGCTACTGTGTACTCACACACATAGGACAGGTAGAGTGTTTAAGACCTTCTAAACAAATGGCAGCTCATTGAGTAATGTATGTTACCTTAATGAGTGTGTCAAGGTCTCCTGGACTGACTGTTTAGTTGACCAGCTATTCTAGGAGTGGGTGACTGAGGGAATTGTATGCACATAGAACACATGCCAGTAAAGGCAGGGCATTCCTTGGAATAGATGGAAAGATTCTAAAAAGTGATTTGTATTACATTTTAGATCAATTTCCCATGAGTAATCAAATCTGAAATTATAAGAGAAATCAAGGTGAAAATATTTTTTCTCTCTGTATTTTGTTTTATGTACAATTTCCTACTATATGACATATTCAGCTGTAAGAATGGTTGCCTCCCTCTTGTTTCTGAAACAGATTCTTTTTATCCATCCTGAGCTGCTCCATGAAGCTTTTAAATATGTGAAACTCAATAAGGTATTACTTAATGAAATAAATCTGTCTTCTAGCTTCTCCCAAAGTAGGCAAGAAAGGGGATCAAAAGAAATCAGAAACAAGATTTTGATTTTGTGTTTTCCTTCCTCAAGCAGACCTCTCTTCCTAGCGTAAATTTCGAGAGTGAGTGAAAGATGGGATATTTGGCTGCACTAATTTCTGGTGTTGTACGTGACAATCTATTTTAGAATGCTTGGGGTTTTTATAGTTTCTGGGGCTAGTCCTTGTGTTGAAACAATAGATTACTCTCCTTGGACAGACTGTAATTTGATAGCATAACTTTGGAGCTGGTCACCTTGCCTGTATTCCACTGCCTGCTCTTGTCACCTGCTGATACATAGAAGCTCAGCATCACATCACCCGTTCAGCCTGCATATTGTGCTTGTATTTGGACACATCAAAGCTAGGAAGAATCAAGTCTTGGTGAAATATAACAATCTCCATGTTTACTTACACTTTCTGAACTACGTTTGGATAGTAGAAGGGAATCTTCTGTTTTATTAAAAAAAGTCACTATTTCAAAAATACGCAGATTGAGAGAGGAATCTTGTCTGCATAAAGCTATGGTATTAACAGTATATTTTCCTTAGGTTTTCATTGTACTCTCATGTCATCTTAAGCATTCCTCACAGTTTACCTGTGTGTGGGGTAATGTCATTTCTATTTTAAAGATGGGGTAACAGGCTTCAAGAAGACAAATGACTTGTTTAAGATTATACAGTCACTAAGTATCAAAAATCGGAATTCAAACTTGGGGCTTCTGATTCCTCATCAACAGTTCTTCTCTACTGAATGTGTAACAGATACCATGAAAACGCAAATATAAAGATAG
This sequence comes from Mesoplodon densirostris, assembly GCF_025265405.1. Classification (NCBI taxonomy): domain Eukaryota; kingdom Metazoa; phylum Chordata; class Mammalia; order Artiodactyla; family Ziphiidae; genus Mesoplodon; species Mesoplodon densirostris. The sequence continues at coordinate 67,509,570 of NC_082674.1, forward strand.
ACACACAGCTCATTCTCCATTACTAAAGTGGCAGATTTAAACTTGAAGGCCCCCAAGAGCCATACATCCTGTTTCTCGAACCCAGTTTGAGTCCCTTCCACCAAGAATTTGAACTGCCCTGTGTCATTGATTGAAGGGGATGGGGTGATGTGGTGGGACTTTCACTCCAAGGTCCTGGGAAGACCTGCAGCTTCAGCGTTAGTGTCATGGTACCCTTAGTCTGGAGTAAACCAGCCTCCTAGAAGGAAGTTTGACCACGCTGAGATCACCATGCTAGGAGAGAGCCCAGCTAGTCATCAGGGGGCCACAGGCAGAGAGAGATAGCTGACCCCACTGTTCCAGCTACCCTAGCCCAAGTGTCAGAATTGGAAGTGAAGAAGCCTCTGGAAAACTCAGCCATTGTCACCAAGTGGCAGCAATCACGAGAGAGGCTCTGAGCAACAATCCTTCAGCTGAGCCAAGAACCATGAGAGACAATAATAAATTGTCTGAAGTCATTACGTTGTGATTGGTTTGAGAGATAGCAATTGATAACTGGAAGACTGATGTAAACTACTTCTCCCATTTTCCTTTGGAAATGCCATTTAATGTCTACATGTTTTCCAGCAAACATCAAAACTTAAATGAACATTTTCCTGGGTTGTGTTTTTATAAACACAACCCTTTTCATCCATAAAAGGTAAGTAATCTGAACAATTTCAGAGCACATGGAAAACTGATAATTCCAAATCATGGTTTTCAGAATGTCAAGGTTGGGGGCCAGTTCTCCAAGGGCCTCTCCTATTTCAGGACAATTGCGTGAGCAAAAGCACTGACTGCCTTTGTTCTGGACCACCTTTTCAAGGATGTTGTAGAGCAAACGACCTTGGAAAACAGAGCGAGCATCTCCATCTGGAGCAAGAAGGAAATTTTCCCTCATTTGCAAGCTAACAAATTAGTCTGCTGTAGTTTCACAAATGCTGGTAATATAATGAAGGTGATTTACTCTGGAGCAGAGACCAGGCAGTCTCAGTGCCCATTATAAAATATCCCTGTTCTCTAAGCTGAGAGTTCCTCTCCTGTGACACAGCCCACAGTGCATACAGGCGTTACCTGGTCCTCTTCATGTCACCTTGTGGGAAATGGGGCTTAGGGAATCAGGGCAAATGCTAACACTACTGTTGATATGAGGAATGCACTGTTTTTTGTAACTGACCTGGCAGTTCTATGTCTTATAGTAGCAACCATGAAACTAGAGCAGACTTGTGAGCTTCCAAGTAGAGAAAAAGCTCAGATGCTTCTCAGTTCTTGAGAATCAGTTGAGCTCATCTGCTGAATCATGTAAATGCAAGGCCAACTAATTTTACGACTTTAAAATTTACGTAGAGATTACACGCAAGCGCTCTTAGACCTTGTTCCATTGAACTTAATGGGAAGTGAGTGAAGGCTTGAATACTTGATAATGCTAATGAGAAAAATGAGTCTCCTCTGGATGAGGCAGCTGAGCACTCTATCCCAAATGATGATATTCTATTTAATAGGACTCAGACCAGACTCCTAGCAAGCTGACTAGACCCTTTGGATTTTTAAATTTTTTTTAGTTTTTTAAAAAAATGTATTTATTTATTTGGTTGCATCAGATCTTAGTTGTGGCAGGCAGGCTCCTTATTTGCAGCATGTGGGCTCCTTAGTTGTGGCTCCAGAGCTCCTTAGTTGTGGCTCACCGGCTCCTTTGTTGTGGCACACGGGCTCCTCAGTTGTGGGATGTGAACTCTTAGTTGCAGCATGCATGTGGGATCTAGTTCCCTGACCAGGGATCGAACCCGGGCTCCCTGCATTGGGAGTGTGGAGTCCTATCCACTGCAGCACCAGGGAAGTCCCCTTTTGTGTTTAAAGAAAGGTAGAAAGGGCCATGGACAGTGTGAGGATGAAATCAGGACTTTAGTGAAGAATTTCATCTCTTGCCTTTTATATTCCCCATGAGCTGACTTGTTTTCAGACGGTGAGAATTGCTTTAGCTTCATAGTACAAATTTTGCTGTATTTTATTTTAGTTTTATTTCAGTATTTTTGACTTCCCTTGAGACTAAATCAGGTAAATGCAAGGCTGTAATCCTAATTGTTTTTCTTCTACTGTTAAAAAATCATTTTTTGCTAATGAGTTAATTAACTCTTTAAGGAATGGAATTGTTCAATAAGGTGATCATTATTTTACAGTGTAAAATAATGATTTTTAAATCTCTTCCGCAGCTTTAAAAAGACTAAAAAGTGGGTTGGGAGGGAGATGCAAGAGGGAGGAGATATGGGGATATATGTATATGTATAGGTGATTCACTTTGTTATAAAGCAGAACCTAACACATCATTGTAAAGTAAGTATACTCCAATAAAGATGTTAAAAAAAAGACTAATTAAAAAAAAAAGACTAAAAAAAAAGTATACTCCAAAAAAGATGTTAAAAAAAAGACTAATAAAAAAATCATTTTTCTTTGGCTTATTGAAGACGTATGTCTTTAGTTTTTGGAAATTTAATTATGGTTTATCTTAGTGTGGATTTCTTTGCATTTATCCTATTTGGAATTCACCCAACTTCTTGAATCTGTACATTTATGGGGTTTGGCAAAATTAGGAAGTTTTCTAACATAATTTTTTCAAGAATTTTTCAGCCCCACCCTCTTTCGCTTTTTATTCTAGAACTCTGATGACTCAAATGCTAGATCTTTTGTTGTACTTAACACAGATTCTTAAGGTTCTTTTTTTTTTTGTGTGTGTGTGTATTCACTGGGCTTTTATTTCAACTACTGTGTTTTTTTTTCAGTTCTAAAATGTCCATTTAGTTCTTATTTATATCTTCTATTTCTTTCTGACATTTAAATTTTTTCATTTGTTTCAAGTCTTTCCATACTTGCTCATGAAAGCATTGCTCTAAAATCATTGGCAGATAATTCTGGCATCTCTGTCGTCTTATTTTTTGCATCTATTGATGGCCTTTTTTTCATTTGTTTGAGATCTTCCTGGTTTTTGCTTCATGTTATGTTATGAGACTGTGGATCTTATTTAAATTTGTTTTAGCTGGCATCCTCTAAAACTGCTCTGGTAAGGGAAAGTGGGGGCAGGGAGTGTTGTTATTTCCAGGTCCCCCACTTGCCTCTGGGTAAGCTTCTTGTTACTGTCGGGCAGGAGTGGGAGTTTCTGCTTCCTGTGTAGTCTCTCTGTTGACACTGCGGTGGGGGTGACCTCTTTCCTGGTAGATGATGGTGCCAGTCCTGACTCTTCATCAGGCCTTCTCTAATATCACCTCAGTAGGACAGGGGAGAGATGTCTCTTACCACCAGGTAGGGGGAGAAGTTCATGTTCCCCTGTGCTCCACTGACACTGCAGGGAGAGGTGCTTTGTTAATTGCTGGTGGGGTTTAAAGTTCCAGCTCCCTATTGGTCTTCTCTGATACCAGTCTTGCAGGAGGTTTTGAATAAAGTGAATAATGGGGTATTCATTACGATCTGATAAGGGTGGAAGTCTAAGTCCCCTTTGCTGATGTGGGCAAGTTTGGGGACTCAGTTTCTTCCACGATGTTTGGCTGGAGTAGATCAGTTATTATCTAAACATTCCGTCTTGTTAGTATTTACTATTCCTGGTCATTTGGCTGGAGAGATTACACTTTTCTTGTGGCTTTTTGCCTTTACCCATTGGGTTTTCCATATTGGCAGCTTCTTCAGCTCCAAGTATAGGGTATACAAGGCAAATAGAAAATCCAGGGGTATCACCATCATGACTTCCCTCTGATCCTATGGTCCCTTGCTATTCTATATTCTTCTCTCCACCTTTCAGAGTCTTCTTATGTTTGTTTTACATACAATATTCAAAGTTTTAAGTTTTACTTAGCAGGAAAAATAGGAAAAAATATCCTACTTTTTCAGAAGCAGAAGTTCCATCATCATTAAAAAAAAATACCTTTCCAGGTACAATCAAATTTGAGAAACTGTGGCTGCTCCATAGAGTGAGATTTTGTGTCCACAGGCTTTTAAGACCTTTCCTTATTTTTGTTACTACAGCCAACACATCTGATAGGTTCCTTTCCATAGTGGCCCCTTTGGGGGCCCACTCCTATCCCTCTGGTGTGCTTTGTGACTCTGGGGTGCTACTGCTCAGTTCCACCTGTCAGTATTTGCCTCTCTGGATGTGTGCTTTCTCCACATCATGGTAGCTTCTCTGCCCAGAGGGCCAGGGAGGCTGCACAGAAGCAGCCCTCAACTAACAACAGACTGGAATGGGTATATCAATATCCCATCTCTTTCACACCTCTGTTAAAATAACCCTGAGGTACTTCACTTTCCAGCATTTTCCTACTGGTTAAGCTTCGTGTGCCACAATGATGGTTGTGTTTTTATTTAACAATTTGTTAAATAAAACAAATTTATTGTCTGTCTCATTTCTTTACTCCTCAACCCACATTTCTTGCACCTCCCAAATAAACACTGTGCCCTTGAATCCCTCCTCAGGGTCTGCTTTCCAACCTTCTACTCCACTTCACTCCACCGGGCTCACGCAGTGTCTGAACAGTTCAAACCCTGGCTTCTGTTTTTGTAGAAACAAGGTAAAGACTTTCTCCTTCAAACACATAGATGTCACAGGTCCAAGCTAAGGTTAAAATGTTTGAATCCTAGTTTCTCTGCTAATTTGCTATGTTACTGTGGAGATGACCCTTAGCTTCTCTGAACCTCCATTTCCTCATTTTCAAAATGGGGATAATAATACCTACATTGTAGTTTGAGAGGTTTCAATGAGGTAATAGTTTTAAAGCATGTAACATAGTGTCTGGCACATAATAATTGCTCTATAATATTATCCAATGTTATTATCGGCATTCATGCTCATTTCTACTTCTCCTTTTAATGTTTTGCCCATCTTTTTTAGCCTCCTTCACAGCTCTGCTTTCTCAGGAGCTTATCCTTGGTCCTCTTCTCATCTCACCTTAAATGTTCTCACAGTTTGACTTCATCTGATCCGGTAACTTCCATTTCTATTGCACTAAGCACTGCAAGTTCTCTTTCTCCATCCTCCCCTTTTTTCCTGGTCTCTAAACCCCATGATTTCAACTCTGTGAGTTCAGACTCAGCGTGTCCAAAAGAAGACTCCTCTACACCAGCAAATCAAAATGTATTTTTCTTCCAGTTATTTATCTATTCCTGTTTTGGTTAAAGGCATCCATCATCCTGACGTCCAACCTAGAAATCCTGAGGTTAATTTTAATTTTTTCTTTCTTTATGTTTTTTCATAAACAATCAGCTACCAATTTTGTGGCTTCCATTTTCTAAGTCAGGGTTTTCAAACTGAAGATTGCAACCTGTTAGTGACTTCACCCCAGTCTGACCAGTTCGCACGGACGCTGGAAAACTCTTGTTAGTTGTTAACGTTTCCGAGTTACCTTTCCACAGCTGCCAGTTGCTGAATGTCTTAATTGGTAATAGATATACCTCCTTTTTAGCCTTTATGTGTAAATTTAAAGGAAAGAATCCTATAATTTCATACAAGAAGGAAGAAGGAAAATCCAAGGAGAATCTACCAAAACAGATTTTTAGAAACTAGGAGAATAAGAACAAACATCTTTCACTGAGTATGATGTGATATGTATCTTTGGTCTTTGTCCCTGATTCCTGGCACAGAGTCCCTAAAACTCTTGGAACTTGGAATCTTTTAAATGGTAATAGTGTCTTTTGTATGCTATTGAGATGACTTAAGTCTGCGGCTCCCCTCTGACGGCTTCAGGATGGGGGCTGGTAGAAACACCGAGCCATGAATAGAGCATTAGGACTTTCAGCTCTACTCCGGACTTCTGGGGAGGGAAATGAAGGTGGAATCGAGTTCAATCACCGGTGGCCAATGATTTAATCAATCATGCTTACAATATACAATCTCCACAGAAACCTCTAAATGATGACATTTGGGGATCTCCTGGGTTGGTGAGCATATTGAGATGCAGAGAGGGTAACGTGCCTGGAGAGGTCATGAACGTTCTGCACCCACCCCACCCCACCCTATACCTAGACCTATGTATCTCTTCCATTTGGCTGTTTCTGAGTTGAATCCTTTATAATAAATCACCAATAGTAAAATAAAATGCTTCCCTGTGTTCTGTGCATTGTTCTAGTAAATTATGGAACCTGCGGAGGAGTAGTGGAAACCCTTAAATTTTATAGCCAGTTGGTTAGAAGTATGGGTGGCCCCTGGGACTTTTGAGCTGGCTTCTGAAGTGGGGTCAGTCTTGTGGGGCTGAGCCCTTCACCTATGAGGTCTGCATTAACCTATGAGGTCTGAGTAGTTAGTGTCAGAACTGAATTGAATCCATGAGCACCCAGTTACTGCCAAAGAATTGGTGTGGAAAAATGACAAGTATTTGGTGTCTGAAAAAACCCCACACATTTGGTGTCAGAAGTGGTTTCAGAAAAAAGACATCACAGATGAGTAATCAGACTTTTTATAAACAAATTCTGCAACCTTAAAGAAAAAGATAATCAGACCATACAAGAGATAGCTGAAAAGAATATTTTGGGGAAAAAGAAAGATTTTTCCAAGAAACAGAGGTAAAATTTGGATCACAATAGCAATTAAAAATAATAGTTCCTATAAAGTAGGAAATAAAAGATGAGAGAATAAGAAAACATTGAAATAAAAAGTAATTTCATTGCGATAAAGAAAATATTTTCTGTCATAGCAGAATGTGGGAGACTTAAGGAAATTGATATTGCAGAAAATTGATCAGTTTTATGGAAGATTAATTTGAGAAAATCCCTTAGGATATGGAGGTAAAGAACAACCATATGAAAATAATAAATATGATACATATGAAGGCAAGGTAATGAAGAACCAATTTATATATAAAAGTGTGGCCAAGAAATGAAGCAGAATGAATAGAAGAACTGGAAGGGAAACACAATTGAAAGTTTTAATCGGAAAATGAATGTTAAAATTTTTTTTCACAGCTGACATTTTTCTATCAAATGAAACAATACACAGAACCCTACAAAGGAATCAAATGATAAAAATGGAACTATGATGACTGAAAAAGGCACTGGAGGTTTAGAGGGTCTGCATTTCATTCTCTTGATCCTTTAATAACCTTGATTTAAAAAGGCTCACTAAATACCAAGCAAACACTACAACTTAGAAATATGTTACTGAAACAATTGAATTTTAAGGCCATAGAAATCATTCAAGCAGGGAAAACCATAAAATATGATAAAAAGAGGTTAAAAAATTATGAATAGTCTCCATCTAGCCATAATGTTCCACACATATTAGATACCAGAAAACCAGTAGAACTTTGTCTGCAGAGTTTGACAAAAAGGTGATCTGACTTCTAAATTCTGTACCAACCAGACTGCGTTTATGTGTGAAAAGAACAGAAAGACACTCTCAGATGTGGAAAGAAACAAGGAGGAAGTTTATCAATAATGTTTCATTCCTGAAAAAAATATTTAAAAATATAACAAAGTCAACTGAGACAATAAACATATAATGCATGTTGAAACTCATGAATTAAGAAGCTATAGGGCCTCCCTGGTGGCGCAGTGGTTAAGAGTCCGCCTGCCGATGCAGGGGATACGGGTTCGTGCCCCGGTCTGGGAGGATCCCATATGCCGCGGAGCGGCTGGGCCCGTGAGCCATGGCCGCTGGGCCTGCGCATCCGGAGCCTGTGCTCCGCAACGGGAGAGGCCACAACAGTGAGAGGCCCGCATACCGCAAAAAGGAAAAAAAAAAAAAAAAAAAAGAAGCTATAGTGTGAAAGAACCTGTAGTGAGCATAATACCATCTAAACAAACCAATAAACAACACATTGTAATTTCAGGGACAGAAGAATACAAATCTTACGAAGCTTGAAAGAAGGAAGATGTAATAATAGAATCATCCAGATAAAAATGTCAGAGAAGAAAATGTGTGAAGGGATCTGGGGGAGGTGGATGTACGCTGGTGATGTCAATGATGCTCAGTTTATTTTTGTGGAGGATGATCTTAGAAACAGACATGGATTTTTAAATTTTACAGTGTCAGTGACTAAAGATAGATGCATAAATCCAAAATTACAAGAGGAAGAAATTAAAGAAAATACTGATCAGATTTAAAAAAGGCAGAAAGCACAAAATATCAAGAAAGCATTAAAAAAGTAAGAACACAAAATATGATGTAATAGGCATATAGTGACAAGCCTATCTGTCATGGTTTTAATACAAATGGGAGAATTCACATTTTAATACAAATAAAGTCTTAATTAAAGGTTAAAATGTTAACTCTATGTTGCTTATGAGTTATACCTAAAACAAAGTGATAAAAAATAATTTTGTGTTAAAGATGGCCAAAGATATACCAAAAATATGCATATGTTATGAGACAAAGTATCATAATCTAGATATGATCTAACATGAAATGTTAACTATTATGAACCTTTGTTTGTAAAGTAACATAGCACTGAAATATATGAAAAAATTATTAACAATTGAAGGAGAAAATACAGTAATAGTAGGGTATTTTGGTATAGTTAGTTTTCTATCTTTTCCACACAAAGAGCTTATAAGAGAGGTATAAAATGTAAATAAAGAAAAACCAAAAATAGGTCAAAATAAAAAACGATTTTTTAAAAGATAACAGTATTGCTAATTATCTCTGATAACAGTGCAATAAAATTTGTAATTAAAAATGAAACTATAAAAACTATTCTTTTTAGTTTCTTAAAACCGTCAGAGGAATAAAATCAAATTGAGTGTATAATATCTTAAAATAATGGTGGTAGCATTATTACATATCAATTCTTACAAAACATATAGTCAAAATTGTACTCAGGTGAAAATTCATGGTTTTTGATGCTTTTCCATAAATAAAAATGTGGATGTGTAAATAAGTAAATTTTAAGAATTTACTAACAAATATGTTAGTAAAATAAAAACAATTAAAAAATGAACTCAATAACTGTCCATTTGGAATAAACAATACATAACAGGAGCTATAGGAGATTAAAGAACTATAGGGGAATACTTGTGCAACTTTACGTTAAATGTTGTACAAAGTAGATTGTTGTTTCAGGGTTCAGATTATAAAAAATATTCAATAAGAATTAGAAGTGTTAAGTAGATCAATAACCGTTGGGAAAAATGAAAAAAGCTAGTTCTAGGCTCAAAGGAATCCTGTTAAAACTTCAAGGAACAATTATTTCCCAATTTTCATAAACTGTTACATAGACTAAAAATGAAGCAAGTTTTATTAACTCTTTTTATCAAGATGGCATAACCTTTTAACCAAATCTTCCCAAAAATTGAACGAAAAAGAGAAAACTATAGATCCATATCACTTTTGAGTATTAATCAAAAATTCCTAAATAAGCTATTACTAGAATGAATTCAGCAGTATTTAAAAAATTTATCCACCCTGACCAATTAAAGTTTATTCCAGGAATGTAAAAGTGACTTCACGTGTATTGGTATAATTCATTATATCTACATGAGAAGAAGAAACACTATTGTGTAGGATCCAATGACTCATTATGCAAAGTTTAACATCTGTTGTTGATTATAACAACTTGTAGCAAAATGGACACAGAATATCTTAAACTATAAAACAGGGTCATGTTCTGTGGTGAAGTAGTGAAAGTATTTCTTTAAACGCAGGAGAAGGCAAAGCTACCCACCAGTACTATTGTTCTTTATTTTTCAGAAAGAATCAACCAATGCAATTAGACAAGGAATCAAAATATGGTATGTAAATACTGAGAAAGGAGAGAGAAAATTATTATTTGTAGGTGATATGATTGTGGATTGGTAAAATAAAAAAGGGGTCAATCAGGGATAGCAAGCAATTAGGAATAGTGAGAAACTTTGGAAGATAAGAAAATAAAAATGAAATGTGATAACTTTCTCATAGAATTATAATAGGTATTAAAAATGGTATGATAATCTCATATCCAGTAGTATGCTTGGAAAGAAAAGTAGGTGGCTGACATGAAAGACTAAAACTACTGAGAGACATGATAAAAAAGGCTTGCATAAATGAGAAGATTGCAGTATTCTGCAATGGGAACACTCAGTAATAATAAAAACATTAACTTCTTCCAAAGTAAAAAAAAAAGAAATTGAATAAAATTTTAATAAAATCTCAGTCAGAGTCTGGAACTCACCATTATTCTAAATAATCCACTAGTAAGTCTTAACACTCCAGAATGCAAAGGGAATTTGGAAAATAAATATGAGGAAAGATTTGCTTTAATGGATAATAAAATATACTATAAAGCTGAAAACTGTATGGTCCTGGTACAGCAATAGTCAGATTATTGGAATAAAAATATTAAAAGAAAATATAGATGAACGTGTAATTTTGGGGTGTGTGGGAAAGCCTACCTTAGCAATGCACTGGTGGCAGACAGTGTGAAGGGAGATACAACACACCAGATTATGATAAACACAAATTAAGTAACCCGCCCCCCAGTTTCTATACCATAATAACAAACTAAAACATTAAAAAAATAGTTAGAAGGCAAAAAACAAAATTAAATAATGTTTTTACAACTAAATAATAAAGGTTAACATGCTTAATATATAAAGGAGCTTTTCTATATCAATAAGAAAAAATAGTGAACATCCCAGTAGACCCATGAGAAAGTCATAAAGGATTCACCAGAGAAAAACACATGTGAAAAACTTCAAACTGCAGATATCAATGGATTGCAAACAAAAATAATATACAGTTTATCACAGATTTGAAAGAATGAGATTAATCAGAATTTTCCATGTCTGAGAAAAAAGACAGTCTCTCCTAAATGGATGTGAGGAATATTAATTGGTACAACGTTTTAGGGGTAACTGGATGTAAGTGTGTGTGTGTGTGTGTCTACATATAGTAAGCACTCTAAAAATGTATTTTTTAATCCAGCAATTTCATCTATAAGATTTTTTTTCCTAAGGAAAAATATTTAAACAAATTAACTAGTTTCTTTATAAATACTAATGACCTTTCTCTCTGTCCTTACTTTTTTTAAAAACATTTCAAGTAAATTTATTTTTAGTCATAGCACCAGTACAATTCTGAATGACATTTACTACTTTATCATTTTTTCAGGGCATAAATGCTAACCCATGCAGCTCAAAAGCCATGGTTTATATTAATAATTTCCAAATATTTAATGTGATGTTCATTGAATGAGAATTACAAATTTAAAGACAATAAAAAAAAAAAAACACCGGGAAGAATCTAAAACTGTTCTAAAAAATAAAGTCTGTTAAAAAAATACACCAGGATGTGACCTGGGTTTTAATTTGAATTAAAAAACTGAACTAAATTAAAAACAATTATTGCAACTTAATTTGGTGCTGGGAGCCAAGTACTAATAAGTGCTTGGATTAGAAAGGTGAATGCCAAGACCATCTCTTCTCAGTTACACAGGGACATCAGGTGGGCACATTCCAGAGAGGGGTCTGTCTAGCAAAGGAGAAATCGGGAAAACAAAAGTCAGTGCTGCTGGGCTTCCCTGGTGGCGCAGTGGTTGAGAGTCCGCCTGCCGATGCAGGGGACACGGGTTCATGCCCCGATCCCGGAAGATCCCACATGCTGCGGAGCGGCTGGGCCCGCGAGCCATGGCCGCGGAGCCTGTGTGTCCGGAGCCTGTGCTCCGCAACGGGAGAGGCCACAGCAGTGAGAGGCCCGCGTACAGCAAAAAAAAAAAAAAAAAAAAAAAGTCAGTGCTGGTGACTCAAGCACCAGGAGTTGCGAGATTTTGAGTGACATCTGTCACCCGCTTTTCATGAGAGAATTGCGGGGTCTACCTGGTGGCCCGTTGAAAGCAAAACTGCTGCAATACACAGGGGTGCTCTCTCCCTGACGGTGTAATATTAATTTATGGGAAGTAAACAGCTATTACCAGGATTCATAAAAGGCATAATTAATGGTATTGTTGGCTTTTTAAAAAATTAGAAAATAAATGGCCACTTAGTAGTTGTTTTGAAATGCTAATGAATTACCATGGGATCATTTCCAGTTAGTCAAGTTTAGTTCCCCAAAGCCAGTTTTGCAAATCCTGTTCAGAATCCAAATCGATATTGCCCATATGTAGACATTTTCAACAGGTATTAGGTGGAAATAACGGGGTCTTGATTGAAGAGATTTCCTCACCACCTCCTCAGGCAGGGCTCTTGTTGCCCCTCGTGGGCCTGGAAAACATTTCCCAGTAGTTTTTAAGGAACATATTCCACATTGAAAAATGACTGACGGGATGATCTATAAATTGGGGGCAGGAGGGAAATAAAGAATAAAAATACAAGGTGGCATGGTAAGAGGGAATTTGGATAATATTATGATATTTAAAAATTGGGGCATTATTTTCCTTTCAGCTCTTAACTAAACACTAACCTTCCAGGTCTGGTCATTTTGGGAAAGAGATGCCCATGAGGAGGATTTCATGGGGTTTGAAACGGTGCCGGTAAAACCTTCCTTGTCCCCGCACGACCTCTAATTCCTTGCCTGTTGCGTCCAACTCTCCTCCCAGGTTCACAAAACACACATATATATTAAAAAAATTAAATAACCCCAAGCACAAAGAGTTAGTGTCCCCTTGTTCTCTCTTCCCTGTCACTGTCTCTCCTTCCTCCCCACCCCCAGCCCAGCCCACCCACCTCACCGCCCTCCCCACGGATGCAAACAAAGGAACCAGTCCCAGCTCCTCCTGGAGCCGCTGATGCCAGGACCACAGGTATATCTGTCACTGATGAAATGTCACCCTGCCTTCGCCAATCCACCACACAATCAGAACGGGAAAAGGGCTTGTTTAGAAAGATGTAGCAAGGACCACTGTTTGGCCAACTGAGAGATGGGGCGGGTGTGGGCAGGGGGCTGTCCAAATAACCTCCTTTAAAGAGAGTTTTCATTTCGAACAGGACAATGTCCATGGTTAATGTACATGGGCGCATGAGTGCGCGCGCCCCTCAAACTACCCCGCTCAATCCCCTCTCTCACCTGTTTTGAACATTTCCCCCACTTCATCTATTTTAAGAATCAGAGCTTTTGTGCAGACCTGTCTGGGGGCGCCAAGGCTTCACTATTTACCGTTGTTGAAGAAATTCGAAATAAACAGCCTTGTCCCCAGCCCCCTCTGGCTCCGTCAAACCAATTACCCGTTGAGCACAAAAGTGCCCAGTGAAAAACAAATAAACAAAGAAAAAAACCTCAAACCGTGGAGCAGTCACATTTTGGAGGAGGCAACAAAAGCTTTTATTTGCAGAGACCAGAGCGGGAGAGATTTTTTAAATGAGCAAAGACGCACTGCTCCCTGGGAACAGAGAGGAAGCCGGGAGCCCCTGGGACCCGGGACCACTTCCCTCACCTCCCTGGCCAAAGGAAAAGGCCGCTTTAATTGCCCAAGTTTATTTTTTCAGAGCAGTCTTTAGAGGAAGACCCTTGGCAATCCGCACTTTGAAGATTTATACATGGCAGTTACCAACTCTCCTTTTATATATTTGAAATAAAAATAGCTCAGCAGCAATTTGCTTCTTTTTGACCCTTGTTTTAAAACTCATTTCTCTCCTACCTTTGAAGTGCAGAGAACTCTTAGTCCCCAGCCCTTTTGGAAGGCAAAATGTTAATCATAAGAATTTATTTTCTGTGCTAACGAATGTTTTTCTTGGAGTTTTTTTTTTCCATCATTTAGACAGAACTTAAAAAAATATATATAAATTAAATCAGCTTGTTGGGAAATTTCCCTGGGGAGCAACGCCTTCGTTTATAAGAGTCTCCTGATCTCTGAAATTCTCAGTGAGTTTAGGGTTCCTACAGAGAGAAGAAAACACTCACCCCTAAGACGTGAAGTCAAGGCGCATTTTCTTCTAAGGACATGTTATTCCAATGATCCAACAGGCAAATAATAATAATAGTAATAAAGTAAATTTAAAAAAGAATCCCAAACAATCCCACACAGTTTCAGGGTGTCCCTTCTACCCAAAGTTTCTGCAGTTGCACATGCAGGATTTTGACGTGTTTCTGCAGAGCTCTGATCAGCAGATTTGATACATGGATTTAGATCAATTTTTTTCTTATGGCAAATCTATATGTTATTCTCCGTCTTCATTTGGCGGTAGTTGCTGAGTGGCTGTTACTCGGGAGCAAAGGTCACTCTCTGGTGGGTGAAGCAGCCCAGTAATCTTTTACACCTTCTGAGGGGAGCGTGAGAGATTAAATCACTCTTGATGCAGCTGAAGCACAGCGACTTCATCCATATTTTATCTGCTGTAAATTTAATACCACAGCACTTTTTAGCGCGATGTATTTATTAACTGGCTGGGGATGAGCAGTACAGAAATTCAGTTTGTTCAGAAAAATAAAATGAAGACAGTCTGACAAGTTTATGAAGTAAGCACAATAGCTATTTATTACTTTTTAAACACACAGTTTACTGAAATGTCTTTAGCAGTGTTTGTTCAATACATGCATAATGCTTTCTAAATCATCTCAGCTTATTTTTTTTCCTTTGAATTTTAATCAAGACCTTTCCTCTTAAAGCCATCGGCGGGGCCCCTATGTGCAGTGGCTCGGTGTCGGATGGCTCACCTGTGCTCTGCAGGGAAAGAACCACATCTTTGTTCTGTTGGAGCTGCCCTGCAGGATTGTGGGAAATGGAATCACATTTAGACCTGCGGTAGCCAGCCTCTGGCCCCAGAAGTCAGAAGATACACTATTTCAGAGTGACAGTTACCAAGAGCATGGCTTCTCTCAATGTTTTTGCCTTAACTTTTCATTCTTTTCATTTGCTTTCTCCTTCCCTTCCTCCCTCCTTTCTTTTTCTTTCTTTCTTTTTCTTTCTTTTTCTTTCTTTCTTTCTTTCTTTCTTTCTTTCTTTCTTTCTTTCTTTCTTTCTTTTCTTTCTTCTTCCTTCCTTCCTTCCTTCCTTCCTTCCTTCCTTCCTTCCTTCCTTCCTTCCTTCCTTTCTTTCTTTCTTTCTTTCTTTCTTTCTTTCTTTCTTTCTTTCTTTCTTTCTTTCTTTCTTTCTTTCTCTTTCTTTCACATTCCCCGTGTTTCACCACATTTGTGCTCCAAATTTCTTATTCTACCTCCAGATTAATTACAGGCTTTGCTCTTGTGATCCACAGGCTGGCCTCACTTTCCCTTCCTCTGTCTGGTGTCCTGAGATGTCAGCTATTTATTGAAAGGAAGAATGGGGTCGGCTCCATTTATTTATATAGACATTCAGTCTGATAAAACTTTCTTTTCCTTTCCTTTCTTGGAAGATAACATCTTGAGAACCTGGGCTGAGTTTAAACCTCTGTAAATTCCAGCTGAGCCAGGGCAGCATTCTCACGGCTACCTTCCTGTTTTCATTTGTGGATCATTTTCATTGGTCCTCTTGGCTTTCAGTCAATTCACCCACCAGCCTGAAGCTGATATCTCTATGGAAATCAGGAAGGCTCCATACTTTAACCTTGGGATTAAGTTCAGGTGTGCTAATTCCACAACACGGGACTAGAGCAGCAGTTCTTAAAGTGTGTTCTGACTTGCAGCAGCAGTAGCATCCCCTTGCAACTTGTTGGATGTGAAAATTCTCTGGCCTCACTCACTGACTCAGAACTGTGGGGGAGGGCCTGGGGGAAGGCTCAGTGGTCCATGTCTTAACTAGCCCTCCAGGTGTTCCTGATGCCTGTTCAAGCTTGAGAATCACTGGCCTAAAGTCTTGATGAGCTACCTGCAAACCAATGATCTCTTTGCAATATTAACGTCCTTGCCAGCCCTTCCACACCCCCACATAACAGGCTTCTGGAAGGATCTGCTGCACTGTGATCCTCAGGGAGTGAGCACAGATTTGACTGCCTTTAGAAACACTGCTCTGACAAAGTACATTCCAGTGCCAGATACAAATACTGTTTTGGATAACCTGAAATATTTAGAATCATTTCTTGGCATGGCTTGTTGAAAGATGACTCAATCTTGCTTTAGAAAGGGGGCAGGCAAGAGAACTCACAGTTTTTGAGGGACAGAAAACTGATATCAATAAATCTCTTTAAAAGTTAGCTTCTACAACTTTTTAATACTGCCATGATACAATTGTTAGTGTCCCTTTGGCCTTCATAAAGCATTTACTCCTATGACTAAGATCTGAATATTTTCAGGAAACACCATTTCAATTCAATTGCATATGCACCATTTTCTTTTTCTCTGGCATGATTTAAAAATAAACAGAATATGTAAATAGGGAATGCTTCAAACCTATCTTTTTATAATCCCTTTTTAATATCTTAGCTCTTTTTTTTAACCTTCCTGAGTGCATCATTCCAAAACGCATTTCAATTCATTCCTTGATGTTTTCCCTTTTCGCTCTCTGAAGCATTGGAAGATGCAAATCTGCAGTTCATACTGTTGCCTCCGACAGAATGTATCGCACTGAATTATCAGAACATGAGTTTTGGATCTTATATGCTGAGGAAGTTGATTGCATAATAGTTGATATATAAAGAAAATACTAGAAATTCACAAAAAGAACTTGCATTCGTCTCCAAAATTTTGGGATGCATTTGGGTTTCACAAGTCAGAACTTAAATGGAACCACAATCTGATGTCTGACTTGAATTGTTTTTTTTTAATTATAAAATGTGTTCTGTTTAAGAAGGTCACATCCAGTGAAAGGAAACATAGTGTTATATGACTGGAGAAAAATGAAGTGGGTTCCCAGAGCCTAAACCTCTGAAATCTGTTAATCCCTTTCATTCCAGGCAAACAACAAAGCATTCATTTAAAAAAAAAAAAAAAAACTTCTGAAAACTTTTAAGTGTATACATGTGACAACATCTTTATAATCCTGAACTTCAGCATCTGAAAGTGAAAGAAAAATCTACTTATTAGGTTAGCCTATCATATAAAGCAGTGTTGGTTTCAAACAGCTAACTGTGAACCAATTGTGGCTCATGATATCAATTTTGTTGGTCATGATCTGTGTTAAAAAATTAAATTGAATGGATGAACCAGACTAGACTAAAATAGAATACAGTAGAACATAATAGAATACATCACAGTATATAGTGAAGTATATGTATTATTATGTATTATTTGGGGAAACTTGTTTTAGTATAAGGATGCATGTACGTCGATAAAAACACTGATAATAGAGTCTTGAATATTTATAGTTAATGGATTTATTATTAGTGTGATTTGTCTGGCATTCTCTTACTTTCATCATCAACAACAAAGCAATAACAAAATTCCTCCATATAAATTCAGATTAGAGGTTGTTGGAAGCAGAGGGGCACAGCTAAGCAGAATTTAAGCATAAAGCTTAGAGCGGTCTTCAGATACCTATATTCTTTCCTTTATTAATTTATACATTGGTGAACCTTGAGTAAATTATAAAATTTCTCTGTGTCTCAATTTCCTTATCTGTAAAATGCCACCGACAACAGAACCTATCTATTAAATAATTACGAGTAGTAAATGAGTTAATACATGTAAAATGCCTAGAATAGCATGAGTACTAAATAAAATGTTAGTTATTAATATAGATATCATCTGAATTTAATGCATGTCCACTACGTGTGTGAGAGAGTGCTTGGTTCATGAAGGATCCATTTTGATGTATGACCCCTCATGGAAGGACCTATAGATCAAGCTTCCATATATTTATTGCCTTTGGGCATAAGTCAAAATGAAGGGGATGCCATCCACGTTTGTTTATTTAAGAAGTATTTATTTGTTTGTGTGTTCCGAGAAGGAGAAAGCAAAAGAAAAGTCAAGACTTTGGTCTAGAGGTTCTTGTAGAGTGAAGGAGTATCAAGCCCACGTGCCCTTTCCAAGCTGGGTGACCTCTATCAAGGCTCTTCACCTTGCAGAATGGTCCTCATCCGGGCAGTGGAGACCTGGGCTCTGATTTCTGAGGTCCCTTCCACTATAGACTGAATAGTGTCCCCCTGAAGTCACATGTTGAAGCCCTAGCTCCAATGTGACGGTATCTGGGGACAGAGACTTTATGAGGTGTAGTTAGTTAAATGAGGTCATAAGGGGGGGGCCCTAATCCTGGAGGGTTAGTGTCCTTATAAAGGGGAGGAAACGCCAGAGAGCCTTCCATCCTTCTCCCCCCCGCATTCTCTCTCTCGCTCATCATTTGTGAATAGTTCTCTCATTAACCTCCCCACTCCGATACCCTCTTATAATTAATTGTTAAAGTCAAGATTTTAGGGAAATAAAAATCTGCTTTTTCCATGAAAGAACTGGCTGAGGAGAATCTCAGTGTGCTACACATCCTTACAGTTCTCAGGACAAGACAGTGACTACAGTGGGTTGAAGAGTGTCTCCCCAAATTCATGTTCACTTGGAAGCTCTGAATGAGACTTTATTTGGAAATGGAGTCTTGGAAGATGTAATCAAGTTAAAATGAGGTCATACTGGATTAGAGAGGGCCCTAAATCTAATTTATAGGAAGAGGGAAATTTGGTCACAGACATACAGGGGAGAAGGCCGCGTGAAGATGTAGCAGAGACTGGAGTGATGTATTTATAGGCTGAGGTACACCAAAGACTGCTGGGCACCCAGAAGCTGAAAGAAGTACTCTTCCCTAGAGCCTTTGAAGGGAGCACGGCCTGCTAACACCTTGGTTGTGAACTTCTAGCTTCCAGAATCATGAGAGCATAAGTTTCTGTTGGTTTAGCCCCCCAGTTTGTGATGATTTGCTATGGCAGTCCTTGCAAACTAATACAGTGTTAAGAATAAAACAAACCGCAAAGACAAATCATTTATATTTAAAAAAAATATATAAAACTTGTTATAAATCAATAGCCTCCCAGGTTGTAACAATTCCCAAGCAACACCATATAAACAAGAACTGAAGTTTAGAAAGATACTAGCAAAACGACAAAAATGCATGCCCATTCCTTTTATATCTGTTGGTTATCCACTGTGTGCGAGGTGATACACACTTGTACATTACATTGCAATTTCACATCACTGGGAAGCACTAGACCTAGGTAAATCTGGGAAGTTTTTTCTAAGTTCCTTTTCCTGGAGTGTGGACGGGCTAGATTCTTCTCAATCTCTACTGCTGAGTGGAGGGAGAGTCAAGCCTGCATTTGTTAAAGGATTAACCACTGTACCAGCTGGAGGAGGAGAAGCTGTGGATGAAACCACGAAAGAAGAGGCCCCAAGTCTTCATTTCATGTATCAGGTGTCCTCATCAATCTTCAGGTGTTTTCCATACTTTTCTCATTCTCGATGCTAAGAAATCCAAAGTCCAGGGCTTTTTTACCCATCACTAAGGACCTGGTACCCATTATACTGGATGAGGAGCTGGGGATTCAGGGATGTGGAAAACAACCTGTCCAGAGAGGATGCCCAGCCCAGAGGAAAAAAGGGACATGAAAATTTTAAAAAAGGAATAGAATATGGAACGTGAAAAACAAACAAACCCAGAAAATAGGCAGTGATCGTCTCTGCAGGCGGCCTTCCTGCTGGGCATAGCACATGGGTACCATTGCATCAGGGAAGAGGTGGGAAGGACTTTAAAAAAAAATTATTGAAGTAAAGTTGATTTACAATGCTGTGTTAGTTTCAGGTGTACAGCTAAGTGATTCAGTTATATCTATATCTATATCTATATCTCCATTCTTTTTCAGATTATTTTCTCATATAGGTTATCAGAGAATATTAAGTAGAGTTCCCTGTGCTATGTGGTAGGTCCTTGTTGGTTACCTGTCATATATAGTAGTGTGTGTATGTTCATCCCAAGCTCCTAATTTATCCCTCCCCTCATGTTTCCCCTTTGGTAACCACGTTTGTTTTCAATATCTGTGAGTCTGTTTCTGTCTTGTAAATAAGTTCGTGTCATTTTTTAAAATTAGATCCCACTTATGAGTGATATCGTGTGATGTTTGTCTTTGTCTGATCTACTTCACTCAGTATAATCATCTCTAGGTCCATCTACATTGCTGCAAAAAGTCCATCGACTGAGGACTGGATAAAGAGGATGGGGTACGTATATACAATGGAGTATCCCTCCACCATTAGAAAGGGTTTTTGAAGACCAGGAAGCAGTGAGAAGAACGTCAGGACATCAGCCTTCACAAAGCGCCTTTGGGAGGGCAGCTGCCCTGCAGAGGGAGGTGGGGATGAGGTTGGTGAGATGAGTTGGGGGGTTTATTCTTCACGCTGGATGATGGGGATGAAAGGAGAAATTCAAATGCATTGTCTTCCAAAGAGGATCTTGCTGCACATTGAACACAGGTTTGGAGATGGGGTAGGGTGGAGGCAGGAGGACCTCAAGGGAAACTACCTCCTTTGTCTGAAGTTCCCGAGGTTCAGTTCTGGCATCACATGGAAGAATGCAGACATTAAGGCAAAAGTTGAATTGTGGCACATGTCTACAATGGAATATTACTCAGCCATAAAAAGCAACGAAATTGTGCCATTTGCAGAGACGTGGATGGACCTAGAGACTGTCATACAGGGTGTAGTCGGTCAGAAAGAGAAAAAGAAATATTGTCTAATATCACTTATACGTGGAATCTAGAAAAATATTGCAGATGAACCTATTTGTAAAGCAGAAACAGAGACACAGACGTAGAGAACAAATGTATGGATACCAAGGGTGGGGAGGTGGGGTGGCATGAATTGGGAGAGTGGGATTGACATATACACATTACTATGTATAAAATAGATAGCTAATGAGAACCTACTGTAGAGCACAGGGAACTCTACTCAATGCTCTGTGACCTTATGTGTGACCTATGGGAAGGAAATCCAAAAAAGAGGGGATATATGTATACGTAGAACTGATTCACTTTGCTGTACAGCAGAAACTAACACAACATTGTAAAACAATGATATTCCAATAAAAATTAATAAGAAAATAAAATCACATTTATCAGAAGTTCGGTATTTGAGAACAAGCAGGATAACTTAGGTGGTACCAGAGCTGTTGGCATTGCTGAGTCCGTGCCAGACCTTGTTAGTGCTTTTTGTGGTTACTCACTTAGTCCCCAGCCAAGCCCTGGGAGGTCGTGGGGCGCTGATTCCTGTCTCACCCAAGGAGATTTCTAGAGTTCAGTTCACTCGCACTTACAGAATCAAATTCTATTGGGGGAGGCCTGGGAACCTGAATTTCTGTAAGCCGTCCAAGGAGAACGCTCAGGTTTGCAGAGGGTTGAGAATCTGAACGGAGGCGTGTCGGGGCGATGAGGCCAAAGCCGCCTCTGTGTGTCCCCTGAAGTCTGCATTCTCTTCCTACACTGTGAAATGCCAGGTGAGAGACAAATGATAAATTCATTTCCACTTATATCTAGGAAGATTTGAATAGGGGGTTGGGAAGGTGAGAGGGAAATGGGACCCAAAGAAGTTGCAAAGGGGAAAAATCTGTGAGACGAGAAAAGCAAAGGAAGCAGAGAAATGACATGAATGAGCGACTGAAGTGACAGGAGGAGGAATGTCACAGGGCCCCTCAGAGCAGAGAGAGGAGAGATCAAACCCTCAGCATCCTTGCCTTTCCTTTGTGCCTATGTGAGCCCTCACACCTTTCTACGTTCCACCTCCTTTATTTAGTGGAAGATGAGGAGGCTGTCGAGACATTCACACACCAAAGTAAAAGTGAGAGAGGCAGCTGTCACTCACGAAGGACTCGGGCTTTTTAACTTTACACAAAGTGACCACGAGAAAAACAACCCCCTCCCTGTCCACTCAAACCGTGAGAGCAAAATACAGACTCAGCTGGTCACGTTTTCATTCCCTTACAGTTCAGCTTACATTAGAGAATCAGATTCTCTTGTATGCCTTGAAACACCTCTTCAAATGATTTTGATTTTTGATTTTGATGTGTGTCCCTCCTTATCAATCCCTGGACCAGATCCTCTCGAGGCCCTTTTATCTCTGACACTCGATTTTTACCAGGTATTCCTGGTACAAATGTCCCGTGGTGTGTGGAGGAATTTCATCCTGCTGTAGGAGCTAAAATAGAAGGCTCCGAGGGTTTCCTAATATGCAGGTCAATGTATTCCTGCCACGCAAGCTGTAGCATGGTTTGTTTTAAGCATGGCCTGATGTCCTGTTAGGCGTGGTCTGTAGCAGGTGGACACTCTCCAGGACACGGCAGGATGGATGCACTGGCCTCAGCTCTGGGGAGGAGAAGAAGACCTGAAAGCCCCCGGAGAGCTTGGTCTCCGGAGAAATCGAGAATTACCGCTCCCGTTCAAAATAGGCTTTAGAAAGAAAGTGCTGAGGAAGCAGGAGTCATTTAGCGTTTGATCAGTGGGGTGAACCGATACACTGTAGGCCAGGAGGTGTCAGCCAGCCCTGCATATGCAGAAAGGAGCACACGGCGCGCGGAGAAGAGTCGAGAAGGGGGAGTGGGTGCAGGAAGCGGGGCTCTCGCCAGGCGCCCACGGGAGCTGCTGGGACAGAGCTGGGGTCTCCGTGGTCCCAGGGCCCTGGGGTGTGGTGAGAGGGCCACTAGCAGGGATGGGGGCGGAGGCTCTTCCTTGCTCACGGCTGCTGCTATGGTCTGAATGTGTGTCCCCCAAGTCCGTATGCTGAAACTGAATCACCAGCCTGATGTCTTAGGAGGTGGGGCCTCTGGGGGGTGATGAGGTCAGGAGGGCAGAGCCTTCGTGAGGGGGATCCGTGCCCTTGTAAGAGACCCCAACAGGCCGGCTCATCCCTTCCACCAGTGCAGACACAGGGGGAGACGGCCGTCTATGGACCAGGAAGCAGGCTCTCACCAGACACTGGATCTTGGACTCCCAGCCTCCAGGACAGTCAAAAATAAGTGTGTGTTGTTTATAAGCCACTGGGTTTATGGGATTTTTGTTATAGCGGCCAGGACAAACTAAGACCGGGACCAGGAGAAGCCACTTCTCCTTACACGTGACCCAACTATCTCTCTTTCTAAGACTCGCCAAAGACACTGTCATCCTGCCCTTATGTGTAGAAAAAGGAAGCGGTTTGGCAGGGATGACCCCTGCCAAAAGGGTCTCACGTGCTTTCTGCTGGCCTGAGCTTGGGAGGTGTGTGCACGTGTGCAGGTTTGCATGTGTGTGTCCGTGTGCACTTGCCGTGTTTGTATGTGTGTGGCCTGCGAGGCAGCCCAGGCCCAGTGCCCACCGTGTGCTCGATCCGCCTGGAGAGTTGCCCTCTGGCTCCGTCACCTCGGCCACCGTAACAGAATCCCACTGATGGGGCTTGAACAGCAGAGATGCACTCCTCTTAGTTCAGGAGGCCTCGGGTCCAAGATCAAGGTGCCTGGTGAGTCCCTACCTGAGGGGCGGGTGGTGGCCTTCCCCATGGGTCCTCCCCTGGCCTGACCACCATATGCCCATCCTCTGCCAACCCGATCCAGTTCTCTAGGGGATGACTCTGAACTCGCCTTGTAGGAAGTACACACGTGCTAGAGGCACTTGTTCTGCATGTTGGTGTCCATCAGAAACAGCTCCAAACCTGGCGGCACTTAGGCTCTGAACCAAGTTTCACGGCACTCATTTCCCGTTCCCGGGTAGCAAGGATGAACAACTTCACTACTGTACACACTAAAGGGGAGGTGCTATAAAATGCACATTACAGTGTTGCTCACCTGCCCACCTGCTCCCCTCACGGGAGCACTTTGCTTCAAAGTGCTTTTAATCTGCTTAAGTGTAAGGCCAGGTCTTGCTTGTTCACGAGGATGAGGCATGGGGTGCCATAAATAGATGAACCCCACAGATGATTTATTTTTCTTGTGGCACCATTACTTTTGACCTCTTTCCTCATCCAACCTTTGACAAAAACTACTGATGTGCAGCAAAACTGATTCATTTGGGTCGCATCTTTATTTTTCATGCTTAGTCTTTTGTGGAGGTGCTAATGGGGACTCAGTTGCCCCAAAGGTGGGCAGTGTCAGGGGGCTTATGGAGATCGAAGGAGACTGCAGCGTCTGTCCCGACATGATCAAGACATTTTCTAAGTTTTCTTTACTTTTAAGGAGATAATCACAGTGATATAGAAAGGGTTGCTGGTGTGAGTGTTTACATTCTGTCATCGTTTGTCCTGTTAGATTGTATTTTCCTGCTGATGCCGTCAGACCACTGAACTCAAAGAAGAGCCCCCAGGATGGATAGCTCCCATTTGGTCCAGTTCAGAGTCCCCCCAGAACACTTTATACAAATTTGTCCATTGGGGGCTTCCTGCTTCAGGCTTTCAGTAATACTGTAACTCAGGGCTTTTACAGACATGTCACTGGTTTCCCACCAGTTTCCGCATTTCTAAATTGAGTAGGGTCCCCTAACACTCAGGAGGAGGTGTGGCTAAGAGACAAACGAGGAAGGGTTGTAGCTGGCATGGCACCCAGCCCCACGCCCAGCCTCTGAGCACCCATCTGACATTACCACCCACCTCCTTATCTTGAACTGTCTCCCTCCTGACATTTAGAACCAAAAAACCTCAGCTTCTGATTGTTTCAAAGGGCAACAGCTACTTAACTGGTTCCAATTTTTAATCTCTCCTGAAGACATGCATAGAATAAAACAAAAGGCCCATTGAACTTAATTAACTTTGGGAGGATCCCAACTCTGAAGGGATTCAAGCAGTTTAGGGCCATCAACTCCTTGGTTCAAGACCTTTTCAGCTGAGAGATGTAAATCAGTGGTCCCCAACCTTTTTGGCACCGGGGACTGGTTTTGTGGAAGACAATTTTTTCACGGACTGGGGTGGAATGGGGGATGGTTCAGGCAGTGATGCCAGCGATGGGGAGTGATGGGGAGCGGTGGGGAGTGGTGGGGAGTGGTGGGGAGTGGGGGGGAGTGATGGGGAGTGATGAGGAGTGGTGGGGAGTGGTGGGGAGCGATGGAGAGTGGTGGGGAGCAGGGGGGAGCGGTGGAGAGCGGTGGGGAGCGATGGGGAGCAGTGGGGAGGGATGGGGAGTGGTGGGGAGCGATGGGGAGCAATGGGGAGTGGTGGGGAGTGGTGGGGAGCAATGGGGAGCGGTGGGGAGCAGTGGGGAACGATGGGGAGCGGTGGGGAGCGGTGGGAGCGGTGGGAGTGGTGGGGAGTGGTGGGGAGCGGTGGGGAGCAGGGGGAGCGGTGGGGAGTGATGGGGAGCAGGGGGGAGTGATGGGGAGCGATGGGGAGGGATGGGGAGCGGTGGGGAGTGGTGGGGAGCAATGGGGAGTGGTGGGGAGGGATGGGGAGCAATGGGGAGTGGTGGGGAGCTGTGGGGAGCAATGGGGAGCGGTGGGGAGTGGTGGGAGCGATGGGGAGCGGTGGGGAGCAGTGGGGAGCGGTGGGGAACGATGGGGAGCAATGGGGAGCGGTGGGGAGCAGTGGGAGCGGTGGGGAGTGGTGGGGAACGATGGGGAGCGGTGGGGAGCGGTGGGGAGTGGTGGGGAGCAATGAGGAGTGGTGGGGAGCGGTGGGAGCGGTAGGGAGCAATGGGGAGCGGTGGGGAGCGATGGGGAGCAATGGGGAGCGGTGGGGAGTGGTGGGAGCGGTAGGGAGTGGTGGGGAGCGGTGGGGAATGATGGGGAGCAGTGGGGAGTGGTGGGGAGCGGTGGGGAACGATGTGGAGCAGTGGGGAGCGATGGGGAGCAGCAGATGAAGCTTTGCTCATTACCCCGCTGCTCACGTCCTGCTGTGTGGCCAGGTTCCTAATAGGCTGTGGCCTGGTACTGGTCCGCAGCCTGGGGGTTCAGGACCCCTGATGTAAATCATCACCTTTGATTGAATGTTGTGATCACTTCTGGGGTAGAGTGATAAAGTGGCACTCAGAGTCCTGGATAAAGGATTTTACAAACGGAAGCAATATTCTAGCAGGATTTCTAGGAGGAAGGCAGATATCTAGAGGTCAGTCTTCTGGAAAAAAAAAAGGGAAGACAAGTTGAGAAAATGGCAGCAGAACCTTTGTTAATGAGCTTCCAGACCAGCAGGAAACTCGTGCTTGGGAACTGATGTCCCACCATCGTGTCCACTGGCTGATGGCTGGCTGCACCCAGTGAAGGACTGCAGGTTGGCGCAGGTGACGTTCACCCAGGGTTTGTCCTGAGCACCAGCTGGGGTGCCTATAGCCTCAGCAGGGCACATGAGAGAGCATCTTTCTGCTAATCTCTCCAAGCATGAGTCCACTCCATGGAGAAGTGCCTCTTTCCACCTCCTAGGTCTACCTGAGCGGCTGCATGTGTAAATAGAATGGCTATTTTTGTTAAACAGAGCTTAACTATTTCTGAAACAGCCATTTATTTGTGAAGACTACTTTATGTTAATTTAATTATAAGAAAATTGAAAAGTGTAATACATAGCTAAGCCCTTAAGGCCAGTTAATCTATTTGGATTGTAACAAATATAATTTTTATTAGCTCAGCCTATTTGGATGGTAACGAGTATAACCTTTTCATAGACATTACAGACTCTGAGTTATGGTCTATTTTTATGTAAAACCATCCTTGAGTAGAACAAAAGGGAGTTCTTTTATTTGTCATTGTGTTATGGAATCATTATATTAATGAAAGTAGAAGCTGAGCCATCCCTATTATATTAGAGTGGAGCTCAAGTCTTCCCTAGGTGTGATTGGAAAAAAAAAAAACCCAAGTAGTTATTAGAAAAATGATCAGCCTTATAGAGAGGCAAGATATATTCTGAAACCTCCTTTGGGTAAAATATGTTGATTTTTAAGAGGAAGAGTTGATCATTTTTCCAGACAATTGGACTATCTATCCAGAAACTCAGCTATATTGGAACCCAGATGAGAACTTGGAGAGAAGCAAAAGAAGACCCCAAGAGGCCAAAAAGGGGGTCAGAAAGTCTGAGTGCCATAGAAGTTCTTTTCTTTCATAGAGTCTTCTATTGTATGTGGGTTCCCAGCCCAGGACAAACAACCAACAGGGTAACCACTTGGGTAAGATTTCCACCCTGAATGCATTCAGCAGAGTCAAGAGCACAGAGTCTGGAGTCAGACAGGCTGTGCTCCAATCCTAGCTCCGCTGTTTACTTCCTGGGAGACCCATGCACCTCAGTTTCCCTTTCCATAAAGTGGGGATTACATTTGAGCTGTGTGAAGACATGGA
The DNA here is from genome assembly GCF_025265405.1 of Mesoplodon densirostris. Classification (NCBI taxonomy): domain Eukaryota; kingdom Metazoa; phylum Chordata; class Mammalia; order Artiodactyla; family Ziphiidae; genus Mesoplodon; species Mesoplodon densirostris. The sequence continues at coordinate 67,536,564 of NC_082674.1, forward strand.
AGAGTGAGTCCATGTTAAACATTGAGCAGCTCCAGCACGCAGAGAGCCAATATGTGCATTGACAGTACATTATCACCGTGTAAACGAAGGCAGCATTATTGTTTCCCTTTTTCAAAAATGCCTTTTTTTAAAATTGGGTATTGGGATATAGTTGCTTTACAATGTTGTCTTAGTTTCTGCTGTACAAAACAGAAGGTGAATCAGCTATATGTATACATATATCCCCTCCCTCTTGGACCCCCTCACCATCCTACCCATTCCATCACCACAGAGCACTGAGCTGAGCTCCCTGTGCTACACAGCAGGTTCCCACTGGCTATCTCTTTTACACATGGTAGGGTATATATGTCAATCCAAATCTCTCAATTCGTCCCACCCCCCCTTCTCCCGTCCCACGTCCACAAGTCCATTCTCTACATCTGTGAATCTACTCCTTATTTTACAGGCCCTGGTGCCCACAGGGCCTGACAATGTTGCACATTTTTGAACCTTTCTTCAGTATCAATTTTTGAACTGATATGCTGAAAACAGTTTTGAAATGTACACGTTTAAAAAATTTAATGTAAATTTTGGGAGAATTTCAGTATATTAAACCACGGTGCTTAACGGAGACCCACTGTGTGTCAGGCCTGGAGCTAAGTACTTTTGATATGAGTCAAACATATTGTATTTTATGCCAACTGGGAAGCCTTTGAGGGCAAAAGCAAGTCTGTGGATAATTACCCCTGGACTCCTGAGGCTAACCAGGACAGGCATCATGTTAAATTCTCACTATGGCTCCTCTGAAAGGCAAGAAATACCATGTCCATTTTGCAGATGAGAAAACACGGGCTTAGAGGAAACATGCTGTGTTCAGCTAGAATGTGACAGAGCCAGAATTCAAGTACAAGTTTACTCTACTTCAATACACTTGCCATTAACCACAGGACTACACTGCCTGTCTTAGTCAGCTCGGGTTGCTGTAAACAGAATACCACCGACTGGGGTGCTTAAACAACAGAAATTTAATTCTCATGGTTCTGGAGCCCCTGAAGGTCAAGATCAAGGCACCAGGCTATTTGGTTCCTGGTGAGGGCATTCTCTTTGGTTTGCAGACAGCCACCTCTTCCTGTCTCCTCGCATAGGAGAGAGGGGATGATCTCTTTTTCATGGGGCGCTAATCCCCTTCATGAGGGCTCCACTCCATGACCTAATCACCTCCCAAAGGCCCCACCCCCAAACACCAGTACTTTGGGGATTCAGGCTTCCACATTTGAATTTTGAGAGGACACAAACATTCAGTCTGTGGTTCTGCCCTTCGTCTCTAGCTAAGAATCTCTTTGACTTATTCATAGCTTTAATTGAGACTAAAATAGCTGCTCACTTATTTGGTCTCTTTCCTGAAGTCTAATAGTCCAGAATGTTTAATTTAAGGTGTCTCCACTGAGCAAAATGTGATTTTTCTTGGTTCATAAAAATGTTGGCTTAGAATTTCACTAAATGTAACTTCAAGAGGACTTTATATGATTCTAGAAAACCTTGCTTATTTGAGTGAAACCTGAGTTACTTGAATCAGCAGGTCATTTTGTCCATTCCTCCTCATTTTAGAAGGAACTGAAGGACATAAATGTTCTTTGGTGCACATTCTCGGGGCAACACCATGTCTTGTTCCTGGGTTTCCCTGGTGTTATCCACTCTCTTGGGCAGTAGAAATTGGGGCCACCTGTTCTGAGCTAGATTCATTGATTCATACATCCACATACTCATTTATTTGACAAGCAGTTTTTTTTTTTTTTTTTTTTTTCGGTATGTGGGCCTCTCACTGCTGTGGCCTCTCCCGCTGCGGAGTACAGGCTCCGGACATGCAGGCTCAGCGGCCATGGCTCATGGGCCCAGCCGCTCCACGGCATGTGGGATCTTCCCAGACTGGGGCACGAACCTGTGTCCCCTGCATCAGCAGGTGGACTCTCAACCACTGCGCCACCAGGGAAGCCCAACAAGCAGTTTTTTGAGCTCCTATTTGATGCCAAATTCCATACCAAGAGCTGAAGATGCACTGGTGAGCAAAATCAGCCTAGGGGGTCTCTTCTCATTCCATTAGCTGTTCAATTAGGGACCAAATGTTTTATGAGTCTCCTAGACAGAGAGTGGACTGGACCAGTGACCAGGGTGACCAACCATCCCAGTTTGTCCAGGACTGAGGGGTTCCCCAGGGGGACTTTCCAGGGCTTTCCAGACTGCTAAAACTGGGAAAGCCCATAGCAAATGGTTATTGGGCTTGGAGGTCCCATTCTCTGGAAGGGAACTTGATTAGAGTCAATTTCCAGTTTAGGACATACCCGTTGGACACTTCTCTTGGGCATCCTGGGAATGCTTGGGAAGAAGACTCTTCCAGGCTGTTGACTTGTCCAGTTCTTGTCTTGAAGGTAGTGTTAGGAAGGGGGAAACCCCCAGCGGACCTCCACACTCAAAGCTGTGCAGGACCCCAGGGCCTGCAGCCATCGCTGCCCCCTGGTCAATGACCTCTTGGGCACAGGGGCATTTGCCAATCCCCCTCGGAGCCTGTTGGACATGAGTGGCCACAGAGGCTGCAGTGGGGCCGGGAAAGGCTCTGGAGCTAGATTGCTGGGTTTGAAGCCCTGCTCCTCCCTTTCTAATCACGGGCAAGTTATTTAACTTTCCTAAAATCTGAAAGATGAGAGTAGTAAAAGCATGGTAACCATGCGTACTAAGTGGGTAGACAGAGCACAGTGTCTGACTCCCAGGAAAGGAATAATGCTAGTCTGTTAGAACACTCCTGGCATGTGGAAAGGGGCCAGGGTGCCATGAAACAAGAACAGACACAGTATGAGAGACACAAAGCTGCCTTTCCTCAGCCCCCTCCTAAGCAAGGTGGGTGCCTGGAAATGGCCAGGCCTCCCTGCCTCTTCCACCTGGAGTGGAGGCCGCACCAGCCCAGAGGCTGAGCCCAGGCTGGGCTGTCCTGGACTCAGGCCCAGGGTCCTGGCTGACACAGCCCTCAGCCCCCGCAGGTGACCAAGGAGACTCGTGGGGACTCAGGTGAGACCAGCAGAGCTACCCAGAAAACCACAGGGTTGTGAGAAATTACACATTGTTTGTCAGCACTCAGTTTCGACATGGTGTGTTACATTTCTATTCTGTGCCAGGCATTTACATCCTCATAAAAACACAAGAAAGGGGATATCCTTAGTCCCATTTTACAGACCAGGAAGTGGGCTCAGAAGCATGAGCATCTTGTCCCAGATGTCACTACTGGTCAGTGGCTCCTTCACGCCAGGGCTGCCTGACTCTAAACAAGGGATTTATGTTATCTTCCAGGTTCTTCAGAACATTACCATGTTTTGACTTAAAAAAATCTCCTGTAGGTCAAACCTGTTTGTATCTTGGTGAATGTAATCTTTTCCTTCTGAGGGTATCCAAGCAATTTAAAGATAATTTCTCAGTAGTAATCCTGGTTAAGACAGGGAGAAGCAAGTATTTCTCCATAGAAGTCAACAAGATGTTTAAAAAATTCATTGCCAAGTGGATAAGAGCTGTATTTACAAGAACCTGTAGAGAAGGCACAGGGTGGGGACCTGCCCAGAAAGATGGGCACCCTTAGTGTGCTGGCTTTGCACTGGCCAGGGGCTGGCTGACCTTGCGTCAAAGGCCAGATGGTAAATATTTTAGGCTGTGAGACTCATATGGTCTCGGTCAACTATGCTACTAAACTATGCTGTTGTAGGGAAAATAGCCACAGACAATACATAAATGAATGGGCATGGCTATATTCCAATAAAACTTTATTTATAACACAAGCAGTGAGACAGATTTGATTTCCAGCCCTAGTATGTAGAACTCCGCTCTGGAGAATTTGAAGTGGCAGATATGTCCTTGACCTTGAAGAATCTATCATTTACCCTCCTCAATATTAGGGGACTTTGCTGTGATGTTTTCCTCTGTCCCTCTCCTTCATCAATGGTTTCTCTTGTTTTTCTTCCTGCTTTCCCTCCTCCTGCCTTGGAAAGTATGGGCAGTGCTTTACCTCTGGTGACCCTCAAGGTTAAAGGGTGTGTTGACCCAGTCTAAGCCAAGCTGCTATGTGACTTTGCTGGAATCTGTTACCTTAGGTTCCGGAATATAAGGCAAACTCCCACCGCCCTCCCCATCACCACCAAATTGTCATTCAAAAAAAAAAAAAAAGCAGTTGCCTTATATTTGACTCTTTGCCCTTTTTTTTTTTTTTTGCCCAGCTGGGTGCTCTCTCAATGATTTTTTTTTCATCCAAATCCCATTTAGGGAAAACTTTATACCCTGAAACTTCTTTGATCAGTTTTGGCTTTGGATTCTTATAGGAGTAAGCTGAGGACTTTGTTACCTCTTTAGCTTAAAAACTTTCAAGTCATATTTCATGAAATCTAAGGGAAATGTACTTTTGTGGGATAGATGAAATAAATAACTGTTCTAATATTCTGTGGCTTTGGATAAAGGGTTAAAAATGCTGTGACTCAAACAAATTAGATGTAAATAGAGGTGATGTGACAGCCAGACTGATTTAGATGATTCAAAAGTGGCTGGTCTAATGAGGGAGAAGATGTTGATGAAGAGTTTGAATCTTTTTTTTTCATAAAGTGGGAGGTTGAAAACAGTAATATTTCTAAATTAATATTTTATTTTCTATAAGAGGTTTGTCACGTCAAGTATTCTGATAATGATACCTCTTTCATAAAGTTGTTGTAAGAATTAAGATAGTGAATGTTGAGCACTTGACATGTAGGAGGTGTTCAATACATAGTAATACTATTTTTCTTCCCTTTAGTAATAAAAGGAAATACCCAAGAATCAGTTTAATCCAGGGTTTAATTCAGAGAACTAATGTTCCATAGAATGTGATTTGGGAATCCCTATGGTTAATTTTATGTCAACGTGGCTGGGCCATGGTGTCCAGATATTTGATCAAACATTATTCTGGATGTTTCTGTGAGGGATTTTTTTTTTCAATGTTGTAAAAATTCATGTTATGTTCCTTGGTTTTCTTTTTTCCTTTATTTAAAAATTAATTCTTATTGGAGTAGAGTTGCTTTTGTGAGGGTGTTTTTCTGGATGAGATTAACATTTAAGTCAGAGGACTTTGAGTAAAGCAGATTACCCTCCATCATTGTTGGTGGGCCTCACCAAATCCATGGAAGGCTTTTGTAGAACATAGTCTGACTTCCAAGCAAGAAGGAATTCTGCCAGCAGATTTTCTTTGGATTTGGACTGCAACTCTTCCCCGGGTCTCTAGCTCCCCAGCCCCGCTGCACCCTGAAGATTTTGGATTTACCCAACCTCCACAATCATAAGCCAATTCCTTAAAATAAATCTCTCTCTCTCTCTATATATATATACGTCCTGGTGGATGTATTTCTCTGGAGAATCCTGACCAATACACCTACCCTCTACATAACATTTAGGAAGCAGATTGGGCTAAAGAGAATCAGGAGGAAATAATGAAGAGGGTGAGAGAAAAATCAAACTTTGGTTAAAGAAATGCTTTCTCTGTGTCCGGCAGTCGTTACAACTTTCTGAATTCCTTTAAAAATAATTAAATTGGGCTTCCCTGGTGGCGCAGTGGTTGGGAGTCCGCCTGCCGATGTGGGGGACACGGGTTCGTGCCCCGGTCCGGGAAGATCCCACATGCCGCGGAGCAGCTGGGCCCGTGAGCCATGGCCGCTGAGCCTGCGCGTCTGGAGCCTGTGCTCCGCAGAGGGAGGGGTCACAGCAGTGAGAGGTCCGCGTACCACAAAAAAAAAAAAAAAAAAAAATTAATTAATTAAATTATACCTGGCTACTGTCTCCTGGATCCCGGTCCGCTCTGGAGATGGCCACTGTCTTCCATGGCAAACCAGGTGAGGTAATGAAAGGATAGTTGTCTTTTTATCTGAACCTGAACTCATCTCAAGACGTGTGTGTGTGTGTGTGTGTGTGTGTGTGTGTGTGTGTGTGTGTGAGTGAGTGAGAGAGAGAGAGGGAAAGAGAGAGAGATTATTTTAATAAACACAGAAGGGAAGTAGAGGGGGGGAGCAGGGAAATGAAGGAAGGTTTTGAGTTTCATATTTCCAACTTGAAAACCATTGTGGGAAGGATCAGTGTCCTTCAAAGGAAAAAGGATACAAACTTGAAAGGGGGCAGGATATGAGAAAGAGAGAGAGAGTGTAATGGGCTGCTGAGTGGAGAAGGAAGCCGGCCATATGCGGTGCCCTGAGGGGAGCGTGGATAAACAAAGTGAGAAGACGCTGGCTTCCGGAAGTGGCCGGATTGCGGAGACCCGAGAGGGGAAGGCGGCTGGGCAGAGGGATACAGAGACCCCTCCTGAGGCACCGAGGGATGTAGGCAACTTCCCACAGATGCCCCAGACGTTTGTGAGCCACATGTGGAAAGAAAGATAAGTCATGAAAGCACTTTATAGTAGAATCCACAAAGGTCACAAGTTCTGAGGACAGCTTGGGGCGAGCAACACGAGTAAAGACATTCAGGATTTGGAGTCTTAGAAAAAGGCACATGGTGTTTTCAAAATCAACTGGAAGTCCTGGGTGACAGGGAGACCAGCATTAGCACTGTGGGAATTAGCAGCATTAGCTGCTCTAGTGGAAATTTACCGATAAGACTAACTCTCTGAAAACACTGTGCAGTTAGTCCCAACCCACGACTACATATAAAATAGACAATCAGCAAGGACCTACTGTATAGCACAGGGAACTCTACTCAGTACTCTGATAACATATATGGGAAAGAATCTGAAAAAGAATAGATAGGTGACTATGTATAAGTAAATCACTTTGCTGTACACCTGAAACCAACACAATACTGTCAATAAACTATACCCCAGTATAAAATAAAAAAATTTTAAAAATAGATAAATAAATAAATAAATACTTCGCATGGAGGATGTGTTACAGAATTTTAGCTAGAAACAAAGGACAACATATACTACTTAAACTCCGGAGTGTAATGCAATGACCATAGGGCAGGAGGAATTAGAGGCATTTTCATTTAGCTTAGCTTATGTTGAAAAGTAATCTGCCCGTGTTATATATATCTGCCCTTGTTAATATGTCCAGATTACCAGTTAAAATATAGGCAGTATAGGCAATTGTTAACTGTGGGCGTGCTGTACCTCAAGAAGAGACTAATGGATTTTGTGTTTATTTCAAAGAATGCTGATCTGTTTCAATGGAATTATATATGACTTTGGAGAAAAAATAAGTGTACGTGTAGTAAAAATAAGTGGATGGCAATCTTTCCAAACTCTCCAAAATAATCTGACTCTAAATGCAATGTATCCTTACAATTTAAAAATCTTTGTATGACTATGTACATGAAAGGCAGAACAATTGGGGAGCATGCATGAATATCACAAAACTAAAACCTGTCACAAGGGTGACTTAACATTGGAAGAAAAAATAATCCAGCTTTTTCTGTGCTTACTGATATTTAAAATTTTTAAATCTCGAAGTTGCACTGACATTTTATTTTTGAAGCAGCAGAGGTGAATTAAGCCTAACACTGCTGGGCATAATATGTCTCCTCCCCATCTGTGTAAGTTTCCAAAAATTAAAAAAAAAAAAGGAAAGAAAAAGAGAATGCACTATATTGGGTGCATCCTTTTATGCTGCAGCCTCTGAATGAGCATGATATGGACATAATCTCCTTTTGTAGCTGAGCAGCAGCATACAAACCATGCCTGGAGAAGTGCTTTCCTTCTCATTACAGGTCTCGTGCCAGGGATGTCCGCATTATGTGTTTGCTTCAGGGCTGGTTAGGAGAGCAGCTTCCTGCTTGGTGGAGACATTGCTAGGCTGTTACTCCTGGCATATACTAGGCTGTGATTTTAATTAAAGCATTTGAGTGATGGCAGGTCAGTATCGTTAGGAGAGATGTCTGATTAATTGCTTACTTCTTTGTCACAGCTCTAAATGGAATGTTGTGAGGGTGCATGTGGGAATCCAAACAATTCCCCCTAGAGAGGATGGGTAAATGGACTTCAGAGCAATCAGTTGCTTTCACTTGGAGCAGGAGATAGGGCAAAAGCTAAAATTGCACTGGTCAGCCAATGATCCCATTTAAAGATGCTATAGGTTAAAAATGCTTCCTAGTGACGGATAGTGGACCAGAGCAACTCTTTATGTACGACGCCACCAGCCCCAAGGTACAGGGAGGATTCAGCAGGTAAAGAACACTCCACTCTCCGCCAGCCAAATTAATAAATGTGCAAATGAAAAAGGATGTCAGAGCACTAAAGAAACATCTGCTAACCAAAGTAAAAAAGTAATGACGATGATGATAAATAGGGAGAGACAAAAGGGATTTCAGCTTCAGGCAAATTTCCATCCAGCTGCACCCTACTACAAGGAGCCATCAGAGTTTCCACGAGGTTCTCTCACAGGAGAGATGTTTAGAATGCTATCTTTGAGCAACCAGGTGATAGACTTAGACTCCTGACACTAGAGAAATCAATTACCAAACACTGGCCACAGTCCCCATTCACCCTAATTCATGGTTTCTCAAATTTGGCATTCTTGACATTTGGGACCAGATAACTCCTTGTTGTGAGAGCTGTTTTGTGCATTGTAGGATGTTTAGCAGCATCCCTTGTCTCTACCCACTCAGAGGCCTGTGTCCACTGTCCTCCTCCCCAGTCATTAAAAACAAAAACCTTCCCAGACATTGCCAAATGACCCATGGGGAGCAAAATTGATCCTAGCTGAGGACCACTGCCTTAGTTCAGCTTGCTGAAACATGGTGCCCTCCACTGGATCATGCACCAATGGACAAACAATATTTACAGTAGCACAATGATAGAGACGGTGCCTTAAGGATTCACTTATAATATTTCTGCATGGTGACAATCAGGGTCGAATTGCATATGTTCCATATAATAGTTAGAATTGATAAACCTTCAGGAAATTAAAAAATATTCACCTCTTATAAATCCGGGCCCCTGTGCACACTCGTACACACAGTTTTCTATTTGTGATGCTTTGTCTTTGCTCCCTTCTGCAGGAAATTTGGAGCAGAAGTGATGCCTTTCCCGGCAACACGATGAACAGTTTTGGTTTTCATGAGGCAATCCATCAATGACTCTTTTCACGACTTAAAATGATGAAAAGAATCATGTCACTAAACAGAGCATCCTAAGATCTTCCCCATGAACTTCCTGTTTAGAAACAGCATAGCAATGACTAATTGTAATTATGTCCCGAATCTCTACAACCAGCTGTCTGCTCTTTCTCTTGTTCATGAAGCAGGTGAAGTCAATACTAATTTTTGGAATTTGTAGGAATCACTTGGGAAAATTCATTGCTGATTATTCACCATGACAGTTTGCTTTACCTATGTGCTCATCTTTAGAAGACAGACATTTTCCGTATCACGTTGTTTATAAGGGTGCAATTTATAATTGATATCGAATGATATGTTGTCATTTTATGAAACTAGAAGAGAGTCAGATGAACTGCAGTCATAGAGGAACGTTTGGAATATTATACTTAGTACATTTCCGTTGCCAAAATAAAGTCTTGGCCATTATTTTTGCAAATAAGGGCTAAGTCTACAGTCAAATTCATCTAATATAATAACGTCTAAAAACATACTATAAGCACACTGAAGGACTCTCTCTTTTCCATTTATTTTTCTATTCTCAGTTTACTAAAATAGTCTTTATAAAGTGGAATATTTATATGTGGAAAAGCATGATGAATAAATACAACAATCAAGTTGCCCATCTTCCCAGTGGACCACACACTCCTGCGTGTGTGCATGCACACACACACACACACACAGAGTCATGATCTTCTGTAGAAGTCACATTTTAAAAGTTTCAGATGAGACTTTAGAACTAATCAGAACCTCTCTCAAATCAAAGACTTCCTTCTGCAAATACAGTTCCGACCTCCTCAATATTAAACAGTTGGAAAAACATATTCTATTTCCCCATGATAAAATAGGATATTTAGCATTTCCACTATGATATGCTTAATTTGAAACCCAACGTGGCCCATTTTGTATCATTCTTTTCTTCCACTTGGCTTTGGGGTGTGTCTCCCAACACTTTCTCACTTAACTGAGCCACCTCCAAGTTTATTTCATAATTTGATAGGAAAAACAGCAGATGAAAAGGCACGTCAAGGTCCATAATATTTACAGGCTAACCCCTCACTTCAGACCAATCCAGCAGTCTACAGAAATTTGCACAAGATTTGAAAAAGCAGCCAAACTTCAGGGTTCTTGTCCAAATGTAATCTTACAGTCTTTCTTAATTCATCTGGTCTTAACAGAAACCAGACAGTTTCTCCATCTTGGATTACAGAGTAGTGAAGGATGCCAGTGTATTTATTACTAAGATTCTGAGTACCCTTTGTATAGTATGGGGATACTAAAATTATACTCAATTTTTTTTCAATGTACTGTTCATAGATACGCTGAATATTCATTCATGCATATAAATGTACCTTCAGTTACAAGATCACAAAAACTTGGGAGAAATGACAATTCAAAGCAACTGCTGAGGGAATCAAAGAATCACAGAACTTAAAAGCGCTTTGGAAGATCACCTAGAACATCTCCCTTCCCATTTCAAAGGGAAAACTCTCCCCTCTTTCTGGAGAGATGCCCTGGAGGGGAAGACCCACTGGCCTCTTGCCTGTCTCTGTGACAATGTATGATTTGCTTCTGTTGGGATCTAGAAACTTCCCTGTCACCCATCTCCTTGTAAAGAGGCAGAGAAATATACGAGGTCTTGCACGACCACTGGGGAATGGTATTTATTGTAAAATAACTATACAGTCAAAAAGCATTTGCACTGATGGGCTGTGGGCCATTGCTGGCCAACCAGAGAGCAAGGCTGTGAAAAGAGCTGAGGAACAGCTGTGGGTCAGTGACCATGTGACCTTCCATCGTGCCGACTGGCCAAGAAAGCCATTTTCGTCTATTATAATTAAAAGATGATGTGAAGTTGGTAGAAGGGTATACTGTTCAATCAATGGATCCCAGGTCAGATAAATGCCTTTGGAGAGCTGAGGTACATCCCGACCATAAGTCTAATTTAATTGGCTGAATGTTCTCGTGAGAAAAAGATAATACATACAATGTGCTCCAAACAGGAAGTGCATAGCTCACAGCTAAGCAGTCGACAGGCAGGTAGAGTGCAAGCTTAGCAGAATGGGTACCACTAATGGTAGGGGTCGGAAGACTGGGAAATGAATGGACTGGGAGGAGGATTGCGGATATTTTAGGTCTTGGGAAAAATAACCCTTTGCTGGAGAGATGTATGCACGCTTTTCACATGGGTGGCCTGTTTGTTGTGTCGAAGGAGAAACAGACTGGGCTTGGGTGAGAACACCTGCGTTCCAACTGGACTTTGAACAAGTTTCTTTTTCCTACATCAGTGCGCTGGACAATGTGAGACCTTCCTGCCCTTAGCCCCTTTCTCCCTCTGAGTGTGTGAGATTTAGAATGGGTACACAATCGGGACTTCCCTGGTGGTCCAGGTGGCTAAGGCTTCGAGCGTCCACTGCAGGGGGGCCCGGTTCAATCCTTGGTCGGGGAACTGCTAAGATCCTGCATGCCGTGCGGCGCTGCAAAAATCTCCATCTGCTGTAGAATGGATGCACAATCATTACAAACATGCATGCTCTCTGCATGAAAACCTAGCTATAGAATGGGATCTACATCAAAACCCTATCAGTGAAAATCAGGACTGCTGTGGTGAACACCATCTAATTTTTAAAAATTCATCGGCAGAGATATAGGTTAGCTTCCCATCTCCACACACTGTGCTTGGGTAATGTTGATTTATTAGTACAGTAGAATCCTGCTAATTAGCCCTAAAGACAGGAGAACCCATTGTGGATTATAGAATTTTGCAAATTAGCGAGTACATGAATAAACAATAAAAATCAGGAGTCCTGCACTGCAAAATGTCCTTTTCCACTTATTTTGACAGGAAGGTATTTAATGTTGATTATTTATGATAATTCTTCATCATGCATCGCTAATGTTAGAGTCTGTTAAAAGGGGCATTTGTGAGGATGAATGGAATGATGCTCATAAACCAGTTGAATAGAAGGAGGCACATGAGTGCAAAACAGGATGGTGATGCTTAATGAAGTCCTAGAGATGGAGAGAGGAAACTTTCAAGGTTTAGATGAGGAGGCAGCTGGATGTTTTGGGGAGGATTATTAGAATAGTGAGTTTGTGTGTGAGAATTAACAATACTTCAATCTTAAATGACTGTGAAAAATGGATCTCAGCCTGTGTTTGTCATCGAGAGATTCAGGTGATTAAATGTGTTATATTAGCTACTGTGAACGATCTGATTTTACAGGTGGCACCTTCTAGCAATAATAAATGTGTCGAATACATAATGGACATGGGGTTCACAAATGAAATGTATGGGAACTTTATTTACAATTTTTTCTACAAGGAATTTTTTTCTACTTATGGATTTGGATGTTTGATACTGAATATTTAATTATGGAAACTATCTGGAGGATTGGGGACAGTGTCCAGAGTTGGGCCATATGTGGACTTGGTCTTGGGAATAACTGATCGAGCAATGTTAAGGACTCATGATTTAGTGACCATGACTTAGGAACTCATATCTGTGAATAAATAACCAAAGCTTAAGAAGAGTTATTCTGCTCATTAAAGACATAAAGCCTTGTAATTAGAAGTAAAATTTCAGGCTTCATCAGCTTTGAAATAGGTTTTAAAAGTATATGGTGTTAGGTTATAAAATTTTGCATCCCTCCTAGGCAAATACCAATAAGAACACTCCCCAGGTTGAAATCTTGCTACTCAGCTGTTTAAACTGTAGCTTGACCACGGTCAGTTCTGTTGGTTCCCCAGGCTCCTTCACTGGCATCTGTCAAGTTATGGTAACTTACCTGATGGTTGATGATGAAAGAATTATTTCCTAAAGTGTGTGAAACTAAGCTGGTCCACACATATTTCAGAGACTCTCTGAGCTTCAAGAGCAAAATAGACATCTCTGCTTCAGCCTCCTGTTAGTCCACAAGCTGGCATTTTTCAAATTTACCAGCCAGCAGCCCTGAATTTCCAGAGAAGCAAACAGCAAAAGTCCCCAGAGACAATCGCAGTTGGGTATTTCTGAAGGAATGGGAATCAAGGTTGAGAGGCAGGACCCAGGGGGGTCTGTAATTATTCTCCATCCATTCTGTTGCTCCCTGAGCCCTGCTAAAATGAGATGCTGCCCACAAAACAGGCTGGGCAAGTTAGCATATGCAAATAGACTCATGGAAGTTTATTTTAAATTGCCCACTTGGGCTTGGAAATAGAGGTTAGACACCTGTCAGTTTGATCTAAACCCCGGTGAAAATACTAAATCATTTTTTGGTTTTGTGTCGCACATTTTGAAGCAGTTGTCCTACAGAATTAAAAAAAAAAACAGGTCCTGAAGGGCCTTGGGAGTTTTGCATTCCAAGACTTCCTGCTGCTTGGCTTGTGTGCACCTCTGATCCAGGAAAGGAAGGGTTTGGCTTCACTCCATGGTCCACTTTGACTCTTAAATGAAAAAAATTTTTTGATGATGTGTATAACCCTATCCTAACTCAGTTTTAATGAGGACACTAGTTTGCCAATATTTTTGCTTCTTTGATCTATAAAACAAAAATCACTAAACATGTCAAGATACAAAATGGAATCACTATGACTCAGAAAGTTACTTTCAAATATAAAATATGGAAATTATACTTGGGCTTTCATTTCCTTTCTGAACCAACCAACAAACAAATAGAACCCAACCATCATACAAATAAACTACAGGATATTCCAAAAAATCCTATGAAAATATCTTATATATGTTTAAAATATCTTTTTGTAAATCACAATATTCAGTTAACAAAAAGATATGATGTAAGCATTATTGCATCCTAAACACTAATTGCTCATGAAAAGACAGTGTAAATATTAGATGTCTTCAATGATTATTCCAGCTGCTTTGCCCATAAAATTTTAAACTATTCTTTTTTTGACCATGTGTAGGGATTTATAGAAAAATGTGACCCTTAGCCCCCAACTCATTTACATTTAATTCAACAAAGCATCACCAGTGAGTTCCACTAGATGCTCTGTACCTGTTTATCATGCTTCTCCCCTAGAAATTAGAAAATTAGCAAGAATAAATGAAATTGAAACCCAAAGGGTATTAGTCAGATCTAGTGCTGTAGTAGCATCGGAAAGTGGCAGAATTAATTTTTCATCCTGAATGTATGTGTTTCCCAGGCCAAGTGCATTTTCCTAGCAGGCTGTTTGCTCTCAGTGAATCTCCAATAAACAAGCAATTGCCGAAGAGAAACGTTGCCTGGAAATCCGTTGACATCTTCAAATAAAGCATTAAATTTTACTCATGAGTACTAATGCCATATGCCCAGTAAAGAAATGCCACATTTCCATCCCTTGGGCGCTGTTGAAGGAGATTACCTCAGGGCCAATGCTTCTGTTTTAGTGGCATGCCATATTATTGCTACCTGTGACACCAACTGGGGACACAGTTTTTCACACCCCCGCAGGAGTCAAGGTTGCCAAAATGTAGCCTATCATCTTAAGCGGAAATGCAAAACAACAGGAGAATTTATATATGCAGTACACATGCGCACACACGCACCCAGGCAGCATCAGATACAGGAGGTGTTTACACCTGCCACGTGGTGGTCCAGGGATGGAGAGCATGCTGGGAATGTGGAATGCTGGGAATTCCATCTCTAGGAGCAGAACTACCTGCTCAGAATCTTCATCCTCAGCCAAAATCTTCTCTTTCCTTAGCATTTCACTCTCAATTCCAAGTTTGAGAACGATATTTCTGAGCAACGTTTGAGCTTTTGAAATGGTTGGGTTCCTTCTGTTCAGGTTTACCTCTCAGTGTTAGTACCAAAACTGAATTCTTATTATGCAGAATTCTTTGAGTTCTGGAAACTCACACTGTGAGGCTAGACACTCATTGCATCAGGGAGCTGAGAGCATTCAGGAAAATAGTTCTGCTTAGTTCCAACTGGGATTTTTTAGAATAGGGTATGTATTACGGCATCATTGGATAGGAAGCTTGTGTTTTCCCAGGTGGACCGAGGGAATGAAGCCGTGATCAAATAGATCATTTTTTATGTCATGCAATTTCATTGATAAGCAAGAAGAAACTGGATTGTTTGTGGGAATTGAGATTGTTGGTTGGTTACCCATCTCATCACTTCTCTTCACTTGCGGACAAAACCATAGACATATGTCCTCAGGCAGTGCTCCTGCTTTAATTATGCTCCAGGTCACTGCTGGGAGCTTCAGCAGGTTGGTCTCCTGTGCCAACCAAGAGAATGGTGGCTTCTCTGAGACTATGACAGTTGACAGTTATCTTGCCTTAAGGTTTTTCATCAAATATTTTACCATAAAGGGAAAGAATTAGAAGGAAGACCATTCAAATCCTTCAGCTTCTTTCCTGGTTACTTTGAGGAAA